>NC_081414.1:677876749-678528053 GCF_030272615.1 Cryptomeria japonica | reverse complement strand
CTATGAAAGTCTTTGGTCATTTAAGTTCTTCTTTCTTTTCCTTCTCAACAAAGAAGATATCCCATTTGTCCGTTGTCTCTTCAATGATCTCATTTACTCTGCTAGCCATTTATGGCAGTGACCAATGGAAAATACAGTCCTGTTTGCTTCACTTATCAGTTCATCAATCTCTTTTGCTGATCTTACAGGGTGAACTGCAAGTAGTTTCTCTATCTTTATTTTCTTGTCCAGTTCAACAATTGTTAACCTCTTTGCATCTAACCTTTTGTACAAGTCACTAGGTAGATCATCTACAACTTCTATCAAAAATTTCTTATAAATGTCTAAGTGTAGAATAACACTATTTTCTATGCTTTCCTTTTCTTCATTAGTGAAAGTGTTATACAACTTTCTAACATTTGACAAGTTACCATCTTCAATTATTTCATTCAAAAGGTTGTCTAAGGGAGGGACAACTTGTTTTTCCTTGTCAGAGGCCTTACTGCCTATTGTTTCTATCTTGTTCTCTTAGGAGTAGGTGAGGGTACTGGTGAGCATTTTCTTTTTCTTTGTACCCATTTGAATTCAACCAGTATTTCGTTGTCAGAGGAGGTACCAACCGGTGAAAGATGTGTTTCCGGTTGTAGTCCTTCCAATTCACTTTCCTTAATGCCAGTTTTATTCAATATATCTTCCTTGAATTCTTTTGCCTGTCTACTTGCCTTTCTAATTGTGTGTTCTATTTTCTTAATTTGTTTCTGTGATTGAACTTTTCTTTCAATGGTTTTTACAATTCCAAAAACTTCTTCTGTTGGTTCTTTAGGGGCTTCTAGAAGGGCTTTTGCATAAGTTTCTATTATGTTTTCATCTGCCTCATAACCCATCTCTGTAACCCAAACTATCCTTGGAACCACTACCTCCATCCAGATTTCATCCTTCTTTATAACAAAACATATCTCTTTTTGATATTTATCTATGGATTGAGATAATCTTTCCCTTATTTTCATTCTAGCCTTCAGTGCCTGAAAGTGTTCAATTATGTTCTTCTCCATGTCATCTCCCATGTTATTAAGAATATCTAAAATTTGTTTTCCTACCGGAATGTCAAATCCAAAATCCTTTCTACCAATACTGGGAGCTTCCTTGGTGATATACAACAATAGACATACAAGTAGGTTACCAAATCTGAATGTGCCTTTCTTGTCACCCTTAATTTTCTTGATATTGTCTATTAGCTCATCTTTTAACTATTCACAAATGTCAATCTTTGCATTACTATTTACTAAGTCATAAGCACTCTTGATACATAAACTAGAAACAAAGTTTAATCTATTGGCATGTGTAGCTTTGTAACCAAGAATCATGCTAATGAATCTTACATTGATATCCTTTACATCATTGACTCTTAAGGATCTCTTGTCATAGGTTGCACTGATTAGGGTCATTACAGTGTCGTTTGGAACCTTTTTAGTCTTGTTAGGCCTGCTACCAGTGGAAGGTAAGCCTGTCACTGCCCTAATTGCTTCTTTTGCTATCTTATGAATGGAATCTAGCCAAAAGAACTCCCCATGAACTCTGCTCAGTACAATCCTTATAGCCTCTTTGGGAAAATCAGGAATGCTAAGTATCTCCACAAAACCTAGGGTTTCAACTATCTTGTGTTTCGATTTTACATTACCATTTTCATCCCATATTACTGTCCTATACATGTTCATAATCTCATCAGAACCTAGTTCTTCAATATGACAATGTATGTAAATTCTAGGATCCTCAACATAAGCAACTCCTTTGGGTATTTTAGAAAATGTTCCTAGGTTATCATCCTTCTTTGCTACTTTGGGAATGATTTTAAATACGAGCCTAGGGAGTTTAATCACTTCAATTACTATAGGGTTTGCAATGAATTCAAGTGAAGAGGAGGAAGCCATTGTATAAATACCTTAATCTACCTTTAGGTTAGAATGCTTGAATGATTTGATTCACTTCTCATTGTGGATGCTTTCGCTTGGGTTTTTCACGCTCTAAGGAAATTTGAATACTTAGTGAATGAAAATAGAGTGAAAAACACTTGCTTTATAATGTCATTTCCTTCAACTACCACATTAAATGCCTATCGGTTTAAGTGAAACTTAACACATCTACTGGTAAAGAAGTAATTCAACTTCTCACCATCAACCAAGGGTAAACTAGCATTTTTTAAAATTTGTTGTCATACCCTCAAGGGATTTCTTTTCAGTTAGATGAATAATCTCTTGCCAATGGAGTGATACTTTGTTCTACCGGTGAAGGAATAGCTTCATTAACATTCTAATCTAACTTTCTAATCCATTGTTTTGAAAATTCTTCCTTTACTTCTTCAACCTTCTCTTTACCTTTCAAACTAGGTCCTTTGTTATTTGTCGGTGATCCCTTACTTCTACAAAATTTTGCAATATGTCTGATCTTGTTACAAGCATAACAAGTCGCATTATTTTTCTGAATAGCTTTTCCATATGCTATGCCAGTATGTGTTCTGCATTGATTAGATAAGTGTTCAAATCTTCCACAAACATAACATCTTACATTCATTCTGCAGTTTTATGAATTATGACCAATTTTGTTGCATTTAGAACATTGACCAGTGGGTGCATTGGTGTTTTGATAGTTTCTAGATCTACACTGATTTTCTCTATGACCATACTTGTTATAGTTAAAGCATTTCCCATTAAATTTGTAGGCATTAGGTTGTCTTACCAGTTTACTATGATCATGATTGTTTGCAGTACCAAATCTTTCACCAACTTCAAAGTTGAGACCATTAGTATCTCCATTAGGTTTCCGATTTTTCAGCATGTCATCAAGTTCTTCTGAGATTTTCTTGAATTTGTCCTTGTGTTGATTTGCAGTAGCCAACTCATTTTCTAAGAAATCTTTTTGTCTCATGAGGTCAGTTTTATCATACTCCAAGTGAATCATATTTGTCTTCAACATATCATTTGCATGACTGAGTCTTAGATTTTCATTTCCAGCATCATTGATTCTCCTATACAAGTCATCCTCATTCTTCTTTCGGTCTTCAATATCGTTACAAAACCTCATAGTCATATCTTGCATCTCATTACTCAAGGTCATGTTTTCTTGCTTCATCTTTCTTACAAGATCATTAAGAGTTTCTTTTTCATCATCATCACTCTGTATCTTCTCATGAAGTTCTCTTCTTTTGTTCCTAGCAATAGTGAGATTTTCTTGAAGACCTTGAATGATTTCCTGTGCAGCCTTCAGATCATCTTCAAGTTTCATATTTTTTAACTTTTCTACATCATAACCTGCAAGAGTTGTTTCCAATTGCTTTCTCAGGTTTTCCATCTCTACTGGTGTCAGAATCTTCCTCAAGTTGTTAGGCTTTTAAAAATAGAGGACTGGGCTTTGATACCAATTTTTAGGATTCCCAAAGATACTGAGAGGGGGGTTAAATCAATATCTTGTCGGTTAATATATTTTCTAATCTTATTAAACAATTTGCATTCAAAAATAGTGTACTGGTAAACTAGAAATAATGCAGTAAATAAGATCAATAACCACAACATAGAAAGCACACCATAACACAAAATTTTTAACGATGAAACTCGGTGTGTGAAAAACCTCGGTGGGATTTGTGACCAACAATATTCACTCACTGGCCAATAAATGAATATTACTTACAATAGGGGCCTACAGATCCAGGAAGGCCAACTACCTAAATCTCACTTCTTAATTACAAAAGGGAAGTCTCACTAACTTACAAAAATGGATTATGCAAATCCAATATCATGTACTGCTTTGGTTCAGCATCTGCTATGCCAGGTTCAGTATCGGTTTAAGCTCATACAACTTCCATAAACCTTATTCCAAAATCTACCTTAATATGTTCGCATCTGCTTATTACATTAAATACTTACACAAATGATCCTACAAGATCTCATACTTATATATGAGTCTTATTACAATTCACCTTGTCGGCTTACAAAAAGATTTTACAATTAAATACAAAATAAAATCCAGTCAGCTAGGTTGCTGGTAATCATCTTTGCCAGTGTTGGTGCATGTGCCTATACTAGTGCCTATTGGTGCCATAGGATTGTAAGGTTTCCATCAATGAAAATACCTTCAATCACCTACAATTTCTCATTGGAGTGTGCATTTGCCAACATGTTGTTTCTAAATGAGAGATTGTTGCTGCATGTGAGAGGAGAAATCGCTCAAGTGCGAAAAAGACAATATGAGCAGAGACTGAGTGTGAGAAAGAGAATCGGGTTGAAGGGTTCAACTAACATCAGTGATGCTACCTATAGTCAGCCATTGAGTCTAATAGAGGAGTATATCGGTAGTGACAAAATCGACAGAGGAGGAAAAGAGTATTGTAGAAAATAGAAGAGCACATCGAGAACAAGAGGAGAACCTGTTAGACAGTTCAGATAATTGGAAGACAACTGAGAGGGGGGGTGATTTAGTTGTCTTACATTAAAAAAACATTCAGTAATTAAAACATTAATACCGAAACCCAAAATAATAATACTGGAATAGAAGTTAATCAATTAAGAATAAACAATAATCACAGAGTAAAATCCATCGACATAACACCAAGATTTGTATGTGGAAAACCTGGTAAAGGGGAAAATCACGGTGGAAAGCCTACTCATAATTAGATAATACTTATGCATTAAGTATGTGAATTACAATGAAGGGGCCTGCACTTGGAGGAAGGCCAACAACCTAGAGCGCACTGCTCATCACAAAAGGAGCCTCACTAACTACATAAAATTCCAGACAACAATTTGGAGAAGTGTTGAACTACAAAAGATATCATCTCCTATGCCAGAGTATAGTTCAAGTTAAGCTCAATACCAGAGGACTCAATCCTCTTACATAAACCCAATTCGATCTCCAATTATCGACCAACTCCTCAGCCTGAATGATATTACATTTATTCGTACATTACATTCCTTGACCATGAACTCTTAGATTAACCATGATGATCTACAATGAGATCTTACATCTATATATACAAACCCTCAACCATAAACATTCAGGTTGACCACATAATAAACCAAATACATAATTACAAACCATGTTGACCTTAGACCAAACAAGTAATATAAACACATAAGACATCCTGGAAATACATCAATAGGTCCTATCCACACGTTACATTAAAGACATTCCATAACCTAGATCAACTGGAACCAAGTGTAGGTCCACACACTTCAGCAATGATCTCCATTTGCCAAGTCTTGAACATGATCACCAATAGCATTTTGAAACTCCATAAGATGTTGTACCAACACCACTTATGTACTTCATCAAAGATCTCCATCAAAATCTCTGCCGGTGAAACCCTCACCGGAACCAGAAACCAATCTTCTAAGCAAGCAAGATAGCATCCAATCACCAGATCAAAACCAAATGACCAAATATAAGTATAAGTATCATGAACAAGCCAATTCCATCATCAGATTATACCAGAGCCTGCCAGATCATGTCGGATCCAAGTTAACCAGACACCACCTAACCTACCGGGACCAGAAGGGTGTCAGTAAAGCATTCAAATAGCTAGTGTTGACATCAATGACAAAACATCAATGCAACACATAATCAATTCCACCAAATGGCCAACAATCTCCCCCTCTAGCATTGATGGCAACACTAGATATGAAAAATATCCAAGAAATGCCAAACAAGTCTCCCCATGTGGAAGACAACCAACAATTACCCGCATATAGCTCTAAATATCTCTCCCTTTTTCTTTTCATATCTCTCCCCCTATTACTTTTTCTTTTTCTTTCTTTATCTTTTTCACATCAATATCTCTCCCACTTTGACATCAATGTTAGAAATTTGACAGAAATATCAAAGCAAATAAAAACATAAGCCTCTGAATCTCAAAGCTGACTACTCCCCCTTAGTAGTGGCATCCCACATTAGTGCTAGAATGAATAGTATTTCAGATAGTGCATGTTGGACTAATGCCAAACCGCATCAATCAATTTTCTACCGGAGGGGCAGAAACTCCCAATCTGTCTCTCGGGTACTCAAATGATTCCTTGGATAAAGGTTTAGTGAAAATATTTGCAACCTGCTCTTTAGTGTTCATATAAACCAGTTTAACTTCATTTGCTTCAACCTTCTCCTTCAAAAAGTTATACTTAATAGATATGTTCTTTGTCTTAGAATGAAATACCCGATTCTTTGATATATCAATAGCAATAAAGTTATCACAATGAATAACTACCGATGCATCACAATCCACCTTTATATCTTTAAACATTTGCTTCATCCATAAAACTTGTGTACAGTTAGTAGTAGAAACAACATACTCAGCTTCAACATTAGATATAGAAGTACATGACTATTTCTTGTTGATCCGTGAAACCAAATTCTTTCCAAGAAAGAAAGCTCCACCAGAAGTACTTTTTTGGTCATCAACATCTGTATATGCACATAAAGTAAAGTCATCATCCTTAGGGCACCACAATCCATATTTTGATGTACCTTGGAAGTATCTAAAAATCTTTTTCACTGCCATCTCAATAATAGAAACAACATTCATAATGTTGGGCCTAGTCTGAGTCAAATAAATAAGACCTCCAATCATAGATTTGTATCTTGTAGGATTTATCGGTGTAGAAATATTTTTTCTTGTCAATTTCTCACTTGTAACCATAGGAGTACTTACCGGTTTAGAATCTCCCATACCAAATTTCTTCAATAATTATTTAGCATATTTAGTTTGATAGATGAAAATGCCTTTGTCAGTCTGAGTAATCTACAAACCTAAGAAAAATTTCATCTCACCAATCATAGACATCTCAAATTCTTTCTCCATATTTTTAGAAAATTCTATGTATAATTTATCTTCACCTCCAAAAATAATATCATCAACAAATACTTCAATAATCAGTCTATCATCATCAGTGATTTTATAATATAAATTACTATCAGCACTGCCCTTAGTAAAACCAAGCTTCAAAAGATATTTATCCAACCTTGCATACCACGATCTAGGTGCTTATTTCAATCCATATAAATCTTTCCTTAACCTGCAAACCATATCTATATCATTTGATAGTGAAAAACCATCAGGTTTCTCAATATAAACTTCCTCATCAAGATCCCCATTCAAAAATACACATTTAACATCCATTTGATAAACCTTGTAGTTTTTATAAGCAGCATAGGCAAGAAATAATCTTACAATTTCAATCCTAGCTACCGGTGCAAAAGTCTCTGCATAATCAATTCCTTCCTGCTAAGAATATCGTTTACAAACCAATCTAGCCTTATTCCTTATAACTTGACCATTCTCATTCAATTTATTCCTAAAAACCCATTTAGTTCCAATAACATTTTTATTTTTAGGCCGGGGAACCAAAGTCCATGTGTTATTTTTCTCAATATGATCTAATTCTTCTTCCATAGCTTTCAACCAATGTTCATCTTTACATGCTTCAATTACTGATTTCAGTTCAACTTGTGAAGCTAAACATACCTTATTAGTTTCCAATCTTCTTCTTGTCATCACTCCATTGCTCTTATCCCCAATGATTTGATCTTCAAAATGATTCAATCTCACATACCTAGGAGTATTCTAACTTTTTGTTCCTTTTCCTTGTTCTTCAGTCACTGTAGAATTATCTGATGTTGTCGGACTAACTAGTTCAACTCTTTGTTCTGGTAAAGGTGGTACCGGTTTAGATATAATCATTTCCACTACTGGTTCCTTCTCATAACTTATGATTTGACTTTTGTTCAGCTCATCTACTTTGACATTAGCACTCTCCACAATTCTTTACAATCTCTTGTTATAACATCTATATGCTTTGCTTTCATTAGAATAACCAAGAAATATGCCTTCATCATATCTAAGATCAAATTTACCAATAGTATCATCTCTCCTGATATAACATTTACTACCAGAAACTCTGAAATACTTAACTGTAGGTGTATTGCCAAACCATAGTTCATAAGGTGTCTTACCGGTTTCTCCTTTGATATGCACTTTGCTGAATGAATAAAACATTGTACTCGCTACTTCTCTCTAGTAGATATGAGGTAGATTAGCTTCCATCATCATTGTTCTAGTAGCATCCAAGATAGTTATGTTCTTCCTTTCCACAAATCTATTTTGCTGAGGTGTCCGGGGAGCATAAAATTGCCTTCTTATACCATGCTTGTCACAAAATTTATTAAACTCACTAGATGTGAATTCTCCACTATGATCTAATCTCAAACATTTAATCTTTAATCCTACCTCAGTTTCCACTTTAGCCCTAAATATTTTAAACTTTTCAAATTCTTTAGATTTTTCTCTCAAAAAAGTAATCTACATCATTCTAGAATAATCATCAATGATTAGCATGAAATATCTATGACCATGAAAAATTTTAACTCTAGTAGGGCCACACAAATCAGTATTAATAAGATCAATATAATCATTTGATTTATCTTGTATACTCCTAAAAGAGTTTCTGGCCTATTTAGCCATTTGACATTCTTACATACAAGATTATAGGGCTTCATAATCTTAGGTATATCCCTAACAGCCTTAGGTGAACTGATCATCACAACGCAATCAAAATTCACATGAGTACCCTCATGAGAGGATGCTAACAATGCCCTCCACAACCTTAATGATGATGGATCACTCATAGCCTGAGAATTACTCTAAAGAGTCCGACTAAACGTGAGGGCATTTTCACAGTCTTTTATGCCATAACTAGCTCTCATTAATTTGTTTAATCAAACATGTCTTCTCACTGGAGTTCAAATGAAATATATTACCTTTTGTCTATGTACCGATTGCAATCTGCAAGCCAGATCTATTAATGATTTTGCATTTTCCATCCTTGAACTGTAATTGAAATCCCTTATCTACCAAATATCCTACACTCAAAAGATTATGCTTCAAACCTTGAATATAATAAACATTAGCAGTGTCATTCTTACCATCCAATGATATAGTTCCTTTTCCTTTAATCATACATGCCTTGTCATCTCCAAATCTAATTAGACCACCATCAAATTATTGCAAAGACAAAAACTTCCCTTTATCTCCAGTCATATGATGTGAACAACCACTGCAAATTACCTATTCATCCTTGTCCTTAATTTTAGCAGCAAGTGCATTCTATTCCGGTGACAGATCATCTTCCTTGATAGCCAGGAACACCCATTCCTTCCCATTGCCAGATCCACTAGTAGAGTCTTCTATGGGTTCATCATTTGAATCAGTAATGCCTTCCTCATCCACTATGTAGCATGATTTGTCTCTGTTTTTCTTGTACTTATACTTGTTTTGATATCCATGGTTAGGCTTAAATGATCTTTTAACTCTTTCTTCAAATCTTGAATTCCTTTTAGGACATCTAGATGCAAAATGACCAATCTTATTACATGCAAAACATTTAAAAGGTGATTTTCCTTCATAGTTACTTCCTACCGGTCCTTTCCATACTCTTCTAGCAAATAATGCTTCAATTTGCTCAAACTCATCATCTTCTCTCTTCATATCTTCTAACTCCTTTGCATATAAATATTTCCAGTCTTACTTACCAGTTGCAGATGTAGATACATGAAAAATAGGTTCAGTCTTCACAGCTCTAGAATGTCCAAATTCTTCAAGCTCAAAAGTAGATAGTTTCATGTTGACTTTGAATTTTACTTTGGAAACAAACATCCTTATGGGAAATTCAATGATGGGGGATCGATTGCGTAGGGTTCACTGAATGACCTTCAAGATTGAGAAGCTGGCTCTTCCTTGGTGTTTCGAGGAAAGGAGAAGAAATGAACACTTTAAAATAGTAAAAACTAAGCTACTGAGGCGATGCGGCAGAGCATTTTTTAAGAAGATATGAGTACATGAAAACCAACTACATATGATTTTCTGAGCCCATTCAATAATCTACAAGTTCGAATCAGAAACATCACCAAGGTTCAATCAAATCTCTTTGTAACATAAAGAAATACCTATCATGCATTTATGAGATAACAAGTGCAACACATAGTTCAATCGAAAAAATCTTAGATATATATTCTTGAAGTCTTTCAAATTCTAACAGAAGAGCACATAAAAAAACATTAATGCATACTGATAATAAAGTCTCACAAAGGCCATAGGCACAATTTGATTAAACTTCTTCAAAAAACAATAAAATAGTTCTTAAGGCTAAAAATATTACTAAGAAAACTTAATCATCCTTGCAAAGTTCTGAACCCCCTCAACGGGAAAAAAACTAGACTAAATAGAGCCTCTGACTCCTAACAAACTCGGACTCCACTACCCTTTCTTTTCACATGTTGTGGACCACCTGTCCAATTTACCAAACAAACCGCCCCTAAAGTTGTTAGCTCCTGAAGTTGTTAGCCCCACGACGCTCGGTTTGGTAGGCGCATGACAAGAAAGTCCCGATAAAGAAAAAAAACGGCGAGCGGGGGACCAAAAAAGATGCCTCTATGTGAACAACCCACGCCAAGTGGTAGCTCGGCGCTACTGCAAAAAAAAAAAGGGAAAAACAAGCGCACAGAACCCCCGCCGAGCTGACAACTATCTTGCCTGATGCATGCAAGCGCGAGGAACAAAAAGAGGTGGGGCCACCAAAAATAGCAAAATGCCACCCGCGACCAAACCAAAATAATGTTAACATGTCCCGACCAAGGTATCTCGATTGATAGATATATTAGCCATTGTTCTCAATTCATTAATAGCAGTAGCCTTCATTTTGTAAGCTGGTGGTAGGGCTCTTAGGCTTTAGAAACAATTTCATCTTCGCTCAGAGTTCCACCACAACATTGAATTCCCATAACAATCTCATTTACCCTTTCCATAAATGCAGCAATCCTTTCATCTTCTTCCCTTTTCAGGTTTTCATATCTCACCCGGTAACCATGAAGTTTAGCAATCTTCACTGTAGGGTCACCTTCATTAAGAGTCTCCAACTTATCCCATATAGCCTTTCCATATGATTTGCTGGTTAATCTCATTATTTGTTGATCAGAAAGTGCACACAAGAGGGCTTTTATTGCTCTACAATCATTCTCAAGCTCCTTGTCCAGGTTTGCCAGAGAAGGATTATCAGATCCTGAATTATAGGGTGTGACACCATTTTGTGTGATCTCCCAATTCTACTTTCCAAGACATCTCAGATGAGTCTCTATCTGAATCTTCCATACCTTGTAGTTTATTCCATCAATCCGTGGAGTATCCCTTCGAAAGATAGCTCCAAAAGAACTGGATGAATTTGAACTGTTAGTTTCCATAGGATCTTCCTCAAGCAGTTAAGCTTTCTGCAGAGAGTACCAAAGCTCTAATACAAATTGTTAGATAGTTCAGATAACTGGAAGACAACTTAGAGGGGGGGTGAATCAACTGTGTCAGATGACAACAACATTCAACAATTAAAACTTTAATATCGGAACCCAAAACAATAATAGAGGAGTAGTAGTTAATCAATTAAGCATAAACAATAATCATAGAGTAAAAGCCATCCACATAGCACCAAGATTTGTACATAGAAAACCCATTAAAGGGAAAAACCATGGTAGGAAGCCTACCCACAATCAGATAATACTTCTGCAATAAGTATGTAAGTTACAATGAAGGGGCCTAAACTTGCAGGATGGCCAACAACTTGTTGGCAAATGCACACTCCAATAAGAAATTGTAGGTGATTGAAGGTTTTGTCATTGATGGCAACCTTGCAATCATATGACACTGGCAAGACAAAGATACCAACACCGGCACCGAAAGACTCTACACTGGCATATAGAACACCGATACTGAAAGGAAGGATACCGACACCTTGGCCAACTTCAATTTTGTTTAAAATGTATTTTGTAATTAATTGTAAAATCATTGTAAGCCAATATGGTGAGTTGTAATATGACTCATATACGTATGAGATCATTGTAGATCATTTTGTAATAAGGATATAGGCAAAATTATGTAGACCTAATATGCGAATTATTGGTTAAGGGTTTATGTAGGGTAAAACTATGGTCTGATTCTTTGGATTAACTCAGTACTAATTTGATGCAAGCACCCTCAGTTACACCTAAAAGTGTCAATCTGAGATTCGTAAACTGATGAGAGGTATAGCAGTTGTTTGCTCAAGGGATGAAGATAGTATGTTAAGTGATTATGATTGCATTTCTAATTTACACACTTATTCCAAGAACAAATCTAAGGCTCATTCACTAACAAATTAAATCTCACACTTAAAATATTTAAACTTAAGTCACACACTTTCAATCAAGTCTCTTTACTTAAAATCCTACCTTATAAACACCAACTTAGAACATTCAACTGTGTTTTGCTTAGCAATCTAGGAGTGAAAATAAGATGGTTTTTCTTCCTATCATGGTAGTGATAGGAAGTGGAACAGTATGTAAGTATACCAGAATTATGAGTCATAGCCTGTTGATTTAAATGTGTATTTGTCCGAGTATCAAAATTCTAAATCACAGCTCATTCAATCAGATCAAACATAAGTTCGGATGGATATAACTTGATTTCTGAACTGAGATATTTTCCTTATCCTACAATTTCCAATTAGACTTGTAAATTACAAATCGAACAAAAAGATGTCCTGCTATGTGGATTATTAAATATTCTGCAAACTCACAATTCCTTCAAACAATACTACGTTGAATCTAAACTAAGCTGTTAACATAATCACACAATTATAATTATAAACAATAAACACAAATCATGCGAATAGAACATAAAATTACACACTTCACACTTATAATGAAGTCACCTGATAACGTGAGTAAGGGGGCCCTGCCTTCTCGGTCACCAAGTGCTGAAACTATCAATGCTTGTTACTTCAAACCATGCATTCGCAATCAGAGAATAATAATTGGAACATCAATGTTTTTCATATATTATCTGGTTATCCTTTTGAACAATCCCATACATATTTATATAACACTGCTTACTAATATTATCTCTAACTGATTATGGGATTGTAACCATGAAACTTGTTTTATACAAAACAAAATGATAGCCATCAACTAATCTAGGGCCACAGGCCACCGAATCAAAACAATATAACAACTTCAACAAGTATATGCCATTTCAAGATTATACCGAAACTATATGTCAAAAATAGATCACTTTCATGTCATTCTCTCATTCACATGATCTATGCGCCAAGCAATCCTTTCTTCCAAGTACCTATCCAACTATAGATCCCTTGTTATGGCAATTAAACAATTGAGTCAGTAAATAACCACGATTTTCGCTTATAATTTTGGTTTTGAATTTTCTTTCATATTTATTGAATTCCCTCTTTCCTTCCTTACCAAATGGTGACAGGAATGACATGGATACCATAGGAATGACAAATAGTGGCAAATTAAGGGTAAAAGAAATAACACCTCCTAGCCTCATCATTCCCCCCAGCTGAGGGTTTTGCATGTCCTCATGCAAAAGAAAGAATATAAATACAAACCAGATGAAGCAAGTAGTTTTTGTAGATTGTTAGTAACCTCCTGAACCCAATGTTGTTTCAGTTCCTTTACAAGCTTTTCATGTTCTTTGACCGTCAGACAAGGTTCTGTGTGGGGGAAAAAGTGACACTAAGAAAACATTCCCTAATCTCACTTTCAATCACACATTTGTGGAATACGAAAGAGCCTAGAGGTATCACACAATTGGCTACTTCTTTTTGTGAAAGAGAGAGCCACGGGCTACCTATTAGGGTTTCTATTCCTTTGTTGAAATTGAAAGATAAAATGATGCAAGTTCGATCCCTAACCTCAAAGTGCAAGTATGAACTAATAACAAGATTGCAGAATTGAACTTAAACTATGGAAAGCTGTAAACACAAGGACAAGACAAAAATGCAAATGCATACCCGGAGTCAAAATCTGAGTGGAAATGTTCGGGACGGGGGCGTGGGCACCACTGTCCTGATTCTGCACCTGAAACTGTTGTTTTGCACTCTGGAAAACTGTCAGAAATGTTGTCTGTTAGGAGGACCAGGGTGCCCAGGCCCCCTGTCCCAGGGACCAGGGCGCCCAGCGCCCCTATCCTGGCAGGACCAGGGTGCCCCATGCCCCTGTCCTGGTCTTTTTCTCTGCAATTTGGTGTGTTGTTCGGTCTCCATCTGCTTCTTTTGGATCTGCAACTTACGACGTCATCTGGATCTCGAAATCTGCACTTATATCTGAAAAGGTGTTTTGGGTGGCTATATAGAGTTTTGCCTTAGTCAAACCCCCGCTTTGGTGAATTCCACCTCCATGAATAGCCAAGTTGTATTGTAAAAGTAATGCGTGTGCAGACCTTGTGTGTGTGCAAGATCTAAAATGCAAGTAAGCAAACTAGAGAAACCTAGAAAGTAAACCCTAATTGCTTGTAAATGACAATGTAAATGCTCCAAATCAAGATGCAAAGTGATCTAAAGCATGAATGCAAGTGACATAATGAGGCTTATGCAAAGACATGAAAATAACATGAAATCATACCCAACCCCAAGGGAGGCGTACAAGCCAATCTTCAGTCGGTGATCCCTTATTGCTCTTCAATGCCTTCAAAGCCCTAAGTGGATGAATGGATTGATGATTGCTTAGAAGATGAATGTTGAGTGTTGCTGAAGTCTTCAAAGATCTGCTCTTTCGCTACATATGAGGTTCCTTGAAACCAAAATTCTTGATCCTTTCAAATGAAGAAAGAGAGCTCTTATATATGAAACCCTAGGTCTTAATTTCAACTTTTGGCCGACCTAGAGATTGAATCTCCCACCAATTTCTTGGGGTTAAGCTTTATTTTATGATTGGATCGTGCTCCTAAAATTTCGAGAAAAATGTCCGGGACCATGTGCACACCGGGCACCATGGTCCTAACAACTTTTCACCAAATTTTCAGGGCCATCGGATATGATGATTTTAGAGTGAATCCCGAAGTTACAGGTGATTTTGAGATGTTTTGACCCCCGAAATCAAGCCCCCAAGTTCAAAATAGGACCTAATTAGGGTTTTAGATTAAATGATGTATTAGAGGAATAAAATGAAAGGGGCACACTTTAATGAAAAGGGCCCAACTTTATGATATGGGAGATGATAAAATAGAACCTTAGACCTAATTAATTTGATCAATTAAGTGGTAAAGGGGAAATGCCATGCAAAATGCAAGATGCGCCAAGGCGGGTGCTAAACTAGGTGTGAAATTGTACCACCCTATCAAGTGCGTACAATTTACGACGCTACAGGTTCTAAAGTAGCAACTATCTGTTTTGCCTCTGCCTTGAGTTTACTCAACTCTTCTGCCTGTAATTTAACAAAAGCTTGTGCATCCTGTAGCTATTTCTGAAGTGACTGATTCTCTATTTTTATCTAAGCAATAGAATCCCTCAATACCCAAATCTCTTCTCTCTATTTCATCAACAGTCCCTCTTTATCTGTGTGCTTCTCAACATAGGTCATGAGAGTAACATTAGTTGAATCCTGCAGATCTTGGTGATCAAAGTTCTCATGACTCGGATCTTTCTGTACACTCTGTATGATTTGGTGAATATTTTCTTCTTGTTCTTCAGTTAACCCTTCTTGTCCTCCGGTATCACTTGAATTTCCTTGGTCCTTGCTTATGGACAAGGGTTTAACTAGTAAAGGATTATCATTATTTATTGGATTTTCCGTAAGTATTTCAGTACTCCCTTCTATGGATGTATTAATTCCAGCATCTCCAAGAATTGTTTCTTCCCCCATGGGTTCATTGATCACATTTTCTTCAAACAAATTTTCACTAAATATGTCTTCACCACTATCAGGAGGAATTTCTCCTTCTTGGGTATCTACTAGAGTAGGACTAAGGGGTTCAGACTATTTAGATTGTTTCTCCTTTTTCCACTGTCGATTGTTGTGTCTCAATTCTTGTTGCATCTTACCCTGTTTCTTAATTACTTCTGACAAAACCCACAAATCCTCGTGAGTGGAGGCTATATGAGCCAGATTTTGGAGCCGATTTTCAGGCTCAGATTACAGAGCTTCATTCATGTCACCGCGAGGACTGGAGGGATCATCTTGATTCTCCAAGGTCAGCTTCCTCTTGTGACCAGAGCCAGAGGATTTTTTAGAAGCCACCTTAGCCTTAGCAGCTGAGCTACGAGTTTGATAGGGGCTTGGTGTACTAACAGTCTTAGAGTATTTCTTAGCCCATTTTTCAGAAGAATGCTTGGCATGTTTTTCAGAGACCCTTCATTTTGAAACACTAGGGGAAACACTAGGGTTTTGTTCTGGCTCTACTTGTTCTTCCTCATTCTTGAAAGTATGTTCTTCCTCAACAGGACTATATTCCTCCTTACTCATGGGACTACTTTCTTCTTCATTCACGGATCTATCACCTCTCTGTTCTTCAACAGAATTTTCCCTATCAGAAGGTTTGTGGTCTAAATCATAACTAACAAAAGAGTCTCAATTACCAGGGGGAGAGAGTTTTTGCAATTCCCTAATAATTAGTAACTTGATAAGCCCATGATGTGCTAGGGCATGACCACGACCTTCTTGAACATTTTGACTCATACATTGCAGAGATGAGTAAAGAAAATAGGGAACATGAACAAGCATTCCTCTCCGCAAATGTAACAGTAAGCGGAAATGGTGGGCATACACATAAACATACCTGCCTTCACATGTGATATACTGGATGATGAATCTGGCCACATGTTTCCAATTAGCTGGAAGCAAAAGCAATTTAGTGCCCTGGCCTGAGACAACAACAATGGATTCCCCTATGTCTAAAAACCTTTTTCGAAGTGGCTTAAGAGCCACTACTTTCTTTGAGATTTCAGGAAAATAATTTTCACCACTGATGGGTAACCTTGAAACTTTAGCTATAGAATCCACTGTGATAGAAATAGTTAACTCGCAGACAATGGCTCGGCGTTTGGAAAAATTTTATGCGAAATCCCGAGCAGTGTGTCATCATAACGCCATAGCCATTTAAAATACACATCCCATCTAGCTTGCTTAAAGACCTTATACGCCTCTGCATTTTTCAGGTCCCTTAATTCATCCATCATCGAAGGCTCATACCAAGGACATCGTTCTCCTACCATGATTGTAACACAGAGTCCTGTGGAAACCACCTTTGCCCAAACCGCTAACTATGTAGGAAAATGGTGACGAGGCTGTAACAGAGTTTTCTCAAAACTTTACCAAAACCACCGTGTGAGAAATAGTGACGGAAAGTTACAATCATGAGGGTAAGATAAGACATACAAGGCAATGATGACAAGGAAAGGCTTTTAAGGGATGATGGAGAGATTATGATGGCCGAGACACATAGACAACACAATGTCCCCCTAGCTAAGCAGCAGACCCATCCATGGGGCATGTCACCATAGGGTAGAGGAAAATAAAATAGGAAATTAAATAAATAAACAAAAGAAAAACAAAACAAAACCATTACTGAATATCGAGGCCATTAATGACAAGAGATGGCAAGGAGCACCGATGCGACCGGAAGCTGAAGTGGAGCCAGCAGATCGGACGTCACATGAGAGCAAGTAGCCACAAATCATAAAGAAAGATTGCATCCGCAGGCAAAATAAAGAGAGGTACGACCCAACACGTGGAGGATGGGAAACGTGCCCAAGGAAGACACTAGGGTAGCATGGCATAGATGTGGATGGGGCAAGAAGGACTTCCTACCAGAAAAATGAGAGGAAGAAGAGATGATGTTCTTGGCCGCAAAATGACAGGAAGTCGTAGGAGTTCGAGTCTGAGCGGACATTTGTATTTTTATTTTTATTTATTGATTTATTGATTTATTTATTTATTTATTTATCTTCTTCGACAATAAACCACCAGAGACCCAATTTTTAGTCTATCGCCGCTTAGGGGCGTCGGAAAATGGATTTTCACCCCTAAGATTATTTAACAATGGATAGCCACCAGGAAGCCGGTTTTCAGCTGCCAACTGGCCAATAGCGCCCATAGGTTTTCACTATTGGATCTTTTTTTCTTTTTTTTCTTTTTTTTTAAATTATATTTTTCTTTTATAATCTTTTTATTCAATTTTGAAGGAGGCCAAAGGGAACCATAGTGAGTTCCTTAGCCACATCAAGAAAGAAGGCTTCCTTTGAAAGAGGTTTCCGATACAGCTTCAAGTGGTGACCATTAATGAGGATCTTGCACCATTCAGAATCAACAATGCAGAGTTGAGTAGCATTGTTATCATATACATGCTCAACTTCGTAAGGTCCTAGCCATCTTGTATGAAACTTGCCTTTGAAATCCTGAAATTGGGAGTCATACAAGAGTGGCCAATCCCCAGGTTGAAAGGATCATTGGCAAATATGTCGATCATGCCATAGAGCTCGCTGCTTCTGGATGACCTCTATGTGAAAGAGCGCATCCTAACGGAGCTCATCTAAAGAGTGTAGTTGGGCAAGTCGGTCCTGCTGGGCATCAGAGAGACTTAGACCAAGTTGTAATGCAGTCTACAGAGTCTTAATCTCAAACTCAATCAGAAGAACTGCCTTCTTACCATAAACGAATTCATAAGGGGTCAGACCTATAGTGGTCTTCCACATCATGCGGTCGGCCCATACAGCCTTAGGAAGCCGCATAGCCCAATCACACTTATGAAGAGCAACCATCTTGGTAAGAATGTTTTCTAGCTCTCTGTTGGTGACTTCAACTTGTCCATTAGCTTGGGGATGGTAAGGAGTGGACTTCCGATGATGAATCTCATATTCTTTGACTAGAGCAGCAATAAGTTCTAAAGTAAACTGGGGTCCTTGATCTATAGTGATTTCTCGAGGAACACCAAAGCGAGTGAAAATTTCTGAATATAGAAAGTCAGCCACTTTAGTGTCTTGTGCATGTTTGAGTGCAATGACTTCAACCCATTTGGTTACATAATCTGTGCAAACAAGAATATATTCTTTGTTTTGAGAAGGTGGATTGATAGGACCTACAAAATCAAGGCCCCACTTTTTGAAGGGTTCCAGAGATAGCTGAGGGTGTAACGGCATCTCATCAGAGCATGTAGGATGACCCATCCACTGGCACTAATCACAATGATGAATATACCGCTTACAATCCTTATGAATTGTAGGCCAATAATACCCAGCAGTGAAAATCTTCTGAGCGGTTCTCTGAGCAGCAAAGTGTCCTCCACATGGTTCAGTATGACAAGCTTGAAGAATGTAAAAGACATCCTCCTCAGGTACACATCTGCACATGATTTTGTCAATGCCAGTGCAAAAGAGGAGACCATTAATCCAAGTATACTGTCCACTAAGGCCCACCAACTTCCGATGTTCACAAGGTGAGAAGTGGGGAGGGAACTTGCCTGTGACCAAGTAGTTGGCAATATCAACAAACTAGGGACTCTTTGTGGAGATAGAAAAGAGGTGTTCATCTGGAAAGGTGTCATCAACTGGAGTTGGTTCATTGTTCGGCAGCTACAACCTTGATAGGAAATCTGCAACCACATTTTCTCGACCAGGCTTATCAAGTATAGTGACATCAAATTCTTGTAATAAAAGCAACCACCTAATGACTCTGCTAGTGACTACTGGCTTATTCATGAGAAAGCAAATTGTCGAGTGGTCTGTGTGAACAAACACTTTATATCTAGTAATATAATGATGAAATTTATTAATAGCATAGACAACAGCTAAAAATTCCTTTTCAGTTACCATATAATTTATATCTACACTGGTGAAATTCTTGTTGACGTAGTAAATAGAATAAAAGAGATTGTCTTCTTTTTGTCCAAGCACTGTGCCCATAGAAGAGTCAGAGGCATTGGTATGGATGTGGAATGGCAATTCCCAATTTGGACCCCTAAGGACTGGGGTGGTCACAAGCTTGGTTTTAATAGTTTCAAAATCCTCCTGACACTCAAGCGTCCAAGAAAAGACAACATCCTTAGCTAAAAGAGCAAACAAAGGAGAGGCAATCTTGCTAAAATTTTGAATAAATCATTGGTAATACCTAGCATGGCCAAGAAAGCTCCTAACATCTTTTGGATTGGATGGTGTAGGTAGGTCCTGAACTATCTGGACCTTTTTAGGATCAACTTGAATGCCTTTGGAAGAAATGAAATTTCCTAACACAATGCCCTCAGTCATAAGCATGTGACACTTTTCATGACTTAAAGATAGATTAGTATCTATACATCTTTTAAGCACTTTCTCTAAGTTTTCTTTTGCCTCTTCATAAGTATTTTTGTGAACTGTAAAGTCATCCATATAAACTTCTACACAATCATTCACAAGGTCAGCAAAAATACTTCACACAGCCCGTTGAAAGGTAGCTGGGGCATTACATAATCCAAATGGCAACACATTGTAGGAAAATTTCCCCCAGGGACAAGTGAAGGTGGTCTTATCCTAGTCTTCAGGTGCTATGTGAATCTAATTATATCCACTAAATCCATCCAAGAACGAGAAGAATTGTTTCCCTGCAAGAGTGTCCAAAACTTGATCAATAAATGGTAATGGAAAATGGTCCTTTTTAGTTTCTTTATTTAAAGCTCTGTAATCGACACAAATACGCCACTTACCATTTTTCTTTGGTACCACTACTAGAGGAGATACCCACCTGCTATCCGAAATAGTATAGATGAAATCAACATTTAAAAATTTATGTAGCTCCTCCTTGACTATGTCCCGCAAAATAGGGTTAAGTCTTCGTTGTGGCTGTCTAATAGGATGACTCCCTTCTTCAATGTAAATGTGATGTGTGCAAGTGTTAGGATGGATACCATGCATATCTTGGTACTCCCAAGCAAGTGCGGCTTATTCGCCCCTAAGCATGGTAATAAGGTCCTTAATCTATTCTGGGCTTAACCGTGGATTAATATTAAGGGTGCGACCCGGTAAAATCTCCATAGGTTGTGACTGTATAAGGGAATCCAGAGCTAACACTTGTGATGAATCATGACTTTCTAAAGATAGTAATGGACTATACAAACACTGATGAGGCAACAACTGGCGTAATATGAAAAAGTGACGAATAGAATGAGAACCACCTACTAGAGGAAAACTGCCAAAAGGACAACTAGTAGTTATTTGCAAAGGAAGAACCAAGTTGTCCAAAATGTCATTTGACCCATACCTATTTTGAAGAAAATTAACAAGAAGGTTATCCTCTGTGGGTTCTTCAAAATCATATGCTTGTTCAATATTTAGGACCGGTAAGGAATCTTCCAAGTCACTATCAATGCAAGTAGGATCTTCCATTTCGAGCAGGGGTTGAGCAGGTGGATACAGTGTTATTTGCTTAGTTTGTTGTCCATTAGAGATAACCATATTACCTGACCAACAATTGATAAAAGCATTAGCAGCAGCTAGCCAAGGTCATCCTAAGATTAAGGGATATCCCCCCAGCTTAACTTTCAGCTACAAGATCATAAAGTCAGTTGGAAAATCCCATGAATCAATAGAAAGGACCACATCTTCAATAACCCCTTCAAGCTTGACTAGCGAATGGTCAGCCATCTGGAGAACTGTAGGTGTGGGCCTAAGTCCTTCAAGAGATAATTTTGTTTTGGTCTCATTAGTCATTACATTAATTGCAGCACCCAAATCCACAAGTGTATTAGGAATAGTAATCTTACCAATGCTTACCTGGATTACTGGGCTTCCGAGATATGCATATTTGGGAATTGTCAAATTGCCAAGCATAAGATTTGCCAATTGCCCAATAACTTGAATAGTCTTTGGATCTTCTTTCTTCTTTTGCCTTCATGTACATTATGCTTGAACTATTTTATTATACATCGGAATATCCTTGATAGCTTGCAACAAAGGAATCTTAATGTTAACATTGTGGAGTTCATTAATGAGATCGAATTCAATTTGCGTAGGTTCCTTTTGTACAGGTTTAGAAACCAACTAGTTAAGAAATGGAGGTTCTTTTTCGGACTCCGCTTTAGGTTCTTCATTTATTTCTATGATTGTGGGACCTTGGAGGGATTTTCCCGGCCTCAATTGTACTCCTTCCAGTTCTACTATATTAACTGGATAAGTGGGATAACCTGCCACCTCATTATTATACACGGGTTGGGATGGCTTATTATTAGGATTGGGATTTGGTTGAGTGGGCATTGATGTTGGCTTTGGTGGTTGTGGTGGGTTAGGTAGTGGATTAGAGGAGGATGATGGAATAGGTGGAAGGAATTATTGTGGTTGTTGATAAGGATTTATTAAAGGTGGAGGTGGATAGGGTTGGGGGTACGGTTGTGGATATGATGTAGGTGGTGGTGCATGCGGCCTCCATGCCTGTTGCCATGGTTATGTTCCGAACTGGTAATTTTGGGACCACTGAGGATAGGATGAAGGTTGTTGCTAGCCCCCATACCATGTATTTGAATTGGGAAAGGTTTGACTTTGACTAAGAAAATACTCATTAGGGAAACCCTGTTGCATTGCTCTTGGCGGAAAAGGACGTCATGGGGCCATAAAATATACAGGTTCCTCAACATATTCCATACTAGCTAGTCCTTCTGGAAGAGGTCTTAAGGTAGAATGCTTACTTGCCTCTAGGGATGAAATATTCATTCTATTATATGGACAATCCTTAGGACCATGCTTTTTACGGCATGTAGGACAATATATTGCTAAAGCCTTTTCTGCTTCTTCCTGTTTCCTGCGGGTATACAAAGTGTCTATCTATTTTCCCATATGATTTAATAAATCAGTTTTAAGATCCTCAAGTAGATTACCTATTTCGTGTTTCAAAATACCTGATACTCCTCCTGAAGTAGGCAACCTACTGGAGTGACTCCTTAGGGGACGTTGAGACCTGGAGTAATTCCTACAATTTTCAATAATATCATCAAAACTCAATTTTGAAATATTTCCTTTACCCATTAAATTTAAAGCATCCATAGTCTCATCCCTTATTCCTCTAAGAAATAACATTTTAGTAGTGTCAGGAGTGATTCCTGGCTGTCTTGATCGTTTAAGGCTGAATATGAAACGTTCCAGGTAATCTTCCACGGATTCATCCTCCTTTTGGTTCATGCAAAATACTTCATCCCACATGTCTTTGGTTTTGTAGTAATCTTGATATTTGTCCATAAACAACCGTTTCATCTCATCCCAAGTTCGGATGTTTTGTAGGCTCATAAACCATCACAATGCTGCATCCTTGAGTGTAGCTAGAAATAGTTTAAGCTTTTGAGCATCATGCTTGTAATCATAGCTGTTACATAGGACTTCAAATTCAAACAAAAATATATCAGGATCTTCAATAGATAAACCATAGAAAATAGGTAATGCAGAATGAGGAATGTTTTTCATGGGGGTGTCCTCATTCAGGTGTTCAATGGGGAACTTGAAAGCAATAGGTTCATTGTTTACTAATGCCCTTTCATTATTATTATCTTGGTTTTGACCTCTCAAGTGTCCACCCAAGTTTTTCCCATTATTATTAGCATCACCCATGATGTCTATTGCCCAAGGAGTATAAACAACTATAGTTGGCTTGTTATTTACCAAAGATGAACCTGCTCCTAAGTCGTAGGACTCGTTGAACTATTTGGCAACCCTTTGATATGCTTCCTCTAAGGACTCTAGAGATTGCTCCACTAGAGCCTCTACAAGAGTAGACTCAATGGCGCATTTTTCTAGATCGGGTTCACTAGAAGTGTCTTTCAATGGACCATCAACTTCTTTATTGTCTTTGACTTCCCCTTTCGGTTGTATTTTTTGTTGCGAGTTCTCTTTTTGTATTTGTTTCCCTTTGAAAGATGTTTGAGGACTCAAAAGTTTGGACTTACTTTTTGATTTTTCTGAAGTTGACTCTTGCTTCTTAACAAATCTACGTTTACTATCTCTAGCTCTATTCATGCACCTAGATGAATTACTACAATGCAAACCTAAGGTACTAGCTCAAGAAAGGTCGACAATTGTTCAAGCTTTCACTAAGGCGCACTGTTCCTATCTTAACTTACTATGGCTTCACGCCTTTAATACCTCTCCTTGACAGCAAATCCAAAAATGTAGGGTAAAACTGTGGTCTGATTCTTTGGATTAACTTAGGACTAATTTGATGCAAGCACCCTCAGTTACACCTAAAAGTGTCAATCCAGGATTTGTAAACTGATGAGAGGTATAGTAGCTATTTTCTCAAGGGATGAAGATAGTATGTTAAGTGATTATGAATGCATTTCTAATTTACACGCTTATTCCAAGAACAAATCTAAGGCTCATTCACTAACAAATTGAATCTCACACTTAAAATATTTAAACTTAAGTCACACACTTTCAATCAAGTCTCTTTACTTAAACACCAACTTAGAACATTCAACTGTGTTTTCCTTAGCAATCTAGGAGTGAAAATAAGATGGTTCTACTTCCTATCACAGTAGTGATAGGAAGTGGAATAGTATGTAAGAATACCAGAATTATGAGTCACAGCCTGTTGATTTAAATGTGTATTTGTCTGAGTATCAGAATTCTAAATCACAGCTCATTCAATCAGATCAAACATAAGTTCGGATGGATATAACTTGATTTCTGAACTGAGATATTTTCCTTATCCTACAATTTCTGATTAGACTTGTGAATTACAAATTGAACAAAAAGATGTCCTGCTGTGTGGATTATTAAATAGTCTGCAAACTCACAATTCCTTCAAACAATACTACGTTGAATCTAAACTAAGTTGTTTACAAAATCACACAATTTTCATTATAAACAATAAACACAAATCATGCAAACAGAACATAAAATTACTCACTTCACACTTATAACGAAGTAACCTGATAATGCGAGTAAGGGGGCCCTGCCTTCTTGGTCACCAAGTGCTGAAACTATCAACGCTTGTTACTTCAAACCATGCATTCGCAATCAGAGAATAATAATTGGAATAACAATTTTTTTCATATATTATCTAGTTATCCTTTTGAACAATCCCATACATATTTATATAACACTTCTTACTAATATTGTCTCTAACTGATTATGGGATTGTAACCATGAAACTTGTTTTATACAAAACAAAATGATAGCCAACAACTAATCTAGGGCCACAGGCCATCGAATCAAAACAATATAACAACTTCAACAAGTATATGCCATTTCAAGATTATACCGAAACTATATGTCAAAAATAGATCACTTTCATGTCATTCTCTCATTCACATGATCTATGCGCCAAGCAATCCTTTCTTCCAAGTACCTATCCAACTATAGATCCCCTGTTATGGCAATTAAACAATTGAGTCAGTAAATAACCACAATTTTCGCTTATAATTTTGGTTTTGACTTTTCTTTCATATTTATTGAATTCCCTCTTTCCTTCCTTACCAAATGGTGACAGGAATGACATGGATACCATAGGAATGACAAATAGTGGCAAATTAAGGTTAAAATAAATAACACATCCTAGCCTCATTAGTTTATATATGTAGCAGAGCTTAAACTGGTACTGAACCTGGCATAGCAGATGCTAATCTGAAGCAGTACAAAACATTGGATTTTTATAATCCTTTTTGTAAGTCAGTGTGACTTCTTTTATAATTGAGTAGTGAGCTCTAGGCACTTGGCCTTCCTACATGTGTAGGCCCCCATTGTAAAAGTAATATTCTCTTATTGGCCAGTAAGCAAATATTGTGGGTCACAAATCCCACCAAGCTTTTTCCCACACTAGGTTTCCTCATTAAAATACTGTGTTATGGTGTGCTTCTCATGTTTTTGTTATTGTTCTTAGTTATAGCATTATTTATGGTTTACCGATACACTGTTATAATATGCTTTTCATGTTTTAAGTCAAGTAAATTTATATACCGGTTAGATACTGTTTCACCCCCCCCCACTCTCAGTATCTTTGGGAATCCTAACAATTAGTATCAGAGCCTGGTCCTCTATTTTCAAAATCCTAACAACTTGTGGAAGATCTTGTCACAGATAGAGATGGAAAACTTGAGAAAGCAATTGGAAACAACTCTTATAGACTATGATGTAGAAAAAGTGAAGAATATCAAACTAGAAGATGATCTAAAGGTTGCTCATGACATTATTCAAGCATTTTAAGAAACCTTTACTATTGCAAGGAGCAAGAGGAGAGAACTTTGTGAAAAGATGCAGAATGAGAATGATGAAAAGGAAACTCTTAATGGTCTGGTAAACAAGCTAAGACAAGAAATCAGTACAACAAAGAATGAGATGCAGGATATGACTATGAGATTCTGTAAAGAAATTGAAGATAGAAAGAAAAATGAAGAAGACTTGGTTAGAAGACTAAATGATGATGGAAATGAAAACGCAAGACTCAGACATGAAAATGATATGTTGAAGATAGATCTAATGCACACACAAAATGACAGAACTGAACTCATGAGATAGAAAGGAATCTTGGAGAATGAACTGACTACTGTAAATCAACACAAGGAGAAATTCAAGAAAAGTTCAGAAGAACTTGGTGACATGCTAAAGAATCAGAAACCTAATGGTTATAAAAATGGCCTTGGCTTTGAAGTTGGTGAAATCTTTGGTACTACAAACAATCATAATCATAGAAAACTGGTAAGACAACCTACTACTTACAAATTTAATGGAAAATGCTTTAACTGTAACAAGTATGGTCATAGAGCAAATCAATTTAGATCTAGAAATTATCAGAACACTAATACACCCACTGGTCAATGTTCAAAATGCAACAAAGTTGGTCATAATTTAGAAAATTGCAGAATGAATGTAAGATGTTATGTTTGTGGAAGATTTGGACACTTATCTAATCAATGTAGAACACATACCGGCATAGGATATGGGAAAGCTATTCAAAAAAACAATGTGACTTGTTATGCCTGTAACAAAATTGGACATATTGCTAAATTTTGTAGAAGCAAGTCCTCACCGGCAAACAATAAAGGTCCAAGTTTGAAAGGTAAAGAAAAAGTTGAAGATGTAAAGCAAGAATTCTCAAAATAATGGATCAAAAAGTCAGATCAAAATGTTGATAGGAATACTCCTCCATTGGTAGAACAGAGTAACACTCACCGACAAGAGAATCTTCATCTAACTGAAGCAAAATCTTTTGGGGGTTTAGAAACAAAATGAAAAACATGCTATTATTCCCTCGGTTGATGGTAAGAAGTTGAAATTACTTCTATACCGGTAGATGAGTTAAGTTGTGACTTAACCAGCAAGCATTAAATGTGGTATTTGGAGAAAATAACTTTATAAAGCAAGTGTTTTTGCTACTTTTTCATTCACCGAGCATTCAAATCTTCGAGAGCGCGAAAATTCCCGAGTGAAGGAATTCTAAGCGAAGAAGTGAAGCAATCCATCAAATCATTTATCCTTAAGGCAGATTGAGGTATTTATAGCTATGGTATCTTCATCCACTCCTGAATTTATTGCAAACCCTACTGTTGTTGAAGTTGTTAAGTGCCCTAGACCCATATTCTAGGTAGTTCCTGAAATTGCAAAGAAAGATGATAGCATAGGTGCATTTTCTCAAATCCCTAAAGGAGTAGTATATGCTGAAGACCTTAGGATGTATATACACTGGCATATTGAGGAATTAGGTGATGATGAGAATAAGAACATGTTTAAAACCATCGTGAAGAATCTAGAAATGTCAAGCCTGAACATAAGATAGTGGAAACCCTAGGTTTCACTAAAATTCTTAGTATCCCAGATTTTCCCAAGGATATCATAAGGATTGTGTTAAGTAGAGTACATGGTGAATTTTTTTGGTTGGAATCAATTCATAAAATCACAAAAGAAGTAGTAAAAGCTGTAACAAGGTTACCCTCCACCGGTAACAGACCAAACAAAACAAAGAAGGTCTCAAATGACACAGTCATAAACCTAACTGGTGCAACATTTGATAAAAGATCTCCGAGGGTAAACGATGTAAAAGATATAAAGGTCAGATTTATCAGTATGATCTTAGGTTATAAGGCTACACATGCAAATAGGTTGAACTCCATTTCTAGCCTATGTATCAAGAGTGCCTATGATATGGTCAATGATAATGCAAGGATAGACATATGTGAATGGCTTAAAGATGAGTTGATAGACAATTTGGGAAAGATTAAAAGAGATAAGAAAGGAACATTCAGATTTGGAAACTTACTTGTTTGTTTGATGCTGTACATAACCAAACAAGTGCCTGGTATTGGTGCTAGAGATTTTGGTTTTGACATACCGGTAGGAAAACAACTGTTAGGTTTACTAAACAATATGGGAGAGAACAGGGAGAAAATCCTAAATGAGTATTTTCAAGCATTGAAGGCTCGAATGAAAACTAGAGTAAGACTGTCACAAGCTATTGTGGATAAGTATCAGAAAGAAATCTGTTTTGTGATCAAGAAAGATGAAATTTAGATGGAAGTAGTTGTCCCTAGAACTATTTGGGTAACTGAAATGGGCTATGAAACAAATGACAACATTGTAGAAACTTATGCAAAAGCCCTCCTTGAAGCACCCAAGGAACCAAAAGAGAAAGTGTTTGGTAGTGCTGAAACAATAGAAAGTACTATTCAATCTAGAAAAAGGGTTAAGAAAGTCAAAGCAACTATAAGAAAAGGAACCTGGTAGGCAAAGGCAATCAAGGAAGATCTCTAAGACAAACTAGTATAACTGAGAGTGAGTTGGAAGAACTTCAACTGGAAACTCATCTTTCATCGATTGGAACTTCTTCTGAGAGTGATATAGCGATAGTATTTAAAAGGGTTGAAAGGAAAAGAAAACCCTCACCGGCACCCTCTCCTACACCAAAATAACAAGACAGAAGCAACAGGCAGTAAGGCCTCCGACGAAGAAAATGACTCCTAAGAAGAAGAAGGTGAAACAGACTATTTCTCCCCTAGACAAACTTCTTAGCGAAATAACAGAGGATGGTAAGCTGAAAAACATCAGCAAACTGTATAACACATTCTCTGCAAATGACAAAGAAAGCATAGAAAATAGTATAATTTTACACTTAGATATATACAAGAAATTCTTAATGGAAGTTGTTGATGAAATTCCAAATGATCTGTATAGAAGATTAGAAGCTAGAAGATTAAGATTGAAAAATTACTTGCAGTGCATCCAGTTAACTCACCTGATGAAATAGACAAATTAATCAGTGAGGCTAACTGAACAGTATTCTCCACTGCTCACCGATATGTAGCACTCATGGCAGGTAGAGTAAATGAAGTATCTAAGGAAACAACAGATGGATGGGATATATTCTTTCTGGAAAAAGAAAACAAGGAAGAATTACTTAGGCCAAAAACTATCAAAGTATATCAAAAGGACAGAGATAAAGGGAAAGGTAAGGTAGGTGGACCACCAAGCCTGAAAATAACTGACAATATGCCCCCACCTCTTTCAGATACCCCACTGGTAGACACTACTGATAGACAACCAGCCATAGAGAGTATGGAGACTCTGGTAGAGGATACAAATCCTGAATCTGAAATTTTGTATACGGTAAATGTAGACACACAGAAAGTTAATGTCATGGTTGACAGAGAAACCACTAAGGATAAGAAGAAAGATGTGACTACTAAGTCACCGACTGCAAAGGTTGAGAGAAACATAGAAAAACCTACATAGATAGAGCAACCAGTAGAGGATACCATAGAGAAACCGGTAGATACAATAGAAAAACCATCTGAAAAACCAGCAAAAGAGAGTTCTGAGGTACAAACTAAGATTACATCTGAGAAACTGACAGTTAAAAGCTTAGAGAAACCCTCTAAGATATAGACAGAGAAACCAAAACCGGTATAGGTTGAGGCTCAAGTTCAGACAAAGACAGTACCACCAGCATAAACTGAAAAGCCCAAACCCCTACTAATAGAAATGCAAACATAGACTGACCTACTAGAGGTCGAAACAAGCAAGGTAATTACCACAACCGGTAGCATGGCTATTGTAAAGACTGTTGGACAAACATCTAGTACATCTATGGCAGAATTTGGACCTACAAGTATAACAGAGGTCTTATTAGATTCAATAAAGAAGATCACATAATGCAATGCACAAGCCTTTAAGGCTATTGATGATACAATACCAATTCTTAAATTGATTGCACCAAAGTGCATAGTTGATAATAAGAATTCTTTAGGACAACTAGACACATTGTCTAAGTTCATCACCGGTAACTTATTGACTATTGATCAAATAAATGAGGATACATTTAACGAAAGAATGATAAAGGGAAAAGAGAAATTCTTGGAGGATATTGTAAATAAGAATAAAGATAAAATGGATACTCTTTTACCGAAACTTGGAGAAATAATTTTTGACCTCAAGAAACTGTACAGAGACACTTGTAAAACAAATATTTTGATAGAGGATCTTGACCAGGAGATCAGCAAAGCATAAAATAAGATAAACAATATTGTTGACATTCTGATAGGTGCATCAGATTCATTTTTGGAGTTAGAGAAGAAGATTGCAGAACAAGAAGAGAAAATCAAGAAACTAGAAAATGACAAGCAGGGAATAAAGGATAAAGCAAAGGACTTGAAATGCAGACTTAGTCCAAGACTAGAATACCTTATTTCTTTGAGAAAAGAAATATCTAAGGCTCTAGTTCCTAGATTGAAGAAACTAGAAGAACAAATGCACATACTCACCGGTATAGTGTAGAGAACTCAAGAGGCAATAAAAGACAGCAAAACATTTAGTAATGGTATAAATTTGATTTTGACAGATATCTTTCAGATTGTAACCCACCGGTTACAATAATCTAGGTAGGACTCCACTGACACTGAATGGCAACCTTTATCATTGATGTCAAAGGGGGAGTAGTGGGATGAGAAAAATGGTCAGAAGAAAGGACATCATCTGCTCAGGGGGAGCATACATTTTTTGGCACACAGTTTTGGTAAGACAATTTTGGTAGACTATTTTTGGATATTATTTTGGACACTTTTGATTTTTCTCATGAGTGTTGCCATCAATGCCAAAGTGAGAGATTGTTGGCAAATGCACACTCCAATGAGAAATTGTAGGTGATTGAAGTTTTTGTCATTGATGGCAACCTTGCAATCATATGACACCGGCAAGACAAAGATACCGACACCGGCACCAACAAACTCTACACCGACATACAGAACACCAACAGTGAAAGGAAGGATACCGGCACCTTGGCTGACTTCAATTTTGTTTAAAATATATTTTGTAATTAATTGTAAAATCATTGTAAGCCAACATGGTGAGTTGTAATATGACTCATATATGTATGAGATCATTGTAGATCATTTTGTAATAAGGATATAGGCAAAATTATGCAGACCTAATATGTGAATTATTGGTTAAGGGTTTATGTATGTAGCAAAGCTTAAACCAGTACTGAACCTGGCATAGTAGATGCTAAGATGAAGCAATACAAGACATTGGAATTTTTAATCCTTTTTGTAAGTTAGTGTGACTTCTTTTGTAATTGAGCAGTGAGCTCTAGGCACTTGGCCTTCCTGCATGTGCAGGCCCCTTTTGTAAAAGTAATATTCTCTTATTGGCTAGTAAGTGAATATTATGGGTCACAAATCCCACCGAGGTTTTTCCCACATCGGGTTTCCTCATTAAAATAATGTGTTATGGTGTGCTTCTCATGTTTTTGTTATTGTTCTTAGTTACTGTATTATTTTTGGTTTACCGATACACAGTTATAATATGCTTTTCATGTTTTAAGTCAAGTAAATTTATATACTGGTTAGATACTGATTCACCCCCCCTCTCAGTATCTTTGGGAATCCTAACACAACCTAGAGTGCACTGCTTATCACAAAAGGAGCCTCATTGACTACATAAAATTCTAGACAACAATCCGGAGAAGTTTTGAACTGCAAAAGATAGCATCTCCTATGCTAGAGTACAGTTCCGGTTAAGCTCAATACCAGAGGACTCAATCTTACATAAACCCAATTCGATCTCCAATGATCGACCAACTCCTTGGCCTGAATGATATTACATTTATTCTCACATTACATTCCTTGACCATGACCTTTTACATTAACCATGATGATCTATAATGAAATATTACATCTATATATACAAACCAATTACATAATTACAAACCATGTCGACCTTAGACCAAACAAGTAATATAAACACATAAGACATCTCATAAATACATCAATAGGTCCTACCCACATGTTACATTAAAGTCGGTCCATAACCTATATCAACCGAGACCAAGTATAGGTCCACATGCTTCAGCAATGATCTCCATTCTCCAAGTCTCAGACATGATCATAAAAAGCATCCTAAAACTCGATCGGAAGTTGTACCAACACCACTTATGTACTTCATCAAAGATATCCATCAAAAAATTTGTTGGTGAAACCCTCGCCGGAACCAGAAACCAATCTTCTAATCAAGAAGGATAGAATCCAATCACCAGACCAAAACCAACTGACCAAATATGAGTATAAGTATCATGAACAAGACAATTCCATCATCAGACTATACCAAAGCCTGCCAGATCATGTCAGATCCAAGTTAATTAGAAACTGCTTAACCTATCGGGACCAGAAGGGTGCCGGTAAAGCATTCAAACAGCTAGTGTTGACATCAATGACAAAACATCAATGCAGCACATAATCAATTCCACAAAATGGCCAACAAAATCGATAAGTTGAGAACTGGTAGTAATCAAGTAATGGATATTTGACTAAGTGAAGTAGACTGGTGGAGAGCAACAGTGTAGCAAAGAGAAAAACTGACAGAGAAAAGAGCCAACAAAGAAGAAGAAGAGGCTGAACCGGTAAGGTTACAATAGGAGATAAGGCTTCAACAACTGAGATGTAGGCAAAGAACTGACAGAGAATTGGATAGAGGAGAACTGGTAGAGAGATTTGCAGAAGAGTTACAAAATTCATTTGTAACAAGACTATTACTTTTGTAATTGAATATACTCATAATAGATCACTAAGTTGGAGCTCAATGCAGGGGTTGGTGTTCCTTGGGCTGGTGGCCTAAACATTGAAATCAAAGTTTCATTGCAAGGCTGGATTGGAGAAATAAACTCCAGCAACATTTCTCACCAAGTTTTTTCCCATCTTGATTTTTCCTCATACATCTGGTGTTATGAGATGTCCCTTTCGTGTGTGATTGCATTTGTGTTAGTCTCCCATCTAACCAGTAAGTTTTTTTTCTATTAGATCTATTAATCAGTATACACACATAGAAGTGAAATGGGAAAAGTTTGTAAATCACTGATTCACCCCTCCCTCTCAGTGATACATTATGTCTAACAACAGATGATATATCTGATGAAGTTATTGTCAAAAAGGTACTTATATACCTCACATCTAAGTATGATACAACTTTCTCTGCAATAGAAGAAGCCAAATATCTTAAAACCTTTTCAATGGATGAGTTATTTGGGTTACTAACCGCTTCTGAGATGAGAACAACCAGTGAAGGAACTTCAAAGAAAGAGGCGACTTTCAACTCCATCAAAAAGGGTAAGGAAGAAATTACTCATAGAGAATATAGTGAAGACTCAGATACAATGGTAGAAAAATTTGTAAGGAAGCTTAAAAGAGGATCCGATAAGTACAAAGGAAAATTACCTCTCAAATATTTTAACTATGGTAAAATAGAACACTTTGCTTCAAAATGTCCCTATGGTGGGAATAGTGGAGAGGAGATACAATGCGCCAACAAACCTTCAGGTATGGATAAAAAGAAGAAATCTTACTGATAAGAAAGAAGAAGCTACTAGAAGCAAAATAGTCTATATACTTTTGAAGATGATGCTACAGATGATGAAGAAAGTCCCTCAAAAGAGGGTTGCTGTGAGGATGAAAGAAAAATTAATCTCTTAATGGAACTAGATGAACCAGTTAATGAAGCTAATGAAGATAAAGACATTGAAGCTAAAGTGGACTTGGAAGGTGTTTTCATAAGTGCTCTTGAAGAGTTGAGTAAAATAAGAAGAGAACTGAAGAAGGTTAAGTATGCTACCGCAAAAGAACAAGATCATTTAGAGAAATCTCTGGAGGAGTCCAAGAAAACAATTTGTGATCTGAAACTCTAGTTGGAAGAAATTAAAAGGATATGTGAAGTTACATCCTCTGATTTGATAAAGAAGGAGAAGGAGCATCCGAATCTAGAAGAAGATATTGTAAGGCTTAAAAAGGAGCTTGAAAAGAGCAAGAATGAATTAAAGATGAGGAGAAAATATGAAAGCAACACTGAAGCCTTGGACAAGATGTTAAGTAACCAAAAGTACTCAAAAGATACCAAAGATATAGGATTTGAAGAGGGGCAGAGTTCAAACATCAAAGACACATCAGGCAAGGAGATACAGTTTACTTCTTCAAGTGAAAGTAAAGAAAAATAAACCTTTATAGTCAACAAAGCTACTAAGAAGAAGACCTATGCTAAAGTTACTTGAAATCAGCTTGTGAACCGGAAGGCTCACTCATTGTAGTGAATACAGATCCTAAAGGCAAGCCCAAGGTTGATAATGAAGGGTTCACTAAAGTAAATAACATGATTAGAAGACACCCGATGAGACAAAGGTTTGCCGGTCCCAAGAGACAAGATTGGTATGTACCCAAATTCCATGGTTACTGTTACTGGTGTAATAAGTTTGGACATAGAATTGTTGATTGTAATTTGATGCATAAGCCCCCTACTAGTTTTGAAAGTAGAAATATGTTTGTTTCACTTTGAGAAATGAATGTTATTTGCTATCAGTGTAATGGGTTTGGTCATAGGAGTTATGAATGTAGGAGAAGTTTGTCGGTGTCCTACAATAATTTTTCAAATTCGTTTTTCAATGTCAATATGAAATGCTATCATTGTCAAAATTTTGGCCATATTGCAAAGCATTGCAAACTCGGGACATCTAAGCAAAAGAAGTCAGTACTAGATTAGAGACCGGTACCAAAACCGGAGTAGAAAATTGTAGCTGAAAAGAAGAAGGAAGCCAACTAGGTTTGAGTTGAGAAGGATAAGAGTAAAGAATAATCAAGTCTCATTGTACAGACCACCCTACATGCAAAGAAGAAATTTATAGGTTGTAGACAATGGATATTCCAATCATATGACCAGAGACAAAAAGAATTTTATCAAGTTTGATGATTGGAATGGAGTTTTGGTGAGGTTCGGAGATAACTCTTCCATCAAGATAAAAGGAAAAGGTACTCTGAACATAGATGGAAAATTAATATAACATGATGTATACTATGTGGAAGGCCTAAAACATAATTTATTGAGTGTGAGTCAGATGTGTGACAAAGGATACAAGTTCACTTTTGACTCTACCGGGTGTTAGATAAGAAAGGAGTGTACCAGACAGATTGTTGTAGAAGGAAAAAGGAAATATGGAAATATGTACAATCTGAAGGAATTCTTTGAGTCCCAATGCCTAATGGGACAAGAAGATGAGAGCTAGTTGTGGCACAAAAGATTAGGCCATATAAACTTTGATAATTTGGTTAAGGTGAGAAAGAAAGGCTATGTGAGACATATACCACCAATCATCAAACCGATAAGCACCTTTTGTGATGAATGTCTAAGAGGTAATCAAACTAAGGTAGCCTTCAAGACCAAAGAACATAATACCTCAAGGCCCCTAGAACTTGTGCATACAGATCTATGTGGTCCAACCAGAACAAGAGCTTTAGCCAGTGAAAGATACTTCATGCTGTTCATTGATGATTTTTCAAGAATGACATGGGTCACCTTTCTATATGATAAATAACAAGCATATGAGAGGTTTACAATCTTTTGGAAGATGGTTGAGAAGGAAATTGGATGCAAGTTAAGTGTCTAAGATTAGACTGGGCTGGTGAGTTCACATCAAATGAGTTTGTAGACTACTGGGAGAGACGTGGAATCAGAAGACAGTATTCAACCCCAAGAACACCACAAAAAAATGGTGTTGTAGAAAGAAAAAAAAATCTACTCTCAAGGAGATGGTGAGAACTATGTTGAATGAAGCAAACATATTGGATATGTACTAGAAGGAAGTGGTTCATAATATTGTATATACATTTAACTGGGTTTAGCTAAGAGTAAATAGTTGAATGTCTCCTTATGAATTGTGGTATGACTGGAAGCCATCAGTAAACTATTTCAAAGTGTTTGGAAGTAAATGCTTCATCAAGAGAAATGATGATGGTTTAAGTGGTTTTTATTGTAGGAGTGATGAAGGTATTTTATTGGGTTACTCAACTCATAAGAAGGCCTATAAATGCTACCATAAAATACTAAGAAGAGTCATTGAGAGTGTGCATGTAAGGGTTGATGAAGATTTGCATAATGGTAGACAAACACAAGTAAACCGATATGATGATTCATGTGATGAAGGTGAAGTATAGTTAGAAAGTGAGCCGGAAGAAGCACCCAACAAGAACCCTAACAGATATGTGCCAAAAAATCACCCGAAAGAGAAGATTATAGGTAATAAAAATGATGGTATACAAACCAGAAGAAGAGTTGCCCAGAACAATGAACAAGTGAATTTCTACCTCATGACTAAAATGGAACCCAAAATGCTTAATGAGGCCAACAAAAGTGAGAAATGGATGGATGCAATGGAAGAAGAGCTGCAAGAAATTGAAAAGAACAAGACTTGGGAGTTAGTTCCTAGACTAGTGTGTTGTTTTCAAAAAAGAGAAACCCAAGTTCACCTGCAATCAATCTATGAAATACTTCAAGGCTTGGACAACATAACAAGGATATGAATCCTTGTACACTTTAGGCTCTACAAAACCTAGGTGGGTGTACCTTTTGATGCATTAAATCAGACTCTATACACACATAACAACATCAACAGAAAGCAGATATATTTCGCAGGGCTCAACAACAAGGAGGTTACTACAGATGGTCTAGATCTACATTGACATCTCAACTAGATTGGAGCATGAGATAGGTGGAACACACTAAACCTACAAAAATAAAAGTAAATGGATATTTGATTTTTAAAATCTCTGAGAATCCCTAGAATCTACAAGACTAATGCCTTATCCAAGGCCATGGAGTCTAACATCAAAATGTAAATGGAAAATTCTATTACAAGTCCAAATTATTAAGAAAGATATCACTGTATTAATCTCTGACATTAATACATTCTAAACTCAAACATAGGATCATACATATCCAGACATTATCCTGAATCCAAAATGATTGCTCATAGAATTTAAACTCTTCCTTGAAAAGTACCTAAGAACAACCATTACACTCCCACTTTGAGAGAACAAACCCATACTTCCTTGAAGATTGGATTCATTGAAAATAAGAAAAGGCCCAGAGACAATCCAATAAACTATATATATGCCTTACATATATGTGATCTGCAATAGAAAACATTTACAACAAGAATATACTCTATTTCTTGAAAAGGAACATTCACTGTACAAATTTTGGAAAAAACTCAGAAAATGGAAACTTAGATTATGGAGCCTTTCTCACAAAAATATGGAACCCCTACAAAATGAGAAGACTCTCAAATAAGAAGGAAAGGGAGGACAAAATCAGATCTCATCCTCTGACAATATCAACTACCCTATCCTTCAGTATTAACCTCTCACACACTTGGCCTGCAAAAAATCCTAGCTTTTTGACTGAAATGTAAATTCTTCAGAAATCCTGAGGAAACTTCTCTTGAGATATTTGACATGTGTTTAAAATGATTGACGAAATCAATTCCTCATTCTGAGAGATTTCCAATAGTATATAATACTTGCATATTTGGGTAAAAAATAACCCTCAGGCCAATTAATCACTCATGGAGATCCCTTATTTAAATATTTTGAATTTGTACTATAGTATGAACTATATGATTAGTTTTAATTTTTACTCCATTTTCCATCTGCGTTCCACCACATGGCACCTACTGATTGGCACCTTGTGATTGGTTTATACTACGAACCGGTATGTTTAAGGTCTATCTCTAACCATTACTTTGTGTCAACCGGTATGTGCCTAAGAGATAACCTGTGATTACACTAAGTCAGCATCAAAGTGAATATGAATATGAAGATGAAGATCAAGTGGAAGATTCTAGGACAAGGATTCACTATTTTTATTCTAACCGATATTGACTACTCTAATTGGCATCTGATTTTGTGATGAGTTACCAGCACTATTTTCTTAGCGGTCATTTTTGTGATGAGTTATGTTTAAATCTCTAGATACACTGCACCTAGGAAATTGTGTTCCTATGACCGACATAAGGTTTGAATGTCTATTTAAAGACATCTTAGTGAATCATTTTATAAGAGACGTGAAAAAGAGATAATAGATATAGAAGAGGTGATCTATGCAAATTCTTTTGCTGAAGAGTGATAATTGTTAAGATGGAGAGCAGTGTTGAATGTACTTAGAATGATCTGATCAAGCAAGTTTTGTGCTACATAGAACATATCAAATCTTTCTTGTTGTTTTCTAATCATTACAACAAAATAAAATCCCCTAACCAGGTAAGCTCTAACAAGGTGATCCATTAGTTTGGATTCTAAAATCCTCCAGCAAGGTTACTCTTAAGAGGGTAGTACTCTTAACAGGGTATAAGCTTCTAATCAAGCTTGGGATCTCTAACAAGATTCGCTCCTAGCAGAGCTTTTTGTAAGACCTTAACCGGTCAGTTTTCTATTACTGTAGATAGTTAACTTGTGAGTTCCATCTCACCATGGTTTTTACCGATTTGGGTTTTCCACATATAAACACTTGTGTTATGGTGGATGTTCTACTTTATGTGGATGTTGTTATTTCATTTTGGATAGCATGTATTTTGTTCAAATTCTTAGTTAAGTTCATCTACCAGTTAGTGTTTAAAGTTGTTCTTCTTTTGGTATCACTGATTCACCTCCCCTCTCAGTGCTTTTCAAGACCATCAATTGGTATCAAATCCTAACTTCTTTGAAGCCTAACTGCTTGGAAGGAAATCTTGAAACTACCATGGGGGAAAAAACTTACTTTGAGATGGTTAGAGAGCTAGATGCTAGAAGAAACAAGATTGAATCCCTTAGGGGAAAACTAAAAGTTTCTCAAACCAAAAGGAGAGAGTTATCTGAAAAACTATTAGAAATATCTGATAACAGTTCTTCAGATGAAGCAAATATTGATGCTTTAGCAGAAGAAGTTGAAAAGTTGCAGGGTGAGAAACTGAATCTAATAAGAGAGCTAGAAGGTTTCACTATCCGTATGAGTTAGGAACTGGAAGCCAGAAGAGCTGGTGAAGACCTTATCAAGGTAAGAGATCGGGAAATCATAAAGATCAAACATGAAAAAGATACTATACATGAGGACTTGATTGTTGAAATAGAAGAAAAGGAAAACCTAAAGCTAGATCTTGAGTTGGCATCGTCTCTGCAAGAGAACCTGTCTAAGCATAATGAAGATCTTGTCAAAAAGATTACTAAATCCAATGAGAAATTGGAGAATTTCATCAAAAGTTGTACCATGCTGGAAGAATAAATTCAATCATAGAGAATGCAGGGTGATATCTTTGGACTTGGTTTTCATACAACTGAAAAAGGTGAATCCTCTGGTACAAAGAGCAACTACCCAAAGAACAAAACTACTTCTAAAGTTAATAAGACTACCTATAAGAAGTGTTTTAAACCTATCTAATTTGTTTTCCATAAGCCTGGTCATACTACAAATGTTTGTAGGAACAAACCTAACAGAAATGCAAGTTGCAATACTAATGCTAGGTATGTTTCTAGAAATTTTGAAGGACATTGCTACACATGTGGAATGCATGGGCATAAACATATTGAGTGAAGATATGGATCAAACAATCCTGTACCACACATGAATCCTAGACAATATGGTGACTAGATAAGGAATTTTGATAACCGGGTGAACAGGAATTGGCAAAGATCCTATGGCAACCGGTTTAGTCCATTCAAAATGGAAAAGGTAACAAATGTTGTTTGTACCTTTTGTAATAACTTTGGTCATGTGGCTATGAACTGCAGAAAAAGAATAGGAAGAGGAAATTCAAGACCCTAGAGATCATCTAGTATGGTCTGTTACCACTACAACAAACCCAAGCACTTGGCAAAGTTTTGTAGATCAAGGAATAGTAAACCAGTCAACTCTTTCAAGGATCAGAAAGGCAAGTAGAAAATTGATGTTGAGGAAACAAGAGAAGATATGAACTGGACTTGGAAGAAGAAAAGTGAAGAATTGCCTGTAGAGGAAATCATTCCTTCACCTAGTGAAGAGAATCCAACACCGGTGATTTAAGCCTATCTAACACGGCTAAGGGGAGCATAATGGTAAAACATTTCTGGACCCCTTTTGTAAAATGAGCGGGAAATAATTTTTTGAATTTTGAATTTTGAATTTTGGTGACTTTTTGTTGACATGTTATTAACTGGTATTTCACTTAAGTGGTGAAATTACGGTTTGTAACCTAAAAGTGTGAGCATTTATTGCAATTGGTAAAAAGGATAAAAATAAGTTTTACCTTATCATTTTTACCCTAACTCTTTCGAAAAAGGAAAATTGAAGCGATTGCAGAGAAGAAGATTGTCTTGGTGTAAATTGGCAAATTGCTTTATGATTAGAGAAATCAAGTTGAATTAGAAGCTGCAGAGAAGCAAACGGGTGTGCATTTGAACAGTTCAACCGGGAAACAGAGCAACGTGCAAGATACAAGGTATTTCTTTGTATACCGCTTCGAAACTTGTTTATCTAAGAATGACATCTACTTCTAAGTCTGTAGAGAGGTTGATGATCACTGATGAGCCTGACAAAGTTCTAAAGGAAGATGAAATTATATCTTATAATGCATTGTCACAGGTCCTAAGTGGTGTCATGGTCAAAGGTGATTTGTCTAGCTATATAGATTGCAAAATTGAAGATTTGGGAACTCTTCGCATCTATACTCAACTGAAATCACTCCATGATAAGGATGGAAAGATTGAAACTAAATATGTTAGGGTTTTTGAAAAAGGGTTTCATAATGCCACCTACTTTCTTGAAGATTTTGAGGATGAACACATAAGAATAATCTTGAGTCGAGTCCATAGAGAGAATATGTATCTAGAGAGGACTCACACAATAACCAAGGAGGCTATTAGGGTTGTAATGGGTTATTGCTCAACCGGTGAAATTCTCGTATTGAGGAGAATTTCAAAAGATACTATCTTCAAGTTAATCGGTTCTACATCTAATAGGCGTTCTTTTTATATCAACAATATTAGAGACCCTGCGGTGAAAGTTGTAGCAATGGTGATAGGCTACTGAGTATTTTACTCCAGTAGACTAACAATGTTCCATCCACAACAATTCATACAACACATAGAATGATAATTGATAATGCAGACTATGATATTTGTGAAGCTATCAGACTCCAGTTATGTCAAAATTTGAAATCCATTAAGAAGGACAATTCTCAGAAGTTCAAATATGGTGAGTTGTTAGCTGGGTTATTTTTCTACTTTCAGAACTTTCTACTAGGTATAGGTGACATTGAATGGTCCAAAGAACAATCGATCAATGCACAAATCAAGAAAATCATTAAGGATGTGAAGAATACCTTTTCAGCTACTGCAAACAGGTACTTTAATGAATTCTAGAAGAAGATGAGCTTCAGAATGAGGTTACCTGAAGATGTGGTAAAACACTTTGAAAAAGACATAGTCTTCACAGTTACCACTGACTTTTGCTTGATGCGAGAAATTGAACCTAGAGAGGAAGAGATGGAAGATATGAGCTACGAGATCAATCATGATTTACTGGTCAGCTATGCTAATACCCTATTAGCATTTCCCAAAGACAAAAAGAAGGCAAAATTGGACACCTTAGCAGTCCAAGTTGCACCAACTGAAACCGGTACTGCACCTGTAGCAAAAGAAATGTGATGAAAAATCTCCTGTGAAGAAGACTACAAGGGTGACTCAAAGTGTCCTAACAAAGAAGGAACTGGCACCTAAAATATCTGAGAAGAAGGGGAGTGCACCAAAGAAGAGGAATAGGAAATTGATTTTTCAACCAGAGTTTGAGGGTAATGATTCTGAAGAAGAACCAAAGAAGGAAAAAGAAACTGACAGAACACCTAAGAAGGTAAAGGTAGTGCCAAAGGCAACTACACCTATAGACATTGCCACCTACAAGCCTAACACAACATTTGAGAGAACAATGAAGTCATTGGGAAGAACTAGTTTTGACAATGTCAAAGAACATTATGATTCTTTTACTGAAGATGAGAAGAAGAAAGTACTCCAACTGGTAATAACCTATTTGGGTCATTACAGTAGATTTCCACATGATTTGGAGAAAGATATTTCAGTCTCTTTGTATAATACTTTGTTGGATAAATGGGAAGAAGCCATTCAATTAGAAAAGAAGATTTTTGATGAATTATTTGTACAGTATTTTCCCAATCTATCATCAAATAGAATTAGTGCTTTAACTAAGGAATACAAAGCATATTTTGATTTTAAAGTAATAAGACTGAAGCTTCTTAATGCAAAAAGGTCATTTGTTGAGTCTGAGACACATCAGCTAGCCTCTATAATAAAAAAGAGGGAAGATGGCATCCACTCAAGAAGTAAGCATGATACTATAGAAGATGTTCCTCGACCAGAAATGGATGAAGAGGAAATTGTTCAAGATGATGTAGTCTATCAAACCAAGAAGAAGGATGATTCCATTATTCTTGTTGATGAAGATATTCAGGACATAGTAGACCTATCTGGAGACATTACTGCACCTGATATGGATCCTCCTACAATCATAGAAGTATAGGTTACATCAGGTGATCAACTAGGTAATCAACTAAAAGAGGTCAGTGAACCGGCAAATGAACAACTGGAGAAACCCTAATCTCCACCGGTCATTGAGATTACTCAAAAGGAGTCTATTGAGGAAGCTATTACTTAGCAAACAAAAGATACAATAGAGAAAAACATAGAAAGAGCTATCATTAAGAGTATACCCCCTGAACTGACAAAGCAAGAACTACTTGATGACGATGATGAAGACTCTTTAAGTATTTCAAGACCCATTAACATGAATACCTTGAGTGCATCAGAAATGATGAAGATTGCTAATGTTATGCAATCTCGTGCACACAAGAAGAGATTGAAAGAGCAAAGAATTGAGGAAGAGACAATCTAGAATGCAGTAGAAATTTTGTCTGGATTACTACTAGAAACCTTAGTCGTACATCTTCCCACTCCTATCAAAAAACTTGGTTAGTTAGTTGTAGATGCATCTGATCAAATCAAATCACTTGAAGATGCTTCTCAAATATCTACTGAGAAGAGCCAAAAGAAGGCATATGGAGATAAATTGGCTAAGCACATTGAAAATCTCAGAATGGCTCTATTGAGGAAGCTATTACTCAACAAACAGAAGATACAACAAAGAAAAACATAGAAAGAGCCATCATTAAGAGTATACCCCCTAAACCGGCAAAGCAAGAACTACTTGATGATGATGATGAAGACTCTTTAAGTATTTCAGGACCCATTGACATGAATACCTTGAGTGCATCAGAAATGATGAAGATTGCTAATGTTATGCAATCTCGTGCACACAAGAAGAGATTGAAAGAGTGAAGAATTGAGGAAGAGACAATCCAGAATGCAGTAGAAATTTTGTCTGGATTACTACCAGAAACCTCTATCATACATCTTCCCACTCCTATCAGAAAACTTGGACACTTAGTTGTAGATGCATTTGATCAAATCAAATCGCTTGAAGATGCTTCTCAAATATCTACTGAGAAGAGCCACAAGAAGGCATATGGAGATAAACTGGCTAAGCACATTGAAAATAGAAAAATGGCTCTATCTTAGAATGGCAGTCTATTGAGGAAGCTATTACTCAGCAAAAAGAAGATACAATAGAGAAAAACACAGAAAGATCCATCATTAAGAGTATACCCCCTGAACTGGCAAAGCAAGAACTACTTGATGATGATGATGAAGACTATTTAAGTATTTCAGGACCCATTGACATGAATACCTTGAGTGCATCAGAAATGATAAAGATTGCTAATGTTATGCAATCTCGTGCACACAAGAAGAGATTGAAAGAGAAAAGAATTGAGGAAGAGACAATCCAGAATGCAGTAGAAATTTTGTCTGGATTACTACTGGAAACCTCTGGCATACATCTTCCCACTCCTATCAGAAAACATGGTCAGTTAGTTGTAGATGCATTTGGTCAAATCAAATCGCTTGAAGATGCTTCTCAAATATCTGCTAAGTGTGGGCATTTTTTATTTTCATGCTGTGATTTTCATTGATGGACACACACTTGCATTAAGATCTTCTTTATATGTATGAGTTAGAGCACAACTAGTATTTGTTCCAACCGGTATGTTGTAGGTATGTTGTATTATAGTCTTTAGACTATTGATGTTTTGCAGAATGTGTTTACCGGTCTGAAGCGACATGTTGACCCCAAGCGGTTTGTGGATACCAAGTGGTACGAGGGATTAAAGTGGCATAACACATTTTTACTAGTCTTCATTTTGAAAAATAGGCAACTGGTATTTTGTATGAACTGATAATACTCTATGATGAGTTACCATCCACCTATTGTTTGATGGTGCCGACACTATAATGGTGCTTTTTGTGTCGTGGTACCAAGTATGTCTAGGTTCATTGAACCTAGGAAATTGTAATGTAATCCTATTGGACCGACATGAAATCAGATTCCTTTATAAGGACATCATGTCTAGGGTTTTAGGTTGTTGATGAGGTTGCAGCAAAGAGTTTATGTTATTGCTAGGGTTTAAGGTGGTTGAGGAGTTGGAAAGAATATGAATATGTAGAAGACTGAAGTAATGCAGGAGTACATTAAGAACTAGCTATCAAGGATCTAACTGAGCAGTTTGTGCTATTAGATAAATCAAACACTTGTTGATTACTCACATCTTTGACAAGTCTATAGCCCTTAACTAGGTAGGCCCAAAAGCCTTTCTGTAAATCCTCTAACAAGGTGGTTCACATCTGTGGATCTAAAATCCTCTAGCAAGGTAGTCTTTAATCGAACTTATCTCCTAATAGAGATTGAGATTCCTAACAGGATCTTTTATGGTAAAGAACATTGTAAGACTTTAACCTGTCTGACCTTAACTGGTCTGGTTCCTATTCTGTAGATAGTGACTTGTGAGTTCCATCTCACTGTGGTTTTTCCCATTTGGGTTTCCACGTCAAATATCTTGTGTTATGGTGTTTATGCTTCTGTGGGTAAATGCATTATTAGCTATTTGGTTTGCATGTTTGTTAACTGGTTTGTCTGTTAAACTATTTTACCGGTTTACTGATAGTCTTGTAAAGTGTTTTAGTGCGAAGATTTTTTGCATACTAATTCACCCCCCCTCTTAGTATTCATCAATTGGTATCAGAGCCCACCTTTCTATAATTTTAACCACTTGGAAAGAGATATGGGGGAATACACCTTGAGGGAACTTACTCAACGACTCACTCAGTCTAAGCAAGCCTATGATAATCTTATGGTCAAATACAAGGCATCTCAAGCAAAAAGGAGAGAACATAGAGAAAAGTTGATGGAGCTATCTGAAAATAGTTCTATAGATGAAGAAGATATGGAAGCCCTAATTTTAGAAGTAAATAAGCTGAATGAATCAAACTCCAACTTGAGAAAGGAGTTGGAAGGACTGACTATCCAGATGTGTCAAGAGCTTGAGAACCGGAGAAAAGCTGAAGACCTAGTGAAAGAAAGAGATTTTGAGATCTCCAAGTTGAAACAAGAGATGAGTTCCCTAAATGCTCAACTCCATGCAAGCAAGGTGGAAAAGGAAGACATGCAAGGAGAAATGAACACTGCCATCTCTGAGAATGAAAACCTGTTGGAAAAAAATGCTGCTATTTCCAAAGAACTCTCTGAGTCAAAGGAAATACTTGCTAAGTTCAGCAAGAGTACTATCAAGCTAGAGCAAAAGCTTGAATCTGCCAAACTGGTCAAGAATACCAATGGACTTGGTTATTATGGTCATGAGGAAGGAGAGACATCTGGTACAAATGTTGGAACATCAAAGAAGCAACCAGTATCAAAGGATAAAGGTAAGAAAAAGTTTAAACCTATTTGTTTCAACTATCTTAAAGAAGGACATACTGCTAATATGTGTAGGAGTAAGGCTTACAACAATTTTCCTTATTTCCTAAATGATAAGCCTGGACCCTATAGATTTGATGGTAACTGTTATGAATGCAACAAGTATGGGCATAGAACATCTAAGTGCAGGTCTATTATGAATAACATTGGAAGATATCCTCAAAGGACCCAAAGAGTTGGTCCTAAAGCTTTTGTGAACCAGAATCACAACCGGTTTAATACCTTCAATCATCAACCAAGAAGCGGTGGTTATCAAGCGGCAACTAGATGGAGAGAAAATTGTATGATCTATCATGGTCATGGTCATACTGCTACAACATGCAGAAGGAAGAATGGAAACATGAACAATGGACCTTGGAGAGCACCTGGATTGGTCTGCCATCACTGCAACAAACCAGGTCACATTGCTAGATTCTGTAGATCAAGAAAGAGAATATCTGATGATATACCAGTCACTCTGGAAGGAAACATTGATGTTGACACTGTTCAAGTAGACATGAACAAAATCTGGAAGGAGAAACTAGTAGTGTTACAAGAGGAACCGGTTTCTGCACCTAGTGTGGAAATCACGGAACCGACAAACTAAGCTTCAGGAAAACTTAGGGGGAGCAAATGGCAAAATGTTTTGAACCCTCGATTTTCACCGATAAAAGACCTTAACCGATATGTTATACCTGTTGTAGTCACATAAATCTGTCCACTTAATTAAATGAATATTTAGTATTTATTTGATTATTTAACCATCAATTAATAATTAATTAAATTAATATTTAATTAATTCATCTTAACCCTATTCTCCTATTAATTAAATAAATTATTCAATTTATTTGATTTAATTCACTTAACCAAATTCAGACCATTAATTAAATAAATAAATCATATTTATTTAATTAAATCTTCTCTCACATTTAAATAAATTAATATTTATTTAAAACCCCCAAAATCCCACCTCTCACATTTAAATAAATAAATCATTTATTTAAATCACCTTTATCCTCCACCCACTTGCATTTTCCTACAAATGCAAGTTGCACAATTATTTTAAATAAATAATTTATTTAAATCACCTTTATCCTCCACCCACTTGCATTTTCCTACAAATGCAAGTTGCACAATTATTTTAAATAAATAATTTATTTAAATCACCTTTATCCTCCACCCACTTGTATTTTCCTACAAAAGCAAGTTGCACAACTATTTTAAATAAATTATTTATTTAAAATCCTATTTATCCTCACCCACTTGAAACCTTTAATGGTTTCCCTTAAAGTAGTCAAACTTGATGGCTTTAAAGTCTTCAAACTTGATGGCTTCCTTCTATAGTCTTCTTAAGACTTTAATGGTTTTCCTTAAAGTCTTCAAGCCTTTAATGGTTTCCCTCAAAGTCTTCAAGCATTTTAATGCTTTATCTTCATTTTTCTCATTTAAATAAATTAATATTTATTTGAATATTTATCCAAATGCAAATTACACCATTTAATTGAAATAAATGATTTTATTTTAATTGAAAATACCAAAATTTCTCCCACTTGCATTTTCCTACAAAATCCACTTGTATGCCTAAACCCCTTCTAGATTCTTCTAAACCCTTCCTAATTAGCCTAATCCATCCCCTAAATATTGTCACATTCCTAAGCAAATTGGAGTCACTTCTCAAAGACTCCAAAGTCTTTGAAAAACAATTAATGCTTTGTGTGTTCAACAAATTAACCCTCAAAGTCTTGGATAACCTTTGAAAGCTTTCAACCTTCAACCACTAAATGGCTCAAAGTCTTTGAAAACCATTGAAGGCTTCCAACCTTCAACCACTTAATCCCCAAAGTCTCCAATAACCATTAATGGTTAATTCAACCCTCCCACATGGTTAAAACATTTGTTTTGACTCAACCTCTACCCAACCCAAAGGTCTCATCAGGCCATTAATGCTTTGACCATGATTATCTCTTAAACATTTGCACAAAGGTTTATCCTTGGATTAACTCTTAATCCAATGGGTAATCTTAATTTAGACTTGACCCTTACCTTCTAGATAACCATGAGGTCTTCTCAGGCCTTTAATGCCTCCAACCTCTTCTCTCAACCCAATCCTATGTTGACACTTGTCACCATTTTATTGGTGCCAATTGTGCACATGGATCCCCAACTTTCAAACTTGGCCCTTGATTAAACCATTCAATCTTAACCCTTCATTTCCCCATTTCTTCTATAAATAGAACCCTTCTCCTCAAGCAAAAGAGAAGCATTTAGAGTATTGTTGTTATACTGGCATTAGCATAGAGCTTTTTCATAGCATCACTATCTACTCTTGCATAGTATTTGCTTATCATATTCAACCATCTTGAATCTCCATATGGCATCCATGGCTAGTGCTAAAAGCTGAGAGCTACACTCATTTGGGACTTGGAGAGGAGAGGAACAAGGGAGGAGCAACTATGAGCATCTTGATTAGCTATTTCATTCTATGTTTATATGCTTTCTATTTCATGCTTAATATCTCTCTTGATATGCCTGTTTAGGATAATCTTTTGTTGCTAACACTAACGTTTGTTTTTTGCAGAGCTACACTCATTTGGGACTTGGAGAGGAGAGAAACAAGGGAGAAGCATCAAAAGGCATCATGGAAGCATCTTAGGGAGGCTCTTCTCCTTTCTTTTATTTTGTTAAACTTCTTTCATGCTTTTTGAAATCTCTCTTGATATGTTTGGAATGGTTTTTAGTTCTTTGTTTTGTTTTTATGGTTGAAACTAACTTATTAACATTGAACTTTGTTGTTGCCTTGTCCCCATTTCCATGACATCATTTTGGTGAAATATTCGGTAGCTCTCAGGCTTTGGAAATACACCTTAAAATAAATCTAAAGGAAGGGTCAAAAACAAGTCCAAGGATTGGGTTGATCTAGACCCATACTCATTTGTGCCTTTGAGGCTACAATTTTGTGTTTGTGTGCTTGCTTTGTTTTCTTGTCAAAGAAAAATCAGAAAATCAATCCCAAAAACAAAGTATTCATCCAACATTTCTCAAAAACAACCAAAAGTACCAAAAACAAAGTGCAAAACAACAAAGAGACAAATTTTATGACCATTCTTCACATCTTGCGAAAGAAGAAGTGTCATCAGAATATCACCTTGAAAAGGAGACCACTAAGCTCAAAGGCTTTGATCAAAAGGAGGAAATTCTTCTATATCAATCGACAAATCTTTGTCTCCCATAGAGTCTTTCTACATCGCATGCGTCTCTATCTTCAAGGTAAAACAAACGAGTTTGATTCCAAATCATTGAACCGCAGAGCTTTTATGCAATATAGAGCTCTGAGTTATCACAAAAATCAAGGAGGAAAGATTAATCCCAAATTCTTCCCAAACATTTGTATCACCTACAACACAGCTCGAGAAGTGCCACCAACACCTGAAAGGGAAGAAGAAGAGTTTGTTCCATTTGTGACACAAATTTTTTATTGAAAGATTGAAAGTTGAAAACAAAAACATCCATCATCTCATTCATACATCATTATTCCATCATCAATCCATTCCAAAAATTCTCAAAGCATTAAGAGGTTCTTGTCCCAAATTCTCTTTTTAGATATTGCTTGAAATCAAACACATCACATCACTTTTTAGATTGTTTCTACATCTAGGATAAGCTCATCCTAAGAGACACATCTACGCAGGTTAAAACTAGTTCATGAGTGAATCCTCTCATTACTAGGTAGTTAAATCTGTAACACATCTCAGATTTCTCTACACCTTATCGCATCCAAAAATCATCAAAACAAACAAGCAATTCAAAGAAGGAATTCTGGTTACATCTACCTTTAGAGTGCTAGAGATCTACATATCATACAATCCACTAATCATCCATCTTTCCTCAAAACAACTCATCATCATCATCAATCAACTTCAAACATAAACTTGCAAACAAAATGGCGCAAACCCGATCGCGATCAAGGCAACGAGAAATAGAAATTGAGGAAGAAGAGGACAACCTCAATGAATTTCAAGAAGCACTTGGAGGAAATGGGAATGATGAAAACCCAGGTACACCCACTCCTTCAACAATCGAAAGGGTTCAGCATAATCCTCATTTTAACAGATTATTTGATGAAATATTAAGGAGCAACGCAGATGCTCACTTTTTAAGACTTGCTCAAGAAGGAGCCCAACTCCCCTCTGACTTTGATCTTGCCCAATTAAGACAAGCATCAGAAAGACAAAGTCGCCATGAGGAAGAAAGGCGTAGAGATCCCATCAGATATAACATCCCTCAAGGTAACCCACCACCTCCTCCTCCTAATGAAATGGAGATGTTGCGGCAACAGGTTGAGAATCTCGCCCAACAACTTCATAGTGGTGTTAAGACCAATCAATTCTCACTTAACGACATCTGTCCCTATCCGTTTGATAGGAATCTTTATATGCCACCCTTTCCACGTGGGTTCGAAACACCCAAATTTGAAAAATATAGAGGAAAGGGGGATCCCCGTGATCATGTCCGAGAATTTCATTCCGCTTGTCTCGAAGTTGCATATGAAGACACATACTTAATGCGCCTTTTTCCCCAAAGCTTGGGAGGAACAACCACATCCTATCAATTGATCAACCAATCACAACCATCCATCACACGCACATACTATCAATTGATCAACCAATCAAACACAATCCAATGGACAATTACATCAATTGTCTACGTCTCAACGAGTATTTTGCTTCATATACCTTGACTTCATCGGACAATTCCATCAATTGTCTAAGTCACATCAGGTCACTTTGATTCACTTACTCAGACTTTATCATGTCCAAGCGACCAACTGACATCAACTGTCACGCTTTGACTTGACCGGGGCAATTAAACCGATTGCACCAGATTGTCCAAACAATTTTGATCAATTGTATAGCATCAATCCAAACCCCACACTACATCTGCTATGTATCTCTTGCATGACCTCAGGGTACTTGCTGGCTTGTTGTTTCTTCATATTCACTCCATTTTCTCCCATTCTTTCATCATTAGTTCTAATTTCTTCTATTCTACCTCCCCTCCACTTTTCATTCTTTTTCGAGAGATCGCCCGATTTTTTTTATAAAAATAAAAATAAAAATAAAAATAAAAAAATTCGGCCCATCTCTCGAGGGGGCATACCACCCATTAAATTTATATTTTATGGGGCATTTCTTCACACCTATTTTTCTTTCTTTGAAACGACGCGATAAACCGCACCGTCTCAAAGAGGGGCAAATGTAGTCACATAAATCTGTCCACTTAATTAAATGAATATTTAGTATTTATTTGATTATTTAACCATCAATTAATAATTAATTAAATTAATATTTAATTAATTCATCTTAACCCTATTCTCCTATTAATTAAATAAATTATTCAATTTATTTGATTTAATTCACTTAACCAAATTCAGACCATTAATTAAATAAATAAATCATATTTATTTAATTAAATCTTCTCTCACATTTAAATAAATTAATATTTATTTAAAACCCCCAAAATCCCACCTCTCACATTTAAATAAATAAATCATTTATTTAAATCACCTTTATCCTCCACCCACTTGCATTTTCCTACAAATGCAAGTTGCACAATTATTTTAAATAAATAATTTATTTAAATCACCTTTATCCTCCACCCACTTGCATTTTCCTACAAATGCAAGTTGCACAATTATTTTAAATAAATAATTTATTTAAATCACCTTTATCCTCCACCCACTTGTATTTTCCTACAAAAGCAAGTTGCACAACTATTTTAAATAAATTATTTATTTAAAATCCTATTTATCCTCACCCACTTGAAACCTTTAATGGTTTCCCTTAAAGTAGTCAAACTTGATGGCTTTAAAGTCTTCAAACTTGATGGCTTCCTTCTATAGTCTTCTTAAGACTTTAATGGTTTTCCTTAAAGTCTTCAAGCCTTTAATGGTTTCCCTCAAAGTCTTCAAGCATTTTAATGCTTTATCTTCATTTTTCTCATTTAAATAAATTAATATTTATTTGAATATTTATCCAAATGCAAATTACACCATTTAATTGAAATAAATGATTTTATTTTAATTGAAAGTACCAAAATTTCTCCCACTTGCATTTTCCTACAAAATCCACTTGTATGCCTAAACCCCTTCTAGATTCTTCTAAACCCTTCCTAATTAGCCTAATCCATCCCCTAAATATTGTCACATTCCTAAGCAAATTGGAGTCACTTCTCAAAGACTCCAAAGTCTTTGAAAAGCAATTAATGCTTTGTGTGTTCAACAAATTAACCCTCAAAGTCTTGGATAACCTTTGAAAGCTTTCAACCTTCAACCACTAAATGGCTCAAAGTCTTTGAAAACCATTGAAGGCTTCCAACCTTCAACCACTTAATCCCCAAAGTCTCCAATAACCATTAATGGTTAATTCAACCCTCCCACATGGTTAAAACATTTGTTTTGACTCAACCTCTACCCAACCCAAAGGTCTCATCAGGCCATTAATGCTTTGACCATGATTATCTCTTAAACATTTGCACAAAGGTTTATCCTTGGATTAACTCTTAATCCAATGGGTAATCTTAATTTAGACTTGACCCTTACCTTCTAGATAACCATGAGGTCTTCTCAGGCCTTTAATGCCTCCAACCTCTTCTCTCAACCCAATCCTATGTTGACACTTGTCACCATTTTATTGGTGCCAATTGTGCACATGGATCCCCAACTTTCAAACTTGGCCCTTGATTAAACCATTCAATCTTAACCCTTCATTTCCCCATTTCTTCTATAAATAGAACCCTTCTCCTCAAGCAAAAGAGAAGCATTTAGAGTATTGTTGTTATACTGGCATTAGCATAGAGCTTTTTCATAGCATCACTATCTACTCTTGCATAGTATTTGCTTATCATATTCAACCATCTTGAATCTCCATATGGCATCCATGGCTAGTGCTAAAAGCTGAGAGCTACACTCATTTGGGACTTGGAGAGGAGAGGAACAAGGGAGGAGCAACTATGAGCATCTTGATTAGCTATTTCATTCTATGTTTATATGCTTTCTATTTCATGCTTAATATCTCTCTTGATATGCCTGTTTAGGATAATCTTTTGTTGCTAACACTAACGTTTGTTTCTTGTGCTCTTGTGTGTGTTGCCATCAAACAGATTTTCTAATCCTTTTTGCAGAGCATCACCTGTCATTTGACAGAAGACCAGAAATGGTAAAAAGGCAAAATTAGGGTTTATGCCCTAATGGAGGAGCATTAATGATGGTAGGTGAGGACTATGTTTAAAAGCATTTTTGAAATCATTTCTCACTATCAGTTTTCGAGTGAAGAAAAGTTTTTTAGAGAGCAGAGCGATGAAAAGGTGATTTGAGCAGAGATTTGGAGAAATTGAGAAACCGGGAAGGAGATTCAAATTCAAACTGGAAATGGTCAAGTGGAGAACACAAAGCAGTGATTCAACAACTGATGGAGTGTGAAGTAAAGGAGAATCTGCAAGCCCTAATTTCATGTGTTTCAAAAGTTATTTCTTGAGTTCTTAAGGTTTCTATCATGGCTTCCGCATCTCATACCAGTTCTAGTGCATATGTCGAGTCTGCAAATTTTATTCAATGGAAGTCCAAGTATAATGCCTTATCACAAGTTCCGACTAGTGTGATAGTAGAAGAGGGAATCTCTGACTACATAGACTATAAAATAGAAGACCTAGGGTCTCTAGCTATCCACTCCCAGTTAGATTTGTTTTGTGGCAAGGATAAGAAAATCAAACCAGAGTATAATATCTTGGAGAAGAAGAAACTCCACAATGTTGTCTACTTCCTGGAAGATTTTATAGAAGATCACATAAGGATCATTTTGAGCAGATTCCACGGTAACAAGTTGTACCTGGAGAGGATGCATGATATCATGTCGCAAGCAATTCATGTAGTGACTGGTTTCTGCAATACAGGGGATGTGCCAACCCTAAGGACGGTTAGCAAAACTGAAATGTCCAAGCTCACTGGTTTAGTGAGTGACTCACGTGGCATGACAGTCAATTCAATCAAGGATGATCTGGTGAAGTATGCATGTATGATGATTGGTTACCGGATGTTCTCAGCCAGTAGAATTAACTCCGTATCTACTACAGTGGTAAATGCCACTTACCAGATGATAAAGGAGGATGCATCATTTGACCTATGCATTGGTATGCAGAGCCAACTCCTATTGAACCTGGAATTAATCAAACAAGATAATGCACTGAGGTTCAAGTTAGGACAACTATTGGTTGGGTTGTTCTTTTACTTTCAAGGATACTTCCCAGGAGTGGGAGACATTTAGTGGTCTACGGACCAACCGGTTACCAAACAAATAAAGGAAAGTTTGCAAGCAGTGGGAACCGGTTATCCTGAAGTTATGAACAAGTATTTTGATGAGTTCAGACAAAAAATGAGACAAAGGATGAGGATATTAGGTGATATCTTCAAGAAATATGAAGATGAAATCTATTTCACCATCAAGGTGGATCAATGCATAATGGAGGCTGTTGATCCCAGATAGGTAGAAGTTGAGCCAATGGGCTATGAGGTGATGTATGACATGCTAGAAGGGTATGCCTCTACCCTTATTGCCTCACCTCTTGATCCTAAGGAAAAGAGGACCGGACCCTATCAGGAAAGGGTTACACCAGTCGAGGAACCCTCTGCGAAGAAAGGAAAAGAACCTGCAGTAAAGAAGGCAAAGGCAGTGCCTGCAGCATCAACACTGGTTACTACTGCAACTCCAAAAGTGACCAAGCAGTCACCAGCCAAAAAGAAACTGGAAGCAGCACTGGCTAAAGTCTTCGAGAGGAAAAGGAAGACAAAAAGAAACTCTCCAGACTTAGAAGAAACTGTGTCTGAGGAGAAGCCCAAGAAGGCGAGACAGACAAGAAAGAAGACAAAGAATGAACCGACATCATCTGCACCGGTAAATACTGATATCTCCTCCTACAAACCTTTGACACATTGTCAAATAACTATCAAAAACATTAGGAGAAAAGTATTGAATGATTTAATTGTTTATTTTGATGACTTTAATGATGATGAAAAGGAGGCGGTGGAAAAAGAAATAATTCAATATTTATGTGTTAATGACCAGTCCCCTTCAGAAATTAGATCTGAAACACTAGATTCTTTGTATAAGTCCTTAGACAATAAATGGTGCATTGCCATAGAGCAGGAATAGGAAATGAGAGAAAAAGGTTTTGCTGAACATTTTCCTAATGTATCAAATTCAGAACTATTCGATGTAATGAACAAATACAAAGGTCTTTTCTTCATGAGAAGAAGAAGACTCCTGTTACTGGAAGGAAAAGGTAAGGAAGTGCTCAAGGATACACACACTCATGCTCTAGATGCTCTAAAGATGCATCGAGTGGCTGAAGCTAACCAGCAAGCTAAGAAAGAACTGGTTATATCCAAACCGAGTTAAGTACTTGATGATGAAGAAAATCTGGTTGATGAACCGGTCGACACTATTGATGTCAATGCCCTAGATTAAGAAGATGTTACTCAGGAAATACCATCTGAGGTAGCAGGACAAGAGCAACAGGCTGATCAGGAGAAGAAAGCCGAGGACAGACAAGAAGTGGCAAAGGAAGAGGTAGAGCAAAGGAAAAAGGATGAAGAAGAGAAGCAGAAGAAGAAGGAAGAAGAGAAAAGGAAGAAAGATGAAGAGGAAAAGAAGAAGAAAGATGAAAAAGAGAAAAAGAAGAAAGATGAAGAGGAAAATAAGAAGAAAGATGAAGAGGAGAAAAAGAAAAAAGATGACGAGGAGAAAAAGAAGAAGGAAGAGGAGAAGAAGAAAAAAAATGAAGAGGAGAAGCAGAAGAAGGATGAAGAGGAGAAAAAGAAGCAAGAAGATGAAAAGAAAAAGAAAGAAGAGGAGGATAAGGAACAGGAGAAAAATAAGGAAGTAAAGAGGAAGAAGAAGGAAAAAGAAGATAAGGAACGGGAGAAGAAGAAGGAAGCAGAAAAGAAAAAGGATGAGGAGGACAAGGAAGCAGAAAAGAGGAGAGAAGCAGAGAAGAAGAAAGCAGAAGAGGACAAGGTAGGAGAAGCGGCGAAGAGCACCCAGATGGAGACTCCGAAGGCAACCGGGAGTCAAGACAAACTGGCTGACCTCTCCAGTCCTATAGATCTTCAGTCTGCAAGTGAAATGGAGCTAATGCAGAGTATCAAGGTATCTCAAGAGTGCCTTGAAATCATTTGATGGAAGAAGGAGCAGGATGTAATCCAAGCAGCTGTGGATATGCTTACCGGTTTGATACCTGGTACAAATCTTCCAAACACCGATTCATCATTAGCTAGACTAAAGCTCCTATGCATAGTAGTAGATGATCAGGTGTAGAGCCTTGAAGAGGAAGTAGAGGCTAATGTCAAGAAGGAGCATCAAAAGGCTCTTAATATAGCTCTGGTGAAAAAGTTGAATGAGCTTCGAACTGAACTAAAGAAAGAACAAAAGGATATAAGGGACACTCTAGATGAGGGGAGTATGCTACTCAACAAAATCTGTCAACCCCATCTATTCTATGATGATGTGCTAGCTCAGAAGCAAAAACTTGAATAGGACTTGCAATCCTACTTGAGCACATTCAAGCCACCTTATGATTCCTTCACAACTTATGGGCAAACCGTTCATCGATTTCATATCTAGTCAGCAAAAATGGAGCAACAAATCAGCACATAGTCTAGAGATTTGTAGGAGCTACAACTGGTTCTACTCCCACATCTGCAAATTCTTCAGAAGTGTTATCTGAACCTGGATGCTTTGACAGTTACACAGGAGATGAGCACAGTTGATGCCATGGAAGAACAGGTCTCCCAGATGCAAATAGAGAAAGAAGTAGCCACCTCCCTACTTGAATCCTGGTCTCTATCGATGAAACAATTCTTGCAGGACTATAAATCTATTTTTGACAAGTATTATTACTTGTTGTCATAAACTTTTATTATTTAAATATCAAATGGAAATAAGGTTGTTCAGCAATACTTTGTCATTGTTGGCAAAGGGGGAGAAGTACTCTATCTATTTTGGAGAAGTATAGGGGAGAAGTATCTGGATTTAAAATTTTTCTATATGCTTTGATATATGCTCTGATATCTCAATGTTTATGCTCTATATGCAAAAGTGCTATACATTGTATTGTTAAAGGGATAGTGTATATGCTTAGGGGGAGCAATTTTGCAAATGGCATGTTTTTGTTGTAAAACACTTAGATGTCAAAATTTTATTTTTCCTAAGTGTTGCCATCAATGCCAAAGGGGGAGATTGTTGGCATTTTTGATGTTCATGTTGTGATTGTCATTGATGGACACACACTTGCATTAAGATCCCCTTTATATGGATGAGTTAGAGCATAACTGATATTTGTTCCAACCAGTATGTTGTAGGTATGTTGTATTATAGTCTTTAGACTATTGATGTTTTGTAGAATGTGTTTATCAGTCTGAAGCGGCATGTTGACCCCAAGCAGTTCGTGGATACCAAGCGGTACGAGGGATTAAAGCGGCATAACACATTTTTACCAGTCTTCATTTTGACAAATTGGCAACCGATATTTTGTATGAACCGGTAATACTCTATGATGAGTTACCAACTAGCATTTTGTGATGAGTTACCATCCACTAATTGTTTGACAGTGCCAACACTATAACGGTGCTTTTTGTGTCATGGTACCAGGTATGTCCAGGTTCATTGAACCTAGGAAATTGTAATGTAATCCTATTGGACCGACATGAAATCAGATTCCTTTATAAGGACATCATGTCTAGGGTTTTAGGTTGTTGATGAGGTCACAACAAAGAGTTTATGTTGTTGCTAGGGTTTAAGGTGGTTGAGGAGTTGGAGAGAATATGAATGTGTAGAAGACTGAAGTAATGCAGGAGTGCATTAAAAACTAGCTATCAAGGATCTAACCGAGCAGTCTGTGCTATTAGATAGATCAAACACTTGTTGATTACTCACATCTTTGACAAGCCTATAGCCCTTAACCAGGTAGGCCCAAAAGCCTTTTTGTAAATCCTATAACAAGGTAGTTCACATCTATGGATCTAAAATCCTCTAGCAAGGTAGTCTTTAATCAAACTTATCTCCTAACAGAGATTGAGATTCCTAACAGGATCTATTCTGGTAAAGAACATTGTAAGACCTTAACCGGTTTGGTTCCTATTCTGTAGATAGTGACTTGTGAGTTCCATCTCACCATGGTTTTTTCCATTTGGGTTTCCACGTCAAATATCTTGTGTTATGGTGTTTGTGCTTCTGTGGGTAAATGCATTATTAGCTATTTGGTTTGCATGTTTGTTAACTAGTTTGTCTGTTAAATTGTTTTACCGGTTTACTGCTAGTCTTGTAAAGTGTTTTAGTGCGAAGATTTTTTGCATACTAATTCACCCCCCCTCTTAGTATTCATCACTGAGAAGAGCCACAAGAAGGCATATGGAGATAAACTGGCTATGCACATTGAAAATATCAAAATGGATCTATCTCAAAATGGCAGTCTCTAAAAGAAAGCTATTGAATCTGGAGGAAAGTATCTGTTGGCATTTTGATGATGTTGTGATTGTCATTGATGGACACACTTGTTTTGTGATCGCTTTCTTTATGTATGAGCTATGCTCAACCGATAATTGTTCCAACTGATACTATGTATTATAGTCTTCAGACTATTGGTGTTTTGCAGAAGGTGTTTACCGGTCACATATTGACTAAAGACCCAAAGCAGTATGAAGACCTCAAGCGGTTCGAGGATCTCAAGTGGTATGAAGGAACAAGGTAGTAGTTAACATCTTTCCAGTCTTCATTTTTGACAACCGGTAATCAGTAAATTTTATGAACTAGTATTACTCTGTGATGAGTTACCAACCGATATTTCTATGATGAGTTATCATCCACCAACACTTTGGTGGTGATTTTGTGTTGTGTTACCAAATGTGTCTAGATGCACCGAACCTAGGAACTTGTAATTTAATCCTATTGGACTAACATGAAATCAGACTCCTTTATAAGGACATCATGTCTAGGGTTTTAGATGTTGATGAGGGTTATGTATGTAGTCCTTAATAGGACTACATACATAACCCTCATCAACATCTAAAATCCTCTCACAAGGTAGTCTTTAGTAGGACTTATCTCCTAATAGAGATCTAGATTCCTAAAAGGATCTATTCTGGTGAAGAACATTGTATGACCTTAACCGGTCTGGTTTCTATTCTGCAGATAATTACTTGTGAGTTTTTTCTCACTGTGGTTTTTCCCATTTGGGTTTCCACGTCAAAACATCTTGTGTTATGGTGATTGTGCTCTTGTGGGTGAATTCTTTATTTTATATTTGGTTTGCATTTACCTTAACCGGTTTATTAGTAAATCTGTTGTACCAGTTATTTGTTAAACTACTTAAGACTTTGTATTCAACATTTTTTGGTATACTAATTTACCCCCCCCTCTTAGTATTCATCAATTGGTATCAAAGCCTATCTTTCTATAAGTCTAACTACTTGGAAGGAGATATGGGGGAATACACTGTGAGGGAACTTACTCATTGTCTCACTCAGACTGAAAAAGCCTATGATGAACTCAAAATCAAGTATAAAGCCTCTCCAGCAAAAAGAAGAGAGTATGCTGAGAAACTAATGGAGCTTACTGAAAATAGTTCTTCTGATGAAGCAGACATGGATGCCCTAGTTGAAGAAGTTAAAAAAATGAATGAATCCAATGCCAACCTAAGAAGGAAACTAGAAGGACTGACTATCAGAATGTGTCAAGAGCTTGAGAACCGAAGGAAAACTGAAGATCTGGTAAAAGACAAAGATCATGAGATCTCAAAGCTGAAGCAAGAAATCAGTGCCCTTACCACTCATCTCCAAGAGAATAAAGTGGAAAAAGAAGAAATGCAAGGTGAACTAAACATGGCTATTTCTGAGAATGCAACCTTGAAGGAATCCAATGCTTCTATTTCCAAAGAACTCACGGAGACAAAGGAGATACTTGCCAAATTCAATCAGAGTACTACTAAGCTAGAGCAAAAGCTTGAATCAGCAAAACTGGTAAGGAATACCACTGGACTTGGTTTTTCCGGTTATGAGGAAGGTGAGATCTCTAGAACAAACGATGTAGCATCAAAGAAGAAACCAACATCAAAGGATAAAGGTAAGAAAAAGTTTAAACTTATTTGCTTTAATTGTCTCAAGGAAGGACATACTCCTAATGTGTGTAGAAATAAGGCCTACAATAATTTTCCATATTTTCTAAATAATAAGCCTAGATCCAATAGATTCAATGGAAACTGTTATGCATGCAACAAGTTTGGGCATAGAGAATTCAAATGCAAATTTGTTATGCACAACACTAGGAGATATCCTCAAAGGACTCAAGGAGTTTTTCCAGAACCCTCTGTGAACTAGAATCCCAACCGATACAGTACCTATCGGTCAGGTGGTTATCAAGCAGCAACCAATTGGAGAGCAACCTATTTGATTTGTCATGGTAGCGGTCACACTGCTGCAACATGTAGAAGGAAGAATGGTAGTATGAATAATGGACCATGGAGAACACTTGGAATGGTATGCTACCACTGCAACAAACTAGGACACACTGCTAGAATCTGCAGAATGAGAAAGAACCTATCGGACGATATACCGATCACTCCAAAAGGGAAGATATATGTTGAAACTGTTCAAGTGAGAATGAATAAAACTTGGAAAAAGAAATCTGAAGAAGTGTCATAGGATGAACTGGTTTCTGCACCTAGTGTGGAAGTCTTTGAACCGAAAAACTGAGCTTCAAAAAAGCTTAGGGGGAACAAATCGGTGAAATGTTTCGAGCCTCTAGTTTATATTGGTAAAGACTTTAACCAATATATGTTACCTGTCAATTAGTAGAAGACTAGAAATGGTAAAAGGAAAAATTAGTGTTTATGCCCTAACAATGATGAATTTATTATGGTAGGTGAAGAATTTGTTTAAAAGGGATTTCTAATGTCATTTTCACTTATCAATTTACGAGAAAAGAAATTTTCAAGAGTAGAGCGACAAAAGGCGATTCGACTTGCAATTCAAGGAGAATTCAATGCTTGCAGAAGAATCCAGAGATATTTTTAACCTATCGGTGAAGAACACTAAGTGGTAATCAAGCAACCGAAGTGGTGTGGTGTGAGCTACATTGACAAAACCTAAATTTCAAAATTGTGAAGGTATTTCTCGAAATTCTTGTTAAATCATGGTTTCTGCATCGCACTCCAGTTCTAGTGTACCTATGGACTCAGCTAAATTTATTCAAAGGAAAATGAAATACAATGCCCTATCCCAAATACCTGTCAAAGTCATTGTTGAAGAAGATATTTCAAGGTACATTGACTGTAAATTGGAAGACCTATGATCCCTAACGATTCATTCCCAGCTAGGTTTGTTCTGTAGGGAAGATAAGAAAATCAAACCAGAATACAACATCCTAGAGAGGAAAAAACTACACAATGTTGTTTATTTTTTTGAAGAGTTCACTAAAGAACACATTTGCATCATCCTGAGCAGAGTTAATGGTGACAAAATGCATCTCAAGAGGACGCATGACATAACACCTGAAGCAATTCATGCCATCACTAGTTTCTGCAACATTGGTGAGGTGCCAACCCTAAGGAAAGTCATCAAGGCTGAAATGACTAAGCTCACTAGTTCTCTGAGTGATCAACAAGGAATAACTGCCAATCCCATCAAAGATGACTTGGTTAGGTATGCCTACATGGTGATCAACTATAGGGTGTTTTATGCGAGCCGAATAAACTTTGTCCCTGCTGCTGCAGTGATTGCCACCTACTGAATGATTCAAGAAGATGCCTCTTTTGATTTGTGTACCTATTTGTAGAAGCAACTACTATTGAACCTAAAGTCCATTAAACAGGATAATTCTTTAAGGTTCAAGTTCAGACAACTTTTGGTCGGTCTATTTTTCTACTTTCAAGGCTATTTCCCAAGAGTTGGTGATATTCAATGGTCTGCTGACCAACCAGTCACTAAACAAATTAGGGAAACTCTCCAAGTGGTGGGAACCAAATATCTTGAGGTCTTGAATAAATACTCTGATGAATTCAAGCGGAAGATGAGTCAGAGGATGAGGATATCTGGGGATATTGTTAATAAATATGAAGAGGACATCTGCTTTACCATAAAAGTAGATGAATGCATAATGGAAGCGGTAGAGCCCAGAAAGGAAGAAGTAGAACCTATGGGATATGAGGTGATGTATGACATGTTAGATGTGTATGCCTCCACCTTGCTTGCCTCACTTCTTAATGTGAAGAAAAAGAAAACCGACACCTACTTAGAGAGGATAACACCAATTGAAAATCCTATAGTGAAAAAGGGCAAGGCAGTACCATTGGTATCGGCACCGGTTACTTCAGCTAGTCCTAAAGTGACCAAGCGGTCACCTGCCAAGAAGAAACTAGAAGTTGCACCCGCTAAAGTATTTGAAAGGAAGTGGAAGACCAAAAACAACTCACCAGAGTCAGAGGATACCAAATCGGAAGTGCAGCCTAAGAAAACTAGGCAATCAAGCAAGAAGGCTAAATCTACCAGTAATGCACCAGCATCATCAGCACTGGTAAATATAGACATCTCTTCTTATAAGACTCTAACACATTGTCAAAGGACTTAAAAGAATATCAAGAGAAAGGTTCTTGATGATTTAAAAGAATATTTTGATGATTTTTCTGATAATGAGAAGGAAGAAGTAGAATGGGAAATGATAAAATATTTATGTGGTAATGACCGATCACCATCTAAAATTAGATCGGTGACACCTGATTCTTTATACAATTCTTTGGACAACAAATGGCGCATTGTCATTGAGAAAGAACAGGAAATAAGGGAGAAAACATTTGGTCAATACTTTCCTAAAGCTTCCAATTCTGAATTATTTGAGATAATGGACATGCATAAAGGTCTCTTCTTCATGAGAAGAAGAAGACTCAGGCTTCTAGAAGGCACAACCTCTGAAGTTGAGAAGGACACTCATCTACATGCCAATGTTACATCAAGTGTCTGAGGCCAACAAGAAGGATGAACAAGACCCTAACCTATCCTTAGCCAAACCGGATGAGGTATTTGATGGTGAAGGAGAAAGAGTTACAAAATAGGTTGACACTATTGATGTTGATGCATTGGATGTTGAGGATGTCACTCTGGCTACAGAGAAGAAGAAATAGGACAAAGAAAAAATAGAGAAGGAGAAGCAGGATAAAGAACAAGTAGAAAAGGAGAAACTGGACAAGGAAAAGGATGATAAGGAGAAAGCGGAGAAAGAGAGAGAGAAAAAGAAAGAGGAAGAGAAAAATAAAGACGATGAGAAGAGGAAAGAAGAGCAGAAGTGGAAAGAAGAGGAGAAGAGAAAAGAAGAGGAGAAGAGGAAAGAAGAGGAGAAGAAGAAAAAGGATGAAGAAAAGAAGCAAGAAGAAGATAAGAAGAAGGAAGAACTAAGGAAAGAAGAAGAAGAAAAGAAAAGAGCTGCAGAGAAGGAGGAAATAGAGAAAGCCAAGCAAGCGGAGACTCCAAAGGCAACTGGTGGTCAAGCCAAACTGGTTGACATTGCCAGCCCTATCGACCTCCAATCTGCAGATGAATCGGAGCTGTTGCAAAGCATAAAGCTTGCACAAGAAAGATTGGAAACATTGAGGAGGAAAAAGGAACAGGATGTCAATCAAACTGCGGTTGACACCCTCACCAGTTTGATTCCAGGTACTAACCTCCCCAGTACCGATTCCTCTCTGGCCAAACTGAAAATTCTATGTACCGTTGTAGAGGACCAGGTACAATGCCTGGAAGAAGTTGCTGAAGCAAATGCACAAAAGAAGAATCAAAAGGCACTAAACACTGCCTTAGTCAAGAAACTGAATGAGCTCTGGTCTCAACTTCAGAAACAATAGAAGGATATAAGAGATGTTATGGATGAGGGTAAACTACTGTTGAGAAAAATCAGCCAACCCCATCTATTTTGTGATGATGTGCTCACACAAAAGGATAAACTCCAATCAGATTTGCAGACGTACATAAGCAACTTCAATATGCCATATGATTCTTTCACTACATATGGGCAAATAGTTCACCAGTATCAACTTTAGTCTGCCAGGATAGAATTGGAGATTAGGAACCGGACAAGAGATTTGCAGGAGCTTCAATTGGTCCTATTACCCAGACTGCAAATTATTTAGAAGAGCTTTCTCAATCTGGAAGCCTTAACAGTCACTCAAGAGATGAGTACCATTGATGCCATGGAAGAATAGGTATCTCAGATGCAGACAAAAAATGAGGTTACTACCTCATTACTTGAGTCATGGTCATTAGCCATCAAAACATTTATGAAGGATTTTAAATTTGTTTTTGATAAGTTTCATTCCTTATCGTCATAAACATTTACTCACTTTTTAATGATAATGCGAAATAGGGGTTATTCTGCATTACTTTGTCATTGTTGGCAAAGGAGGAGTAGTAGTATTTAAAATTTTGATGAATGTTATGTATACTTTCATGTCACCTCTTTAAGGGAGTAGTGTACATTGTAATTTTTGTAAAAAGGGATAGTGTATATGCTTAGGGGGAGTAATTTTGATTATGGCATATTTTTTGTTGTAAAACACTTAGATGTCAAAATTTTCCTAAGTGTTGCCATCAATACCAAAGGGGGAGATTGTTGGCATTTTGATGATGTTGTGATTGTCATTGATGGACACACACTTGTTTTGTGATCACTTTCTTTATGTATGAGCTATGATCAACCGGTAATTGTTCCAACTGGTACTATGTATTATAGTCTTCAGACTATCGATGTTTTGTAGGTGTTTACCGGTCACAAATTGACTGAAGACCCAAAGCAGTATGAAGATCTCAAGTGGTTCGAGGATCTCAAGTAGTACGAAGGAACAAAGCGGTAGTTAACATCTTTCCAGTCTTCATTTTTTACAATTGGCAATAAGTAAATTGTATGAACTGGTATTACTCTATGATGAGTTACCAACCGGTATTTCTATGATGAGTTATCATCCACCAACACTTTGGCGGTGATTTTGTGTTGTGTTACCAAATGTGTCTAGATGCACTAAACCTAGGAACTTGTAATTTAATCCTATTGGACTGACATGAAATCAGACTCCTTTATAAGGACATCATGTCTAGGGTTTTAGATGTTGATGAGGGTTTTGTATGTGCGATCATAGAAGAGAAGATTAGGTCTGTGTGAAGAAATAGAGTGTGGAGATATTGAAGACTGAAGTAATGCTAAATGTGCATTAACAATGAGCTATCAAAGATCTAACCAAGCATATTGTGGTAGTATCTAGATCACCTACTTGTTGATTACTCATATCTTCGACAAGTCTGAAACCCTTAACCGGGTAGGCCTAGCAAAGCCTTTGTAAATCCTCTAACAAGGTGGTTCACAATTGTGAATCTGAAATCCTCTCACAAGGTAGTCTTTAACAGTTTTTATCTCCTAATAGAGATCTAGATTCCTAACAGGATCTGTTCTAGTGAAGAACATTGTATGACCTTAACCAGTCTGGTTTCTAGTCTGCAGATAGTTACTTATGAGTTTCTGCTCACCGTGGTTTTTCCCATTTGGGTTTCCATGTCAAAGCATCTTGTGTTATGGTGATTGTTCTCTTGTGGGTGAATGCTTTATTTGCTATTTGGTTTGCATTTACCTTAACCGGTTTATTAGTAAATCTATTGTACCGGTTATCTGTTAAACTACTTAAGAGTTTGTATTCAGTATTTTTTGGTATACTAATTCACCCCCCCTCTTAGTATTCATCAGTAGCTTGCCTCTACCTCCAATATTACTTTCTTTTATTCTAATATTTCTAAGAGTCAAGTTGAAATTGAGCAGGAAATAGAAAGGTTATGCAAGGCATATGTCCCACTCTAGGACTCCATTCATGCATTTAACCGGTCTATAGATGAACTACATGACAGACTGAACAAGAATGATAATGAGAGAGTTAAGAGATTCCAATCTCTAAGAGAGCTCAAGAGTCAGCTCACCTCACAGGTTGACATTCTTCAAAGAGCCTACTCCAGTGCAAAAGCTATTCTTGCTACTCCTGAAACCTGCACGCTAGACTCAATGGAAGAATTTTATTCCTAGTTGCTATCTACCTCTGAGTATATAGATAACATACTAGAATCATGGAAGAATGATCTATCCCAGATGAAGCATAATTTCAATAATATTTTCATGAGAATAGCCAATGCATGAACCTGTTTAAAATTGTTATATATGATGAACACTTTGATACAGATTTTCTATATATATATATATATATATATTCACTTTATCATTTTGGCATTGTTGTCAAAGGGGGAGTAATAATATGTATGTGTGTTTTTGAAAATTTTGTATTTATGCATGCATTAAGGGGGAGCATTGCATTAAAAGGGGAATATGAGTACATATGTAAATATGTTGTGTATGCACACTTAGCAGTTCTAAGTGTTGCCATCAATGCCAAAGGGGGATATTGTTGGCTTGATGATGATTGTAATGTATTCATCACTTGTTGTCATTGATGAAACACTCTCACACACATATATGATTACATTGACTACCAATGTAACTTCAATTGGTTTACACTACCAACCGGTATATTTAAGGTCTATCTCTAACTGATACTTTGTGTCAACTGGTATGTGCCTAAGAGCTAACTTGTGATTACACTAAGTCGACATCAAAGTGAAGATAAAGATGAAGATGAAAATCAAGTGGAAGATTCCAGGACAATGATTCACTAGTTTTATTCTAACCGGTATTGACTCCTCTAATCAGTATCTGATTTTGTGATGAGATACCAACACCATTTTCTTAGCAGTCATTTTTGTGATGAGTTATGTTTAAATGTCTAGATACACTGCACCTAGGAAATTATGTTCCTATGGTTGACATAAGGTCTGAATGTCTATTTAAAGACATCTTAGTGAATAATTTTATAAGAGACATGAAAAAGAGAGAACATATATAGAAGAGGTGATCTATGCAAATTCTTTTGCTGAAGAGCGATAAGTGTTAAGATGGAGAGAAGTGTTGAATGTACTTAGAATGATCTGATCAAGCAAGTTTTGTGCTACTCAGAACATATCAAATCTTTCTTGTTGTTTTCTAATCATTACAGCAGAATAAAATCCCCTAACCGGGTAAGTTCTAACAAGCTTCATTGTACAAATCCTCTAACAAGGTGATCCATTAGTTTGGATTCTAAAATCCTCCAGCAAGGTTACTCTTAACAGGGTAGTACTCTTAATAGGGTATAAGCTTCTAATCAAGCTTGGAATCTCTAACAAGATTCGTTCCTAGCAGAGCTCTTTGTAAGACCTTAACTGGTCAGTTTTCTATTACTGCAGATAGTTAACTTGTGAGTTCCATCTCACCATGGTTTTTACCTATTTAGGTTTTCCACGTATAAACACTTGTGTTATGGTGGATGTTGTTATTTCATTTTGGATAGCATGTATTTTGTTGAATTTCTTAGTTAAGTTCATCTACCGATTAGTGTTTAAAGTTGTGCTTGTTTTCGTGTCACTGATTCACCCCCCCTCTCAATGCTTTTCAAGACCAACAAAGGATCCGTTGCATCTTTGTACTTAAGTACAAACATTTTCCTCCGTGCGGCCTATGTGGGATAAAATTTTATGCCTGGTGACATTTACTTGGAGGTTTCTCTGGCCTTTTAAAACCCTCTTCACTACATGTAGGGGAGAATGGCGGCTTCATTTTACCCTTCTTTGAAATGGGCCTCAAGAATTAACTCAAATTTTTATGAGTTCTAACAATAGCTTTGACTAGGGATGGTTGATCACAAGATCAACACAAGAATCCAAAATCTCAGGTAGAGCAGACCACCCAAAAAATAGGACACTTCTCTTCTTCTAAAAAAAAAGGGGTTCCTTATTGAAAACCACACAACTGAAGCAAAGAAACTATACAATAGAACTTATTTACATATGGCCCCAGGCCATCAAAATTGGAATCGATGCTTACCCCTGTCAAACACATGATTCTCACTTTCCTAAATCAAGGGTAAACTAAAACTTTCACTGTCATCTGTCTGATCAATCACACTTCCACTTCTAATTAGCACATCATACAAAGAAAAATCAACATACTGGTAATCACCAAACAATTGGAAATCAAATAAAGGCTGAAAGTGTTGATCACTATGTGACATATAACTGTCATATTCTTTACAATTAATTCCCTGATGAACAGAAAAATAATCCAACTCCCTCTGAAAGCTAGGAACATTAGACACATCTCGATCACTAGTTTGTACAAAATGGAAAAACTTATATTTAATATTGTCTTGCAAACTAGAGAGGAACATTTCCTCATAAAATGATTGCACTTCATCTTCCTAATTACAATTCCTATCAGCCTCTTGCAAACATGAAAATGCATGATCATCTATCAATGGTTCATTTACCAATTCCAAATCTGGGAAAAGCACTTCAGATTTGTCTTTCTCTTTAACACCAAGATCTACACAATGCATATCAAATTCTGAGTTCATATCAGCATATGAATCCACATTATCACATCTATCAATCTTATATGCATTTTCATCTTGTCTACCATTCAAATCAACTGTAGGGAAATAAATATCATATGTATCATACCTCACACCGCTAAGAACATCATCAGTATCAAAACATATACTGTTTGGGTATGAGAGATTGGGGACATTTCTGGATGTATACCGCTTAAGATCAGCAACTAAGAGTTATTAGATTTGTTCACTACTTAGTGAAACTTCTCCTTCATTTTCATTTTCCTTGTCTTCATCTTCTGTGTTGTAAACATTATCCCAATCTGATGCATGCATTAAATCTGCAGTGCTCATGTCTTCCTGTACATTCATTTTGTCATTACAGTAACTTGCATCTACATCATGACCTATATCATACTGATCATAAAATGTTGCAACATGGTTTCATAACCCTGGTTGCAAACACTTTGTGAATTGATATTGACAACAAGGTGATCTATAACATTCAGATCTGAAACCTCAATAGGCTCAAGACTGTTTGAACAATAATTTGTACTCTCGCAATTTTCTTCTTGCTTTAAATACACATCTGCACTGTCATGTTCAGAGTAAGAATCATCTTCAGTATCATAGGAGTTATATCCACTCAAGGACTCATCTCCATCACTATCCTCAAAACTATGTGTATTTTCAGATTTGATCTTTTCAATCTCCTCAATCCATTCTTTAATATGTGCAACACTTTCTTCCCTCAAAGTTGTAGACCAACTAATTGAGTCAGGCTCATCAAGCTCTAAAAATAATTCAATCCAAACTGACTCCTGGGGTCTAACATCAACATGAAGCTCATTCAATGCAGCAATAAATCTTTCATAAAAAATATATGATGATTCAACCTTTCTCTTTCCTACCTTCCTTTTCAAAAACAAGATGCACCTATCTTGGATCTTTTGAAGATGTATTTCAATCTCCCTATCAATGTATTTCAAATTTGACAGAGAAACTTGAGATCTAGGAACCACATCTAGATCCATCAAACTTGAAACATCTATTGAACCATGACCATGAAAATACATCTTACTATTTTAGTCTCTTTTCAAAACATATGCAGTCATTAACTTCATAATCAGACATACTTCTCACCATATTTCTGAATGAAACTTTTAAGAACAAGAAGTATGTAAAGTGCAGATTTCTTTTCCTTTCAATGGTGACATTTTCACCTTATAAGGAACAAAAGTTATCTCATGAATGGTAAATACTTGGGTATAGTTGCTGATGCTGCTCACTTCACTTCTGGCTGAAAGTTTGAAGAAAAACTCCAAACCTCAGGTTCATTCATATAGAGTCGCCACCTCCCTGAAGAGGAATAAAATTTCAACCACTGATCTTCACTCTGAAACAACTTCATATTTCTGGGTCTCACATAGCAGAGTCACATGATATTCTTTTTTTTTACTTCTCAACAACAAAACCTTCCAAGATACATACTTTCAAATATGAATACAACTTTCAAACTTGTAATTTTCTAAGACTCTTCCCAAATGAATTTTGGCTAGACTCGCTTACAATGTGATTCAACAGTCTATACTAGAGATCTTTAGATCTTTCCCCAGTGGAGTCGCCATTTTATTGTTCTCAAAAAAGAGAAACCCAAGTTCACCTGCAATCAATCTATGAAATGGCCAGTTTCAGTCTATGAAATACTTCATGCCTTGGACAACATAACAAGGATATGAATCCTTCTACACATCAGGCTTTGCAAAATCTAGGTGGGTGTACCTTTGATGCATTAAATTAGACTCTTTACACACATAACAACATCAACAAAAAGCAGATATAACTCATAGGGCTCAACAAGAAGGAGGTTACTGCAAATGAGCTAGATCTATATTGACATCTCAACTAGATTGGAGCATGAGATAGGTGGAACACACTAAACCTACAAACATAAAAGTAAATGGATATTTGATTTTTAAAATCTTTGAGAATCCCTAGAATCTACAAGACTAGTGCCTTATCCAAGGGCATGGAGTCATACATCAAACTGTAAATGGAAACTTCTATTACAAATCCAATTTATTAAGAAAGATATCCCTACATTAATGTCTGACATTAATACATTCTATAATAAAATAGAGGATCATACATATCCAGACATTATCCTAAATCCAAAATGATTGCTCATAGAATTTAAACTCTTCCTTGAAAAGTACCTAAGAACAACCATTACACTCCCACTTTGAGAGGACAAACCCAAACTTCCTTGAAGACTGGATTCATTGAAAATAAGAAAAGACCTAGAGACAATCCAATAAACTATATATATGCCTTACATATATGTGATCTACAACATAAAACATTTACAACAAGAAGATACTCTATTGCTTAAAAAGGAACATTCACTATACAAATTTGGGAAAAAACTCAGAAAATGGAAACCGAGATTATGGAGCCTTGCCCACAAAAATATGGAACCCCTACAAAATGAGAAGACTCTCGAATAAGAAGGAAAGGGAGGACAAAATCAGATCTCATCCTCTAACAATAGCAACTACCCTATCCTTCATTATTAACCGCTCACACACTTGGCCTGCAGAAAATCCTATCTTTCTGACTGAAACATAAATTCTTCAGAAATCCCGAGGAAACTTCTCTTGAGATGTTTGACATGTGTTGAAACTGACTGTAGAAATCAATTCCTCATTCCAAAATATTTCCAATAGTATATAATACTTGCATATTTGGGTAAAAAATAACCCTTAGGCAAATTAATCACTCATGCAGATCCATTAATTAAATTTTTTGAATTTCCACTATTGTTTGAACTATATGATTAATTTTAATTTTTACTAAATTTTCCATCTGCATTTCACCACGTGGCACCTTGTGATTGGCTTTGGGGTCCCTGTCCTGCCACCTCAGCATGACCTGGACTCACCACTGGAATGGAGTTCTTCTTTGTCATAGGATCGCAAGGGATATGCCAACTAGTGGTTTCTCATCATGAGCTAGCGACCACCATTGGATCATCTGCAGATCTTCTCACTCATGAGGTCTCTAGTCTTTTTGTTGTTAGCATTTTATGCTAGCAAGCTAGAGATTGGGTTTAAGTCGCGAGGTCTCGAATTGATCTTTGTCGCTCACCCCCTCTGTTGGGCCCGCCACATGTCAGCCTCTGATTTGCATTTGGATCCAATTGGGTGCCACCTCTTCTTTGTCGTAGGGTCATGAGGGATATGCCAACTAGCAGTTTCTCATCGTGACCTAGTGACAATTGTTGGATCATCTACGATCACCGTTGATCTGCCTGACTTGCTCGCTGGTTATTTTGGCTTTCTGCTACCTCAAGATGCACGCACACGCAGGGGGCCCACCACTTGCTTAATCGGCCACTTGCCAAAAGCCAAAAATCTTTGATACTAAGGATGCATGCAACTTTGTATTTAAATACAAAAAATTTCCTCCACGCGGCCAATGTGGGATAAAAGTTTATGTCTGGCGACATTTACTTGGAGGTTTCTCTGGCCTTTTAAAACCCTCTTCACTACATGCAGGGGAGAATGCTGGCTTCATTTTACCCTTCTTTGAAATGGGCCTCAAGACTTAACTCAAATTTTTATGAGTTCCAACACAGTGGATAAAAATGTCATTGGTACTAAAAGGGTCTACCAGAACAAGATGAATGAAGAAGGTAAGATTGTTAGGCATAAAGCAAGATTAGTGTGCAAACGATTTGCTCAAGTAGAAGGAATTGATTTTGAAGAAACATTTCCACCGGTCGCAAGATTTGAGGCTATTAGAATGTTCTTAGCATTCTCTGCCTTCAAAGGATAAAAGGTATATCAAATGGAGATTAAGTCTGCCTTCTTGAATGGTAATCTGGAAGAAGAGGTCTATATAGAACAACCGGAAGGTTTTCTGCTGCATGATGATGAAACTTTTGTGTGCCGATTGAAGAAAGCACTGTATGGTTTAAAGAAGGCTCCAAGAGCATGGTATTCAAGGTTGGATAAGTATCTTAAGGAGCAATATTTTAGAAAGGGAAGTGCAGATAGTAATTTTTACATCAAAGCTAATGGAAATCGCTTGATTATTGTTGTTGTATACATGTGGATGATATAATATTTGGAGGCAACAATGATACCTTATGTAAAGAGTTTGCTAATCAGATGCAATCAAAGTTTGAGATGTCAATGCTTGGAGTGCTATCATATTTACATGGTTTGTAGATTTCATAGCAAGATAAAGGAATATTTATCTCTCAAATCAAGTATGTCAGAGATATGTTGAAGAAGTTTCAGATGGAAGACAACAAATCGGTAAGTACCCCCATGGTGACCAGGTGCAAGTTGAGCAAGTTGATGAGTCACCAGAAGTGGATCAGACCTTGTATAGATCCATGATTGGTAGTCTGTTATACCTTACTGCCTCAAGACCAGATATAGTGCAGGCAGTATGTATGGTGGCAAGATTTCAAGTTGCACCTAAAAAGTCACATGTGAATGGAGTTAGAAGGATCTTCAAGTACCTACAAGGAACACTTAATTATGGCTTATGGTATCTGAAGCAAGGAGATTTTACTCTATAGGCCTACATTGATGTCGATTGGGTAGGCTACAACGATGACTAGAAAAGCACAAGTGGTGGAGCATTATTTTTAGGCAACCGATTAGTTTCATGGCACAACAAGAAGCAGGATTCAGAATCCCTATCTACTACTGAGGTAGAGTATATTGTTGTTGCCACATGTTGTTCTCAGGTGTTATGGATGAAGCAAACCCCCAAGGACATTCAAGTAGAAATATTTGACCCTACTCCTATTTGATGTGATAACTCAAGTGCAATCAACATTTCAAAGAATTCGGTTATGAACTCAAGGGAAAAGCACATTGCCATAAAATATCATTTTCTCATGGAGAAGGTTGCAGAGAAAGAGGTAAAGGTAGAATATGTCCCTACAAGTGAACAAGTTGTTGATATCTTCACAAAACCTCTACTGGAAAACACATTTGAGTATCTAAGACACAAGTTAGGAGTAGTCCTACCAACTTTCTATACTTAAATATGTATGGAGGTCTATGGTTCCAGGGGAGTTCACAACCATACATTTTTTACTCTTGGACCATATGTTGAACATAGGGGGAGATCAGGTGTTTGTGTTACAGTTCTAGCAGGTTTGAGACTTTGGGAAGTTGTCTATTCAATTTTTCTATCTACAAAAGTCACAATTGGCCTACCTGGAGAAAGACTACAGTGGTCTGACCTACAGATGTCTAAGCTCTTTGTCATTGTTGTCAAAGGGAGAGAAAGAGCCCAAATTGTGAAGAAAATGTGTGTTGACATCAATGCCAAAGAGGGAGATTGTTGGCATTGTGTTGTCATTGATGTCAACCAGTATGGGATGGCAAGCGGTATGGGATGTCAACTAGTATGCAAGTTGACATTACCAGTATGCAGATTGTTGGCATGTTGATGTCAACTGGTAAGTATGTCAACCACTAAGCAAGAAAAGAGAAAATGTTGAAGACTACCACTGGTAAATGATGAAGACTGTGGTTCATGGTTTGGCAAGTGTGGTCCAGGATAGCATGTCCCAACCAGCAGAACAGAGAAGTGCACAATATGAATGCTAACCGGTTAGTGTATACCGATAGCATATTCGCTCAGTGACTTAGTTTGAACCGATGCAATCAAGTGAGTTGGATGCTGATAGAGATGTCACATGGACTCTAGGTGGCGAACATCTAGTGGTAGGTGAATGGTGTGTCAGCAAGGTAGTTGCTGACTAGGTCAGTATTAAATGAAGACTACAAAAATCATGGATTGATTACAAAGGATTACGGCTCAAAGAAGATCAAAAGGAATAGATTTTATTCTTTCATATTATGATTGAAGGAGGACATGTGATCGTCTTGTTGATCTAGAGAAGGAAACAACTAGATCATTTATTGTGATCGACAAAATCAAGACTGATAAACAGGGTCCAGTTTGCTAAATATAGTAAACATTTATAGGAAGAATACAAAAGGACATAGATTTTTGTTGAACTATTCCAGGTTGTCAATTCAAGAAGATGAGATCTTATTTGATATGGATTGTGGTTGCTGAAGAAAACCCTACGCGCATAAAGTTTGAGTTTTTGTTTTTGGCGAGAAAGCATGTGTATAAATATACAAATCAAAGACCTAATCTAAAATAGGATTTTGGATGAGTGATGAGAAAGTGTGATTCTGCTAGGTGAGAGTTGATCAGTCTGAGTGTTGATAGAAAAAATATTGAATTGACTGAGTGTTAGAAGAAGAACCTATAAGAAGGGTTTAACCAGAAAGGCTTAAGGTAATCAGTAAACTGTTACAGAACATAACAGTCTATGAAACCGATAGAGACTGAACTAGTAAAGTAGCAGCAGAGAATGAAGGAGAGTAGAGAAAGTATGAGAGGAGATCCAGCAAGGAAGAAACTAAGTTGTAGAAGATTCAGACAGAAAGAACAAAGGACTATTAGAGAAGAAGTAGTTTGATAGAAAAGAGTTCAACTGACAAAGAGAATTGTTTGCAGTGGTTAAAAACTCATTTGTAACAAGGTGTTTATCATTGTATTGATTAGTGCAAGGGTTGGTTCTCCTTAAGTTGGTGCTCAAAACAGATTGGGGGTTGGTGATCGTTTGGGTAGGTGCCCATAAATTGCTAGGGTTGGTGCCCTAAACATTGTAAAACTATTATTTCATTGTGAGGCTGGATTGGAGTAGTAGATCTCCAATAGCATTTCTCACCAAGGTTTTTTCCCACATTGGGTTTTCCTCGTATATCCTATGTTATGTGATGTTCTCTTGTGTGTGGTTGCTTGTTAGTATTTTCATTATCGAATCGGTTGCACACTTTGTTTTAAATTATTTATAATCATTGATTCACCCCCCCTCTTAGTGATATCTTGTGTTCTACAAGGTGATACCGGTAAGAATTTTTCTGAGTTTTGGTTTGGTCATGTTCCTACTGTGAAATATTTTAAAAACTTTGGTAGAAAATGCTATATCAAAAGAGATGAGTATATTGGGAAATTTGATGCTAGAAGTGATGAAGGTATCTTCTTGGGATATTCTACAAATAGAAAATCCTACTGGTGTTATAACAAGAGACTGAGAAATATAGTAGAGAGTGCAAGTGTGAAGGTAGATGAAAACCTTGGCAAAGAGATCAAGGCTTATGATGAAGGTCAAAATGTTGTTGTAGCTCCTATTTAGCCTAAAGAGCCTAAGCAGAATGATCTGGTAGAGATAGAGACTATTGTTGCTGCCGATGAGGATGTTCATGAGCTTGAGTCTAAAAATTAGAGCAATCAGAAGACTCCGAGGTATGTAAGATTGAATCATTGTGAGAATTAGATTATTGGTGATAAGAATAAAGGAGTAATGAATAGAAGAAGGTTAGTTGTAGAAGAGATATGTTTGATTTCTAAAGTTTAACCTAAAGATGTTGTTGAAGCTGGTAAAGATAATAATTGAATTAGAGCCATGGAAGAAGAGTTAGATCAGATTGAAAAGAACAATACTTGGAAACTTCTGCCTAGACCTAAGGATAAAAATGTTATTGGTACTAAATGGGTTTTTAGGAACAAATTGAATGAAGTAGGTGAAGTAGTCAAAAATAAAGCCAGATTGGTCTGCAAACGATATTCACAACAAGAAGGGATTGATTATGAAGAAAAATTTTCTCCAGTTGCCAGAATTGAAGTTGTTTGACTGTTACTAGCTTATGTTGCTTATAAAGATTTCAAAGTATACTAAATGGATGTCAAATATGGATTTTTAAATGGTGATCTAGAAGAAGAAGTCTACATTCAACAACCTAATGGATTTTCACTGTCAGATGATGCAGACATGGTGGTGCAGGTGCACCAAGGCAAACAAATTCAATATTGAAGACCTTTGAGACCAAGGAGGAGTGTCCAAAAACAAATTCAATAAAATCAATTATGATATCCTAAAGCCAATAATGGCTTTTGAAACTAAAAAAATGCAAAAAGTTGTCAAATTGTCTTGAAAGTTGTAAAATGTTGTCAAATGTTGGATATTGGGTCAAAACACCCAAAAATGGATTTAGGAGGGTTTAGTTTCATTTGAAATGCAATAAGGGATGAAAATCCTTTTGTTTTTAATGTTTTTGTCAAAGTTGTAATGCATTTTCCAAAGTGCAAATTCAAAATTTCAAAAAGGCAACGGCTAGGAAGAATTAGGTGGGAAACTAGTTTTAAGTGTTTTTGTGTTAAATAAACAATGTAACCAACCATAAGTTGGTTGAACAGTCATATAGGAAGGTTTATAAAGTCATTTTAATGCATTTTATGAAATGGTGAAGGCCTGGTGTACGGACAACATCTGGAAGAGTAATAAAACTAAGATTTTGAAGCCATTTCCTGATTTTTTATGAACTTGTGAGGGTTTTATTTGGTATAATTCATATGATACATTTGTAGTACATTTATTTCAACATTGAATACCTCTATGAATGCTTTGAAGTCACTAGTAGATTATAAAATTGGTTTATTGCTGACTGTCCCAGAATTTTGTCACTTTTTCCTTAACAGTTTTGACAAATTTTAATATTATGGTCATTCCATGAATGATATGACTCTGATTCTCATGGAGTGGCTATAAAATGACATGTAAAATATTTCCTAACAAATAAATGTGAGATAACAGGGTTTAAGAGAGGTGATCACCATTGTTTGCTTGGAAAGCCTAGTGAAGAGGCTAGGTAGGGTGAGGGTTGGAGAGATCTACCCATTGGAGGGGCATATTTTATGATTTGTATAGTTTTATGTTGGCTATGTAAAGGTGAAACAACAGCCAATCGATTCCAGAAGTGTGTGGAAGGGTGAGATTAGAGAAACCCTTGATTTTAGGGCTTTTTGATGAAAATTTGGGGCTTTGGGCGTTAGAGGTCTCACAAACTGAAATTGATTGTGGATTACTTCATTATTTATCATTTACTAGGACTGTTTTGAGGTTATAAGTACCCAGTAGTAATATTTATTGTAGTTGCTTTGTTAATCCACCATTCTAGTTGCTTGAAAACGAAGGACAATCTAAAAACAACATATACGTTCCAAAACAACTTGCTAAATTCTTTGAGTATGTTATAGAAAAGCCAAAAGGGTATCCAAATATCCATTTTATTTGTCTCTTGTTTTGGAAGTGTTTGGAGTTATCATTAAATTTCTCTCGCTGTTGCACTAGTTGGGACTCTAGGCCTAGAAGGAGCAATTTTGGAGTTTGAGTATTTGGGTATTGAATAGAAGGCTAAAACTAGTTGAATCCTTTTATATTAGACCTAATAACATGTTATAAGTCATAATTTTCCTTAGGTAAAGTCTTGATCCATATTTGGTCCATTTGAGCCATTTAGGGTGTTTGTAGGCTTAAGGGGATCTATCATTTCCTACCTTGTATTTCCCTTTTATTTTACAAAGTCATATATACCTGTTTGGGCATTTTCTTATATCACCATACCTCTTCCAAGTCTACATCACATGGTATGTAAGTTGAAGAAAGCACTTTATGGTTTGAAACAAGCCCCTAGAGATTGGTATGCTAGATTAGATAAATACTTGCTAAAATTGGGATTTGTCAAAGGTGATGTTGATAGTAATTTATACTTTAAAATTGAAAATAACAACATTTTCATTGTTGAAGTCTTTTTTGATGAGATTATTTTTGGTGGTGATGATGATATGAGTATGAAATCTGTCGGTGACATGTAAAAAGAATTTGAGATGTCTATGATTGGTGAGATGAAATTTTTCTTAGGTTTGCAAATTGCATAGACAGGAAAAGGTATCTTTATATCTCAAACTAAGTATGTGAAGGAATCACTGAAGAAGTCTGGATTAGATAATTCCAAACCAGTTGGAACTCCTATGGTGACTAGTTGTAAATTGTCTAAAATGATGAATCTCCTAAAGCTAATCAGAGTTTATATAGATCTATGGTTGGTGGACTATTATATCTTACTCAAACTAGGCCCGACATTATGCATGCTATGTGTATGGTAGCTAGATATTAAGATAATTCAAAAGAGAGTCATGTTATTGTTGTTAAAAGAATATTCAAATATCTAAAAGGAACTGAAGATTATGGTTTATGGTATCCAAAGAATGATGATTTCATGTTATGTGCTTACACTGATGCAAATTGGGCAGGTGATGTTGATGACCAGAAGAGTACTACCAATGGATAATTCTTTTTATGTAAGAATTTGGTTTCATGGGCCAACAAGAAACAAGATTCAATATCTTTATCTATTGTCGAAGCTGAGTACATTGTTGCTGCTAGTAATTGAACTCAAATAGTTTGGATGAAGCAAATGTTGAAAGATATCAAAGTTATTTATGATGAGCCTATTGTTATATACTGTGATAATTCCAGTGCTATAAATATGTCCAAAAATCTAGTGCAACATTCAAATACTAATCATATATCAATCAAGTACAATTACTTGAGAGAGCAAGTCGATGAACAAAAGGTGAAGCTAAAATATGTATCTACAAAGGAATAAATTACTGATATTTTTACTATGCCTTTGCCTACAGATACATTTGTCTATCTAAGAGAGAAATTAGGGGTCTCCACTCCTCTTGATGAGAACTAGATGCATTAAGTTGCGTCGATCCTGTGGAATTCAGAGCCTTACTCTTTTATTCGAATTGATGAGTTGGTGTTGCTCCTCTGCTGGAGTAGTCTGTTGATTTATTTCTATGTTTTGGGGAGAGAGATTTGTGTTTAATTTTCTATTTTATGTAATCTTTGGCATTGTTGTCAAAGGGGGAGAAAGGTCATGTAAAAAACTACTTTATCTATCTTGATCTTAGGGGGAGTTTGCTCGTGATATCTTCTTTCTTTGCATTGACTATTTTTCACATTCATATTGTGCCATCAATGCCAAAGGGGGAGATTGTTGGATTTGGTTGTTCATTTCTACTGCTAGGATATGTTGTTGTGATTGATGTCAACATATTCCTGTGAATTATTCCGGTGAGTTTGGGAAGATTTTCTGATCCGTTTTGCAAGTATTTGTTTACTGGTTTTTGCCGGTATTCCCTCCGGTATATTCCAGTGTGATCAAATCCTGTGCTGATATTTTTTATTATTGTTTGGGATGATATTGTGTATCTTCCTTTCAGATGGTTCATGATTTGGTGCTCCGCAAGTTATCTTTCTTTGTGATAGTTTTTGATTGGTTGTGTTCTTGAATTTTGAGACGTTGACCGATGAAGATTTGAAAAGAGATAATGGTGCAACTATTTTGGATGATTCTAACGTGCTTGATGGTGTTTCCTAGTCATGTCATATTTGTTTTGGTGATCTGCATTGATCATTGAGTGAGTTTCTGGTGATTTCTTTGAACCGGTGATAATTTGTGTGTTATGTAGTATTTCCAGTGGTGTAGCGTATTGTGGTTAATCTTGGCAGGATTTTCGGTGGATGTAATTGTTTGGAAATTTGAATTAGGTCCATGCTATGTAATTTAAATCATAATAATAGTTCGGTGGTCGATCTTTGTATCATGTAATGTATCTTTTGTAATTATGAGTTGAGGGTTGAGGATTTAGCCGACCTTGATATCAAGGTTGATGATTTGTATATATAGGTGATATACTTATGTAATTTTGGTGTCACTATTGTATCTGCATTATCAGAGAGAGATAAATGTGCGAACAAGGATATATCACTCACCGATGTGTTGTGATGAGTTTGGTGTTGCAGGGCAGACAACTGTGCTTAACCGAAAATATCATCAGACATTTGTAGATGCTATTATTGCAGTTCATTCCTTCTAGATTGTAGTCTGAATCATTTTGTAAGTTAGTGATACTTCCCTAAGGTTTGTAGCCTTCCAGGAATATATATTTTGAGTAATGAGCTCTAGGCAGTGTGCCTGAATGCATGTGCATTCCCCATTGTAATATTTTTATAGACTACTGCATAGTATTATCTTATTGTGGGTAGGTTCCCACCGTGTTTTTTCCATTAACAGGGTTTTCCATGTCAAAATCTTGGTGTTGTGTGTTGTGCTTATTATTTTTCTTATCTATTATTGTTGTGGTTTATCGGTTTATGTTTTGGAAGTTTAATTTGTTGTGCATCCAGTGAAGTTTAATTCACCCCCCTCCCTCTCAGTCTTCCCTCTTGATTGCTTCTAATAGGAGTTTTCTTCCTTAACAGGTTAGTATCATGGTACAACAAGAAGCAATAATCCATTTCATTATCAATAGCTAAAGTAGAGTATATTGCAGCTACCACATGTTGCTCCCAAGTATTATGGATGAAGCAGACACTTAAAGATATTCAGGTAGAATATTAAGACCCTATTCCTATTATGTGTGGAAACTCAAGTGCCATAAATATCTCAAAAAATCCGATTATGCATTCAAGGACAAAGTAGATAGCCATAAAGTATAATTTTCTGAGGGAAAAGGTAGCTTAAAAAAGAGGTTAGAATTGAATATGTGTGTACAAGAGAGCGGGATACAAATATATTTACTAAGCCATCGCCCAAAGATACATTTGAATATGTCACACTTAAATTGGGCATTGTCCCACCTTCCTTCAACACTTAAGAATCTTATTAGGATTGTGGTTTAGGGGGAGCACATAGTTTTATTATTTTCATCCTTGAACCTCATGCTTCTTCATAGGGGGAGATTTGAATTTTTTTGAAGCAGTATTGGCACTTTGTTTTGTATTGTAATAATGGTCCTTCCTACTCAGCTCTATAGTATCACAAGTGGAGAATGTTGGTATTATGGATTATTTCGTCATGTGTTGCATTGGTTTTGTCATTGATTTCAACACTTGTCTTCTTGGAGGTTTACATTATCTTCACTGGTATGGTTAGTGGCTTATGCACAGTCACCGATATGTGTTCACCAGCAGGTTATATGGCTCACCGACAACGATGATAACTTGAAGATCATTTGGTTATGTCAAAGAAATGGATTGAAAGTTTGGTTTTGGTATTTTTATTATTGTTCTAATCGGTTTGATAGATTTGCCTTTACCAACAGATAGGTCTAGGTTATGGACCCGTACTCCAAATCAGCATGGCACGTTATGGAGATTGTGGTAAATGTATTGAGCCGACATGTTGTATCACATCAAGACTTATTTGTAATTGATTTAAATGTAATATCTATAGTGATCCGACCTATTCATTTAGTCTTAGGTTTTGTATAAATGATTGTAAGATCTTGTTGAAGATTGGGGTATGGCTATGGTATGAGTGTGTTCGAATATTGAATAGAGAAAATAAGAAAATCCTTGTGTGAATCACGTAGACATTATTTGAAGGTTGAAGAAAGGTTATGAAGGTGTTTTGACACTCATGTTCAAATCTTAAGCGGTACTGAATCCAACATTGGAGATGCTATTTTGAGCAGTACATTATCATTAGATTTAACCATCCAATTGTGTAGTTAGTGTGACTCATAATTTGTGATTGAGAAGTGAACTCTAGGCAGTTGGCCTTTTTGCATGTACAAACACCATTTTTATACACACACTATCTATAGTAGTATCATAGTGTTTCTCTTTATGTTTTATCATAGGTTTTCACGTCAAAATCTTCATGTTATGTGTTGTGGATATTGTTTCTCTTTATGTTTTATGCATTAAGTTAAACTGATACTGCTATAACTGTTAATCTGTTTTACTGGCACTTAAGTTTGGTTTACCGACATTTAAGTTTAAATTGGAATAACTTGCATTTGGATTATAATTTATTGACAACTGGTTCACAACTGATTCACCCCCCCCCCCTCTCTTAGTTGTCCTTCTCAGGACCTAACAGAGAATGCACATTTCCAGTAGAATATCAGTCTATTTTCTTCTTTGATGGAGTGAAATCAATATATTATCATAGGGGGGGAGAGAAATCAAGCCCTTTTCCATTGTTGTCAAAGTGGGAGAAATGGTCTAAGTGTGTTGAGATCAATGCCAAAGGAGGAGATTGTTGGGAAATAATGATATTAATGTCAATTGTCTCTTGTAGGTTGTAGATGAATGAGTTACAAAGGTCATTATATGTGAAATACATGTGATAAAGGGTTGGATGGATTCTCTAAATATGTTTCATTGATTGTTTGTTCCATTGGGTCAAGTTCATGCAGTTTGCAGATTGAGAAAATGTGAAAATCCTTTTGTTGGTAAGTTTTCATTAAGACAAGTTTTTGTCTCATTAACATATGCTTTTGTTAATGAGACCTGGTCTTTTGTGAAGACCCCTTCTGTCTCATATCGGGCTTTGATTTTATACCGATATTCCATTTTTTGGTATGACTGAGTTTTGATCTCAACAACATGAAATTCTTTTGGTGAGACTATGTTGTCCGATAAGACTATTTTCAGCCCATGAAGATCCTATGTGTCTTGGCGACATTCTTTTTTGGCATGAAATTTGGCCATCTTGTCGACAAATTATCTATCATTTAAATGCATGTGCTTTGGTTGACTTGTCAGGTCCACTTCATGTTTTCCACATTGTAGAAATTCATTGTCTTGTTTGGGTTGAGTTGGTTGCATGTGGGTTCGTTTATTCTATATGCTCAAAATGTATACACCATTTCATGATAAAAAGTTTGTTTCACTTTTGAACCTCTACAAAATAGAAAAAAGGGTTATGTCTGTGGGACTTTTCACCATTTTGCCAAGATATAAATGTTGAAAAATCAAGTGTTGGCGAAACTGTGAAAGTGTAATGGTTTTCGCCATTTTGTGAGGTGCTATGACATAGAAGGTTAACCACTCGCGAAACTGCAAAAAGAGAAATGTGACCATAGAGTAAACAAAAGATGTTGCGGTGAGGGTTAAATGTCAATTTTTGCCATTTTTTGATGGTGACCACCAAAGATAGTAAATCACCTATGAGAAATAAAGATGAATTCTATGTGTTTTTGCTAGGTCACGAGTCAAACCTTCCAATTGACCTGACCCATTGTGAAACTATGAAAGGCTTAAGGCTTTCACCAATTCATGGAGATGACGGCCAGAATGATTTTGTCGCTAGAGATTCAGCGAAGGGTTTTAGGTCAGTATGACCCTTAAATCTCTTAGGAATAAAACCCTACTTGTAGGTTTTGACTATTTGAGGTGATTTTGATGCCACGTTTGCATGTTGATAGACACAGAGGTCCATGTGGTTGTTGACCAAGTTTGACTAGGTGATTTGGATGTTGAATATGAAGACATGTGGCTACTAGGTGGTCTAAAAGAAATTTGATATGGAGAAGTGGGTGGTTGCAAAGAAGTTGGTGGATCTTAAATGTGGTTGTTGTTGATCAAATCATTGCAGGTCTAGACAGAATGAAGAGAGTAGTTGGTGGCTCTTAAATGTTGTTGTTATTGATCAAATCATTGCAGGTCTAGATAGAATGAAGAGAGTATTAATGATGACCATGTTACAAACTTGTGAGTGGTTCAAGATGATCTACAAAAAGGATATAAGATCATATGAGAAAATCAAGATTACTAAAATCAGTAATCCAAAAATAGGAAATTATCAAAAGATAGGAAGGATGCATTTAATGAGTGTGGCCAATATAAAATAGAGAATCAAATCTTCTACTATTGTGATCCCTTAGAAGTTACAAGAATTATTTTTGAATTCTTTTTTGGAGGAAAAATCTTATGCATATAGAGATGACCAAATGAAGGGGTGGTTCATGAGATTTGACAGTGTTAGATGAGGTAGCTAAGTTGGTAGAGGCAAACAAGTGGATGGTGATAAAAAAATAGAGGGCATTCAGATGAAAGTAGTTGTAAAATGATAGAGATAGGAGAGTGTGCAAATTTAGATAGTGAGATAGAGAGCAATGAAAAGAGACATGGTAATCAACTAAGTGAAGAAGAGAGGAGACAAGTGTCATCAACATTTATTGAAGAAAATAAGAGGAAGAATACTTGAAGGTAGATTATATACTTCAGAAGGGTAGCTTCTTAGAAGTGCAATAAGTTCATAAGGGTTACAAAACTCATTTGTAACAAGGAATTAGATTGTATTGTAAAAACAATTAACTCATTGTATTTCTTTGATTGGGTTCTCAGAGAAGGGGTAGGTGCTCCTTGAGTAGGTGCTCTAAATACATGGCTTGGTGCTCCTTTATGTTGGTGCCCATAAAACTATTATAATCAGTGATTTCATTATGAGACTGGATTGGAGTAGCAGACTCCAACAACTATTCTCACTGATATTTTTTTCCCACTTTGGGTTTTCCTCATAAATCCATGTGTTATGTGGTTTTTTCTTTTGTGTGTGTCTTCTCTTAATTTATTTGTATTATCATTTGTGTTTACATACTTTTTTTTGAAAGTTTAGAATATCATGGATTCACCCACCCTCTCAATGGTCACTTGTGTTCTTCAAATTCTTTTCTTTTGTCATCTTAACATTCTCTAACAATAATGCTCTCAACAATTCACACAAGTCAAATGATTTGTTTTCCATCACAAGCATATTTTCTATATATAATACAATTGCCAAGGTGGCACCTTCCATATTCCTGAAATAGATTTTGTAAGAAATGTCATAGACTACATACCGCACCACAAGGTTGATGATAGTGTTAATGATTAATGTTCATTGATCACCCTTCATGTTACATAGGGCTTCCACTTCTCTATTCAAGATTGACTTCTTTACAAAAACTTCTCCACTGTCGCACAAAAAAGTTATCATAGAGATAACCTCCTTCAAGATGGGGTAGGGTTTTGTTGGAATCCAAGAATACTGAGAGGGAGGGTGAATCAGTGTTCTACCGGTTAAGTAAAATTTAATTACTTTAGATACTTTACCAATTAACAATCGGTGTGCATATAAACAAAATATAACAAAGAATAAAGCAACCACAAATATCAACACCATAACACCATATATTTATACATGGAAAACCTCAAAGAGGAAAAACCATTGTGGGATTTGTGACCCACAACATCTATCCACTAGCCAGTTGAATAAATATTACATGAGATGGGGGTCTACACATGCAAGAAGGCATACTTCCTAGAGCACACTGCTCATTGTTGGCTTGATGATGATTGTAATGATTTCATCATATGTTGTCATTGATGAAACACATACACACACATATGCTTATATTATCTATTGGTATAACTTCAAGTTGTTTATACTACAACCAGTATGCTAGAGATTATACTAAGAGGTTTATCTCTAACTGGTACTTTGTGACAACCGATATATGTTTAGAAGAAAACAAGTGGATACACATTAATCAACATCAACATGAAGATCAAGTGGAGATTATATTAGGAGATTCAAGGATAATGGTTGATATATTTAACTCTAATCAGTATTGATTGTTCTGACCGGTATTCATTGATTATGTGATGAGTTATCACAAATCATGATGAGTTATGATCACTTGACTAGATACACTGAACCTTGGAAATTGTGTTATGATTTCTTTGGGCTGATATGAAATCTAAATGTCTATATATTGACATCATAATGAATTATTTCATATGAGTGAAAGTGATATGTTGTGTGTGAAAGACAAAAGAGTTATGTTGCAGAGCATGCAGAAGAGAAGTGTTGAAAATGTTTAGAAGGATCCGATCAAGCAAGTATTGTGCTACTCAGATAGATCAAACTAATCTTGTTGATTTCTAACAATCACAGTAGAATTAAAAACCCCTAACCGGGTAAGCTCTAACAAGATTCTTTGTACAAATCCTCTAAAAGGGTGATCCATTAGTTTTATATTCAGAAATCCTCCACCAAGGTTACTCCTAACTGGGTACTACCTTTCATAGTGTAGAAGATTCTAATCAAGCTTTGGGATCTCTAACAATATTCACTCCTAACAGAGAACTTTGTAGACCCTAACTGATCAGTTATTTATTACTGTAGATAGTTAACTTGTGAGTTCCACCATCTCACCGTTGTTTTTACCTATTTGGGTTTTCCACATACAAACACTTGTGTTATGGTGGATGTTTTACTTATTGTGGATGTTCTTATATCATTTTGGATTACATGCATTGTGTTTAAAAGTTTTGTTAAGTTCATCTATCGATTAGAGTTTGAAGTACTTTTATTTTTGGTGTCATTGATTCACTCCCCCCCCCTCTCAGTGCTTTTCAAGTCCATCAATTGGTATTAGAGCCTAACTTATTTGAAGCCTAATCTCTTAGAAGGGATCCTTGAAACCAACATGGGGGACATGAGCTACTTTGAGATGGCTAGAGAGTTAGAAGCTAGCAGAAATGAGCTTGAAACCCTTAGGGTCAAACTGAAAGTTTCACAAGTCAAAAGGAGAGAGATAACTGAACAACTATTAGAGATATCTGATAATAGTTCTTCAGATGAGGCCAATATTGATGCTTTAGCCAAGGAAGTTGAAAAGTTAAATGCTGAAAAGCTAAATCTGAGGAGAGAGCTAGAAGGTCTTACTATTCGCATGAGTTAGGAACCGCAGGCCAGAAGAGTTGTTGAAGATCTTATCAAGGAAAGAGATAATGAGATTGTCAAGATCAAGCGAGAAAATTCTACCTTGCATGAACATTTGAATGCTGAAAGAGAAGAAAAGGAGAACTTATAGCTAGATCTTGAACTAGCATCATCTCTGAGAGACAACCTGTCAAAGCATAATGAAAATATCACCAAACAACTTATCGAAGCTAATGAGAAACTAGAAAAGTTCAACAAGAGTTCTACCTTGCTTGAAGAACAAATTCAATCACAAAGAATGAAAGGTGATACCTCTGGACTTGGTTTTCACACATTTGAGAAAGGTGAATCCTCTGGTACCAAGAGAAACACTCTTAAGAACACATCTACTCCCAAGATCAAGAAGCCTACCAGTAAGAAGGTCTTTAAACCTGTTTGTTTTGTTTTCCATAAACCTGGTCACACTGCAAATGTTTGTAAAGACAAACCTAATAGAAATGCAAGCTACAATACTAATGTTAGGTATGTGTCCAAGAAATTTGAAGGTCATTGCTTCACATGCAGAATGTATGGATATAGATATGTTAAGTGCACATAAAGAGAAAATAATTATGTACCACATATACATCCAAGACCGAATGGCAACTGGATGAGGAATTTTGACAACCGGGTCAACATGAACTAGCAAAGACCCTACGGCAATCGGTTTAGTCCATTTGAGATGGAAAAGGTAACAAATGTCATTTGCACCATCTATAATAAATTTGGTCATGTGCCTATGAACTACATAAGAAGAACTAGGAGAGGAAATGCAGGACCTTGGAAATCATCTGGTATGGCTTTCTATCACTGTAACAAACTGGGGCATTTAGCAAAATTATTTAAATCTAGAAATATAAAACCGGTCAATTCTTCTAAGGATCAAAAAGGAAAGTAGAAAGTTAATGTTGAAGAAACTTGAGAGGAAATGAATCGGATTTAGATGAAGAAAAGTGATGACTCACTTGGAGAAGAAACTATTCCTTCACCCACCGAAGAGAACCCTGCATCGGTGAATTAAGCCTTTTAATATGGCTAAGGGGAGCTTAATGGTAAATCCACCTCCGGACCCCTTGAGATGAATGAGTGGTAAGAGAATTTTGAAGCATGAAATTTTGATAACTTTTTGTCAATATGTTATCAACCGGTTTTCTCCTTGAGTGGTGAAATTAGGGTTTGTAACCCTAACAAGTGAGCATTTAATGCAGTAGGTAAAAAGGATAAAAGAGAGTTTTTTACTTTGTTATTTTTACCCTAACGTATTAGAGAAATAAATTTGGAGCGCCTGCTGAGCTAAGAAAGATTTTTGGCTGATAATTTTCAAAGTTGCATTGTGATTTGTAATCAAGCTGATTTGAAGGTTGTAGAAGATCGAACTGGTATGCACTTGGGCATCCAACCGGTAAATGAGGTATTTCTTTGAAAATCCTACTTTGGATCTTGTTCATCTAAAATGGCATCATCTTCAAAGTCTGTAGAAAGGTTAATGATTACATCTGAGCCAATGGAAGTTGTAGAGGCATAACAAATTGTGTTTTATAATGCATTATCACAAGTTCCTAGTGGATTTTTAGTTAAAGGAGATTTGTTGAGCTATATTGATTGTAAGATTGAGGATATAGGATCACTGTATATTTACACTCAGCTAAAATCCCTCTATTATGAGAATGGAAAGATTCAAACACAGTATGCTAGGGTTTTCGACAAAGGTTTTCACAACACCGCTTATTTTCTAGAAGATTTTGAGGGAGAGCATATTAGAATCATTTTGAGTCAGGTTCATGGTGAGAACATATACTTAGAGAGAACTCACACAATTACCAAGGAAGCCATTCAAGCTGTAACTGGTTATTTCTCAACCAGTGAAGTACCTAAACTGAGATGAATTTCAAAAGAGATGGTATACTCTCTAACTGGTTCAACATCTGACAAACGTTCTTTTTCTATTAACAATATCAGTGACCCAGTAGTGAAACTAGTAGCTATGGTTATAGGCTACCAGGTATTGTACTCCAGAAGACATAATAGTGTTCCATCAACAACAATACACACAACTTACAGGATGATAGCTGAAAATGCATATTATGATCTTTGTGAGGCTATTAGGAGACAATTGTTTCTAAATATGCAATCTATCAAGAAGGAAAAAAGTCTAAAGTTTAAGTATGGATAGGTATTGGTTGGGTTATTCTTTTATTTTCAAAATTTTCTACCAGGAATAGGTGATATTAAATGGTCAAAGGACCTACCGGTATCCGCACAAATCAAGAACAACATCAAGGTTGTAAAGAATAATTTTCCCATTGCTATGAATAAGTATTTCAATGAGTTTTAGAAGAAGATGAGCATGAGAATGAGATTGCCTGAAGATGTGGCAAGACATTTTGCAAAAGACATTGTTTTCACAGTTATGACTGATTTTTGTTTGATGCAAGCAATTGAGTCGAGAAAAGAAGAAATGGAAGATATGAGTTATGAGATGAACCATGACTTATTGGTTGGTTATGCTAATAACCTATTAGCATCTCCTAAAGATAAAAAGAAAGTAAAAATGGATATTGTGGTAGTCTAGGATGATCAAGACAAAACCAGTATTGCTCCTACACAAGTGGGAAAGGAAAGCAAAAGAAAATTGATGAAGCACCTCCAATGATGAAGAATACAAGGGTAACTCAGAGTATCCAAACCAAAAAGAATCAACACCTAAAGTCTATAGAAAGAAGGATAATGTATCAAAAAAGAGAGGTCAAAAACTTATTCTCCAAAAAGAATCTGAGGGTACTGATACTGAAGAAGAACCTAAGAAGATGAAAGCTATTGGTAGACTAGCAAAGTCAGTAAAGGAAGTGCCAAAGACAACTTTGCCTATTGATATATCAACTTTCAAGCCCAATACCCATTTTGAAAGAACAATGAAGACATTAGGGAGGAATAAATTTGACAATGTCAAAGAACATTTTTATTCCTTCACTGAAGATGAGAAGAAGCAAATCATTGAACAGGTAATCACTCATTTGTGTCATTACAGTAGATATCCACATGATCTTGAAAAGGATATCTCAAATTCTTTGTACACTATTTTGTTAAATAAATGGGAGGAAGCTATAAAATTGGAAAAAGAAATTATTGATGAGATATTTGTACAATATTTTCCAAATTTGTCTAAGGATGAAATAAGTGCTTTAGTTGATCAGTACAAAATTCAATTTGCTTTCAAAGAAAGGAGATTGAAGCTAATTAGTGGAAAGAGGGAAATTATTGAGACTGAGACGCATCAAATAGCCTATGAAATCAAACAAATGGAAGAGCTCATGCAATCCTCTAATAATGAGGAAGATGTTGTTAATCAACCAGAAATGAATGAAGAAGAGATTGTACAAGCTGATGAGGTCTATCCTGTCAAGAAGAAGGATGACACCATTATTCATGTTGTTGATGATGTTTAGGATACAGTTGATCTATCTAGAGACAACACTGCACCAGATATGGAACCTCCTGAAATCATTGATATACAGGTTAGTTTAGTTGAGCAACCAACAACTCAACCGAAAGTGGACAATCCACCAGAAATAGAACAATCAGAGAAACCCCAATCCTCACCAGTCTTACAAGATACTCAGAAGGATTCTATGGAAAATGTTGTCACACAGACTTCTTAACAGGAAGCAGAGAAAAATCTAGAGAAAGCAATCATTAAGGTTACATCCACTGAACCAGAAAATCCATTAGTCACTCCACAGACTGATGAAGATGATGATGATTCATTAGGCATTTCAGGGCCTATCAATGTTGACAACATGAGCACATCTTAAATGATGAAGATTACAAGTGTTATGCAATCTAGAGTGTATAAGAAGAGACTTAAAGAGCAAAGGGTTGAAGTTGAAACAATTCAGAACGCAGTAGATATTATATCTATTCTACTACTGGAAACTTCTATAGCACATCTGACATCTCCTATTAGTAAACTTGGTGAGTTGGTTACTGATGCATTTGATCAAATCAAGTCACTTGAAGAAGCAACACAAACCTATCCTGAGAAAAGTCACAAGAAAAAGTATGGGGAGAAACTTGCAAAGGACATTGATACTGGCAAAATGGCTCTGTCACATAATAAAGTTTTATTGGGAAAAGATATTGAAACAAGAGGAAATTATCTTGCTTCTACCTCTAATGTTTCATTATGTTATTCTGATATCATAAAAAGACAAACTGAAATAGAGCAAGAGCTAGAAAGGATATGCAATGCACATGTCCAACTTCAGGACTCTATATTTTCTTTTAGCAATTTTATAAATGATTTACACAATAGGTTAGATACTTATGATCATGAGAAGGAAAAGAGACTCTGATCTCTAAAGGAACTCAAGAGTCTACTCACATCACAAGTGGACATACTACAAATAGGCTAGTCAAATGCAAAAGCTATCTTAGCAACTCCAGAAACCTGTACACTAGATTCGATGCAAGAATTACATACACAGCTTATGTCTACACTAGAGTACACTAAGAATGTGCTAGCAACATGGACAAATTCCATATCACAATTGAAGAAAAACTTAAATGTTATTTTCATGAGACTGGTGAATGCATGAACTTTGATTTCATTTTTCAAGTTATTGTTGTATATGTTGAACACTTTGATACAAATTTTCTATATATATATATATATATATATATATATATATATATATATATTTCTTTTTCAATTTGGCATTGTTGTCAAACGGGGAGTATAAATATGTATGTGTGTTTTTGAAAATTTTGTATAATGTATGTATTAAGGGGGAGCATGTGTATATGTGTAAATTTTTTTTTGCATGCACACTTAGCGGTATTACTATAAAATTTTCTAAGTGTTGTCATCAATGCCAAAGGGGGAGATTGTTGGCTTGATGATGATTGTAATGAATTCATCATATGTTGTCATTGATGAAACACATACACACACATATGTTTACATTGTCTACCGGTATAACTTCAAGTTGTTTATACTACAACTGGTATGCTAGAGGTTAAGAGGTTTATACCTAACCAGTACTTTGTGACAACCGATATATGTTTAGAAGACAACTAGTGGATACACATTAATCAACATCAACATGAAGATCAAGCAGAGATTATATCAGGAGATTCAAGGATAATAGTTCATATATTTAACTCTAATCGGTATTGATTGTTCCAACTGATATTCATTGATTGTGTGATGAGTTATCCCACTGACAAATTTTGGTAGTATTTTTGTGGTGGGTTGTGATCACTTGACCAGTTACACTGCACCTAAGAAATTATGTTATGATTTATTTGGGCTGACATGAAATCTAAATGTCTATATATTGACATCACAATGAATTATTTCATATGAGTGAAAGTGATATGTTGTGTATGAAAGAAAAAAGAGTTAAGTTGCAGAGTATGCAGAAGAGAAGTGTTGAATATGTTTAGAAGGATCTGATCAAGCAAGTATTGTGCTACTCAGATAGATCAAACCAATCCTATTGTTTTCTAACAATCACAATAGAATTCAAATCCCCTAACCGGGTAATCTCTAACAAGCTTCTTTGTACAAATCCTCTAATAGGGTGATCCATTAGTTTGGATTCAGAAATCCTCCACCGAGGTTACTCATAATAGGGTACTACCTTTCAAAGGGTATAAGCTTCTAATCAAGCTTCGGGATCTCTAACAAGATTCACTCCTAGCAGACCACTTTGTAGACCCTAACCGGTCAGTTATCTATTATTGCAGATAGTTAACTTGTGAGTTCCATCTTACCATGGTTTTTACCTATTTGGGTTTTCCACATACAAACACTTGTGTTATGGTGGATGTTTTACTTATTGTGGATGTTCTTATATCATTTTGGATTACATGCATTGTGTTTAAAAGTTTTGTTAAGTTCATTTACCAATTAGTGTTTGAAGTAGTTTTATTTTTGGTGTCACTGATTCACCCCCACCCTCTCAGTGCTTTTCAAGTGCATCACTCATCACAAAGGAGCCTCACTGACTACAGATGTAAAGTACTTAATTACAAACAAAATTATGATCTCTAAGTGTACATCAAATATGCTGGATGAATTTTGGTTTAAGTACAAACTGTATCGATTAACATTGTCTCCTTCCTTACCGGTAACCATGTTTTCTTCCCAATCCTTTCCATAAATAACCAAGGTTGACAACAGATCATTACATTCACATTTGGCCTATCAAGATCTTTCTTGCATAATATCACATAACCTATTGCATCTATATCACAAGATGACGTAGCTGGACTGACTTATATACCCTTTACATACATAAACATGAATGCCTTATGTTGGCTTACAATCATATTACAAAAGATAAATACATGTCAACCTAGACAAAAATATAAACATTAATCTTCATGACCAATGCCACTAAAACCTTTGCCACATCAATCTTCTATGTCGGCTTCCAAATACCGGTTCCTAGTTTGCCGGTTTCCCTTGCTTGTTGGTTGCCTTGAATGCTGAATGTTAAAACTTGAATACTGGAGGATGCTAGATAAGTATCCAACCCAAAATGATGTGTGTTTCCATCAATGACAACACCACAAGCCCAGATTATTGTCAATTACCAACAATCTCCCCCTTTGGCATTGATGGCAACACTCATGTGAAAAAAGGATCAATGAAGTGTTGTTTCGGTTCTTGTCCACAAGCTTCCCAAAACTGATCTGAGAAAGTTGCTCCCCCTGAGCTATACATTACTTCTTATATCCCTTAACATCTTTTCACATCCAACCTCTCCCCCTTTGACAACAATACCAAATCTAGGGCAAATAAATGAAAGAATCAAAATTGTGTTTACTAGATCTAAATGTACTTGAATATATCTGAGTAAGCACCCTTCAAATATGCAAAATAAGTGTCCCAACCAAATTTCAAAGTTCCCAATATTGATACAAACCTATTCAAAATGTAAGCATGCAATTCTTCTTTTGTTAATGTTGTTGGTGTGGGCATATTCATTTGTTCTATACTTTCCCACTTATGAAGTAACAAAGTATTAAGTCAGGGACTTACTAAGCCTCTCAATTCTCTGGCCCACCGGATTAACTTGTCCTTGTCCTTCTCCAAGGCTGAAATTTCTAACTCTAAAAGCAAAATTTGACCATCAACAGTGCTAGTCGATGACTCAGTACCATAAAAGCTGACTACAAGTTATTCTATCTTGTCCTTATCCTCAACTTTACTATCCATGTTTGTTGTTAGTTTTTCTATGTTAGTGCAAGACTGGTATATATGACTACATTGGTGAAGTGCTTCATCAATCCTTGTTATTTCTTCTAACAGCTTAGCTTTGTCTGATGTGATCATATTATCACAAGTGACCTTCCTAGATGCATTTACCTCTCCACCAACTACCAGTTTGACACTTGTTGAAGAGTTTTGTACTCTTTTGCAATGTGCTCAGTCAAACCTTTAAGCTTATCAGAGGTACTAGCTGCCTGATTAACCTTGTGTTCTGGTGCAAGCTGTTGTAGGACTAGAATGGCTTTCTCAATCACCTACTTGTACTCAGATCCTTCCTTCATTAACTTTTGAGCTGCAACAAACATTAACTAAAAACTACTTAAATTCTATATGTTCTTCTCTCCAAAATTCTTAAAATCTACTTGACTGGATGTATCAAGTGCCAACAATGAGGGACCAACAAGCGGTGAGGGTGTCGGTACCTTGACTTCAATCTATTCTTGTCCTTTTTGCTTCTCATCTACCTTTTGATCCTCTTTATCTTGTACCTTCTCCTTAGCACCGGTGGCTTTGCCACTTGGTGCAAGTACTTCTTCTACCATTACATCAATAACCAGAGGAGAATTGTCCTCAATATCTACTGGTTTATTTTCCTCTATATCCAGTACATCTATGACTGCCGAAGGAATATCCTCAGTTTTTTTCCTATCTAAAACTAGTGGATATTCACCTAATATTCCTTTTCCTCTAGCATCAACTAGGATGTCTGGAATATCAAACTTAGGAAGGACTTCTGGTGATGTAAAGAATCCTGGATTATCAACAAAGAATTTTACCCATGCCTCATGAGTCTCTTTAACTATTTCATTCACTCTTCCTACCATTAAGCTGATATGACCGTGCTTACTCCATAAAATTGTTTTATTTGCAAATTCAAGACATTGTTGTATCTCTTCTTCATTTATAGCACCACAAATAGTTAACAGTTCCTGAATCTTTATATGCTTATCTTCCTCAAGTGCAGATAGTCTCCTAGCATCTAATTTATTATACAACTCTGCTAGAATTTTCTTTTCTATCTCAAGTAAGGCCTTGTTATATATATCTAAGTATAAAAAAAATTCTTCCTCAATTTCCTTTTTCTCAACATCATCCATATTTTTATAGTAATATTGTATGTTACTCAAAATTCCATCCTTAGTAATTTGTTCAACCAGATCATCTATAGATAAAGGATGGATAACTTTAACACTTTTACTATATTGAAGAGACATATCCAATTCATATTTCTTCTTCTTACCCAGAGTGGGGGTTGTCTCTTTTACTGGTTTCCTCTTCTTTGTAGGCTTCCTCTCCTTCAACGATTGTTGGAGAGCTACTAGAGGAGTGAACTTGATTTTATGTTTCTTTTGTTCCTCAAGCTTCTTCCTCTTAATTCTCATGTACATTTTGGGTATCTTAAGAGGTTCATCTTTAGTCTCAGATCTAGAAGTAATAGGAGCAATAATGGATTCTTGTTTCTTCCTTTTCATCACACCTTTACCGGTTGCTGCTACTGGTGAGGCTTGAACTATTGTTGGAGAGGATGACTTTGCTAGTCCAATAATTTATTTGATCTTAGTAGACATCTTCTCAACAACTTGTCTTTGTATTGAATGCTTCGGGTACTATGCCTAATCCTATTGTCCAAAATCTCTTCAATCTGATCTAGTTCCTACTAGGGTAATTGTCTCTCAAGGCCTGCAACACTTTTCTCACTGAATTCTGGGTCATGGTACTCATGAAGATCTGTAATGTTTAATATAGGTGAAATACTTAGATTATCCGGTAGCTCTATTTCATATGCATTTCTAGAATTGAACTTCCTCAAGATCTTACAGGGTCTAAACTTCTTCATCTACAACTTATTATAAGTTCCAACCAGAAATCTTTCTTTTCTCAAATATACCATCACTTCATTGCCAACTTCAAATTCCTTATGTCTCCTCTTCTCATCTGCCTTCTCCTTATATTTTCTATTCATGTCTTCCAAATGTTGTCTAACCTGAATATGCAATGCTGCCATGTGATCTGCAAATTCTTCTGCTTCTGAACTATTCTGGTCTTCACTGCTAATGTCTCTCAATTTTTCTATTCCTCTAGGATGCACTCCGATAACAATATCAAAAGGTGTTTTTCCAGTACTTCTATTCATTGAATTGTTATAGGCAAACACTTCTTGTGCAAGGATCAAATCCTAACTTCCGGTTTTATCTCCCACTCAACATCTCAACAAGTTTCCCAAAACTTTGGTTAACTACTTATGTTTGTCCATCAGTCTATGGATGAAAAGTAGAACTGAACTTCAAATCTGACTTCATCTTCTTCTAAAGTGTTTTCCAAAAATAGCCAACAAACTTAGTGTCTTTGTCTGAAACTATGCTCTTAGGTAATCCATGCAATATTACCACTTCCTTGAAAAATAAGTCTTCTACATGAAATACATCTGATGTCTTCTTACAAGGTATGAAATGAACCATCTTTGAAAATCTATCCACTACCACAAATATAGAATCATTCCCTCTTGGTGTCTTAGGTAATCCAAGTACAAAATCTGTGCTTATACTCCCAAGGTCTTACCAATACTGTCAAAGGTTTATACAATCCCACATTTTGACTACTACCTTTGGCAACTTGACAAACTCTACAACTCTTCAGATATCTCTTAACATCCTTATGGATCTGGGGCCAAAAGTACTACTCACTCACCAATGCAATTGTTTTATCAATGCCAAAATGTCCAGCTAAACCTCCACTATGCTTCTATTTTATCGGGTTCTCTCTCATGGAACTCTTAGGTATGCATAAATGAACTCCCTTGAATAACATCCCATCCAGAATGGAATAATCCAACCATTTTCTCCTATCAACCATAATCGATTCTCTACATGCTTTCCAAGGTTCTACAAAATCCAGGTGTTCATCATACAAGGTCTTCAAATCTTTAAAACCTAATACTACCACTCTCATCTCTGTCAGTAAATTCCTTCTCCTACTCAATGCATCAACAACTTTGTTAGATTTCCTACTTCTATGCTTCAACACAAAGGTGTAACTATGCAAGAACTCTACCCATCTCATATGTCTCTAATTCAACTTACTCTAGCTGTTCAAATACTACAAAGCTTGATGATCTATATACAACACAAACTCCTTAGGAAACAAGTAATGTCTCCATTTCTTTAAGGCTTGAACTATGGCATAAAATTCTTGATCATACACTGAGTATCTCTTCCAGGCATCATTTAATTTCTGATTGAAATATGCTATTGCTCTCCCTTCTTGACTCAAAACTGCTCCTATTGATGTTCCATTTGTATCACAATCTGCTTGAAATACCTTATTGAAATCTAGTAAAGCCAATAGGGGTTGTTCAGTCACTTTTTGTTTCAACAATTCAAAACTTTTGTTTTCTCTGAGGGTCCACTTGAATTCCTTCCGATCTCCCCTCATGGTCTTAGTCATAGGGTTACAATATGAACTAAAATTTCTAATAAACTTCCTGTAAAAACTAGCTAATCCATGAAATGATCTTTCCTCTCCAATTCTTCCTGGTGTAGGCCTCTCAACAATGGCTTTCACTTTCTCAGGGTCCATCTTCAAACCATCCTTAGATATCACAAATCCTAAATAGACTAACTCATCCTTCATGAAAGTGCACTTCTTGATATTGATCAACAACTTCTCTTCTCTCAACCTCTGTAAAACTTGTTTTAACTGCAACAAATTCTCCTCTTTTATCTTACTGAAAAATCAGAATGTCATCCAAATACACAATAACAAACTTATGCAAGAATTTCTTCAATACCTCATTCATCAGCCTCATGAAAGTACTCGATGCATTAGTCAATCCAAAAGGCATCACCAACCATTCATATAATCCTTCATTTGTCTTAAATGTTGCCTTCCACTCATCATCATCTCTGATCTTGATATGATGATATCCACTCTTCCAATCTATATTTGTAAAGTATTTTTCTCCACTCAAGCAGTCCATTATGTCATCCATCCTAGGAAAAGGAAACCGGTATTTCACTGTGATCTTGTTTACTGTTATTGAATCGGTACACATCCTCTATTCTTCTTAGGTGCTAATACTGCTAGTACTGCACAAGGGCTCAAACTTTCCCTGATCAAAACTTTCTCTAATAGCTCTTGCACTTATCTATTCAGTTCTTTATTGTCTATCGGTGTCAACCAATGTGCAACTTTGTTAGGCAAACTAGCTTTGAGAACTAGGTCCATGCAATGACTAATACTTCTAATAGGTGGCTATCCATCAAGTACATTATTTGAAATAATGTCCTCATACTCTGTCAGCAAATATCTTATCTCTTTTGGGTATTCTCCTTCTGGTTCCGGTCTCTTAGTCCATCCATGAACTTCCTTCAATCTACTAGACAGATTCTGGTATATGTACAGACTTCATTCTTCAAAGGTTCCTCCAAAGGCAACAAGGTTTGCTTCATCCCATCAGCCATAATAGTGTATGTATTCTTCCTCCCATCATGTATTGCCTGTCTATCAAACTACCAAGGTCTTCCCAACAAAATATGACAAATATCCATAGGCATAATATCACACAAAACTTCGTCATGATAATTCCCAATTTTCAATTTTACTAAACACCATTCACTTACTAACAACTTATGTTCATCCTAAATCCATGCTATCTGATAAGGCTTAGGGTGTTTCAATCTATCCAATTTCAAATTATTCACCATCTCTTTTGAAACAAGATTATCTGAATTACCACTATCAATAACAACTTTACAACACTTACCGGATACCTTATATTTGGTCTTGAACAGGTTCTTCCTCTGCAAGGGTTCTTCATCTCCTCCGGTATAACACAAAGCTCTCCTCATCATCAATAGTTCTCCATCTTCCTATTTATTTTTTGATCTGGTGGGGTTCTCTTCCACCACTGGTGCTCTTCTAGTAGCCTCTGTCTTCTTACATTCAAATGCATGGTGTCCTTCTCCTCCACATTTAAAGAAGGTTCCTCTAAATGTCCTTTTGTCTTGTCTTCCAAAGTTTCCATTCCAGTAACCATTTGGATCTCTCCTCCAGTAGAAATTTCTATCATCCTTTCGATATTAATTACCTTCCTTGCTCACTTCCTTGTCCTTGTTATGATCTATAATGGTTCATCTTCCTCTAGTAAACCTTCCACCTCTACCTCTTTGTCTCTGCTCATGCCTTTTGTTCAATTTCTCTTTAGCCTTTATTGCATATTGGTAAGCCTCTTCAACACTCTCCAATTTTATTATATTAAGTTCATCTTTTATAGACATCCACAATCTGTTCAAATATCTTGCAATTTGTTCAATTCATCATCAACATGTCCGGATCTGATGTTCAAATTGTAAAATCCTTCAGCGTACTCCTTCATACTAGATTCCTTCTATCTCAGATTCTGCAACTTTTGGAACAAATCTACTTGATAATTCGTCAAGACAAACTTTGATTTTTACTTAGCAATCATCCTATCCTATGTCTTAATCTTTTCCTTACCTCTTCTTTGCCTATCAACTTGCAAATGCTCCCACCAAAGAGATGCATGACCTTTCAACCGGGTATAGGCATATTTCTCCTTCCTCTCTTCTGCAATATTTTCAAAATCAAAATACTTCTCCATCTCCAAGACCCAATCCATCAATTCATCTGAATCTAACTTCCCATCATATTTTGGTGGGGTAAAATGAGGTTTAGTGTTCACCCTACTCACAACCCTTAAAAACCTTTCCTCCGTCGGTAGGTTCACTTGTTCTGCCAAGGCTTCTTCTCCTTCCTCTTTTCTCACATCCTCAATATGTTGGCCTCTTCTCTGGACTATCTCCATGGCTTCTAACCGGACTGCTATTCCTCACAACATCTCCATTACAACATGGTATGCATTCCCACACACTCCACCATTCCTAGTTCCTCTTCGCACCACTAATCGATGCTAGTCCTCCACAATTGTAGGTTGGATCCATAATCCACCACCCTACAACAAAATTCAGGACATTCAACCTCTAGAATGAAACTTCCCTTTGATACCACTTTAAGAAGTCACCGACGAGGAGGGACCTCAAGGAGATCAGTCCCAACCAGTCAGCAAGAGTAAACACAATAGAAACACATAGCTATGATGGAGGCAATGCAGAACATATAGTTTTATTGCATGAAATTTGATTACATCCAACTGGTAACAACTAGATTACAACATAACGACACCCAGGCCTAGTAGAATAGGTCACACTAGGACCTTGAATCGAAATATCTATCTTCTAGGCATAGTCTAGCTATTTAATACTTCTTAATTTTCTTGTTGATTACATTCTAAAATATCATTAAAAATATATATATTGATCTAAAGGGTCAAGTTAGCCTAAAAAAGGATCAAAACCTGAAGAACAAGACCTAACTTGCAAAATTAACAAGGTCGGCCTCCGTCAAGAGATTCCTTCAAAAAATCCAAATTGTGAAACGTATAAGGTCAACCACATGCCAAGAAACATCAAGATCAATGTCCAAGGCTATGCAAGCTTCAGAATGGGTTCCAGTAGATCACCAGATAGGTCTCAAGTAACTGGTAACAAGAAACTATCAAGGAAACTAGTAGCGATATCTTGCCGAAAAGTGATCCAAATGAGATGTGGTTTGAAAGAAAGAAAGATGGTAAAGTCTTCAAGTAGAATCCAACTCCATAGGATCCGGTGATCCAAAATTGGGACACATAGAAAGGAAAACTGAAACTACAAACAGAAAAGAAAATAGAAAAAAAAAAAAATTTGTTTTGTTGATGCAAGATTGTTGTGAATCGGTGATGCTCTTGCATTACCAACTCTCTGCAACACCGAAGCACAAGAAAATAGGAATATGTTGAAATCAATGACACCAACACATTCCAACAACTCTAATATCCAACAATCTCTCCCTTTGGAATTGATGGCAACATATGAATGTGAAAAACAATCAATGCAAAGAAAGAAATCAACTCCAACAATCTCCCCCTGAGATCATGCACACATAGCTCTCTACCTTAGATAGATAAGACATTTTATCACATGCTTCTCTCCCCCTTTGACATCAATGCAAAAGGCTCTCAAAACTGAATAACTCTACCTCACACAATCACAAACTAAACCACATACTTATTACTCCCTCTAAGTAGCAACACCCACTCATCAATCCAGATATCAAGATAAGACTATGAAGTCCATCGAATTGATGCATCTCAATGCATCTAGTTCACATTAGGAGGGGCAATCACCCCTAACTTATCTCTTAGATATATAAATGTATCTATAGGCAAAGGCTTCTTAAAGATATCTACAATCCGGTCCTTTGTAGATACATACTCCAATCTAACTTCTTTCTCATTCACCTTCTCTCTCAAGAAATGAAACTTGATTGATATGTGTTTTGTCTTGAAATGCAACACTGAATTCTTAGAAATATTGATATCACTTGAATTGTCAATATATAATAGTAGGCTCATTGTAAACAACTCTAATATCCTTGAGCATTTCTCCATCCAAATTACCTAAGTATAATTGCTAGTAGCAACAATGTATTGATCTTTTGCAGTAGATAAAGAAATAGAATTCTTCTTCTTACTTGCCCAAGAAACCAACTTCTTTCCCAAAAAGAATTTACCACCTGTAGTGCTCTTCCAGTCATCCACATCACCTACCCAATCAACATGTGTATAAGAAAATAAAATAAAATCATCATTCTTCGGATACCACAAACCTTATAAACTCTTCCCTTCAAAGATCTAAATATCCTTTTCACAACAGTAAGATGACTTTCTTTAGGATTATCCTAGAATCTTGCAACAAGACATACAACATTCATAATGTCTGGTCTAGTCTGAGTCAAATATAGTAGTCCACCAATCATAGATCTGTACAAAGTCTGATTAGCCTTTGGATATTCATCATCCATTGTCATCTTGCATTTGGTTACCATAGCAGTTCCAACAAGTTTGAAATCACCTAATGCAAACTTCTTCAGCAATTCCTTCACATACTTTGATTGAGATATGAAATGCCTTTATCATTTTGTGTAATTCGCAATCCCAAAAATAATTTCATCTCACCTATTATAGATATCTCAAACTCTTTTTTCATATCATCAACAAACTTCTTACTCAAATCATCTTCTCCTCAAAAAATGATGTCATCAACAAAAACTTTAATAATCAAAATGTTATCATTAGCAATCTTGAAGTATAAATTACTATCAACAATGCCTTTATAGAATCTCAACTTCATCAAATACATGTCCAATCAAGCATACCAAGCTCTAGGGGCTTGTTTAAGTCCATACAATGTTTTCTTCAATTTGCATACCAGGTCTCCATTTGTCAATGAAAATCCATCTGATTGTTCAATGTAGACTTTGTTACAAACTAGGGTTGTCATTGCACCAAAAAATCAACCTTTCAATGCCCGATACAACCACTAGACTTATAGAATCAATAGGAGGCTATTAAACCATGTCGTGAATCCCCGTGAGGGATGCTAGCCCACTGCCAACAATCCTCCTCCTAGCGTCACTCATCGTGGCATGCATGATATGAAATTGTGACCAAGCTCTGATACCACTTGTTAGAAGCTAGGGTTATCGTTGCACCAAAAGATCAACCTTTCAATTCCTAATACAACCACTAGACTTATAGAATCCACAGGAGGTTGTTAAACCATGTCATGAATCCCCACGAGGAACGTTGGCCCACTGCCAACAAACTTCTTCCAATTCACCATTCAAAAAGGTTGACTTCACATCCATCTAATATACCTTGAGATTCTTATAAGCAGCTATTGTATGCTTAAAATCATCATTTCTTAACTAGAAATAATAAGGAAATCACGAATCCCTATTCTAGCTAAATAATTCAAACAACATCAATATAATAACACAATCAAAGAAATAAGGATGTAAAATATCAATTAAGACTCCCTATCCCATGACTGCATATGGCTTCCATTATTCTTCTCTTCTTCATGGTATGATGGTTCTCAGATATTACGCTGGCAACCTGCAATTGACACCAAGATTCGAAGTTCGTGATTCTCGTGAAGTTTGAAAATGGAGAATTGAATGCTGAATTTATAGATTTTTGGGTGAGATTGATTGAGAGGTGGAACAAAATGATTAAGAGATGGAACTTAGGTGAGCTCACATGTTGATTGATAGTTGAACTGCTGATTTGGAGATGGAACTCAATAGATTGAATAGATAAATGAGTTAAGTGGTTGAGAAAAAAACTGATTGAAATATTAAAAAGAATGATTGGAAGATAATTAAAGACTGATGCAATTAATCAATTAAAATAGATTTAATAGTTAACTGATTGAAAGCTTTTTGGAAGAAAGCAAAGTGGAAGATAGAAATAGGAATTGAAAGGATAATGATTTAATTAATTAATTTAACATGTGCTTGCACTTTGACTTTGATTTTCAATTTAGTCTTTGCATGAGATTTAATTCAAATATTGAAATTATTTTAAATTCAATTTGTTATTTGAATATATTTAGAACTTGACTTTGATTTTCAATTTGATTTTTTAAATCATGCACATGTATTTGAAATTAGATGAAATTAGAAGACTATGAATTTGAATTTGAATTTGAGAATTAATGAAATCAAATGAAATTAGAAGAATTAATGAAATTAAATGAAATTAGACGAAATTAGAATTTAAGAGTTTGGAATTGGAATTAGAAAAATAAATTAGTTAATTAAATAATTTAAAGAAACTATTTAATTATTTAGAAATTTAATTTAATTAAATAATAAAGATTATTTAAATTAAAGGATTAAAATCACAATTGATATTTAATTAATATTAAGAAAGGGGTTAAATTTTTAATTGATTATAGAAATAGAAATTGAAATAATTAGTAAGATGATGATGAAATATGAATTTAGAAGAATAAGATTAATTAGATTGATTAAATAATTAAAGAATTATTTAATCAATTAGAGGAATAATTAGTATATGATCAATGAGACATTTTTTAGGTGTCTACATTTGTCCCTCTTTGAAAGAATGTTGGAACAACTTTTTTTCAAAGAAAATAAAAAAATTATGCCCTAGTATGCCCTAGCGACGCTTAGGGTGTAAATATGCCCCCTCGAAAATAGTGGTCGAAAAATTATGGAACTGAGACCATTTTTTCAATATCATGGTACTGAGCAATTGTGTGAAGTTTCGTGCAATTCTGTGTCCATTTGACTGGCCTACAAGTGTTTTGAAATTCAGGGGAACCACAACCATCGGAGTGAGAAAACCCTAATTTTGAGCTATAAATAGTGATTTTGACCTTTTATTTGCTCATTTGCCTTATTTTGAGTTCTTGAAGTTCATTGTGAGTTTAGTGCTTTATTGCGAGTGTTTAATCATCATGGTTGGCATTAGGGCACAACAACACTTGTCCGAGTGAGTACGTTTGTATCAGAGACCACCTGGGACAGGCGACATGGTATGTATCCAATTTTTATTTTTATTTTTGCCTGCTTTTATCAATTTTTCCATTTTTTTTGAGAATCCTGATCTTTTTAGCTTTACGCATACGTATGTTGATTTTTATGCAATCTTGTTAAGTGTAACACATTAGTCATAAATGTTATGCAATAGTGTAAGTGTACCACAAGCATATTAAGTGTTATGTAAAAGATTGTTGTTTTATGCATTGTTTCATGTCTTCACACATTCCTTGTAATTGTTATGCAATCACTATAAATGTAAAACATTAGTACTAAATGTAACGCATGCACTATAAATGTCACACATTCATTATAAGGTGGTGTTTTCTTGTCATGCATATAATGAATTTTTATCACGTCGTATGGTATCTGACATTTTCATCATTTTTATTGTGTATGAGAATATTGGAGTTCTATATTGCCGATAGAGTAGACCTAGTGGTCTCGATCTTCGAGATCAGCTACTTGATGAGGAGGTTTCTCACATCCGACATCTGGGTTTGTATCATGTATTACATTTGCCAGAGATTATGGGTAGGTGGTGTACTTATCCCTCATAGGAGAGGTCATGGATTCCTAGTTGGATGGGGTAGAGTCCTTCATGATATGATTGTTCATTGTCATGTGTATGCTTGGGGTCCTTGTCTTTTAGCGATGATTTATTACCAGATGCACAACATTGTTTACTTGAGATACAAATCTATCAGTTGTGGTGTTACATTGCTGCAGACATGGGCTTGAGAGAACATTTCTATCTCGACGCCAGTTATTCATGTTGACTTGCAGCCTGAGGAGCCAAATGCTTATAGATATACACCCAAGATTAGACATAGGGGCTTGGGTAACACATTGTATTGACAACATCATCTTGACATCTCGCAGCATTTCATTTGGAGACCTTACTTGGATTGCCCCGATTGGGCAGATGATGCTCAACATTTACCATTCTGTAGACAACAAAGATATCTCATTGGGAGGACTGTGGAGACACAAAGGATCATTGAAATGTTGTTGGAATCAAAGAACACTGAGAGGGGGGGTGAATCAATGTTCTCTCGGAAAGATTAATTTTAACCTTATTATCACAACAACTTAGCAACCAGTATACATAAAAGTAAATAATAAGAAGTAATAATGCAACCACAAAGATGAACACCATAATACCACATATATATACATGGAAAAACTTAAAAAGTAAAAAACATGGTGGGATTGGAGACCCACAATATCTATCCACTAATCAGATGAATAAATATTACATATGAGGGGCCTACACATGCAGGAAGGCCAATAGCCTAGAGCGCACTCCTCATCACAAAAGGAGTCTCACTGACTGCAAGAAATCTTCGGACTATAATCTAGAAATAAGAATGAACTGCAAGAATAACATCTCCTATGCCTGAGTGTAGTTCTAGTTAAGCTCAATACCAGAGGTCTTAAACCTCTTACTCAAACCCAATTCGATCACCTATGATCGACCAAAACCTCTACATATGATTACAACTTTATTCACACACAGATAATCCCATAGCCCATGACCAATGATCTACAAAGAGATCTTACATCATATTTATACCAACTTGGGACCTAAACAATTAGGTCGGCCACCTAAAAGATAATACAATAAATCCATTACATAAACCCACAAACCAATGATAATCCAAGTCGGCCTAAGACCGAAACAACATTAACCAAACAATAAATCCAACCGGTAACACATCGGGAACATCCACCAACACATTATATAAACCAATCCATAACCTAACAAAATAACACCGGACCTAAAATAGGTCACCATAAGCCAAATGCAACACCACCAATCAACTAGAATGCGAACATGATAACCATCATCATCTTGAGAACTATCTCGAAGCCGCACCAACACCACTTATCAAATCTATCAAAAGATCTTCAATAAAGCTCTACTAGTAAAACCCTTTTCGATAACCAAAAGGCTTACTAGAACATAAGATAGCTTCCGGATCACCAAATCCCAAACCAACTGAATTTGACATGCATTTGAATGACATGAATGACTGAACCAAACCAATTCCACCAAACAGAACGTATCAGAGAATATCGGAGATAGTCTCCAGATCAACATCACAATCCAACCACTCTACCGGAACTCAGTAGACTGCCAAACAAGCTAGTGCTAATGTCAATGACAAACATTAATGCAACACATAATCAATTCCTCCAAATTGCCAATAGATGTACCTACTAGGATGGGTACTTAGGCAGTTTGGAGAGGTATAGGGAGTACCTACTATCACATCTTATTTTGCTTGTGTTTCTTGTTGGCATTTTGTTGTCATTGATGTCAAGCATGTTACTAGTAAGCAAGAAAGGTTGAGCTAATAGAGAAAGTGTAGGCAACCGGTATGTATTTAGATGTCATATAGAAGGATTCTTATCAGATGAAGATGTTGTCACCAGATGAAGAGAAGATTGGAAGATAGTAAGGTAGACAAAAGGGATGTCTACTGGGTTATGAGTTTTGATTGAAGATGTATCTACTCAAACAAGGAAGTCCACATTGGTGCAACACTAGAAGCAAAATGAGTAGGTGACAAGCATCCACTCCCATTGGGTGTTGTCAGGTTAAGTGCTTCAGTAAATCTACTCCCATACGTAAGTGATAATACTTAGCTTATCTCCCAACATGCATGGAATGCATTATAACTCTCTAGGATAGGTTAGTCAAGAAATATAAGGCATGATGAGATACCAGGACAAAAGAGGAAGAATAAGAAGTGATGACTTTGCCTCTTTGGAAAATAGGTTGAGATGATGTCCAGGAAAATGAAGGAGAAGGAAGGTTTGGCATTTGTAGAGATGGACTCACTCCGAGATGCTGGTGTCAACCAAAATGTAGATGCAAATTGATGCAATGACAGTTGAAGACTGCTGGCATGATGTTACCATTATGAAGGTAGGAGTAGTGTCAACCAGTAAACAGAGCTACTGATGTGCAAGGAAGTGCAGAAGTGAAAAGCTCCCATCAGATGAAGATGAGCATGATGTGGATTGGCAAGTTTATGACCAAGGTGATGTGATCCCACCAACAAAATAGGTGACTGCATGGTTTGAGGATTAAACGGTTAGTGCATCACTGATAAGGTAAGATGGATTGGTAGTATAAAGGGAATATAGGTTATGTGTTGTGGTCAGTGGCTAAGCCTAAACCGACATAGTGGCCTAAGCTGAGGTGGATGCCAATGATGATGACACGTAGGACACATGTGGCGTATGTGCACTGGAGGATAAATGGTGCGTTAGTGAGATAGTTGGTGAGTAGGTCAACATTAATGTCGACTACATAAATCACAAGTCGAGTGCAGGAGTTTGCGGCTTGAGGTAGACTGAAAGGTAGAGGTTTGTGTTGTGATGATCGATGCAGGTTGTGTAGATATAGATCTGACTTGGAGTATCAAATAGTGAGATAATTTAATTTGATTCACAAATGTAGGTCGATGATCAATTTGTTGTGTTTGCTAAATATAGAAAATATGTATTGGAAGAAGCAAGATTGGTAGTGATCTATTGTAGGTTGACAATCTTAGAGAAGAGATTCGATGTAATCTGATACAGATTGAGTCGGTGAAGCAAACCGTTGCACGCCAAGATTTGGTTCTTTGTTTTGGTGGGAAAGCATGGCTATAAATATGTAGACCAAAGATCATAGATGATTGGTGCTACCAGATGGTGTGGTTCCAGATATTGAAGAATAGAGTGTGAGTGTGAGTGTGAGTGTGCAAGAGAGAGTTAATCAGTCGGAGAATTCAACAAAGATCATTGAAGTGATTGAGTGCTTGATAGAATTGGTAAGAGGATTTAACCAGTGAGGTGTCATAGAAACTAATAGATCATTCAACTAATTGTGTCCAACTAGTAAGAAGGCATAAGTGAGTGAAGTAGTGAAGAGTGAGTGTCAAATAAAATCTGACAAGGAAAAATTTGAGCAGAGGTAGAGTGACAGAAAGAGATTCAACCGATAAGGGTTGAAGTAACTAGTTAAGTAGTTGCAAAGTTTGTTATTTCTCCTAACCGGAAGTGTCTGAACTAGTAGGAATGAAGCAAAGAAGCAGTGAAGAGTTAAAACTAGTAGAGAGAGGATTCTATCGGTAAGTCTGAGGGAGAGTGAAGGGAGATCCGACAGAGCTGATGCAAAGAACATAGAGCATTAGACAGAGATAAGTGTGAGAATTACAAATCTCATTTGTATCAAGGTTATTACTATTTTATTGATTTATTTCATTGTAATCACTGAGTTGGAGCTCAGTGCAAGGGTTGGTGCCCTAAATCAAGGGTCGGTGCTCCTTGGGTTGGTGTCCTAAACTTTGTAATGCAGTGTTTATTGTGAGGCTAGATTAGAGCAGTAGACTCCAACAATGTTTCTCACCAAGGCTTTTCCCACATTGGGTTTTCCTCATACATCCAGTGTTATGTGATGTGTATTTGTGTTTGCTTGCATCTTGATGTATTATCCTACCTCACCGGTATATTTAGTTTGTATTTGAACTGCTAACTAGTACACACTTTTAGGATTAAAAGGTTAAGGTTTTTGATAACCACTGATTCACCCCCCCCTCTCAGTGGCATCTTGTGTTCTACAATTGGTATCTGAGCTTAGGTTCTTGGTTTGATAAGCTTTCTCTAGCTTGGGTAGAGTCTGGTCTGAGAATACAATGGTCAGTTTTGAGTCAATCCCCACATTGGTGTTTAATGTGTCAAACTATTTTATTTGGAGTTGTAGAATGGAAGTCTTCCTGTCCTCTTTAGGCTATGACATATGGATGTCAGTTGTTAATGGTCTCTCTAGTCCGATTAGTCCTCCCACCAATCCTAGTGTAAAAAGAAGATATGAATGCAATGATGAAGCAATGAAGGCTATACTATGTGCGCTTTCTGATGATGTATCTTCAAAGGTGGACAGATGCAAATCTGCAAAGAGTTTGTGGGACAAATTGAAGAATCTGTATGGAAATGAGCCTACCCCTATAGAGCCATATTGTGGAAGCAAGAAGAACAATAGAGAAAACCCATATGTAGATGATGAAAATAGATCAGCCAGCTGCCACAAAAATGATGAAGAAGAAACCCATCTCTTCATGGCACAAGAGACACAAAGTGAGATTCACACAACAAAAGGTGATAATGCAAATAAACTCCATCGGCAATATGTGTTTGGCAGTGATGGTGAAGAGGAAGAAGAAGTTGAGGCTGAAGTTGATTTTGAAGGGGAGCTGGTAAGTGCCCTAGATGAGCTAAAAAATGTTAGGAATGAATATAAGAATTACAAAATTTCAATTCATGAAGAATGCAGTCAGTTGAGAACATGCCTTGAAGAGTCAAATATAAATATCTGCATATTGACAACTCAACTTGAAGAGGCCAAAGGTATGACTGGTGAATTGAAATCATTATTTGATGCTAAGGAGAGTAAATGTGAGGAGTTGGATCTAGAAGTGGAGACAAAGGATAAAGAATATCATAGGATAAAAGGAGAAATGGAGAATTTTCAAAAAGACCTTGAGAATGTAGGAAATTTGGAGGAATTGATTATGTGTTGCATTTATGTTTGTCATTTATGTCAACACTAGTTCTTTTGTTGTCTACCGACTTCTGGTAGAGCAGTTGGTCTTTGATGTTGATTTGGAGATTTGTCTTTGGTTTTGGTCTGGTTATTGGAATTGGTTTGGATTGGTTATTCATGTGTTCCTGATGTGTATGATATTCAGTTGGTTCAAGATTTGGTGATCCGGATGCTATCATATGTTCTAGTGATTACCGGTAAGGGTTTTACCGACAGTGCTTTGATGAAGATCTTTTGAATGAATCCAATAAGTGGTGTTGGTGTGGCTTCTAGAATGTTATCAGGATGCTGATGGTTATCATGTTTGTGTCCCAATTTTTCGTGGTGTTTCATTTGGCTTATGGTGACCTATTTTGGGTTCGGTGGTTATTCTATTAGGTTATGGACCGGTTTATGGAACATGTTGGTTGATGCTCCCGATGCATCACCGATTGGATTTATTGTTTGGTTTATGTTGTTTCGGTCTTAGGCCAACATGGTTTATCATTGGTTTATAGGATTATGTAATGGATCTATTGTATTATCTTTTAGGTGGTTGACCTAATTGTCTAGGTCCCGAGTTGGTATAAGTATAATGTAAGATCTCTTTTCTAGATCATATATATGTGGTAGGAAAAGGTTATGGGATTATCTGTGTGCAAATAAATTTGTAATCATGTGCAGAGGATTTGGTCGATCATAGGTGATCGAATTGGATTTGTAAAAGAGGTTTAAGACCTCAAGTATTGAGCTTAACTGAAACTGTACTTAGATATAGGAGATTTTATTCTTCCAGTTCATTCATCTTTCTGGATTGTAGTCTTGATTTATTTTGTAGTCAGTGAGGCTCCTTTTGTGACAATTAGTGCACTCTAGGTTGTTGTCCTTCTTGCATGTGCAGACCCCTCTTATTGTATTCACATACTTGCTGCAAAAGTATTATCTAACTATGGGTAGGCTTCCCACTGTGGTTTTTCCCTTTACTGGGTTTTCCACATACAAATCATGGTGTTATATGTTATGGATGGTTGGTAATTTTTCTATGATTTATGTTTATGCTTAATTGTTATATCTGTTATTTTGGTAAAATATTTGTGTGCTTACAGTTGTATAATCTATTGACAACTGATTCACCCCCCCCCCCCCCCCTCTCATTTTTCCATTGGTTATCCTAATAGATAAGTGCCAAGATGAGCTCAAGGTGAGGATACGGTTTGGTGGTAGCACTGATGCCTTGGACAAAATGTTGAATAAACAAAATCACTCCAAGGATACCTATGAGTGATCCACAAGCAAGGCTTCCTACAATAAATACTTTTAGTTTGTCTCCAAAACTAGAAATGACAAAAGTCAGACCTTCATAGTCAAGAATGATCCAAGGAAGAAGGTTGACCTAACTACAACTGGTGAGGACATGAAGCTAAAGATGACTACTACAGGGAGGAATAATTTTGATTCAAAAGGAAAAGGATGTATGCATTCTGGTGCATTTTATATGACCAGTGAATGATATGGTTGTCATTGTTGGCAACATCGTCTTCCAAGTCTTCTCAGTCTATCGGCAGTAAGTAGACTGATATATAGAAGTTAACCGGTTAAGAAATGTGTAGACAGGGCAAGTAGTGAGTTGACTGGCACATGGGAGGTCAACTGACAAGTAGTGACTAGATTGACACATAGGAGGTCAATTGACAATCAGTGAGTGGACCGACACACAAGAGGTCAACCATTTAAGTAGTGAACAGATTGGCATACAATAGGTGATCATCTAAGTAGATTTTGATCGGTACACCGACAAAGTCTATAACCAATAGAATTGGTAATGTTCAATTAACATCCAGTTAAATCAATAGTATTCTCTAGTCAACCAATGGACTTATCGGCATGGAAGATTGTCATGACAAAGATTCTTGGAAAGATTTCTAGAGAGTGATTTTGATGGGGAGGGGTACTCAAAGAGAGTCAATCCTTTCTCAATAGGAATTTGAGTGGTGTATTAGTGGTCTCCCTTCACTCTATACTATTCTTTCAATGAATCAAGACATTTAAACTCTCTAGGAGTTCTCCCAATCAAATTTTTCTCCATGACTGCTCAGGCAAGGTTGATATTCACAAGAGTAAATCCAACCTCAATCTAGTAATCTTCTAACAAATTCTTTTAGGGGTTGTTGCAGGTGTCCTTAAGGTTTTTAAGTCCAATCAATTGGTTTTGTACTTGGGTTTCATCCATTTCTCCATCGCTCCCTCTTTCTCCTATTTTCTAGGCCTAGTAGCCCTAGAGCCCTAATTAGCCCTACCTAACCGGTTTTTATGGAATTTCTCAAAATTGCCTCAAAGAACCAGGAAAACTATTTTATGATACGAGTACCCTTTTGGATGAAATTTTAGATTCATTAGGTGAGAAAGCCAGGTCTATCGACACATGTAAGGAACCCAAAAATGACATATTTGAAGGGTTTTTGGGTCTTTTTGGTCTTCTTCTAGGGGTTTAATGTCTTCCCTGGTCTACCGCACCTCAAAAATTCCACAAAGGCTCTGCCACACCCCACTTACTCATGAAAAACACTAGGCATCTTCAAACCTGATCATCCTTGCAAGCACTTGCAAAATTTCAATCATTTCCTAACCAGACTATGACTGAGCTCGCTTAGGAAATGATGTCCAATGGCCTTTCAATGACCTCCAAACCAAAAAAAATCTTATATACACTATAAAAATGTTCCATGGCTCAATTCCCAAGGGTTACTGAACAAAACTCAAAAGACTTCAAGATGGAACCATGTTTGGGCCTCTAAAACCCTTGCTCAGGCTGAGAGCACTATAAAATCAAATACTTAATTCAAAACTTCACTAAAAAAAAACTCAAATGCCTCCTGAGCACTAAAAATACATGTATAAATCAATCATGAAGTAATAGTAAAGAAATCAATCCATGAAGTACAGACTGTTGCTCACAATTTGAGAAAAATGCAAGTTAAAACTGGAAAAAGGTCTTCAAAATGTATTACAATTTTCTCAAGGTGTTCACCAACTTGATTACATTAATTCTTAGAAAATTTATATACCAAGTAGATTCTAACCAACTCTCCATCAGTTTCCTAACCACCGATATGCTCAAACTTTCAAAAAGTTGCTCAAAAGTTGTAAAATGTTGTCGAGCAACATTGACAACTTTTCCCAAAAAGTGCATTTTTACATTTTATGCTTTGTCACTCATCCTAAACCACCTAGAATGACTTAAAACCACTAACATGACATGTCTCAATGCCAAATGAGGCTTTCCAATATGTTTGACACCAAAATGGATGTTTATGCCATTTTAGGCTTACAAGGGCTCATAAGCCAAAATTGGGTAAATACATGATCCCATTGACATTCATCCTCCAAATGCATATCAAGAACACATGTGGACCTATGAGTAGTCCATTATTCACAATCCAAAACCAAACTAAAGACTAACACACCAAAATGTAGAAAATGCACTCGAAACTAGGTGCTCCTGCACCATACTCCTCCAATGAGAAAGAAGTCAAGTGACTCCTTTAAGCAACAAAGAAAGGAGAAATACAAGCTTAGAAAGTCTGCCTTAGGTACCCAAGTAGCCTCAAATTATGGAAGGTGGTGCCATTTGATCAATTGCTCCATATAGATGGTATGCCTTGTTTGTTTGAGAACTTTGGAGTCTAACACCTTCTCAACTTGTGGAATGGGCGTAGGTGGTAAGGGAAAGTTTGAAAGTGCTTGAGAGACCTCTGAGACTCTACTACCTTATTTTTGAAGTGTGCCCTTATACTATACCAAATCTACAACATTAAAAATGGGAGATAAAGCCATATCATCGGGTAGGTCTAACTTGTAAGCATTGTTGCCATACTTGGACAAGATTTTGCAAGGACCAATCCTCCCCATCTGAAGCTTACTAGGGACACCTTTCTGAAGCCTTTATGTGTTCAAGTGAACCATGACCATGTTCCCAACTGCAAATTGTACATCTTTTCTTTTCTCATTTGCTTTTTATTTGATTCTTTGGGAGGTGTCTAGTAGGGTTGTCCTAACCTGCTCATGAACCTCTTGCATCGATTTAGCCATGTCCAAAGCATGTCCACTCTGTTGTCCCATCTTTCCAACATCTCTAAGCTCCAAAATACCTCCAGGATGAAGGCCATACACAATCTCAAAAGGGCTTTTACCGGTGGACCTATTCATAGTCTCATTATAGGCAAACTCAACTTGATGGATGATCTGATCCCAAGCTTGTCCATACTCCTTTGTTAAGAATCTAAGAAGGTTTCCAAGTGTTGTATTGACCACCTCTATTTGGCCATCTATTTGGGGATGATAGGCTAAACTAAAAGACAAGTTAGTACCCAATCTCTACCACAGTCTTCCAAAAATGACCAATAAACTTTGCATCTCTACCTAATACAATGCTGATAGGTAAACCATGATTCCTAATAACCTCCTTGAAAAAAAAATGAGCAATGTGACTAGCATCATGAGTGACCTTACATAGAATAAAATAGGACATCTTGCTAAACCTATCTACCACAACATAGATGCTATCAAAACTTGATTTGGTTTTAGGCAAACCAACAACAAATTCCATACTTACACACTCCCATGGCCAGTTTGGGATAGGTAAAGGCTGATAAAGACCAGCATTGGAAGAGGTACACTTAGATCTTTGGAAAACCACACATTGTTCCACATATTTCCTGATATCTCTTTTCATCTTAGGCCAATAGTAGAATCTTTGGACAAGTTCCAAAGTCTTGTTAAACCAAAATGTCCACTTAGGAATGCATTGTGCTTCTCTTGCATCAAATTTTCTCTCATAGATCCTTTAGGTACACATAGTTGTCCTCCCTTAAACAAAAGTCACTCTTGTAAGGTGTAATCTTCATATCCACTATGAGTTTCCAAACTATTGGCAAACCTTGTAGGCAGCAACAAAGTCTTTATCATCTTCATACAAATCCTTGAAACTATCCACTCCAACACCTTTGATCTGCACTTCTTGCACTATTAGAAACCTTCTACTTAATGCATCAACTACTTTATTACATTTTCCTTTCTTGTGTTTAATGGTAAAGGTATATGACTACAAATACTCTACCCATTTAATATGCCTATGGTTCAACTTTTCTTGAGAATTGAGAAAGATAAGAGCCTGATTATCAGTATAAACCACAAATTCTTTAGGAAGAAAATAATGCCTCCATTTCCTAAGTGATTGAACAAGTGCAGACAACTCCAAATCATAAGAGGAATACCTTTTCTTTGCATCAATTATATTCTCACTAAAAAATGCAACCAGTTTATTGTCTTGGCTTAAAACTACTCCAACCACTATGTTGCTTGAATCACATTCAATGGTCAAGAGCTTGTCAGAGCTTAGAAGAATGAGTATTGGTTGAGTAGCAACCTTTGTCTTCAAGAGATAAAATCCTCTTTGTGCTTCCTTTGTCCATTGAAACTTGGTTTTGATACCTCCCTTGATTGTCTCAAGCATGGGTGCACATATCTCACTAAATCCTCTGATGAACTTTTTATAGAATTGAGCCAAGCCATGAAAACTTCTTACTTCACTTGTTGTCTTAGCTGTAGGACAACTAGTTATAGCTTCCACCGTAGAGGTATCCATCTTCAAATCACCTCTTTAGATTACAAACCCAAGATATACCAACTCATGTTTAATAAACTCACATTTCTCAGAATTGATGGTTAGTTGCTCATCACATAGTTTCCTCAATACAATCTCTAGATGCTTAAGACGTTCATCTTTAAACTTGCTAGAAATTAAGACGTCATCTAAGTAAACAACAACAAATTTACCAATATAGTCCTTGAGTACTTCATTCATGAGTCTCATGAATGTGCTAGGAGCATTTGTGAGTCCAAATGGCATAACAAGCCATTCATAAAGTCCTTCTATGGTCTTGAAGGCTATCTTCCATTCATCACCCTCCTTGATTCTAATTTGGTGGTAACCACTCTTGAGGTCTATCTTGGTGAAGTATTCAGCACCTCCTAAACAATTCATCAAGTATTCAATTCTTGGAATGGGAAATCTATACCTGATGGTAATCTGATTTATGGCTCTAGAATCAGTGCAAAGTCTCCAAGTACCTCCCTTCTTTGGGGACAAAATGGTGGGTACTGCACATGGGCCGATGCTCTTTCTTATTAGTCCATTGTCTAAGAGTTCTTGTATTTGCTTGGATATCTCCTTGTTTTTATAAGCTTCCTTATTGGGCAATGAAGCTTTGGGTATGAAATCAATTTGGTGACTTATGGCACATTGAGGAGGCAATGTTGCTGGTGTTCCATCATTGATAATGTCCTTAAACCGATTTAGGACCTGCTGCACTTCTTTAGGAATGCATACTTTCTTCTCTTTGTTGTCTTATTTTGGTTTTACAACAATGGAAAACCCCACTCCTTTTCCTTCCTTGAGTGTGTTAATGAACTCCTTCTCACCAACTAGTAGCACATTAGAACCTTTTGATCTTCCCTCTACTTGGTCTCCTATGGACTGAATTTTATAGGTGATTCCATCCTTTTGAAAACTATAGGCATTCTTCTCTCCATGGTGTATTGCTTTTTTGTCAAACTGCCATGGCCTACCTAGGAGTAGGTGGCAAGCATCCATGGGCAAGATGTCACACAAGATTCTGTCCTTGTAGACTCCTATAGTGAACTCCACCCAAGTTTGTTCATTCACAAGAACATGTTGCCCCTTGTTGAGCCAAGTAACCCTATAAGGATCACTATGTGGCATTCTTGGTAAATTGAGCTTACTCACTGCTTCCTCTGACACTATGTTATCTGTGGATCCTAAATCCACCACCACTCTACATACCTTTCCTATAATCTTGCATTGTATCCTAAACAAGGATCTCCTTTGGTTAGGTTCCTCAACCAGTTCTTTAATCAAGACTATTCTTATCATAATATTATCTCCAACCTCTGAATCTAAACTTACTTCAGATGCCTTCATGTTTTCTCTATCTTCTTGAGCATAATTTACTCTCCTCTCACCTCCTTGGGATGAAGAAGACTTCTCAGGGGATCTATAGGTTGGGTGTCCAAGTTGATGTCAATTATAACGCTTCATTGTGGTGAAATAGGACCCTCTTCTTGATCCACTAGACCTTCCTCTACTAGAGTTTCTAGATCCCCTTCCTCTATAGCTACTCTTGCTATTGGAATCCCCACTTTGCTCCACCAACTTGGATTCCCTTGGGGATCTCTAGTCTACACTTCTTCCGCCAAAGCTACCTCTCTAACCTCTGCAATCTCTCCCCCTACCTCTGCCTCTATTGCTTTGCTCTTGTTTCTTTTTTTCTCTTTTCTTCCACCTTGAGTTCCAATTGATAACACTTATGAATGGTAATAGGACATAACAAACTCAATTCTTCCTGAATATTCCATCTTAAGCCATTCAAGTATCTGGCTACCTTGATGCTTTCATCTTCTACCATCTTGGATCTCAGACACAATTTCTGAAATTCCTTATTGTAGCTGCTCACATCTAAGTCTCTTTGTCTCAATTTTTGTCTCCTCTTGTGCAATTGGATCTCATAATCTCTAGGGATATATGCTTCTTTCACCTTGGCTAGCATTCCTTTCCAAGTGGCTATTGGGTTCTTACCCTCATTTTTCCTCTCTTCCTGGATGAATTTCCACCAAGTCAAGGCTTCTCCTCTCAATCTAGATTTGGCTACCTTCACCTTTTGTGCCTCAATAATCCCATGACATTCAAAGTGATTCTCCAATCCTTTAATCCATTACATGACTACTTCTAGTTCCATTTTTCCACCAAAAAGTGGCACTCCTTCCAAGGATTTTCCTCCTAAGGCTTTGATGGCTCTAAGGAAAGGTTCTTTAGGTAGAATAGGATTTGGTTCAGGTGTGCTATCCTCTTCTACAACTTCTTTACCCTTCCCTTCATTGACCTTGATTGTCACTTTCTCATTCTTGTCTTCAACTGTGTCTAGTTTTCTCTCCAATTGTAGTAATTTTTCCCTCAGGAGTCTATTCTCTTCCTCTTGATCTTCTACCTTCTTGGCTCACTCTTCATTGGTCACCATTCTTAGACTATTTTCTCCTACTGATTCAGTGTCTGTCATGTATTGGCTTCTTCCCAAATCCTGGTTGCTCTGATACCACTATGATGGGGAGGGGTACTCAAAGAGAGTCAATCCTTTCTCAATAGGAAGTTGAGTGATGTGTTAGTGGGATCCCTTCACTCTATACTAGTCTTTCAACAAATCAAATATTTAAACTCTCTAGGAGTGCTCCCAATCAAATTTTCCTCCATGACTACTTAGACAAGGTTGATATTCACAAGAGTTAATCCAACCTCAATCTAGTAATTTTCTAACAAATGCTTGCAAGGCTTGTAGCAGGTGTCCTTAAAGTTTTTCAAGGCCAATGAACTGGTTTTGTACCTAGGTTTCATCCATTTCTCCATCGTTCCCTCTTTCTCCTATTTTCTAGGCCTAGTAGCCCTAGAGCCCCAATTAGCCCTAGAGCCCCAATTAGCCCTACCTAATCAGTTTTTATGGAATTTCTCAAAATCGCCTCAAAGAACCAGGCAAACTCTTTTATGATCTGAGTACCCTTTTGGATAAATTTTTAGATTCATTAGGTGAGGAAACCAGGTCTATCTGTACAGGTACAAAACCTGAAAATGGCATATTTGAAGGGTTTTTGGGTCTTTTTGGTCAAACACTAGGCATCTTCAAACCTGATCATCCCTGCAAGCACTTGCAAAATTTCAATCATTTCCTAACTAGGATATGACTAAGCTTGCCTAGGAAATGATTTCCAATGGCCTTTCAATGACCTCCAAACCAAAAAAAATCTTATATACACTATACAAAGGTTTCATGGCTCGAGTCCCAAGGGTTATTGAACAAAACTCAAAAGACTTGAAGCTGGAACCATGTTTGGGCCTCTAAAACCCTTGCTCAAGCTGAGAGCACTATAAAATCAAATACTTAATTCAAACCTGCACTAAAAACAAACTCAAATGCTTCCTGAGAACTATAAAGACATGTATAAATCAATCATGAAGTATGGACTATTGCTCACATTGAGAAAAATGCAAGTTAAAACTGGAAAAAGGTCTTCAAAATGTATTACAATTTTATCAAGGCGTTCACCAACCTGATTACATTCATTCTCAAAGAATTTATATGCCAAGATTCTAAGAAACTCTCCATCAGTTTCGTAACCACCGATATGCTCAAACTTTCAAAAAGTTGCTCAAAAGTTGTAAAATGTTGTCAAGCAACATTGACAACTTTTGCCAAAAAGTGTATTTTTGCATTTTATGCTTTGTCACTCATCCTAAACCACCTAGAATGAATTAAACCACTAACATGACATGCATCAATTCCAAATTAGGATTTTTGAGATGTTTGACACCAAAATGCACATTTATGCCATTTTAGGCTTACAAGGGCTCATAAGCCAAAATTGAGTAAATACATGATCCCATTGACAATCCTCCAAATGCATATCAAGAACACATGTGGACCTATGAGTAGTCCATTATTCACAATCCAAAACCAAACTAAAGACTAACACACTAAAATGCAGAAAATGCACTCAAAACTAGGTGCTCCTGCACAAAATTTATGGCACGGTCACATAATTTTGAATAGAATGTTTTTGGAGGGAAAGTTGGTGAAAGATCCTAAGGGTAATAAATTCACATAATTAGTTTTGATGAGGTTGTTATTCATGTGAAAAGAGATATGTGAAATTGAACACATGCGAAACATAATAGAGTGCAGAGTTGAGGGTCAGAGGACTGGCAGAGTGAAGAGCCAAGGATCAGTAAATGAACAGAGTACAGGGCCGAAAATATATTCAAAAAACTGGTGTTGTGTAGAGTAGACACAATCGGTGTGGATAGAGTATGATTTTTAGTGTGATCTGATCAAGCTATCAGTGGCTACTCTAGCAGATCATCCTTTTGTTGCTTTCTAACCATTGCAACTAAAATCCCTTAATAGGGTGGACTTTAACAGGTCCCATTGTAAAAATCCCTTAATCGAGTGTCATCTTAATTGATGATCCTAAGAATTTTAACAAGGATACCTTTGATAGGGTAAAGGCACTGATAGGCCTTAATCAAAATCCCTTAACCAGGTAGCACTTAATAGTGTCTTTGTAATCTCCTAATAGGGACGGCTCCTCACCGAGCATACTCCCGAAGAGTACAAATTTTGTGAGTTCCTACTCACACCGTGGTTTTCTCCCATTTGGGTTTCTGCGAGATAAATATTGGTGTCACTTTGTATCTTTTCATGCATGCATATTCTTCTGCAATCATTATTTATATTGATGAATGTTAAGTTAGTGAAAACTTAAGTTAAAAGTTTTAATTGAGAAAAATCGATGAAGTGTTGATTCACCCCTCCCCTCTTAGTACCGGTTGGGACTAACAAAGTAAAGCTAAGAGAAGATGACTTTATCAACAATAAGAATAAGATCAGATAGTCTAGAAGATCTTCTATCGATAGAGGACAAATAAATGTTGATGCCCACAAGACAAGTCCCTGGAGAAGTAGAAATGGACAAGCCAAACCGGCAAGCTTACCACATGTTTGGTAGAATAAATTTGTAAATAATAAGCCCTCCTTCTCCTATTACTACTTTGCATGCAAAGGATATGGACATAGAGTAGATGAATGTAAAATGAGGTCTAGGAATAGACAAAATGTTTTTCCTATAAATAACAATTTAGTCTATCAAAGATGTAATGGACTTGGCCATAGAAGTCATGAATGTAGAAAGAAGAACATTTAGTCATATGGTGGTCGGTATAACAGTCATACTTCATATGAAAATGGTTATAGAGAATATGAAAATCAATGAGCTACATGGATCAAAAAGAGAAGTCTCCCTACAATATCAAGAAATCCACCAGTTCTAATAGCTGGTTACAACAACATGATCAAGAGAAGAAGATCAAACTAGTTTGATAGAAGGTCCTCCAATCATTTGGCTATCATGAACATAGTCTACTACTACAACAAAAATTTTGGAGAAAGAACCAATCAACAAAAGGAAATCAATACTGCTCCCAAGACTGCAAATGAGAAACAGAGGGATACCAAGAAGGTATGAAGGAAGAAGAAAGAGAGTAGAACCCTGGACCAACACTATGCATCCAATGCACAGGTGATATCTCCTAAGGATTAAAGGAGATTTATGACTTAGGGGGAGTTACATATTGATAATATAATTCACCCCCAAATTAGAAAAAGACAAAGGAAATGGTTGTTTCATACCGGTATAAGGGAGAAGATGAAATGATAGTATGTGTAGTTAGTGCCTTGGCTACACATCTACATATGTGAGATGGATTGATTCTACAAGTGTCAATGGATGACTCAAATTGCAAATTGGCATTAGAGGTATTTGACTCTAGAAGACAAAAGTTAGAGGAAAGTGTTCTGGTAGAAATATTGGACCAGTATAGGGTCACTCAGTATTGCACATTGTGTGAGTCAATGTGTTTCGATAAGAGATGTTGATCCGGTATAGTAAACTGGTATGCATAGTATGCTACTGGTATTGCAGATTATAATCTGTGTAGTAACTCCTGTGGATTAAAGTGAATAAATTATGTCTCAGGTAATATTGGAGAAGTCCTGAATGACATTGTGTTGATCCGGTAGTCGACCTTATATGTATGCATCATTTTTAGGTCAATCAATTTAATTGTTGACATGATGGTGATGAGGTTTGGCATCATGGTCATGTAGGATCATGTCACAAGTTGTGATGGATATCATGGAAGTGGAAGACTATCTGCAGATCATATATGCTCAACTCTACTAGTATAAGGTGAATATTGGAATCTTGATTTAGGACCTGTCAGGCAATGAAGACCTGAGATCTGTGGTTCAAGGGGAGTTCACAACCATATCATCTAATTGGTATCAAATATACTGTACACAAGGGGAGATCAAGTGTCTATGGTTTTACCAGTTTGTTTGAGACTTTGGGATGTGCTCATCGGTCCTTGTTTGTGAGGTATTTCAATGTCTATTCAATTTGTATTTAATTGAAATTAAAATTGGACCATTGGGAGAGTTACCTGCACAAGGGGAGAATATTCATGTGACATCAGATTGGTATTAGTGTCAGCATCAATAATTGGCATCAAAAAATTGGTGTTAGAATAACTTTTTGCATATCAAAGGGGAGAAGATGCACTCTGACCGACAGGTAAGTGACATTCACTGACACACTTTTCTACAATTGGTATCAGACTAGTATATACAATTGGTGTCATTTGGTGTTTGAGCCCACTATCCCAAGTGTTGTTGGTTGAGAGGATGCAAAGTAAAATGGCCAAAGGGGGAGAAGCAACTAGTAGAAAGCTCTGTCAGTTCCCTTTTCCATTATTGTCAAAGGGGGAGAGAAAAATTGTAGTATATCAGATACTATATGTGTTGACATCAATGCCAAAGGAGGATATTGTTGGCATTGTGTTGTCATTGATGTCAATTAGTATTGCTATCATTGATGTCAACTGATATAGCATGTTACCGATATAGCTTGTCACCGGTAAGAAGAGGATTTCAGCTGACATTGTGGTCATTGGAGTCACCGGTACACAAGTTAGTGTTGGAGACATAAGTTGGGATGTTGACCGGTCAATAGGCATTGGAGATGGCTGGCATTATGGAAATGCCAACCAGTGAGTGATGTGTTCACAATATATGGTTGCCAACTGCTAATAATGTGAGTGGTAAGCAAGCAAGGTTGAGCTAATAGAGAAAGTGCATGAAACCGGTATGCAATTAGATGTCATACAATAGGACTCCCACCAGATGAAGATGTTGTCACCAAATGAAGAGAAGATTGGTAGATAGTAAGGTAGAAAAAAAGGATGTCTACCAGGTTATGAGTCTTGCTTGAAGATGTATCTACCAAATAAGGAATTCACATTAGTGCAACACTAGAAGAAAAATGAGCAAGTGACAAGGATCTACTCCCATCGAGTGTTGGCAGGTTAAGTGCTTTAGTCCATCTACTCCCACCGATAAGTGATAATACTGAACTTATCTCCCAACATACATGGAATTAATTATAACTCTCTAGGATAGCTCAGTCAATAAATATAAGGCATGATGAAATACTGGGACATAAGAGGAAGAATAAGAAGTGACTAGTTTGTCTCTTTGGCAAACCGGTTGATATGATGTCCGAGCAAATGAAGGAGAAGGAAGTTTTAGCATTTGTAGACATGGACTCACTCTGAGATGTTGGTTGAAACTGGAATGCAGATGCAAATTGATGCAATGACAGTTAAAGATTGATGGTGGTATTGGAGCACCTCATCAAACCCTTCAAGATGACAAGTCAGGCTCTAATAAGGGAGGATAAGGCATTAACAATGTCTTTAGGATGTTTTATATAGGTTTTTAATCATGCATTATATGTTTGTAATAATGAACCCCATCTTGTGCGATGTTGGGACTCATTAAATTTGAGTCAAGGTTAGAGGCCCATTTCAAAATTTTGCTCTGCATTTCCAAATGATCATAAAATGAGTCAGTTTGAATGGCCTAGTTAGAGAGAGGGTAAAATGGAGCCAGTTGATTTTCAAAGGGTAAGGCTTGGGAAATGTGTCCTATACCTTTCGTTTGGCCTATTAAGTGATTTGAAACTTTCAAATTTCATTTTGGATCAGTTGATCGGGTACCCATTTCAAGGGGTGAGCTGAAAGTGCATTTTAAGTGCATCTGCAGATTTTATTAAGTGGCCTACATTAAGCACCTATATATTTTTCCCTATTGATAGTCATGTTGAAATTAAAAATGGATTGAATTATATGCATAAAACTATGCCCTCGTACAAAATTTCAAGTTTTTATGAATCCACTTTCTCAGTTTAGCAGGCTCAATCTGTTTGTAGTTTGTGTTGTTTGACAAGTCCCTGTTTCAGCAGCTAGTTGGAGCCTTGTTTTGCACAAGTGTAAAAGTTGCCTTAGTGAATGTCATGTCAAAATTCTTTTTCTGGGCTATTGTTGGTATAAATGAAAAGCTATGTTTCTAGTTTCAAGCTCCTGCCAATCAGTTTGATCGGTTTTAAAAAGGGTTTCTTGAGCCATCTTTTTCAGTGTTTCATACTTGCATTGCTATATCAGTTAAAGTTGCTATTTTCATGAGCACACCATTTGCACATAGACAACCTTTTGGTCGAACTAAGCATTCTAAGTTTTGATATGTACTTCAAGGTACTTATGCCTCATATTTGAGGTTTTGTGGAGATTGTTTGATATTTATAAGAAAGGCATCATGTGTTCCCTGTGCATTAACTTCATCAGGTCCGTAGTGTCGACAAAGCCAGCTGGTCACCTTTGACCATTAATATTTCTTCACTTGGGATTCATCTTCAGAAACCACTTGTCAGAGTTCATGTTTGTATATCAGAGTACACGCATGTCAGTTTGCAAGGTCCAAAAAGGTATTTTGACTAGTTTGAAAATTATGTCTTTGCGATTAAATGCAAAAGTGTGTTGCAGGCACCTAAAAGTTGCAAAACTCAATTTGATGATATGAAAATGGTGCAGATCATTTCCATAGGTATTTTTAACGTTCATGAGGCATTTAGAAGGTTAGTTACATGAAAACAAAATTTTGTTTAACCAGACGCACTTTGGGGCCCCACCTGGCTTGCCACTTCATGCACCTTTTTCAGGCAAAATTTAAATTGTTAGTTTAAATCATATGTTATATGATTTAAGAATAAAGGAAGAAGATGTCAAAAAGCGTTTAAGAACTGTCGAGTCAAAACTTGAATAGGGGAGAAACTCAAATCTATTTGACCATATATTGGTTAATGATGACTTGGATACATGCTATGACAATCTCAAGGAAATTCTTGGCCTCAGTAATGTGTCCTTTCCATTGGGAGCAGCCAATGGTCTTCTTGATCCATCACTGGTAGATGTTGAATTCCCTTATAGTCATTCAACATCATTAGTGAATCAAATAGTAATAGTTTATGGTGGTATTGCAGCAGATGGAAGAGCAGCAAAAAATAATGCATGTCCTTGATGTGTCTTCTCTTGAAGGTGGTGTTCCAAGAATAACTCGAGGTGTAAAAACTCTGGCAGTGGATGGAATCAGTAATCCGTCCATCTAGCTCAAATAAAGTCCTCCACCTTGAGAACAAGCAAAGAAGTTTCCAATTCGTGAGTATCTTCCCTGCATAGTGGCTATTGGGAAGCCACGTTAAGCATGAAGCAAGTGCTATTGGCAATTTAATACAAGTCAAACATTCCTCTCACAATGCCTCCCTCTTCTCCCTCTATGTGGTCCTGTTGAAGAGGCATAGAAATTATTAAAACAAATACAATTTGCAGCAATCTTCCCCCTCCTGTGAGCCAGAAGAGATGTAAGGAATATAACCATTATTGTTCATGTTGATCATGGAAAGACAACCTTAGTTGATGCAATGCTCAAGCAAGCAAAGGTGTTTCATGAAAATTAGTTTGTACAAGAAAGAATCATGGATTCTAATGATCTAGAGAGGGAGAGTGGGATAACAATACTCGGACAGAATACAACAATAATGTACAAGGATACAAAGATCAATATTATTGATACACTAGACCAGTCAGACTTTGGAGGGGAAGTGGAGCATGTGCTTAACATGATGGAAGGTGTTCTTCTTGTGGTAGATTCAGTTGAAAGGCCAATGCCGTAAACATGATTTATTTTGAAGAGGGCTCTAGAATTCGAGCATTTTGTCGTAGTTGTGGTGAATAAGATTGATAGGTCTTCAGCTCATCCTGATTATGTTGTCAATGCAACTTTTGAGTTTTTATTGAACTAAATGCTTTATGAGCAGTGTGACTTTCAAGTTGTATATGAAAGTGCTATCAAGGGCCAAGCTGGGTTGAGCCCGGACAATATTGGAAATGACCTTGATCCTCTTTTTGAAGCAATCCTTCGATGCATACCTGAACCAACTATTGATCCTAATGGTCCATTTCAAATGCTTGCAACAAATTTGGATTTTGATGAACACAAAGGATGAATAGTTATTGGGAGGGTAAATTTGGATACCGTGCATAGAGGTATGGAGATAAAGGTGTCTACATCAGATGAAAACTTTAGATTGGGTAAAGTCAGTGAACTCTTTGTATATGAGAATTTTACAAAAGTTCCAGCTGAAATGGTCGAAGTTGGAGATATTTGTGTTGTCTATGGTATAAGTGATGTCCTTATTGGTGAAACTCTGGTGGATAAATTTGATGGCTCAGCTTTGCCTAGAATTAAAATTTAAGAACCTACTGTGAAAATGGCATTTTCAATTAATACTTCAACATTTGTGGGGCATGAGGGGATGTTGGTATTTTGGTATGGTTTTGTCATTGATGTCAACACCTATTGAAAACAAGCACTTTGGAGATCCAGCAACATTCATCGGCAAGCAAGTAACTATTGCAACAGTTACTGGTATATGGCTCACCAGCAGGATATAATGTTCACCGGTATCTGGAATGATATGGAAGACACTTGGTAATGTTGAAGACATCATGTGGACACTTTTTTTTGAAGAATTAATCATTGGTATATTCATATTTGCATATTTGCTTTTACCAGCAAATAGGTCCAGGTTATCTAGGGTTACACCAGCAAGTTTATCTTTTCCAGATCAGCATGGCATGCTATGGAGATGATTTATTATTGATGTAAATGCATTAAGCTGACATGTTTAATCGGTTATTGCATCGGATATTATATTGTTTGTAAAATGATTTTATTGTAATATCTTGTAGAGCTGACCTACTAAAATTGGTCTTAGGGTATGGTATAAATGTAAGATCTTATTTGTAAGATCAAGTGTGGAATGCGAAAAAGAATTGAGTGAAGGTATATGTGAGATTAAGCAAAGGTATACACAAAGACATCATTTAAAGGTGAAGCTAGGTTTTTGTATAAGCATATCAGCATTACACCGGTACTAAATATAGCATATGAAGATGTTATTTTGTGCAGTACATTCTTATTGGATTTAACCATCCAACTGTAGTCAGTGTGACTCCCATTTTGTGATTGAGCAGTGAGCTCTAGGCTGCTGGCCTTTCTGCATATGCAGACCCCATTTATGTACACTTACTATCTGCAGTAGTATCATCTGATTGTGGGTAAGGTTTCCCACCATGGTTTTTCCCCTTACAGGGTTTCCACGTACAAATATTGGTGTTATGTGTTGTGGATGACTTTATGTTTGTGTTTCATGCATTAATCTTTATCGGTATAGCAATTTACTGTTAACACTATCTACCGACATACTTAACTGGTTTACCAGTATTAAGCATTAAGTTGGTTACTCTAGTATCAACAGAGGATTCCACAGTAATTGAAGAACAACAACAAACTAAGACACCTCGGTATGTAAGATTGAATCATTCTGAAGATCAGATAATTGGAAACAAATTCAAAGGAGTTATGACAAGAGGAAGATTGGAAAATGAAGAGGTATGTATTATTTCTCAAATTGAACCATCATCTATCAATGAGGCATGTGAAGATAAATTTTGGATTAAAGCTATGGAAGAAGAATTAGGACAAATTGAGAAAAATAATACTTGGACATTAGTTCCCCGGCCTAAAGATAAAAATGTAATTGGAACCAAATGGGTATTTAGAAACAAACTTAATGAAGATGGTAAGGTTGTCAGAAATAAAGTAAGACTAGTGTGTAAGGGATATTCTCAGAAAGAAGGAGTTGATTACAATGAAACCTTTGCACCGGTAGCCAGAATTGAGGCAGTTAGATTATTCTTGGCTTTTGCAGCTCACAAGGATTACAAAGTTTATCAAATGGATATTAAATGTGCATTTTTGAATGGAGATCTTGAAGAAGTATATATTGAACAACCTGATGGATTTTCTTTGACAGATGACAACGATATGGTTTGCAGGTTAGGAAAAGCTCTGTATGGATTGAAACAAGCCCCAAGAGCTTGGTATGCAAGGTTGGATAAGTATCTTTTAAAGGTTGGTTTTACTAAAGGAAATGTAGATAGCAATTTATATTACAAAATAACTAATGATGACATCTTTATTATTGAAGTATTTGTTGATGATATAATCTTTGGAGGAGAAGATGGATTATGTAAGGAATTTTCTCTTAAAATGCAGCAAGAATTTGAAATGTCTATGATTAAAGAAATAAAATTCTTTTTAGGTTTGTAGATTTCACAGACTGATAAAGGTATATTTTTGAGTCAATCCAAGTACTTGAGAGAATTGCTAAAGAAATTTGGGATGGAGAACTCTAAACCGGTAAGCACACCTATGACTACAAATGACAAATTATCTCAAAGGGATGAATCAACACCTGTTAATCCAACTAGATACAAATCTATGATAGGAGGTTTACTGTATTTGACACAAACTAGGCCTAATATTATGAATGCAGTATGTATTGTTTCTAGATTTCAAAGTAATCCTAGGGAAAATCATGAATCAACAGTGGAAAGGATTTTCTGGTACTTACAAGGCACAACAAATCTTGGATTATGGTATCCTAAAGATGAAAATTTTGACCTATGTGCATACACAGATGCAAAATGGGCAAGAGATGTGGATGATAGAAAGAGCACCACTGGAGGAGCATTCTTTCTTGGAAAAAGATTAGTTTCTTGGTTGAGTAAGAAACAGAGTTGTACATCTTTATCAATAGCAGAATCAAAATATGTTGCAGCAGCAACTAACTGTACACAGGTATTATGGCTTAAGAAAATGTTGAAAGACATAAAGGTAAAATGCAAGGAACCCATTACTATATATTGTGATAACACTACAGAAATTGATATATCTAAGAATCCAGTATTACATTCTAAAACAAAACATGTTTCTATCAAACTGAATTTTCTAAGGGAAAAAGTTGAAGAAAAGAAGATAAAACTAGTTTATGTGAATACTAAAGAACAACTTACAGATATTTTCACAAAACCTTTGCCTAAGGAGACTTTTGAATATCTCAAAGATCAGCTTGGAGTCATACCACAACTGGTAGAGACTTAGACAGTTGATGATTGTCATCAACCGATAGAATTAAAAAGACAAATCTTTATTCCGGTATTTGATGAGGAAGCTACTTCTCAGGGGGAGTAGTTGGTATTTTGTATGGAGTTGAATTTTGTAGCTTTGGCATTTGATGTCAAAGGGGGAGAGATATCTATGGAAAAACACATTATCTTTTGAGGAAAGATTGGTATTGAAAATAAATCTTTGGATAAACACATGTTGCTCCAAGGGGGAGAAATGGAGATTGTTGGTTTTTGGTATTTGGCATTTCTGTTTTGGCACTTTGATGGTTTTTCCATCTTGTGTTGCCATCAATGCCAAAGGGGGAGATTGTTGGTATTTTGGTATGGTTTTGTCATTGATGTCAACACCTACTGAAAACAAGCACTTTGGAGATCTAGCAACATTCACCGGCAAGCAAGTAACTATTGCAACAGTTACTGGTATATGGTTCATCAGCAAGATATAATGTTCACCGGTATCCGGAATGATATGGAAGACACTTGGTAATGTCGAAGACATCGCGTGGACACTTTGTTTTGAATAATTAATCATTGGTATATTCATATTTGCATATTTGCTTTTACCGACAAATAGGTCCAGGTTATCTAGGGTTACACCTACAGGTTTATCTTTTCCAGATCAGCATGGCATGCTATGGAAATGATTTATTATTGATGTAAATGCATTAAGCCAACATGTTTAATTGGTTAGTGCATCGGATATTATATTGTTTGTAAAATGATTTTATTATAATATCTTGTAGAGCTGACCTACTAAAATTGGTCTTAGGGTATGGTATAAATGTTAGATCTTATTTGTAAGATCAAGTGTGGAATGCGAAAAAGAATTGAGTGAAGGTATATGTGAGATTAAGCAGAGGTATACATGAAGACATCATTTGAAGGTGAAGCTAGGTTTTTGTATAAGCATATCAGCATTACACCGATACTGAATCCAGCATATGAAGATGCTATTTTGTGTAGTACATTCTTATTGGATTTAACCATCCAACTGTAGTCAGTGTGACTCCCATTTTGTGATTGAGCAGTGAGCTCTAGGCTGTTGGCCTTTCTGCATGTGCAAACCCCATTTATGTACACTTACTATCTGCAGTAGTATCATCTGATTGTGGGTAAGGTTTCCCACCATGGTTTTTCCCCTTACAAGGTTTCCATGTACAAATATTGGTGTTATGTGTTGTGGATGACTTTATGTTTGTGTTTCATGCATTAATCTTTACCGGTATAGCAATTTACTATTAACACTGTCTACCGGCATACTTAACTGGTTTACTGGCATTAAGCCTTAAGTTGGTTAATTGGTTTTTGGTTTGAATTTATTAGACAACTGATTCACCCCCCCCCTCTCAGTTGTCTCCGGGACCTAACAGGGGAAACATGTGACAAGCAGAATTATTAGGGAATGTTTTTATTGTGAACTTGAGAGGAATTTGGCAATGAAAGTTGAAGATGGAAGGCGATGAAGCCCCTTCAAGAAAATGCAGTGGCTAAGTGTATTTCCAGTTTCTCCATTAGCAGCCACTAAGAAAAACTTTCAAGTTCCAGGCTAAATGCATTATCCTACATTGGCTGGACGGGCAAACTCTTTTGTATTTAAAACTAAAACTCCACCCATTCATCATGTCAAAGCCTTAAGGGATTTTGACACAAGGTGCTGGCTGGGTGACCAGGTGGAACACACACATGCGGGCACATTTCCCAAGGTGATCAAGGAGGTCGATTGGTGACTACGTGGACCCCACGCAGGCACAAATCTCGAGGTAGGCAAATTTTGCAGAGAAAGGGAAACTTAACTAGTTAGTAGGTTGCAGGACATTCGATGAAGCACATTGATTTGTGAAGGGAAGATGTGCGAAACTTACCTTCTCAAAATGGAAAAAAGCACATGCGGAAAAGTGGATGTTAAAGATCACGCAGGTTGCAGGAGATCCGACGGTGCACACGGTTTTGCGAGGCAAAGATGCACGCATGTTACCCTTCACAAAATGGTGAAAGGTGACGTGGTAGGTCCAAGTGGCAAGTGAGCTCGCAAGTCCAGATGATGTGGCGATGAGGTGGTGATAAGTGACAATCCAATGGTAGTCCAGTGGTGGTGACGAGGCAGACAAGTGGCAAAAGGTGAGGTGTCATCCCAGGTGGTGCCCAGTGGACCCTCCTGACGAATCACAAGCTACCACATGGTAGGGCATCAGGAGTTAAAAGGGTGAAAAATCAAATTTAAATATATAGTTTCAACTATATAAGAAAATCCAAAAATTCAAATGACGGTGCACATATTCAAAATTAATTTGCCTAGAAGCTAATTTTTGGTCAAATAGGCAAGTATTTTATATCACCGGAAAGCTCTCAGAATGAGGAATCCATTCATGAAGTTTGTTTCAAAAAATATGGGATATTTCGAGAGAGGTTTCCATGGGAAGGGAAAAGGAAAATATTCAGTTGGAGAAAGGGGACACTTAGCAGTGTGTTATGCAAATCTGATCTTTTTCCCTTCTCTTCTTATTCCCATTTCTTCTCAATTATAAGGGTTCCATAATTTTGGAGGAAGTGCTCCTGATTTCATGTCTTCCAATTTTTGAATTTCTTGACCCAAGTTTGTAAAAGCTCTTTGGTTTGTTTCAGGGTATAGAGATTACATTATAGTCTTGGAGATGTTTTCTAGTTGCAGGTCTTACTTGTGTCAAGCATGAGTAAATTCCCCACAATATTGTCTCTAGCCATGTATTTCATTGTTATAAATTGAATCCTCAAGGAGGATGGAATTTGTCAGTTTCAAGGAGGTTGTGTGATTGTTTGTAGGTATCCTTCAATGAAGGTTTTAAATTCTGTAATCAGTCATGAATAAATGGAATATGTGTCCCAAATCTGATAATTTTGTGAATGAATCAAGTAATGCATTGGTATAAGGTATTGATGCAGGAATATTGTTTAAGGAAAACAAATTTGTAGCTAGGATACACATTTACTGTTCTGTGTGTGACTCAGTTGCCCAATGAACAAGGCACTGGTCTTTGAAAGATTTGGGGATAGTTTCAGATTTATACATTTAAAGAAAATCTATTTCCCTTTGTGTGTAGGGGTTGTGTTCCATTCATTCCAAGCCTTGTTTCATCTATTGTTTATATAGATTTAGCTAATCTGTGGTGTGTTTCTAATTGGGTGGGTTTGTGGAATGATCTATCTACTTATTGTTTGATGCTGCCATATGTCTGTAACTGTTGTATTTAATGCATCAAAAGGGTGTCCCCCCTAGGTCTAGCAGAACCTGAAGTGCAAGAGGATCAATTAGGGTCCTATGTTATGTTGTCCAAGTCCTGATATGTTCTATAGAGTGAAATTGGTCATTTCATAGAAGGATTGCAGGTGAACTTGGGTTAATCAGTTTTGATGAACAACAAAAATGGCGACTCTGCTGGGGAGTAAATGGATTTAAATGTTTGATTGACAAGGTTATAATTTGAATGTATTCCTCATCCTGTCAATTTCATATCCGGTTAGTCTATCCATTGTGTATGCATAGAGTTGAAAGTGATTTTATGGTGAAGAAAATGTTCCTTGTTTTGGATTTGTAGAATGATGTGTTATTTCATGTCATATTTTATGAAGGAGTAACAATAAATTCATGTTGCTGAGTTGTGAGCAAGTTCTTGCAGTTGTATGCAAACTTTTCCCCAATTCTTTATTTGAGTGGTGATTCCATGGTTTATACCAGTGCCGAGTGTCTATGCAATTAGTATTGCATAAGGTTTTATATTTCTATATATAGTGCAGAAATATGAGCTATCACTGCTAATGTAGATTTACACAAATTCATCATAAAAGCTTGATAAGAAAGTGCAGTAGCAAGATACATATAGATTTGGTATTATTTTCCCAAATCCATATGTTAGTGGCCTGGAGTGAATTGGTTGCAGCGAGATTGAAGGAGGAAATAGAGAATTAAATTTGTGTTGAATGGCTTTCTGCTGTTCAAAATGTCCTTTATGCAAGAGGTGGCGACTCTGAGGTAAAAGACCGTGCTGAAAGTGGAAGTTAATCTTCATATCTACAAGAGTTTATGGCTGCAAATTATCCAGGTAGAGTAAGATATTTCAATACATTAAATGTATTTTGGGGTATCTGAAAAGAGAAAAATAGTTTCCCTATCTAGTGTTTTCCACTTTGTTGAAAGGGAAGAAGATAAAAAAATATTTGCATGTTCAAAGTGTTGTTAAGTTTCAAAATCTTATATGTTTTCCTATGATATGCAAGTATCTATGGGTTTTATGTCAAAAAGTGAAGAAGATAAATCTGTAGCTTGACATATTTGTAAGTTGTTGAATTTTTGGTGGGGTTGTGTATGATGTTTGAGAAGTCATAATGTGCAGTCAATTATTTCAGCCCCAATCTTATTCACATATGACCATGTCTAGTAAACTAGAACAACCATGTAATAGGAAAAGTTTTAGTATGAAGTATTATGCTGCTCTAAATTTTGGAGATATCCTGGGTTACCCAAATCCCATACCCATGGAAATTAGAAAGTATTTGCCAATATTCAATGGGAAGAAATCAGAATCGGCATGTCAACATGTGAAAATATTTTCAAATTTGATGGGAGAGTTTGAAATTTGTCAAGAAGATGTGTGCATGAAGTTATTTGTCCAGTCATTGAAGGAGGATGCAAGGGATTGGTTCTCTTTTTTGCAAGCGGATTGTATTTCCTCATGGGAAGAATTAATTTCAGACTTCATAGACCAATTTGTGAAAAGGTGAGTGATTATGATTTGCTGAAAGAATTCACGTACATACAAATCAGGGAAGATGAATTGGTACCAACATTTAATATCAGGTTTTCACAAACATTGTCCGAAATTTCCTGTAAGTATAAGTTTGATGATAAAGTATGTTTGGATATTTATATGAGTGCTTTTGGCAAGAAGATGGGTTTTTTATAGAGAAACAAAGAACCCAAAACTTTGTATGAAGCCTTTAACACAGCTAGGGACATTGAAAATAATTTGAAATTTGGGATCTCAAAGAGATTTGTGTCTATTGTTGTTTCTTGCCAAAACACCTTCAATTGTGAAAGTAAATGTGAAGCTGAGCAAAACATTCCTTGTCCAAATATGTCAAGCTCTGCTATTCCAAATGGTTTTGCTGATATATGTGATTCAAATTTAAATGAGAGTCAAGAATCTCTTCTGTTAATGTCGGTTGTCTCTCACAGTAATGATGGAATGATTAGTGGGAATTTATGTGATAATGTTGATACAAAGATAGATATATATAAAGGATATGTACCATTTGATTTGTATGCCAGTTATGCTGATTATGTGGCTGCAAATTATGAAGTTAATCATGCATCTCCCAAGGTTAATAATAATGAAATTATTGATGATGATGACCATCGATCTTTACATGTTGCTGATGTATTTGATGTTGAAGTACCAAATACTGAGGGATCACTAAGTGTTGTTGATTATGCAAGTGAGTATGTGCAATATGATGTAAATCAGAATTTGATTAAGTTTGATAAAACTGAAAATGAAATTGTGGATGATGTTGATAGTGTTTTCAATGCCAATATACCCAATGATGAATGTGTTTCAGAATGGAGTGGTGCTGCTGATTATGAGGACACTGAGTTTCATTTTCAGCACCTTGAAGGTATACAAATGAAGAATGAAGATCAATTTTAGAATGAGAGTGATCTTGGCACAAGTTTTTCATCTGCTTATGATTAGCAAATGAATACCAGTTATGTAGCTGAGGATGCCTATGAGAGTTCTTATTATTCATCTTGTGAAGATGATATAAGAGGAGACCAAGTTATATATCTCAATCATGAATCTGAAAATGAAATTATTTTTGAAGATAAAAATATATGTGACAGTGCGGATAATGCTTTATTTTCAGATTTAAATGAACCTATATTTGAATGCTTTCAAAATTTGAAGTACCATGAAGAGAATGTGAATGTTGATGGTATGCTTGAACTGGATATGGAGTTCTTTGCTTTTGATATAAATGTTCATAGTGTTGACCTCATTGATGAAAATACTGAAGTTTCCCCTTGGGTTGAACAAATTTTTAATGTTGATGAAGTTCCAAATAGGAGTAGCATGTGTTGTAAAAATTTACTTCATGGTGAAGGTAAGAGGCATGGGTTGTGTGATGATTACTTTAGACCACAAATGGAAGTTTTTCAGGTGGATTTAAGTCTAAATGAGAAAGACTTAGCTGAGGATTTTCTTTAGACAAAGGTATGCATTCTTTTCCGTGATTGGGATATTGAGGATGTGGATGTATTGAGTTAGATGAACAAGGATAGTATAGATTGTGATCAACATAGTGAAGTACCACATCTGGATCAAAAATTTTATGTTCCTTTTTTGCATCAATTGGTTGTTAATGTCCTTCATTCTATGAATGTAAATGATAACAAGGTGAGTGCTGATGAGAAATACAATGTTGAGAATGAATGCTTTATTTTTGAAATTCAGCATGATGATGCCCTTGCAAAGGATAGAATTGATTGGGATAGTGAAATGTATGGCAGCTTGTGGGAAGGCCTTTGCAGTGATTTGTCTCATAATTTTACTTTTGTCGAAGTAGTGTGTGACCATAAAGTTCGAAATCAGACAAGAGGTGTGTACACTAGTTGTTACAGCAATGAGACAAAAGGGGTTGATTATAAGGATTATGCTTAGTTGTTATTGAAAGGTTCCTTTGTTTGGATCATGATATCAGGTGATGAGAATCAAATTTTTGATAGAGGTAAATGCTAAGATTGTTTGGGGCAGTTTATAATTAGTCATAAGTATTTTTCTATATTTTGTATAGTTGCTTTGCTTAAGTTGTGTGGTTTTCAATAAAGTGCCCTACTATTTGGGTAGAATAGGGAGCCCTTTGTTTTTGAGAAGAGAAGAGAAGTGATGCATTTTTGGGTGGTTTGCTTAACCATAGATTATGAATTCTTGTGTTGATCTTGCAATCAACCATCCCCAGTCAGAGCCACTATTGGGACACATTAAATTTGAGTCAAGTTTAGAGGCCCATTTCAAAAAAATTCTCTGCATTTCCAAATGATCATAAAATGAGTCAGTTTGAATGGCCTAGTTAGAGAGAGGGTAAAATGGAGCCCAATGATAACTTTAAGAAACCCCCCCCTCAAAGAAAGATATAAAATATTGGCGAATTTTTATTTATTTTGGATAAAAATAATAATTTTTACTAGCGAATCTTTCATTTTTTAAAAGAAAAATATTAATTTTATTAGCAAATTTTTTTACATCAAATTTTTTTGGTTGAAAATCTTGGTGAATCTTAGAAAATAACACTAGTATGCATTAATTACTATTACAAATAATTTCATTTAAAAAAATAAATTCTTATAGAAAAGTAGATGCTTAAGGTGGAAATCATTAATGAGTTTAAAGGGTAAACACTACTTTATTTAGTTACAAGCATTAATTTGAATTAATCTAATAGCCCTCTTTGTATTTTTTCAGAGAAAATGTACTTCAAATTTGTAATACTCATGGGTCTCAAAATTATTTTTATACCATTGATTTCCATCGAGGCCAACAATTGAAAATAAACTCAACTCTCATGAGCATTACAACTTGTAGGTACAATTTACCTCATGGAATGCAATGATGGTTATTAGATTATATTTTGAATCAGTGGTGGCAATTCAAGATTGGTGGAAGAACCCTAAAGTAACTAATAATTATGACGCATTATTGGCAAATTAATTTAATTTTTTACAATAAATAATAAAATTTTGGTGAATTTGATCCAACCATGTATCGAATATTTTGGCGAACCTTTGAGCTAAAAAATTTAATAAAATAAATTCTTTGGTGATTTAAATAAGACTGAAATAAAATTTTGTAAAAATGTGGTGATTTAGGTTACCTTAAAACTTGAACTATTAGCCAAATTTTGATTTCCAAATTTTAGAAAATAGCCAATTGGCGAATATTAGCCACTAAAAAAATCATTGATGGAGCTAGTTGATTATCAAAGGGTAAGGCTTGGGAAATGTGTCATAGACCTTTCGTTTGGCCTATGAAGTGATTTTCAACTTTCAGATTTCAGTTTGGATCATTTGATCGGGTACCCATTTCAAGGGGTGAGCTGAAAGTGCATTTTAAGTGCATATGCGGATTTTATTAAGTGGCCTACTTTGAGTGCCTATATCTTTTGCCCTTTTGATTGTCATGTTAAAATTCAAAATGGATTGAATTCTATGCATAAAAGTGTGCCCCCATGCAAAATGTCAAGTCTTAATGAATCCACTTTCTCAGTTTAGCAGGCTCAATCCGTTTGCACTTTGTGTTGTTTGACAAGTCCTTGTTTCAGCAGCTCGTTGGAGCCCTGTTTTGCATAAGTGTAAAAGTTGCCTCAGTGAATGTCATGTCAGAATTGTTTTTCCGAGCTATTTTTGGTATAAATGACAAGCTATGTTTCCATTTTCAAGCTCCTATGAATCCGTTTGATTGGTTTTCAAAAGGGTTTCTTGAGCCATCTTTTTCAATGTTTCGTACTTTTATTGCTATATCAGTTAAAGTTGCTATTTTCATGAGTGCACCATTTGCACCCAATCAGCCTTTTGGTTGAACTGAGCATTATAAGTTTTGATATGGACTTCAAGGTACCTATGACTTAGATTTGAGGGTCTGTGGAGATCGTTTGATATTTTTAAGAAAGGCATCATGTGTTCCCTGTGCAATGCCTTCATCAGGTCCGTAGTGTCGACAAAGCCAGTTGGTCATCTTTGACCATTAATATTTCTTCACTCGGGACTCATCTTGAGAAATCACTTGGAAGAGTTCATGTTTGTATATCAGAGTACACGCCTGTCAGTTTGCAAGGTCCAGAAAGGTGTTTTGACCAGTTTGAAAATTACGTCTTTGCGATTAAATGCGAAAGTGTGGCGCAGGGGCCTGAAAGTTGCAAAACTCAGTTTGATGATCTGAAAAATGGTGCCGATCATTTCCAGAGGTATGTTTAAGGTTCATGAGGCATTTTGAAGGTCAGTTACATGAAAACAAATTTTTTTTTAGCCCGACCTTGCTTGCCACTTCATGCACCTTTTCAGGCAAAATTTAAATTGCTATTTTAAATCATATGTTATATGATTTAAGAATAAATAAGGAATATGTCCAAAAGCATTTAAGAACTGTCGAGTCAGAACTTGAACAGGGGAGAAACTCAAATCTATTTGTCCATATATTGGTTAATGATGACTTGGATACATGCTATGACAATCTCAAGGAAATTCTTGGCCTCAGTAATGTGTCCTTTCCATTGGGAGCAGCCAATGGTCTTCTTGATCCATCACTGGTAGATGTTGAATTCCCTTATAGTCATTCAACATCATTAGTGAATTGAAAAGTAATAGTTTATGGTGGTATTGCAGCAGATGGAAGAGGAGCAAAAAACAATGCATGTCCTTGATGTGTCTTCTCTTGAAGGTGGTGTTCCAAGAATAACTCGAGGTGTAAAAACTCTGGCAGTGGATGGAATCAGTAATCCGTCCATCTGGCTCAAATAAAGTCCTCCACCTTGAGAACAAGCAAAGAAGTTTCCAATTCGTGAGTATCTTCCCTACATAGTGGCTATTGGGAAGCCACGTTAAGCATGAAGCAAGTGCTATTGGCAATTTAATACAAGTCAAACATTCCTCTCACAATGCCTCCCTCTTCTCCCTCTATGTGGTCCTGTTGAAGAGGCATACAAATTCTTAAAACAAATACAATTTGCAGCAATCTTCTCCCTGATGTGAGCCAGAAGAGATATAAGGAATATAGCCATTATTGCTCATGTTGATCATGAAAAGACAACCTTAGTTGATGTAATGCTCAAGAAAGCAAAGGTGTTTCATGAAAATCAGTCTGTACAAGAAAGAATCATGGATTCTAATGATCTAGAGAGGGAGAGTGGGATAACAATACTCAACAAGAATACAACAATAATGTACAAGGATACAAAGATCAATATTATTGATACACCAGACCATTTAGACTTTGGAGGGGAAGTGGAGTGTGTGCTTAACATGGTGGAAGGTGTTCTTCTTGTGGTAGATTCAGTTGAAAGGCCAATGCCACAAACACAATTTGTTTTGAAGAAAGCTCTAGAATTCAGGCATTCTGTCGTAGTTGTGGTGAATAAGATTGATAGGTCTTCAGCTCATCCTGATTATGTTGTCAATGCAACTTTTGAGCTTTTTATTGAACTAAATGCTTTATGAGTAGTGTGACTTTCATGTTGTATATGCAAGTGCTATCAAGGGCCAAGCTGGGTTGAGCTCGGACAATATTGGAAACAACCTTGGTCCTCTTTTTGAAGCAATCCTTCGATGCATACCTGAACCAGCTATTGATCCTAATGGTCCATTTCAAATGCTTGCAACAAATTTGGATTTTGATGAACACAAAGGAGGAATAGTTATTGGGAGGGTAAATTTGGGTACTATGCATAGAGGTATGGAGATAAAGGTGTGTACATCAGATGAAAAATTTAGATTGGGTAAAGTCAGTGAACTCTTTGTATATGAGAATTTTACAAAAGTTCTAGCTGAAATGGTCGAAGCTGGAGATATTTGTGTTGTCTATGGTATAAGTGATGTCCTTATTGGTGAAACTCTTGCAGATAAATTTGATGGCTCATCTTTTCCTAGAATTAAAATTGAAGATCGTACTATGAAAATGGCATTTTCAATTAATACTGACCATTTGTGGGGCGTGAGGGGAAACATGTGACAAGCAAAAAAATTAGGGAACGTCTTTATCGTGAACTTGAGAGGAATTTGGCAATGAAAGTTGAAGATGGAAGGCGATGAAGCCCCTTCAAGCAAATGGAGTGGCTAAGTGTATTGCTAGTTCCTCCATTAGCAACCACTCAGAAAAACTTTCAAGTTCCAAGTTAAATGCATTATCCCACATTGGCTGGGTGGGCAAACTCTTTTGTATTTAAAACAAAAACTCCACCCATTCATAGTGTCAAAGCCTTAAGGGCTTTTGATAGAAGGTGCTGGTTGGGCGACCAGGCAGATTCCATGCATGTGGGCACGTTTCTTGAGGTGACCAAGGAGGCCGAGTGGCGACTAGGTGGACCCCACGCAGGCACGAATCCTGAGGTAGGTGAGTTTTGCAGAGAAAGGGGGACTTAACTGGTGAGCAGGTTGCAGGAGATCCGACGACGCGCATTGATTCGTGAAGGGAAGATGTGCGGAACTTACCCTTTGTGAAAAGATGAAAAGGACATGCGGAAAAGCGGATGTTAAAGATTGTGCAGGTTGCAGGAGATCCGACGGTGTGCATGGTTTCATGAGCCAAAGATGCACGCACGTTACCCTTCACAAAATGGTGAAAGGTGACATGGTAGGTCCAAGTAGCAAGTGAGCTCGTAGGTCCCGATGATGTGGCGACAAGTGGCAGTCCAACGGTAGTCTAGTGGCGGTGACGAGGCTGACAAGTGGCAAAAGGTGAGGTGTCATCCCAGGTGGCACCCAGTGGACCCTCTTGACAAATCACAAGCTTGCATGTGGTAGGGTGTCAGGAGTTAAAAGGGTGAAAAATCAAATTTAAATATACAGTTTCAACTATATAAGAAAATCCAAAAATTTAAATGATGGTGCACATATTCAAAATTAATTCGCCTAGAAGCTATTTTTTCATCAAATAGGCAAGTATTTTATATCACCGGAAAGCTCTCGGAATGAGGAATCCAGTCATGAAATTTGTTTCAACAAATATGAGATATTTCGAGAGCAGTTTCCATGGGAAGGGAAAAGGAAAATATTCAGTTGGAGAAAGGGGACACTTGGCAGTGTGTTATGCAGATCTGATCTTTTTCTCTCCTCTTCTTATTCCCATTTCTTCTAGATTGTAAGGGTTCCATAATTTTGGAGGAAGTGCTTCAGATTTCATGGCTTCCAATTTTTGAATTTCTTGACCCAAGTTTGTTTCAGGTTATAGAGATTACATTGCAATCTTGGAGATGTTTTCTAGTTGCAGGTCTTACTTGTGTCAGGCATGAGTAAATTCCACACAATATTGTCTCTAGGCATGTATTTCATTGTTATAAATTTAATCCTCAAGGAGGATGAAATTTGTCAATTTCAAGGAGGTTGTGTGATTGTTTGTAGGTATCCTTCAATGAAGGTTTTAAATTTTGTAATCAGTCGTGAATAAATGGAATATGTGTCCTAGATCTGATAATTTTGTGAATGAATCAAGTAATGCATTGGTATAAGGTATTGATGCAGGAATATTGTTTAAGGAAAACAAATTTGTAGCTAGGATACACATTTACTATTCTGTGTGTGACTCTGTTGCCCAATGAACAAGGAACTGGTCTTTGAAAGATTTGGGGATAGTTTCAGATTTATACATTTAAAGAAAATCTATTTCCATTTGTGTTTAGGGGTTGTGTTCCATTCATTCCAAGCCTTGTTTTATCTATTGTTTATACAGATTTAGCCAATCTGTGGTGTGTTTCTAATTGGGTGGGTTTGTGGAATGATCTATTTGCTTATTGTTTGATGTTGCCATATGTCTGTAACTGTTGTATTTAATGCATCAAAAGGGTGTCCGCCCCTAGGTCTAGCAAAACCTGAAGTGCAGGAGGATCAATTAGGGTCCTATGTTATGTTGTCCAAGTATTGATGTGTTCTGTAGAGTGAAATTGGTCATTTCATAGAAGGATTGTAGGTGAACTTGGGTTAATTAGTTTTTATGAACAAGATGAGACAAACTCCTATTTTGGCATTTCTATGAGCCAACTAGGAATTTTGGACAATAGGGGATCAAATGTGTTGTTTTTAAGTGTTTTAAGATGTTTTAGGAGGGGTTGAACTTGATCCAAGGCATTAGGAGGTGAATGATGACATTTTGACAGATTTTGCAAAAGTTGTCAAAAGTTGTCATGAGCAGCTTTTATGCACTTTTTGCATTTTGAAAATTTGAAAGTCCTCCAACGGCTCTAAACTCTTTATTTTTTGGTTGAGAGAAGTTGAGGAATGGTTTGTACACCTCCTGTATCCAAGGGGGTGATGGTACGGAGAAGAGTTTTGATGCAAACAAACTAATAGAATTTTGAGTTTTTCCTGCAATTTTGGAGTTTTGGTCCATGGTACGGTTCTATACGGATTGGTGTCCATTCCCAATGATGTGAACTGGTTGGAGAGGAGAGTTAAATCAGTTTTGATTTTTATTTTAAGTCTTGATTGTGTGTTTTGCTAATGATATTCAAGTTTTGTTGTAGGTACTCGGAAAACCAGGGTTTACCTTGGTTTGTTCCTCTTTCAAGGACATATCTTGCACTTTACGAATTTGAGGCTCATGGGATTTGGTGAAAGGAAAGTATGGTCAATTTATTTAATATTTCCAAGAGTGTTTTGCAGGAGGAGAAAGGGAGAGAAGTGTTTGGAGCGACCCTAGGTAGACATCTCTATGTGGCTACCTAGACCTTGAAAAAACAAAAGTACCTTGTGTGCAAATGGCGATGCTTCCAGGTGTGTAACCCTAGAATCCCTATTGATTTATGTTTCCCAAAATTAGCGTGTCATTTTAATTTACCAATTCATTCATCTGAGCATAGTTGCTTCACGAAAGAGGCCTAACTAGCCCTTTTAGGATAGTCAACTTCCTACCGGCAGAGACCTTTATTTTCCAGACCTTGACCCTTCCTTTTGGGGACTTGTATAACTTCCAAAAGGGTGTTTGAATCCATAATTTTTCTTCCAAGGTGTTTGGGAAAATTTGAAATTAAGGTCCCTTTACCCACTAAATAGGACTACAAGGAACTAGGCCTAATTGGGTGAGACTCTTAAGGAATGATCATGTATTCTTGCAATCGGTTCTTTGTCTGACCTTAGGGAGTCTTGTATGACCCAAAACTAGTGTGAAAATGATTTTTAACCCTTGGAGGTATCATGGAGTTTGTTGTAGCAAGATATCCCTAATTGAGTAGGCAAGAGCCTTGGAGATGGTGAGAAGATTGTACTAAAGTTGTAGAGCCTTGCCTTGATAGGATCCCATTCATGTGCTAGGGGGTTAGTGTCATACATTTTGAGGTGTTTGGAAGGTAACAAGGAGGGCTATGCATCAAGTTGTATCAGAGCTAGTAACGACTTTGGTAAGGAGAAAGAAAATTAAGAGATGTCAGAGGGATGAGAAGAAGAGGTCCCTAGAGGACCAATCACCAACATGGAATTGGCAAAGATTGTGAGAGAGAAGGCCACTACTTGCAAGGCAATGCAGAGGGATATAGAGAGGTTGAGAGGAAGAGTAGATGGGAAGGAAGATGGAGGCATTGGTAGTTGTGATGAAGGGGATGAGGATGAGATCCCTATGCCAGAGGAAGAGGCAATTCCTCCTGACCAGAGGCACTTCCTTAATGCCCTCAAATCCATGGATAGGAGAACCATGGAGCAGAAGATGATTTGCCAACTTTCACTAGGAAGATGGAACTAGATGTTGTGATGGATTAGATAAACTCCCTGTCTAGATTCTTTGAGTGTGAAGACATTCCAGGACACCAGAAGGTGAAGATTGTGAAGTCCAAGTTGAAGGGAACAACCCTAACTTGGTGGAACTTTGTCCAAGAGGAAAGAGAGAAGGAAAATAAGCCCAAGATTGCTTCTTGGAAGAGGATGGTTGCCTTAATTAAAGAGGCCTATGTACCCAAAGACTATGAAATACAACTCCATAAGAGGAGACAAAATCTCAAGCAGAAGGAGATGGATGTGAACTCATATACAAAGGAGTTCCAAAGGCTATGCATGAAGTCTAAAACAAAAGAGGAAGAGAGTGAGAAAGTTGCCCGGTACCTGAATGGATTAAGGTACAACATTCAAGAAGAATTTAACCTTCTTAGCCCAGATACCGTTGGTAGATGCCATCAACTTGCTATCAGGGTGGAAGAGAAGATCAAAAGGAGATAAGAGCATGATAATAAAGGAAGAGGAAGATAACAGAGGAGTGGAAGATCAAAAGGAGATAAGAGCATGATAGTAAAGGAAATAGCTTTGGAAATCAAAGTGAAACCAGTCAAGAAGGCACCAAAGGAGAGAGGAGTTCCAATAATAATGGAGGATACAATCAGAGAGGTAAATTTAGAGGAATAAGACCACCATTTAGAGGGAGATCTCAAGGTAGAGGTCCAATCAGATGTTATAACTACAATCAAGAAGGACACATGGCTAAGAGATGCCCAGAGAAACCTACTAGTTCCATAGGACAAAGAAGAAACAACTTGATTTTAGAGGCTGACTGCCAAAGTGTGGCAAGTGCAAACACATACCAAAGTATCAATACCTCTGACAGTTATGGATACCTTGAAAGAGGTGAAGCCTTGATGATCAGAAGAGAAATAACCACTATGAAGATGTTTGATAGAGAACCCCCACAGAGGAATTCTCTATTCAAGGCCACATGCAAAGCAGGTGGAAATGTTTGCAAGGTCCTAATAGATTCTAGTTCAACTAATAACTTTGTGTCTCTAGAGATGGTGGAGAAACTGAATTTGAGGAGATTACCTCACCCTTGCCCCTACAAGGTCTCATGGCTCACACAAGGACAACAAGTTGTTTTGAAGAGTAGGCTTGGGTGGAATTCCTAATTGGAACCTATAGAGATAGGTTGATGGTTGACATTGCAAAGATGGATGCTTGCCATCTCCTATTTGGGAGACCATGGCAGTTATATTTGAAGGCACAAAATGATGGTGCTAGGAATACATATTCCATTACCAAGGATGGTAAGGTGATTGAGTTGCTACCTTTAATGGAGGGTGAGGAGGAGACCAAACAAAAGGAAGCCAAGGTGTTGATATTAGGAGGGAAGCAGTTCATGAATAACATGGAAAGTGAAGGCATGGTATTTTATGCCCTTATCCCTATTCCAACAATAACAAAGGTGGAGAGGTCTGAGGATAAGAAAGAGGATAGATTGAGGTTGATTGACCCTACAGTGCAATAGCTAATAGACAAATACAAGAGTGTCATCTCTGATGGCATGCCAAGGTCACTACCTCCCATGAAGGACATAAACCATTGTATAGACACTACACCTGTATCCACCTTGCCTAATAAACCAACATACAAGCTCACACCAGATCAGAATGTCGAGATGGCAAAATAGGTTGGAGAATTGTTGGAATCCGGATTGATTGGAAAAAGTTTGAGCCCATGTGCAATCCTTGCAGTCTTGGCACCCAAAAAGGAAGGCACTTGGAGGCTTTGCACTGATTCAAGAGCTATCAACAAGATTACTATCAAGTATAGGTTTCCCATGCCTAGGATTGAGGATTTGTTAGATTGTTTGGGGGGTGCTAGATATTTTACAAAAGTTGATTTAAAAAGTGGCTATCATTAGATTAGGATTAGGCCGGGAGGTGAATGGAAGACTACATTTAAAACAAATTAGGGGTTGTATGAGTGGAAAGTCATGCCCTTTGGCTTATCCAATGCACCTAGTACCTTTATGAGGTTAATGAATAAAGTTTTGAGGGATTTCATAGGGAAATTTGTTATAGTCTACCTAGATGACATTCTAGTTTTCAGTCAAACCAATGGAGAACATATAAAGCATGTAGACCTGGTCCTAAGGAGATTGTATGAAGAAAAATTAATGATCAACCTGGAAAAGTGTTTCTTTACGTAGGAAGAGATCATTTACTTGGGATTTGTGATCTCATATGGTGAATTGAAAATGGATCAAGAAAAGGTGAGTGCCATATTGTCTTGGCCTACACCTAGGACAATGAATGATGTTAGAAGTTTCCATGGCTTAGCTACCTTTTATAGGAAGTTTATAAGAGGATTTAGTCATATTTGTGCCCCTATGCTTGATACAATAAAGGGAGGACAAAAGTGCAGGTTTAGTTGGACAGAAGAAGCAGATAACTCTTTTGAAACACTGAAAAGAAAAGTTGCAGAACAATCGGTCCTTGCCCTACTCGACTTCAACAAGATCTTCCAAGTGGAATGTGATGCTAGTCACATGGCCATCAGAGTAGTGCTCAGTCAAGAAGGAAGACCTATTTCTTTATTCAGTGAGAAGTTGAATGAGGCAAAGAGGAGATATTCATCTTATGACCTAGAGATGTATGCTCTATTCCAATCCTTGAAAAATGAAGACACTACTTGCTACCAAAAGAATTCATAGTTTTCACAGACAATCAGGCCCTTAGCTTCATAAACAGTCAAGAAAAGTTGAATCACCAGCATATGAAATGGGTAGAGACCCTACAATCTTTCACTTTCATTCTTAAGCACAAGAAAGGAGTCAAGAATAAGGTGGCAGATGCTTTGAGCAGAAGAGTCCTAACTGCAAATCAAATTCAATTGGAGAGTGTTGGAATAGACTCTTTGAAAACCATGTATGAGGATTATGAAGATTTTGGAGAGGCCTACAAGGTATGTACTTCATTTGATGAACGGTTTCATGTTGAGTATTCTGAATTTTTTATTCAAAATGGATTGTTGTTTAAGGGTGCACAACTATGCACACCCAAATTCTCTATGAGACTGAATATCATTAAGGAAAAATATTTTGGAGCAATGGTAGGACATTTTGGTCTTGCCAAGACATTAGATTTGGTAAAAAGATACTATTTTTGGCCCAAACTATAGATAGATGTCAGGAGATTTGTGGAGACATGTGTGATCTGCCAAAAGGCAAAAGGAAAGTCCACCAATTCAGGCTTATACCAGCCTTTACCCATACCTTCAAGACCATGGTAAAGCATAAGTATGGATTTTGTTTTAGGATTGCCTAGGACAAGGAAAGGATATCATAGTGTTTTTGTAGTGGTGGATAGGTTTAGTAAGATGGCACATTTCTTGCCATGCAAAACCACTTGTGATGCTTCTTATGTAGTAGATATGTTCTGTAAGGAGATTGTCCGGATACATGGCTTGCCTTTGACCATAGTCTCTAATAGGGATGTAAAATTTATTGGTCACTTTTGGAGGGCACTTTGGAAGAAGCTTCGTAAAAATTTATCCTTCTCCTCAGCCTACCATCCCCAAACAGATGGTCAAATTGAAGTTGTAAACAGATCACTAGGGAATATCTTAAGGTGTTTGACTAGATAGCATGGAGAAAGGTGGGATAGTATATTGTCTCAGGCAAAATTCTCCTATAATGATACAGTGAATAGGAGTACCGGTAAATCACCTTTCTAGATTGTATATGGCATCCTGATGGGATGGGGTTTGGGATAGACTAGCCTATTCTATGCTCTTGGATCCTTTCCTTGGATCACTTGGTGTTCTCCTCACACCCTAGGGTCTCTAGGACTCCCTTTGCTTGAGTAATCCCCTAACCTTTCCCAATCCACCCACCAATGAGTTTCTTTGGTGCTCCTAAGGTCTCACCTTCTCATGAGACTTCAAACCCCTTACTATGGCTAATAAGGGCTAATCTTGTTCCACACCTTCCAAGGTCTTAGCAAGGTTGTTTCAAGTCTATTTCAAGGTTTTTCCACCCATTTATGATTCCCCAAGAGGTTTCAAGATTCTAACCCCTTACCGATTTCATAAATTTGGGTTTTATTGCCTTCAAAAAGGGCTACAAGGATTAGGTCCAATTAGGCCTCCTAACCGGTCTTCTAGGGCTCCCTCTCACAAATGATGCACAAACAACCCAAACTCCCAAAATGGACTGCCATTGATTTGGCAAGGACTCAAGGGTTTTCTAGGTTTTAGTCCTCCAAGTGTCCTTACACTGTCCTTGGTGGATTTTAAGGGTTTTAAGGGTTTTTGTGAGGGTTTTTAGGGTCTACCTGGGTCACAATGAGTGTTTTGAGTTTTAGCCACCTTTTTTGGATTGGTGGAGGCTCCTCCTTCACACCAATGATGCTTCACTCACTCCTCTACACTTCCTCAAAAGGATGCACTCTCCACTAATCAACCTTGCTTTCCAAGACCTCTGCACCAACAACCATTCCTAACCGAGCACTATCCAGTCTCACCTAGGAATGGGTCTTTGCTTGGCCTCCTTACATTTTCAAGGGCCCTAATTGCTTGGGACTATAGTACAGGGTCTCCACATCCATTCCCCATGGTTTCATGGTGGTTCCACAATGGGGAATGGAGTTAAGACTTCATTTACTCAAACCAGTCCAAAACTAGACAGTAAGACTGCAACTTACAAATTATTTACAAACATAGTCAACCAGTAAACAAAAACCTAATATAAACACTCAAAATGAAGATATATACACCAAAGAAGACCTTTCACATAGGTTTCCTTGCAAACCAATCCATTTGTTTGCTCGATAACTTCATTCAAACTGACTGGTAACCCCAAAAACAGTCACAGTCAATTCAGTTTGCTTGAGTCATACAATCTCTGACATCCAACCCTTTAACTTAGGGTTTGTAACATCTTATACTACCCATACCTCATTTGGTGTGCCACATTTAGGGTTTTCCACGCCAACCTAAGGATTTTGACATCATGGTGGAAAAGTTGCTTGACAACTTTTAAAAGTTGTCATGCAACTTTTGAGCAACTTTCCCAATGTTGCTCTTCATGACTACTAGACCCACAATGGGCCAACCTAAGGACACCACCATGATATAAAGGACCCCTAAACACCTCCAGGACACACATACCCTCCATTTTCAAGAAAATCACAATCTTGACTTATGACCCCTAAGATCTCCTCTAGGACCCTTCCTAGGACCTATGAGCGCATGGCTCATTATTTTATGTACAATGGCTTCTAAAGAAGCATAACACCAACAAGAAAAAGAAAGAGAAAGAGTCTGGAAGGGTGCTCCTGCACCATACTTCCCCTCTACACACAACTAAGAAATAGAAGAAGATATGAGAGCCGGGTCTATTCCAAGTGTCTTGAACCTGCTCTCCTCCACCCATGTAGCTTTAGATACTGGTTGATCTGCCCATTTCACTAAGTGCTCCATGTAGACCTGGTGTCTAGTAGACTTCTTCACCCTTGATTCCAAGATCTCCTCTGCTATAGGTTTCTTCACCTGTGGTAAGACATTAACATCAAGGTCCTGCAGTACCTTGGCTTGGTTCTCAGTCTGCCCTGCTATCTCACCATTGTACATGATTAGGTCAGCTACATTAAAGACTGGTGATATAGCTAAATCTGAAGGCAGGTCAACTTTGTAGGCATTCTTACCATATTGCGACAAGATTCTACAAGGTCCTACCCTTCTCATCTATAGTTTGGTAGGCTTACCACCTTGCATCCTAGCTTTGCTCAAATGGACCATCACATAGTCACCCACCTTGAACTAAACTTCTCTCCTTTTCTCATCCACTTTGGATTTTAGTTTTTGAGTGGATTCAAGGATGGCCTTCTTAACCTGCTCTTGAACTTCCTTGATGGTTTGGGTGAAGTCCTCTGCTTGTCCACTCTTCATCTCCAAAGTACCAAGGTCTCTCAACTCACATACTCCCCTTGGATGTCTGCCATACACAACCTCAAAAGGGCTTCTACCAGTGGTTCTATTCACACTATCATTATATGCATACTCTGCTTGAGGAATGATAAGGTCCCATGTCTGACCATACTCCTTAGTTAGACACCTCAACAAATTGCCTAACACTCTATTGATGACTTCAGTTTGACCATCTATTTGTGGATGGTAAGGTGAGCTAAATGACAAGTTAGTTCCTAGTCTCCTCCATAATGTCTACCAAAAATGACTCATGAACTTTCTATCCCTATCTAAAACAATGCTTAAAGGGAGTCCATGAATCCTAACAATCTCTTTGAAGACAAGATGTGCAACATACCTAGCATCATGTGTAGTCTTACATGGTATAAAATGACTCATCTTGGAAAATCTATCTACTACCACATAGATGTTGTCCATACCTATTTTAGTCTTGGGAAGTCCTACTACAAAGTCCATGCTTATACATTCCCAAGGTCTGTTAGGGACCGACAGTGGTTGATAGAGACCGGCATTGCTTGATCCCCCTTTTACTCTTTGGCATACACCACACTGTTCTACATACCTTTTCACATCTCTTGGCAACTTTGGCCAATAGTAGTACCTCTGCACTAAGTCTAGGGTCTTATTAATCCCAAAGTGTCCACTCAAACTACCATTATGTTTCTCTTGGATGAGGTTCTCCCTCATAGATCCTCTAGGTACACACAACTGGTTACCTTTGAACAAGAGACCATTTTGGAGAGTGTAATCTGCATACTCACCATGGAGATGGTTCTCAAACTCTTTGCAAACCTTGTAAGATGATGAGAAGTCTTCATCTCCTTCATAGAGGTCTTTGAAACCTTCTATGCATATGCTCTGCAACTGTAATTCTTGAATAGTCAACAACTTCCTGCTCAATACATCTGCCACCTTGTTGAGTTGCCCCTTCTTATGCTTAATGGTGAAGGTGAAGGATTGGAGATATTCCATCCATTTCAGATGTCTATTTCTTAGCTTCTCTTGAGTGTTTATGTAACTCAATGCTTGATTGTCTGTGAACACTACAAATTCCTTTGGAAGTAGGTAATGCCTCCATTTCTTTAGTGACTGCACTAATGTATATAACTCTAGGTCATAGGCTGAGTAATTCTTCTTTGCTTCATTAAGCTTCTCACTAAAAAATGCCACAAGTCCTCCCTCTTGACTCAATACACCCCCTACTGCAATTCCACTTGTATCACACTCCAAAGTGAATAGCTTATCAAACATAGGTAGGAGAAGGATAGGTTTTGTAGCTACTTCTTGCTTCAACAATTGAAATGCTTTGTCAGCCTGCTTAGTCCATTTAAACATAGTTTTAAGACCTCCTTTTATGGTGTCAAGGATTGGTGCACATATGCCACTGAAGTTCCTCACAAATTTCCTATAGAATTGAGCTAATCCATGAAAACTCCTTACCTCGGTCCCTGTTTTAGGTGCAGGCGAATTCAAGATTGCCTCCACTTTGCTTGGATCCATCTTCAAGGTTCCTTTAGACACCACAAATCCTAAGTAAACTAGCTCTTTCTTCAAGAAGTCACACTTCTCTAGGTTGATGGATAGCTTCTCCTCATGCAACCTCTCTAAGACTAACCTCAAAGGCTCAAGGTGCTCTTCTTCAGTTCTGCTATAGATGAGAATGTCATCTAAGTACACCACCACAAATATGCCTATGAAATCCTTCAACACTTCATTCATCAACCTCATGAAGGTGCTTGGAGCATTGGTGAGTCCAAATGGCATCACAAGCCATTCATACAATCCATCTGTGGTTTTAAAAGTAGTCTTCCACTCATCACCCTCCTTAATTTTTATCTGGTGATAACCACTTTTAAGGTCTATCTTGGTAAAATACATAGCTCCTCCTAAATAGTCCATTAGATCCTATATTCTAGGAATAGGAAACCTATACCTTATGGTAATCCTATTAATTTCTCTTGAGTTAGTGAAAAGTCTCCACTTACCTCCTTTTTTGATGCTAGCACTAGTAGGACTGCACATGGGTTGATGCTCTTCTTAATCAATCCTTGTTCCAATAACTCTTGCACTTGCCTTGCTACCTCCTTGTTTTGATCAAGTGTGAGCTTATACACAGCCTTGTTAGGTAAGGATGCATCGGGAACAAAGTTTATTTGATGACTTATAGTCCTTCTAGGTGGGAGTGTTGTAGGTGTTCCATCACTCACTATATCCTTATGCTCTTGTAGCATTTGCTTTACCTCCTTGGGTATTTCTGCCTGCAACTTGTCTTCTTCCTTCTTTGGTTTCACAAAGATGGCATACTTCACTATCTCCTCCTCATGTAGCAAGTTCAAAAACTCTTTACCAGTAGCCATTAAAACACTAGGTGTCTTTGAAGTTCCCTCTTCATTCTTTGTCAAAGACTGAATCTTGAAGGTCTTGTTGTCCTTCTTAAAGGAAATGGATTTCTCCTCTCCATCATAGATCACCTTCCTATCAAATTGCCAGTGTCTTCCTAGCAATAAGTGACATGCATCCATAGGCAACACATCACAAAGGATCTTATCCTTGTATCCTCCAATAGAAAACTCTACCCAAGTTTGTTCATTGACTAACACACTCTGCTCATGATTCAACCATGTCACCTTGTATGGGTTTGTGTGGGGTATCCTTGTGAGTTTCAGCTTCCTAACTACTTCTTCTGATATGATATTGTCAGTTGAGCCTAAATCAACTATCACCTTGCACACTTTACCAAGAATCTTGCACCTTACCCTAAACAATGCTCTCCTATGCTTAGGTTCACTCTTGACTAGCTGTCTTATCAAGACCCTATTGAACATCATATTTTCTCCACTCTCTGATTCAATATGGTCCACCTCAGGTGTCTTGCTACTTGAAGAGTCTTCATGCGAATAAGAAACCCTCTTTCCACTGCTTGATGATGTAGGCTTGTCAGGGCATCTATATGTCGGGTGTCCCAATTGTCCACAATTGTAACACTTCATTGTTGCAAAGTACGAGTTACCTCTGCTAGTACCTCTACCCCTATTTGGACCACCTTGTGCACCTCTTCCTCTAGAATGTCTTCCTCTAGGATTGGTTTCCCTACCATGTTCAATCAACTTGGCTTCTCCTTGGTTTCTCTGCTCATTTGCTTTGCTTTGGTAACCACCTCGATGATTCACTTGTTCTCTACCTCTGCCTCTACCCCTATTATTGGAGTCTCCTTTCCTTTTGTTCCTCTCTTCTACCTTGGTAGCAAGCTGATGACACTTTTGGATAGTAGTATGAGTCCTTAGGCTTATCTCCTCTTGAATGTTCCACTTTAGGCTGCTTAGATATCTAGCCACCTTAATAGATTCATCTTCTTGGACTTTAGATCTAAGACATAGCTTTTGAAACTCCTCTATGTAGGAGGCCACATCAAGATCCTTCTACTTCAATCCTTGTCTCTTCTTATGAAGCTGGACTTCATAATCCTCTAGTAAGTAGTTCTCTTTGATCTTACCCACCATAGCTTTCCAATTTGCAATAGGTAGCTTCCCCATACTAACTTTTTCTTCTTGCAGGTACTTCCACCATGTCAAAGTTGCTCCCCTTAATCTTGATTTGGCAACTTTAACCTTTTGAGCCTTTGTTACTCCTTCACACTCAAAGTGGTTTTCCATGCCCTCAATCCATTCCATAACAGTGTCTATGTCCATTCTTCCACTGAAATGTGGCAATCCTTCAAAGGCTTTGGTGTTCAAGGCCTTAATAGCCTTCACAAAAGGTTCTTCATTGAACAAGGGATATAGTTCAGGGATGATATCATCTCTATCTATAGTCTTCTTGCCTTTACCCTTGGTGTCTTCATCCCAAGGTCCTTGTGTCCTCTAATCCACCACTTCTTGCAGTTTATCCCTCATCTCACTCATAGCTTCCTCAAGGAATCTATTTTTCTCCTTCTGTTCTTCCACCTCTCTAGCTAGCTCTACATTAGTAACCATTCTGCTCTCCCCTACTGATTCACTAGTATATAGAGACATAAACAGTCCAACAAGTCTTTTACTAGCTCTGATACCAATCTGATGGGATGGGGTTTGGGATAGACTAGCCTAGTCTATGCTCTTGGATCCTTTCCTTGGATCACTTGGTGTTCTCCTCACACCCTAGGGTCTCTAGGACTCCCTTTTCTTGAGGAATCCCCTGACCTTGCCCAATCCACCCACCAATGAGTTTCTTTGGTGCTCCTAAGGTCTCACCTTCTCATGAGACTTCAAACCCCTTACTATGGCTAATAAGAGCTAATCTTGTTCCACACCTTCCAAGGTCTTAGAAAGGTTGTTTCAAGTCTATTTCAAGGTTTTTCCACCCATTTATGAGCCCCCAAGAGGTTTCAAGATTCTAACCCCTTACTGATTTCACAAATTTGGGTTTTTTTGCCTTCAAAAAGGGCTACAAGGATTAGGTCCAATTAGGCCTCCTAACTAGTCTTCTAGGGCTCCCTCTCACAAATGATGCACAAACAACCCAAACTCCCAAAATGGACTACCATTGATTTGGAAAGGACTCAAAGATTTTCTAGGTTTTAGGCCTCCAAGTGTCCGTACACTATCCTTGGTGGATTTTAAGGGTTTTAAGGGTTTTTGTGAGGGTTTTTAGGGTCTGCCTAGGTCACAGTGAGTGTTTTGAGTTTTAGCCACCTTGTTTGGATTGGTGGAGGCTCCTCCTTCACACAAATGATGCTTCACTCACTCCTTTACACTTCCTCCAAAGGATGCACTCTCCACTAATCAACCTTTCTTTCCAAGACCTCTGCACCAACAACCATTCCTAACCGAGCCCTGTTCAGTCTTGCCTAGGAATGGGTCTTTGCTTGGCCTCCTTGAATTTTCAAGGGCCCTGCTTGCTTGGGACTATATTATAGGGTCTCCACATCCATTCCCCATGGTTTCATGGTGGTTCCACAATGGGGAATGGAGTTAAGACTTCATTTACTCAAACCAGTCCAAAACGGGATAGTAAGACTGCAACTTACAAATTATTTACAAACACACTCAACCGGTAAACAAAAAGCTAATCTAAACACTTAAAATGAAGATATATACACCAAAGAAGACATTTCACACAGGTTTGCTTGCAAATCAATCCATTTGTTTTCTTGGTAACATCATTCAAACTGACTGGTAACCCCAAAAATAGTCACAGTCAATTTAGTTTGCTTGAGCCATACAATCTCTGACATCCAACCCTTTAACTTAGGGTTTGTAACATCTTATACTACCCATACCTTGGTTGGTGTGCCATATTTAGGGTTGTCCATGCCAACCTAAGGATTTTGACATCATGGTGGAAAAGTTGCTTGACAACTTTTAAAAGTTGTCATGCAACTTTTGAGCAACTTTCTCAATGTTGCTCTTCATGACTCCTAGACCCACAATGGGCCAACCTAAGGACACCACCATGATATAAAGGACCCCTAAACACCTCTAGGGCACAAATACCCTTCATTTTCAAGAAAATCATAATCTTGACTTATGACCCGTAAGATCTCCTCTAGGACCCTACCTAGGACCTATGAGCACATGGCTCATTATTTTATGTACAATGGCTTCTAAAGAAGCATACCACCAACAAGAAAAAGAAAGAGAAAGAGTTTGGAAGGGTGCTCCTACACCACATCCACCCAAGGGGTGTGCTGGAGTTGAGAGAGATCAAGGAGAAGCCATTAGTGCATATGGAGAAAACTTTGCTATTGCCATAAAAGTAATCCATGACCAAGTGAAGACTCATCTTCAACAATCTGCAGAGAGATATAAAGCACATGCTGAAAAAAAGAAGAGAGATGTTCAGTTTGATGTGGGAGACTTGGTGTGGGTTCACTTGAAGAAGGAAAGACTTCCAAAAGGAAGATACACAAAGCTGATGCAAAGAAAGATTGGACCCTACCAAATCTTGAAGAAATGTGGTTCAAATGCCTATGAACTTCAACTACCATCTGATCTTGGTTTGTCACCTATTTTTAATGTTTGTGACTTAACTCTTTATAAGTGTAGTGTTGATGCAGACGAAGACACAATTTAGGACATTGTTGATGATGACATTCCCAAACATGAACCACCAAAGTTTCATAAGGTTCTAGATACTAAGGTTGCCAAGCGAACCAGAAGTAAATTTTACATGGAGTATTTGGTGGCTTGGAAAGGACAACCTGATACTGAAGCAAACTGGATGACAGAGAAATAGATCAAAGATCATGGTGCAGATCTGCAAACTCTCATCTCAAGTGGACTTAAGATTTCTTCTTCTGGGAGTATGGTGCAGAAGCACCTCATCAAACCCTTCAAGATGACAAGTCAGACTCTGATAAGGGAGGATAAGGCATTAACAATGTCTTTAGGATGTTTTATATAGGTTTTTAATCATGCATTATATGTTTCTAATAATGAACCCCATCTTGTGAGCCAAACTCCTATTTTGGCATTTCTATGAGCCAACTAGGAAGTTTGGACAATAGGGGATCAAATGTGTTGGTTTTACATGTTTTAAGATGTTTTAGGAGGGGTTGAACTTGACCCAAGGCATTAGGAGGCGAAAGATGACATTTTGACAACTTTTGCAAAAGTTGTCAAAAGTTGTCATGAGCAACTTTTATGCACTTTTTGCATTTTGTAATTTGAAACTCCTCTAATGGCTCTAACCTCTTTATTTTCAGTTGAGAGAAGTTGAGGAATGGTTTATACACCTTGTGGATCCAAGGGTGTGATGGTACAGAGAAGAGTTTTGATGCAAACAAACTAATAGAATTTTGAGTTTTTCCTGCAATTCTGGAGTTTTGGTCCGTGGTATGGTTTTGTACGGATTGGGGTCCATTCCCAATGATGTGAATTGTTTGGAGAGGAGATTTAACTCTATTTTGGTTTTGATTTGAAGTCTTTATTGCATGTGTTTCTCCTGATATTCAAGTTTGGTTGTAGGTACCTGGAAAACCAGGGTTTACCTTGGTTTTTTCCTCCTTCATGGCCATATCTTGCACTTTACCAATCTGAGACTCATGGGATTTGGTGAAAGGAAATTATATTAAATTTATTTTATATTTCCAAGAGTTTTTTTTAGGAGGAGCAAGGGAGAGAAGTATTTGGAGCGACCCTAGGTAGACATCTCTATGTGGCCACCTAGACCTTGAACAAATAAAAGTACCTTGTGTGCAAATGGTGATGCTTCCAGGCATGTAACCTTGTAATCCCTATTTATTTATGTTTCCCAACATTCCCATAGAATTTTAATTTACCGGTTCATTCATCTGAGCATAGTTGCTTCATAAAAGAGGCCTAATTAGCCCTTTTACGATAGCCAACTTCCTACCGGCAAAGACCTTTATTTTATAGACCTTGACCCTTCCTTTTGGGGACTTCTATAACTTCTAAAAGGGTGTTTGAATCCATAATTTTTATTCCAATTTTTTTGGGAAAAATTGAACTTAAGGTCCCTTTACTCACTAAATAGGGCTACAAGCAACTAGGCCTAATTGGGCGAGTTTCTTAAGGAATGAGCATGTATTCTTGCAACCGGTGCTTTGTTTGACCTTAGGGAGTCTTGTATGACCAAAAAACGATGTGCAAATGATTTGTAACCCTTGGAGGTATCATGGAGTGTGTTGTAGCAAGATATTCCTGATTGAGTAGGCAAGAGCCTTGGAGATGGTGAGAAGATTGTACTAAAGTTGTAGAGCCTTGCCTTGATAGGATCCCATTCATGTGCTAGGGGGTCAGTGTTGTACATTTTGAGGTGTTTGGTAGGTAACAAGGAGGGCTCTTCATCAGCCAGCATGACATTATCATGCATGTTACCAGTATGAAGGCAGGAGTAGTGTCAACTGGTAAACAAGGCTACCAGTATGCAAGGAAGTGCAGAAGTGAAAGGCTCCCATCAGATGAAGATGAAAATGATGTGGATTGGCAAGCTTATTACCAGGGTGATGTGATCCCACTAGCAGAAAAGGTGACTGCATGGTTTGAGTATTAACTGGTTAGTGCATCACCAGTAAGGTAAGATGGACTAGTAGCATAAAGGGAATACTGGTTTTGTGTTGTGGTTAGTGGCTAAGCCTAAAATGACATAGTGGCTTGAGCTGAGGTGGATACCAATGATGATGACATGTAGGGAAGAGGTGGTGTACATGTAGTGGAGGATAAATGGTGTGTTAGTGAGATATTTGGTGAGTAGGTCAAGTTTAGTGTTGACTGCATAAATCATAGGTCAGGTGCAGGAGTTTGTGGCTCGAGGAGGACTGAAAGGTGGAGTTTTGTGTTGTGATGATGGATGTAGGTTGTGCAGATACAAATCTGATTTGGAGTAGCAAATGGTGAGACCATTTAATGTGATTGGCATATACAGGTCGATGATTAGTTTGTCATGTTTTCTAAATATAACAAATGTGTATTGGAAGCAGTGAGATTGGTGGTGATGGGTGATCTATTGCAAGTTGAAAATCTCAAAGAAGAGATTCAATGTGATCTGATGTGGATTGATTCAGTGAAGCAAACCCTTGCACGCTAGTATTTGATTATTTGTTTTGTCAGGAAAGCTTCTGTAGTGCCCCTACTCTAGTTAGCTTTATAATACTGGTTTGACCTTGGTTAACTTTTTTTATGTGGCATTCTTAGATGGTTGATTTACCATTATGTAATGTTGTAGTCAGATATTATGATTATTGTGCATACGTGTTAATGTGCTTTCACATCAATTCTTATGTAAGTTTATTTGTTCTCCTGATTCATGTTATCAATCTTGGGCTAACACTTTCATTAAATATATATATGTATGCTTGTGTGACTCATGGTTGCCAGAGATTGCAGGTACAGTACCGCCTACATGTGAGGTTCGTCTTCACTTGGATTCATAGGTTTGAGTGTACCTCTTTGGTCCTTAGATTTTGGATTAGGTGGTTGTAAAACCTTCATTTTACCCTAGTCGTGCTCAAGTAAGCTTCGTTAGTCGTTTGTTGGTTTCCCTTTTGTTTGGATTTGCGGGTCGTGTATCTGGTTGGCTTCCTCGGGTTGCATGCTTTGTGTGTGGTAAAATTGAGTATTTAATCCTAAGTATTTAATTTGATTTAATGTGTGCTTACGCATTTTAATTAAGGAACTAAATTAAATAGGTTTCTTTTATGCGGTTAATCATTAATTAAAAATTGCTCTATTCATGTTTGTAGTAAGTTCAATTTAATGGTTATTTTAAATGATGAATTTATGCAGTTTATGCTTTTTGAAAAGAAAGATTTAATTTATTTGAAATAGAAATAATTTAACCTATTTGGCATTTTGGAAATAAAAAGGTTAATTTCAAATAAGAAAGAAAATGAATTTTTATTAGAAAAGCAACTTTAGTATATTTAATTTGTTGAAAAGAATGATTTTTGGATTTTAATTGAAAGAAAGTATTTTAAATTAAAAAACAAGAAATTAGGTCAAACATTTCACCATTTAACCTAGATTTGAAAACATTTTTGGGGAGGATTATTTTTGGAGAGTATTTTTTTTTAAAAAAAAAGAAGATATTTGGAGAAGGGTTTTTGGAGAAGATTTGGGCATTTTTGGGGAAGAAGGATTTCTTGAGCTGTAGGTTGGGCTCTTCATCAGATCTTGCCAAGAATAAAAAATGAGGTAGGATTCTGGTGCATCTCTTTGATTTCTTGTTTTATTGAGTTTGTTTTTCTAAAACCAAATATTGGGGAATGGTTGTTCATGATGAAATATTGCTTAAAATCTCCAATGGGTGTTCTCTGATTTAAGTTTTTTATATGGGAATTTGGTTTGGGGTTTGGCAAATTGGTGGAATCATTGTATGATAAATGATCTTCTTTATGCCCAAAATATGTTATTTGGTTGAGAAAATTTTGACTATTTTAGGTCTGGTTATTTTAGAAATTTTAATTATTTGTTATCCATGGGCATTCTGGAAATTGTTTGAAGTCTCTGTTTGAGACTTTGAATACTAAATCAAACTAGGGTTTCCTTTTTGTAAAGCTATTATTAAATATATAATAAAATATAAATCTTGAAATTATTGTTTGGGCGGATTGAGTTGGAGGGCGGAGGAGCCTAGGCTCAACCCGCGGCCCCCCTCTCTTCCCTGGGTTCATAGCTTTGTCTGTGACCACATTGTATTTATATATATGTAAGCATGGAAGCATCAGTTTAATTGGGAAATGATCATCATTTTTTAATTTCCTTTTTAATGTGTATTTCCATTTTTGGAAAGATTAAATTATTGTTTTCGAGCAAGTATAAGAAAGATGTTTTAGTTTGAAAAAACAATATCATATTCTTAGTTGATTATTGAATATTTGATTTTATATCATTGTGTGTTCCACATATATATTATAATTATTTTAATGTGATTTTGGTTTGGAAACTCATGATGATGTATTTATGTTAATATTTGATGCAAATGAACTTTAGTGAATTAGAAAACCATGAACGTCATGTACCTAGACAAGGTAGACAGGTTGCAATTCAAATTTAGATCAATTAGAAAGTTCGATCGATTTTTGTGTGTAAACAATATGGAAGAAGATTTTCTTTTCTGATTTATGCCTATGCATGTTTAATTTTTTTTATTCGCATTTGCTTAAAAAATGACAAGTCCTTGATGGTGAATGTTGAATATTGTCGCATGTTGATTTGGGTACCTGTTTATGTCCTTGATATCGAGTATTTACTATTTTCATGTGTTGGTGTTGTATCCAGTCATGTCCTGTTGTGTTTGCCCTTGTGAGAACCTTATATTTATGTTAGACCATGGGTTGCTTATGATGGGTTGCGAAGACTTAGTGTTGCGGATCCACCAATTGATTTTTGTATTTGTTTCTTATTATGTTCAGTTGGATCCTTTTCCTATTCAAGGATCATTATTGTATTTATTGACCGATTTGGTCGTATGTATTATTGGTTTAAGTACACCTTGATGGCAGGATGTAAATGATGTGAACCTTATGTTAGGATTCTCAAAGATACTAAGAGAGGGGGGGTGAATCAGTATCAACCGGTTAACAGATTTTCTGGCCTTATTAAATATTTTGCATTCCAAAACAATGTACTAGTAAACAAGAATTAATGAGGTAAATATGAACAATAAACACAAGATAGAAAGCACACCATAACACAAGATTTTTGGCAAGGAAACCCGGTGTGGGAAAAACCTCGGTGGGATTTGTGACCCATAATATTCACTCACTAGCCAATGAATGGATATTTCTAACAATGATGTGCCTACACATGCAAGAAGGCCAACTGCCTAGAGCTCACTACTCAAATACAAAGGGAAGTCTCACTGACTTACAAAATGGATTATGAGAATCCAATATAATATACTACTACAAAAAGCATCTGCTATGCCAAGTTCAGTACTAGTTGAAGCTCATACAATAACCATAAACCTTTCTACAAGATCTGCCTTAGTATTTGCTCTACATATCCATCTTATCATCTCTCTACGAAATGATCTACAAGATCTCATACTTATATATGAGTCTTATTACAATATGACATGTCGGTTTACAAAAAGGTATTACAATTAAATACAATATATAATAAACAAAGTCCTAACAGCTAGGGTGTCGACAAATATCCTTGTCGTTGCCGGTGAACTATCTACCAGTGTAGAGTTTCCTGGTGTCGGTACGATAACATTTTAAGGTTTCCATCAAGGACAATACCTTAAATAACGTACAATTCTCATTGGAGTGTGCAATTCCAACACCTTAAGTATTCTACATGCTATTATTTTATCAGAGGGGTCTTGCAGTTGAGCTAACCCAGAGATGTAGCCCACTAGGGGTGAACTTCGATATCATTTCAATGTTATGTGGTGTTTATGTTCTTTTGTTTCCCCTTTAATTTAGCATGTATGGATGACATTATATTAAAATATGTAATGTGGAGTAGATGAAGTTAATCGTAAATGCATGTATGTAGTCATCTTATTAATGCAGTAATTTGGATCACGAAGAATGTAAATTTGAATAATGGAATGTATTCATATGTTGATAATGCAATTAAAGTACACTCGGAAAGCATTCATTATCTTATAATGAAATTAGATGCATGACTTATGTTTTAATGAAAGTTTGGGTGAAATGTATGGTTAAAATTGTAATGGATGAACCTAATCATGTTGTCTATATTGCTAACTTTAATGGATGAACTTCGTCATGTTATCTATATTTTTAACCTTAATGGATGAACTCACCAAGTTATCTATATTTCTAACCTTAATGGATGAACTCATCATGTTATCTATATTTTAACTTTAATGGATGAACTTCATAATGTTATCTATATTTTTAACCTTAATGGATGAACTCATCAAGTTATCTATATTTCTAACCTTAATGGATGAACTCATCATGTTATCTATATTTTAACCTTAATGGGTGAACTTCATCATGTTAGCTATATTTTAGCATTAATGGATGAACTCATCATGTTATCTATATTTTCAACCGTAATGGATGAACTCGTCCTGTTATCTATAATTTTAATTTAATGAACTAATTATATCCTTGTTTAAAGTAATAACTAGAAATTAAGTAAATCAACTTAATTGGGTTAATTATCATGGATTGAGATAAGTGTTGAATCAATTAATCACGTTGGGAAACCCTTTAGGTGTTAGCTAAGTATTCCGCTATGTGATCTGAGCTTATGATAACTCATTGTATCATTATGTTGTGTTTAAAACTCTTAAAATATATATATTTGCACTCTATTCTCAAGTTTTAGCCTTATCCCTTCGAGGTTTGCTGGCGGGGCATTACATTTGGTATCAGAGCCCAAGTTGCAAACATTGGGATCTATGGTGTCGCTTGTGCTCTTAGTTGGTGTGAGGTGCATCAGCCTTATGTTGTATGCTTGTCCTCCTTTTGTATGTTTTTTATTGATGCATAGGATCTTGAAGATCTTAAGTACTCGTGTTCTGTTCTTTTGCATATTCTTTTGAGCAGACCTTAATTGTGTAACATGTGTGTTCACACCTTGTTTTCACCTTCTTGATGTTGGTACTTTTGAGTGATTATACGTGCTTTGTTTTCTTATTGAGGTCTTGGTCTATGATTACTCTTATTCTGAAAGAGAGTCATATGCACCTTCTTTATTGATTGTTGTACTCTTTAGACTAATCCATTGGGTTGGTTAGTGCTTGTCTTGAATCTGAAAGTACAAAATGTGCTTGTTTTAAGATTATGAGCTAGCTTAGTGTTGTCCACTTGAAGTACTTGTATGGTAGATGTTGAATGCTTATTTTGTAGCAAATTGAATGATTATCATCCTTCCTCGTCTTTCTCTCTAGAAATTAAAATGTTTGTTTTATGTGTATTTATCACTTATGTGAGTTTTCTTATTGCGAGAGAAAGGTTGTGACTTCTTGAACCCTTGTGTAAACCTTATGATGCTTCTGTTATTTTAGATAATAAGAGGGCTATGGGTCTAAAAGTCCATATTGGTTATGGGGAGAAAATTGTATGTTTACATTAAAGAATTCTCCATGTGTATTGTAGGAGTAACATAATGGAATTTCTATTTTAAGTAATGTGCATTAATGTGTGAATAATTGTTATGTGAAAACTGCCTTGTGTGTAAAAGATGTATAAAAAGGGAACATGTTATAGTGGCTAAGAGAGTGCGTTAATGTGTTCCATGAAAGATTGTTTTATGTGTTTCATAATACCGATTCAATTGAGGACCTATTTTAACAATGCTATATTGAACTTGATTTTGGATATATATAATTGCCTTAGTATGAATAGAAAGTGCAAAAGAAAAGTTTGTTTGATGTGCCCGCATTAATATGTATTATTTAGTTGATAGCTCCTCGTCTATATTTTGTTTGTACTTTGAGTTTTTCAATGAAAGATTGCAGATTATGATATGTTTCATATTTATTAAGAGTAGTGGGTGTCTGCAAGAGGTCTTGCATGAGCAAAAATATTGTTTGTCTTGATTTCTTGTGTTGGAAAAAAATAGGACATTCTGTTGCAACCATTATATTTGGAGATGTCGTGTTAGGCCTATTGGCATTCTTCTAAAAATGGTAGTGAAATGAAAATTGTTCAATTAAGATGATAGGCTTATAGTGAGAAATTTTATAATGTTGTGTGATATTGTTAATCTTGTGCTAATGTAAGAAATGGTTTGACTATCAAACTCTCCTTCCCTTTTTCCCTACCTAGATTATAAGATTTTTAGAAATGCTACAAAAGAATGCATTGATTTAAATAGAATGTTTATAAAGCATGTGAAATTGTATTTTTACATTTTGGCTTCATATTGAAAGATAGAAGTCTTACGTTTTGGAAAGAAAAATTGCATGGTTAGTAATGTGAATATGAATGCTTAGAGGAATTAGTGGAAGATATAGGAATGATGTTATTTCCTTATGTAATTCTGAATTGTAAAGAATTTTTTCGTACTTGTATCTAGAATAAATTTTATTCAGTTATTCATGTGGGAAGCATAATTAAAACCTTCCTTGAGTAGATGATAGTGTACTAAAAAATTACTCCCCATAAATGTGACTAAACCAGTACTAGTGCTTTCGTTGTGTATTGTAAGAAACCCGTGCTTTCTATATGTGCCCACGGGATGGTGAAATAATCAACCATGGAGAATATGTTTACTTATGGGTATGGGAATACCATACTATTTATGTGTTGTTGCATGCTTGTTACCTTACTGAGTGCCAACCCATGGGTTGTTGATAAGTCAATATGTGAAGGGGTAGTATTAGAAGTCACCATTCCTTGAATAGTATGGATCGACATATGAGTAATGTCAGCACAAAGCGAATTTAGATTCTCTATTTCGAGGAAAAATATAGTTATATAATAAAACTGTATTAAAGGTGTACTCAATAATTTCCCTTTTGATGAACCAATTTATAAGGTTTATGTGTGCCAGCCTATTCCTCTCCTTTATTTGAGCATATTGATGGTAGTTCTTGAGCATAGTGATGGTGCATCTTGGAGGATATTTTGCCTTGTCTTCATTAAAGGTATGTTATTTCCACATGAGTTGCCAATTGGCAAGCATTGGTAGACATGTGGGTGGACCTTAGCCATGTATACCTCTAGCTTACAGTGAGTGTCCTTAGAGGTACATCGCTATGCAGGGTATGATCTGTGCATGCCCTTTTCCATGAGGTACACTGGCATGTGGGATACGTCCATTGCGTTCCTTTTTCGCTTGGAGTATTGCCATGCCATGGTGAGACACGATGTGGGATGTAGTAGACATTACCATGTAGCCTACCGAATGGTTTAGGGTAGAGCCATGTTTTGTGACAATGTGATGTGGGGTGATGTCGAGGTGCACACTACCATGCCATGCAGATGTGTGACTAGGGTGCACCACATGATGAACTACTGCGATAGCCAGATGATTGTTCCTTCCATCCTCGTTGGTGGCTAGATGCTAGTCACATAGTGATGTTATGTGCAATTATGATGTTCTTATTTATTTCCTTGTGGACCAGAAATTTATTTTATTTTGACTTTGAAGGTTTAGCCCCGATCTTGCGATCTTGTGCTTACTTGATTTGGTGTTGCAATTCCGGATTATTTTCTTGCCTTACTATTGGAATTGATGATTATTATCTTTATTCTTTTGTACTTTGGTGGCTAAATTGGGTTATCCTTATTATTTTTGTATGTTGGTCTTGTGTTGAAATGTGAATTTCTCTCCAAGAATGTAGGAGACGGTCTTGGTTGAGTGTATACAAGGAAGTAGACATAGGGAACCTTGAGGATGAGGGTATGTGAGGCTATGACACCGCTAGGATCCACTACCTACCTATATGTGGTGACTATCTCTTGGAGGCTAACCACCTTACGCAATAAGGGATGTTCACAAGGGTCTTGTATGGAAGGTAGTACTGCTATGGTGTGCCCTAGCACCATCAAGCCCTTGAGTGAGATGTTGGATATTTATGATCATGTTATTTTGTTATGAGATCAGACATAGAGATGTTGATTGTGCATATTATCTATGACCGAGCATTAGACATGCTCATATGTGGCCTTTTGAGTTGTGTATTCCAGTTATGTGGATGGTTATTATGTGTAATTATGGAGTGAATTGTGTTATCTTGTCACTATGTTATGGGACATAGTCATTGGAAAGATTTTTATATGCCGGCAAGTGTAAACAATTGTGTTCTACATGTTGCTCTTATTTCATGAAAGCTAACTTGGTTGTAGAATTTAAAATTTGACTAGTTATATGCGATAAAGTTTTATGAAAAAAGATGGACTCGTAAAGGAAATTGATCATGATGGCATGTTTTCTTGTCATATTGGTAGATGATTATGGTAATTGTTGTTTACCACTTTTTATGCTTTAATTTGGTGTAATAAAAGGAAGAAATTTTTTTTATGTTTCTCTGCTATGATTATAGATAATTCCCAGAATGTTATAAGAAATGTATGGATTTAGATGTATCTTGTTAATGGATAATGACATTCGTAGAGGATTTAACAATAATGTTTCAATTATTTGTGAAAAGATTCATATATGCAAATTGATATTTGTTAAATGATTTTCCAGGCTAATGCGTGCTGCATGTTTTCCATCTAGCCTTATAACTTCCAGGAGTAAGTCAGAACCTAGGGGGGGAGGATGTAGCGCCCCTACCCTAGTCAGCTTTGTAATACCGGTTTGACCTTGGTATACTTTTTTATGTGGAATTCTTGGATGGTTGATTTACCATTATGTAATGTTGTAGTCAGATATTATGATTATTGTGCGTACCTATTAATGTGTTTTCACATCGATTCTTAGGTAATTTTATTTGTTCTCCTGATTCATGTTATCAATCTTGGGCTAACACTTTCATTAAATATATATATGTATGCTTGTGTGACTCATGGTTGCAGGAGATTGCAGGTACACTGCCGCCTAGGTGTGAGGTTCATCTTCCCCTGGATTCGCAGGTTTGAGTGTACCTCTTTGGTCCTTAGAGTTTGGATTAGGTGGTCGTAAAATCCTCAGTTTACCCTAGTTGTGCTCAAGTGAGCGTCATTAGTCGTCTGTTGGTTTCCCTTTTGTTTGGGTTTGCCGGTCGTGTATCTGGTTGGCTTCCTTGGGTTGCGTGCTTTGCGTGTGGTAAAATTGAGCATTTAATCCTAAGTATTTAATTTGATTTAATGTGTGTTTACACATTTTAATTAAGGAACTAAATTAAATAGGTTTCTTTTATGCGATTAATCATTAATTAAAAAAAAATTTATTCATGTTTGTAGTAAGTTCAATTTAATAGTTATTTTAAATGATGAATTTATCTAGTTTATGCTTTTTGAAAGGAAAGATTTAATTTATTCGAAATAGAAATAATTTAACCTATTTGGGATTTTGGAAATAAAAAGGTTAATTTCAATTAAGAAAGAAAATGAAATTTTATTAGAAAAGAAAGTTTAGTATGTTTAATTTGTTGAAAAGAATGATTTTTGGATTTTAATTGAAAGAAAGTATTTTAAATTCAAAAATAAGAAATTAGGTCAAACATTCCTCCATTTAACCTAGGTTTGAAAATATTTTTGGGGATAATTTATTTTGGAGAGAATTTAAAAAAAAAAAAAAAGATATTTGGAGAAGGGTTTTTGGAGAAGATTTGGGCATTTTTGGGGAAGAAGGATTTCTTGAGCTGCAGGTTGGGCTCTTCATCAAATCTTGCCAGGAATGCGAAATGAGGTAGGATTCTGGTGCATCTCTTTGATTTCTTGTTTTATTGAGTTTGTCTTTCAAAAACCAAATATTGGGGAATGGTTGTTCATGATGAAATCTTGCTTAAAATCTCCAATGGGTGTTCTCTGATTTAAGTTTTTATATGGGAATTTGTTTTGGGGTTTGGCAGTTTGGTGGAATCACTGTATGAGAAATGATCTTCTTTATGCCCAAAATATGTTATTTGGTTGAGGAAATTTTGACTATTTTAGGTTTGGTTATTTTGGAAAGTTTAATTATTTGTTATCCATGGGCATTCTGGAAATTGTTTGAAGTCTCTGTTTGAGACTTTGAATACTAAATCAAACTAGGGTTTCCTTTTTGTAAAGCTATTATTAAATATATAATAAAATATTTATCTCAAAATTATTGTTTGGGCAGATTGGGTTGGAGGGCAGAGGAGCCTAGGCTCAACTCGCACCCACCCTCTCTTTCCTGGGTTCGCAGCTTTGTCTGTGACCATATTGTGGCCGCAGAGCTCTGCGACCAAAGTGTGGCCACAAAGGCCTGGGACCAGAATATGGCTGCAATGACCTGCATCCACATTTGTGGCCGCAGAATCCTACGACTGTAGCTTGGCCACATAAGGCTACGTCCACATTGTGGCCGCAAGGACCTGCATCCACATTGTGGCCGCAAAGTCCCACGTCCATAGTGTGGAGGCCACGTTTCTGTGTCCCCATTGGTGGTCGTAGCCTCTGTGGCTAGGGCACAACCTCCACTCCCATGGAGGGAGGTGGGCCCCACAGTTTGCTTATTTTATTTTATTTTAATTAAAAAATGCATCGCTATTTTAATGGGGTTTATTTAAAAAAGGTTTTCAATATTTTTTATTAAAAATTTTAAAATAGTATTTTTTAATTATTAATTATTAATTAGTATGTATTTTATTAATTGGGAATTAATATATATATATATATATATATTAATTAATATTTAATTTGTATTTATATATATGTAATCATGGAAGCATCAGTTTATTTGAGAAATCATCATTGTTTTTTAATTTCCTTTTTAATGTGTATTTCCATTTTTGGAAAGTATGTTATTGTTCGCAAGAGAAGTGATTAGATTATTGTTTTCGAGCAAGTATAAGAAAGATGTTTTAGTTTGAAAAATGAATATCATATTCTTAGTTGATTATTGAATATTTGATTTTATATCATTGTGTGTTTCACATATATATTATAATTATTTTAATGTGTTTTTGGTTTGGAAACTCGTGATGATGTATTCATGTTATTGTATGATGCAAATGAACATTAGTGAGTTAGAAAACCATGAAAATCATGTACCTAGACAAGGTAGACAAATTGCAATTCAAACTTAGATCAATTAGAAAATTGGATCGATTTTTGTGTGTAAACAATATGGAAGAAGATTTTATTTTCTGATTTATGCCTATGCATGTTTAATTTTCTATATTCACATTTGCATAAGAAATGACAAGTCCTTGATGGTGAATGTTGAATATTGTTGCATGTTGATTTGGGTACCTGTTTATGTCCTTGATCTTGAGTATTTACTGTCTTCATGTGTTGGTGTTGTATCTGGTCATGTCATGTTGTTTTTGCCCTTGTGCGAATCTAATATTTATGTTAGACCATGGGTTGCTTATGATGGGTTGCGAAGACTTAGTTTCGTGGATGCACTAGTTGATTTTTGTATTTGTTTCTTATTATGTTCAGTTGGATCCTTTTCCTATTCAGGGATCATTATTGTATTTATTGACCAATGTGGTCATATGTATTATTGGTTTAAGTACGCCTTGATGGCAGGATGTAAATGATGTGAACCTTATGTTAGGATTCTCAAAGATACTGAGAGGGGGGGGGGGGGGGGGGTGAATCGATATCTAACTGGTAAATAGATTTAATGACCTTATTAAATATTTCGCATTCCAAAACAATGTACCGGTAAACAAGAATTAATGCAGTAAATATGAACAATAAACACAATATAGAAAGCACACCATAACACAAGATTTTTGGCGAGCAAACCCGGTGTGGGAAAAACCTCGATGGGATTTGTGACCCACAATATTAACTCATTGGCCAATGAATGGATATTACTTACAATGATGTGTCTACACATGCAAGAAGGCCAACAGCCTAAAGTTCACTGCTCAAATACAAAAGGAAGTCTCACTGGCTTACAAAATGGATTATGAGAATCTAATATAATGTATTGCTACAAAAAGCATCTGCTATGCTAGGTTCAGTACCGGTTGAAGCTCATACAATAACCATAAACCTTTCTACAAGATCTACCTTAGTATTCACTCTACATATCCATCCTATCGTCTCTCTATGAAATGATCTACAAGATCTCATACTTATATATGAGTCTTATTACAATATGCCATGTCGGCTTACAAAAAGATATTACAATTAAATACAATATATAATAAACAAATTCCTATCTGCTAGGGTGCTGATAAACGTCCTTGTCGCTGTCGGTGAACTATCTGCCTATGTAAAGTCTACCAGTGTCGGTGCCATAAGATTGCAAGGTTGCCATTAATGACAATACCTTCAATCACCTACAATTCTCATTGGAGTGTGCAATGCCAACACCTTATGTATTCTACATGCTATTATTTTATTAGAGGGGTCTTGCAGTTGAGTTGACCCAGAGATGTAGCCCACTAGGGGTGAACTTTGATATCATTTCGGTGTTATGTGGTGTTTATGTTCTTTTGTTTCCCCTTTAATTTAGCATGTATGGATGGCATTATGTCAAAATGTGTAATGTGGATTAGATGAAGTTAATCGTAAATGCATGTATGTAGTCATCTTATTAATGTAGTAATTTGGATCAGGAAGAATGTAGATTTGAATAATGGAATGTATTCATTTGTTGATAACGCAATTAAAGTATGCTTGGAAAGCATTCATTATCTTATAATGAAATTAGAGTATGTAATCAAATTAGATGCATGACTTATGTTTTAATGAAAGCTTGGGCGAAATTTTTGGTTAAAATTGCAATGGATGAACCTAATCATGTTGTCTATATTTCTAACTTTAATGGATGAACTTCATTATGTTATCTATATTTTTAACCTTAATGGATGAACTCATCAAGTTATCTATATTTCTAACCTTAATGGATGAACTCATCATGTTATCTATATTTTAACTTTAATGGATGAAATTCATCATGTTATATATATTTTTAACCTTAATGGATGAACTCATCAAGTTATCTATATTTCTAACCTTAATGGATGAACTCATCATGTTATCTATATTTTAACCTTAATGGGTGAACTTCATCATGTTAGCTATATTTTAGCATTAATGGATGAACTCATCACGTTATCTATATTTTCAACCTTAATGGATGAACTCGTCCTGTTATCTATAATTTTAATTTACTGAACAAATTATATCCTTGTTTAAAGTAATAACTGGTAATTAAGTAAATCAACTTAATTGGGTTAATTAGTGTGGGTTGAGTTAAGTTTTGAATCAAGTAATCACATTGGGAAACCCTTTAGGTGTTAGCTAAGTATTCCGTTGTGTGATCTGAGCTTATAATAACTCATTTTATCATTATATTGTGTTTAAAACTCTTAAAAAAAATATTTGCACTCTATTCTCGAGTTTTAGCTTTATCCCTTTGGAGTTTCCTAGCGGGGCATTTCAACTTGGCTATAAATATGCAGATAGGAGATCATAGATGATTGATGCTACTAGATGCTATGGTACTAGATATTGAAGAATAAAGTGTGAGTCTGTAGCAGAGAATTAATCAGTCAGATAATTCAATGAAGATCATTGAAGTGAATGAGTGCTTGAGAGAACCAATAAGAGGATTTAACCAATGAGGTTAAAGTGACCGGTGAGTTGTCATAGAAAATAACAAATCATTCAACTGGTTGTGTCCAACCGGTAAGAAGACAACAGTGAGTGAATCAGTGAAGTGTGAGTGTCAGAGAAAATCTGATAAGGAAAAAGTTGAGCAAAGGCAGAGTGACAAAAAGAGATTCAACTGGTAAGTGTTGAGGTAACCGGTGAAGTAGTTGCAGAGTCTGTTAGTTCTCCTAACCGATAGAGAGAGGATTCTATCAATAAGAAAGATTGAAGAGATAAAACCAGTAGAGAGAGGATTCTATCAGTAAGTCTAAGGGAGAGTGAAGGGAGATTCGGCAGAGCTGATGCAAAGAACATAGAGCATCAGACAAATATATGTGTGATTGTTACAAAGCTCATTTGTAACAAGGTTATTACTATTGTATTGATTTATTTCATTGTAATTATTGAGTTGGACCTCGGTGCAGGGGTTGGTGCTCCTTGGGTTGGTGCCCTAAATCAGGGGTTGGTAATCCTTGGGTTGCTACCCTAAATCATGGGTTGGTGCTCCTTGTGTTGGTGCCCTAAAATAAAGGGTTGGTGATCCTTGGGTTCGTGTGTTGGCAATATGGATGAATTGATTATGTGTTTCATTAATGTCAACACTAGCTATTATGGTTGGTTACCTGCAAACAAGTTTTGGTTATTAGTAGAATATCTAGTGTTACAGGTAGAAGAGACTATATGTTGGACACTTCTAACATGTTTGGATCAATGGAGTATGTGTTATGTGTTACATGCTTCTAGAGCATGTTGTGGTCAGTTGGTATTGACTTGGTGATTGGATTCTATCATACACTCTTGTAAATCCATATGGGCATTGGTTTAAGGTTTAATCAGCAGAGCTTTCACTGATAACTCTTGATAGCATGCATAAGTGGTGTTGGTGTGGCTTCTAGATGGATTTGAGGATGCTGAAGATGTTCCTTGATCATGACTCAACTGATTGAAAAAAATGCTTTGATGTGGTGGACCCAGATTAGGTCTGGTGCCTATCTAGGTTATGGACCGGTATCATGTTAACGTGTTCTCTACATGTTAGCGGGATGATTTATGGATTGGTTATTGTTGTTTTGGTTTTAAGACGACATGGCATATCATTGCAATATGGATGTGTGCAATGATCTTATTGCAATATCTTTTAGGTGGCCAACCAAATTAGTTTAGGCCTTAGTGTTGGTATAAAATGATGAAAGATCTCATTGTAGGAAAGTGTATCATGGTCTTGAAATGTAATATCATATGCAAAGGAGATTTGATCAATCATAGGTGATCAAATTGGGATTAACGAATAGGTCAAAGGCCTTCAGTATTGAGTTTAACCAGGACTGTAATTGTAGTCACATAAATCTGTCCATTCTAATTAAATGAATATTTGCTATTTATTTAATTAAAAATCCACTAGCTATCAGTTAATTAAATTAATATTTAATTAATTCATCTTCAAACATTCTCCTATTAATTAAATAAATTATTTAATTTATTTTAATTAATTCACTATACCAAATTCACAATCAATTAAATGAATAAAATCAATTTATTTAATTAAAATCCCCCTTTTCCTCTTTTAAATAAATTAACATTTATTTAAATCTTTAAAAAACCCCCCCACTTGCATTTTCCTACAAATGCAACTTGCACTCATTTATTGAAATAAACTAATTTTATTTTAAATAAAAATCCTATTTTCCCTCACCCACCAAATCCAATTGCAAAATTTAATCCCCTTCTAGATTCTTCTAACCCCTTCCTAATTAGCCTAATCCATCCCCTAATTATTGTCACATTCCTAAGCAAAATGGAGTCACTTCTCAAAGACTTCAAAAGTCTTTGAAAAGCATTTAATGCTTTGTGTGTTCAACAAATTAACCCCCAAAGTCTTCAAAAACCACTAATGGCTCTTACATGACCATTTATGGCTCTTACATAACCATTTATGGTTATTTAAAACTTGTCCCCCCAAGCATTTATTGCTTTGACCATATTTATCCCTCTTGCCTTTGCACAAGAATTTATCCATTGGATAAAAGCTTTATTCTTTGAATAAAGAGTTTATTCATTCAATTAACCTTGACTTTAACTCCCAAAGTCATGTCAAGCATTTAATGCTTATTCCCTCTCCTCTCAACCTATCTAACATTGACACTTGTCATCTTGGGATTAGGTTGAAAGCCCTCACATGAATTTGAAATCATTCAATCCTGACCCTTGTTGAGATTACTCAATCTCAACCATCCATTGCCTCATTTTTCCTATAAATAGAGCCCATTTCTTCATAATCCAGATCCTAAAAACTTGTATGCATTTAACCTATAGGCATTTTAGAGAGCATTTAGCATAGCAAACTAATATCTTTGTTATTTTAGTTAAAATCAATCATTTTAATAGCATCTAGTATTTTAGTTTTTCATTTCACATTTGAAGCAAAATACTCAAATCTCAATCCTCCATAAGCATCCATAGTGCAAAAAGCTATTGGGAGCTACACTATTTTGGAACTTGGAGAGGAGAGGAACAAAGGAGAAGAAGCCAAGAGCATGTTAGGAGGTATTTGGAGATGCCTCATCATATTTGCTTCTTTAGTTAAATATGCTTTCATGTTTTTTGTATCTCTTTTGATATGTCTGTTTAGATTAGTTTTTGATTGATTAACACTAACGGTTTCTTGTGTGTGTGTTATTTATCTCAGACTAACCTTGTCCATTTTACAGAGCATCATTTGGTGAGCCCGACGTGAATCCAAACACCAAAAAGATCATTTTTTTTTAACCAATAACATGTTTGAATGTTGAAATTGTCACACAGGTTGCGCTTTAGCGCTATTGAACTTGTTCTAGTGCTATTGTTCTGACAATAGCACTATTGTATCAAGTTTAGCGCTTTTGACACTATTTTGGCACTTTCGACACTATTTTGGCGCTATTGACCCTGTTTCGGCGCGTCTACCTTCTCTATCTTTCTTTTTCTTTTAGCGCGTTTGTGTTAAATAGCGCTTCTGTTCAAACACAGACTAGCGCTATTGTAACAGAACGTTGTGAAAAGGACCTTGTAACCGAAAAAGTGAAAGTTTTTAGGCTTGTGGAAGCCCCCCTTAGACATGGATTTTACTAACCGGTTGTTGTTTGTGCAGGTTTAAAACTCACCCTTAAAAAAAAAAAAAAAAAAAAAATCACAAACTTTATTTTGGTGCTTTAAAAACTTGAATAAACAAACTTTCCTTGCTTTCTAGTTAAGGCCACTTGTTCTTTGGTGCATTAAAACTGAACAAAACAAACATTTGTTTTCTTGCAAGTTAGGAAACACACTTCATTTGGGGCTTAAAATCAACAATTCTATTTTTCTTGCATCAAAAGAATTTACAATCCACACTTCTATTTTTGGTGCACATAAAATACACAATCAGCTTGTTTAAAATTTTTGCAAAGCGATTTTTCTTTATACGTGCTTCAAATTCAGTTGACCAAGATTTCCAATTTTTAGATTATAACACATTTTGCCATTGAAGTTAAAAAGAACCCCATGACTATTGGAGCAACATCTCCAAATAGCTAGATCACATTGCAATGACAGATTAAAAAGAACAAGTGTTTTTCATGCTTGGCACACTTGTGCAAAAAGTCGGTTAAGTGGTCCTACTTCTAAGACACACTATCCTCTCCCTTGGCTTTCGTGGTCCTAGGTGCAAGAGAAAAGTGTTAGTAACACTCAAAATTTTATCTTTTTAAGAAAGGCCTGCCAAGAGACACATCACTCTTGAGAACGACCTCGCACGGTAAATCCTTCGAGCCGCTATAAAAATTAGGTGAGAGTGAAAGTTGTAGCCTTGGTATAGCTGTTCCTATAGTGTAACTGGCCGAAAGGACAAATGGGCCCCACCACCAGTTACAAGGCTCTTAAGTGAGTCACCGCAGAATGAACTTATGTCCAAAAACATCGAACATGACTAAACACCTTTAAGTAGTAGCCCACCCGTTCTATTGATTGAGGATATTTGCAATATAATTTAGTGCAAGAGCATAGATGGTTTTGCTCCCAAGATACTCACCATACATATTTCCTTGAGTAGAAACATAGCTTTTTGAAAAGTCACTTGTGGCTTGATAAAAGTGGTGACTCCCCCATCATAGGGATCATCTATTTGTTATGCTCGTGCAAGACTTAGTATATCACATCCTTACCTACCATGGTGGGATTCATAAGGTATGTAGTACCAAAGTCAAAGAAATATCAAGATGTGGGCTAAATTTATCACAACTGGCCATTTGACCTTAGGGATAAAAAGTGTTTGAAGTGTGTTCATTTTAGTCAAGACCAAGTACAAATTGAGCTGACTTCAGGCTTTCAAAATACACCTTAAAAATACATCTAAAGGAAGGGTCATATACAAGTCCAAGGATTGGGTTGATCTAGACCCATACTCATTTATGCCTTTGGGGGCAACATTCTTGTGTTTATGTGCTTGCTTTGTTTCCTTGTCAAAGAAAAATCAGAAAATCACTTCCAAAAACAAAGTATTCATCCAACCAAACACATCAAAAACAAAGTGCAAACAACAAGAGTATCAAAACTTTATGACCATTCTTCACATCTTGCGAAAGAAGAAGCATCATCAGAATATCAACTTGAAAAGAAGACCATTAAGTTCAAAGGCTTTGACCAAATGGAGGAAATTCTTCTATATAAATAGACAAATCTTTGTCTCCCATAGAGTTTTTTTGCGTCACATGCGCCTCTACCTTTCAAGGCAAAACAAACAAATTTGATTCAGAATCATTGAACTGCGGAGCTTTTATGCAATATAGAGCTCTGAGTTATCACAAAAACCAAGGAGGTAAGATTAATCCCAACTTTTTCCCAAACGTCTGTATCACATACAACACAGCTCGAGAAATACCACCAACACCCAAAAGAGAAGAGGTAGAGTTTGTCCCATTTGTGACACAAAGTTTTTATTGAAGTTGAAAACATTTCATCCATTATCTTACTCATACATCATCACTTCATCATCAATCCATCCCAACTCTCAAAACATTAAGAGGTTTTTGTCCCAAGTTCTCTTGTAGATATTTCTTGAATCAAACACATCACATCACTTTTTAGATTGTTTCTACATCTAGGATAAGCTCATCCTAAGAGACACATCTATGCAGGTTAAAACTAGTTCATGAGTGAATCCTCTCATTACTAGGTAGTCAAATCTGTAACACATCTCAGATTTCTCTACACCTTATCACATCAAAACTTATCAAAAAGCAATTCAAGGAAGGAATTTTGGTTACATCCACCTTAAAAGTGCTAGAGATCCACGTGCAACACAATTCACCAACCATCAATCTTTCATTTCATCAAACAACTCATCATCATTTTCACACAACTTCAACAAAAGCTTGTAAAACAAAATGGCCCAAACTCGATCACAGTCAAGGCAACGAGAAATAGAAATGGAAGAAGAAGAAGAGGAAAATCTCAATGAATTTCAAGAAGTACTTGGAGGAAATGTGAATGACGAAAACCCAAGTACTCCTACTCCTACAACAATAGAAAGGGCCTAGCATAATCCTCTCTTTAACAGACTTTTTGACGAAATACTCAAGAGCAATGTGGATGCTCACTTCTTAAAACTCACTCAAGAAGGAGCAAAACTCCCCTCTAACTTTGACCTTGCCTAATTAAGACAAGCATTAGAATGACAAAGTCGCCATGAAGAGGAAAGAGGTAGAGATCCCATCAGATATAACATTACTCGAGGTAACCCACCACCTCCTCCTCCAAATGAAATGGAGATGTTGCCGCAACAAGTCAAGAATCTCGCCCAACAACTTCATAGTGGTGTCAAAACTAACCAATTCTCACTCAATGACATCTATCCCTATCCTTTTGATAGGAATCTTTATATGCCACCCTTTCCATGAGGATTCGAAACACCCAAATTCGAAAAATATAGAGGAAAGGGGGATCCCCGTGATCATGTCAGAGAATTTCATTATGCTTGTCTCGAAGTAGCATATGAAGCCACATACCTAATGCACCTTTTTCCCCAAAGCTTGGGAGGAACAACCACATCATGGTTTTCCCGACTATCAGGTGGCATTAGAACATTTGAGGAACTTATCCAGAAATTCCTCGCTCATTACTCTCATAACATTGAACACGACATCACCATGGCTGATCTGTGCAACACCAAACAAAAACTAGGTGAACTATTCTCAGTATTCTTGCAATGATGGTGCCAAATGTCTAGTAGACGTTCTCTTCAGTTACCTAAATGAGAGCTAGTGGAAATATTCATTTCCAACTTAAACAAAGAAATGGAATTTCACCTGGATGTCAAAGACACAAACTCTTTTAATGATATGATCACCAAGGGTTTGAAATGTGAATGGGCACTTATCAAGAAAGGACTCATCAAAATCTATAATGAACCAAAGGATGGTCCTTGCCCACACTTCAATAGTGATCAACCAAGCTTCTGGAACAAAAACAAGAATATCGTCAATAACGGGGTTGTGGATGCCAGGACTATACAAATTGCACAACCTGTGGTTTGGTTTGTAGGACAGAATCCTCCACCTCAGAATAACACAAATGTTCCTTCCAGTCAAAGTCGCATCATGTCTCACGATGAACCAAGACCTCGTCAGCAAAAACAAAAACGCACATACACTCCCTTAGGGGAACCCATTGAAACAGTATTGCGACAACTCATTTCTCAAAATTTGGTCACCCTACCAAAAACATCAAACTGTGAACCTCAAGTCAAACCTGCATGGTGGAGAGATACTGAACATTGTGATTTCCACCAAGGAAGAGGACACAAGACAAGTAATTGTCACCGATTGAAAGATCTCATTCAGGATCTTATTGATCGAGGAGAAATTGAAATAGAAGGACATGACCCAAAAACAACCAATAATGATCATCTGATGTTCAAAAATCCACTTCCATCACAAGATCAAAGTTGTCCTTCCACTTCCAGGTGAGGCACTGATACCACGAATTATACACAAGCTGCATATAATTATACTATAAATCACCTGTATGATGCCAGTGAACAAGTTGCAACTATAACCTTCAAAAATCCCAACTCAAATTGCAATGTTGTTACACGTCGTGGCAAGGTCACCATAAAGGCAGCTCCAAAAGGCACCACCTCCATCTCAAAGTAGTACAATCTTGTGGAACAATTAGACAAAATGCCTACACTTATATCCATTTTAGAACTATTGTGCCTATCGCCATCCCATAAAACTATCTTGGATCAAGCACTCCAAGAGGCGTCAGTCCCTGCAAACCTGAATACAGACCAATTTCAAGCCATGGTTGGAAGTCTAAAGTCATCACCTTGTCTCACTTTTTTCGAAAGTGACAACTCTTCCTTCCAACAACCTCATAATGCTTCACTACACATTGAAGGCTTTATCAACCAGCATAGGATTAAGCAAGTCTTGATCGATAATGGAGCAAGCCTGAATATTTGTACACTACAGTTGGTCACAGCATTGGGATATGCAATAGGATCAGTGGATCCCTGTAAGAAGATCACAACCAAAGCCTATGACGATGCAGAGTGTTCCTCCAAAGGAGCTGTGGTACTACCAATCCGAGAGGGCCCTGTGGTAAAACACATCATCTGTCAGGTTCTGGACCTTCCTCTGCCATATAATCTATTGTTAGGAAGACCTTGGATACATGCCATGCAAGCCGTTCCATCTGCCTGCCATCAATATATCAAGTTCCCACATAACGGTGTAGAGATCACAATCCTGGGCGATCCAAATCCCTTTGCGTATTGCCATAATATCAGCCATCAACTAGAGATTACCATTCCTAATAATAGAGAAGCCATTTCCTCCACATCATATATAACTCTTGCCTCTCTTGCCAGTTCGAACACCACTATACCAAAGCAAGAAAAGCTTAAAATGAAAATAGCAGAGGAAGATCCTGGGGAATAGAACTTGAGTCAACTCTTTTGTGTGGGACAGATGCCCACTTCTCCTAGAACACATGGTAAACCACAATAGGTACTACAACAACCACTAATCACACCAGCATGTGCTTTGACGCCTTTCATCCTTGGAAAGAGTCAAGAAGAAGAAATCCAAGATGAGGACTTAGCAGAATGGATCTATAAAGATCCCATCACCACTGATATAAGTTAAACTTCCTACAGATCAGTATGGCAAAGGTCTCCTCATTATGCAAAGAATGGGGTATGATGGTCAGAGTGCTTTAGGATATTGCAAACAAGGACGACATGAACCTCTGCTGCCAGAATTAAAGCCCAAAGGTAATACAGGCCTAGGCTTTGAAAAAGAGATCTTTCCTAAACTCAAATTCAAAGGAAAACCCAGCAAACCATTATGTCAGCCTACTGCCAAAAGGACACCTTTCATTATCAAAGTAGCATCAAACACCATCACAACTGCCCCACCAAGGCTCAAAATCCCAACACAACTATCACCAATGCCAATCATCCCACCAATCGAACCAGTAATCCCATCTGCAGCAGCCATCACATCAATAGTACCATTAGCAGTAGCAACTATATCAGAACCCGCAGCAACATCCATGACACTAGCAGTACCAATAGAAGCAACTGAGTCAACACTATCGGTACTCCCCGTATCAGATTCCTTGATCCCCATCATCCTTCCTATAGCACTGATCATTTCATCTACAAAGGTACATCAACCAATCACACCTGCAGTGTTTAACTCAAAGGACATCCCAGTATGGTATAGTAACCGGATGCTGGAAAGTGATTCAGAGACCAACTCGCATGAATGGGAATTTGATTCTGTATAGCTTAATACTTCAGATGAGGAAGACACATCACCACCTCCACCATGCAAAGACATCCCTGTTTACGGAGAAGCATAGATAAAGACCTCTTGGGTTCCTGAGCTGGAAACATCTTCCATAGACCCTACGTCTCATCCTACGCCTGATTCTAATAGGGAGAGTACCATAAACGATCTTCACCATAACATCTTAACCCTCACTGATACATTTAATGCACTTAACCTAATCGATGAAGTAATGCCCATTATCCACCCTGAACTCATCGAATGGAACCAACCAAATCCCCCATGTCTTGACTTCTTCCAAAATGATGAGGCCATCATTGACTTTTTGGAATTAAGGGATAACCTACCAAGCGGGGATCACAAAGCTGGATTCGCCATTGAACTTAATAGCGCAGCATACTTTGGGGCGGATGCCAAACCTTTCAGCTACAAAAATATAACAATAAAACATGGATCTTCCAGTGAAAACCACACTATGGCACTGTTTGATCCAACAAAAGTAAAAAGAAAGAGCATATCCAATGGTGAAAACCTCTTTGAGGCACCTGAGGATGAAGGGTTTGACATCCTCCTTGCTAGTACACAATAGGAACGATCAACGATTCTCATCGAGGAAACCAAAGAATACAATGTGGGGACTCCTAAAAATCCTCATCTCATACATCTAGCATCTCTTCTCACTCCAAAGGAATAGCCTAAATTTATAGAGTTCTTCAAGAAGCGTCAGCTCAACTTTGCATGGTCATATGCAGACATGCCTGGGCTTGATCCTGATTTAGTCATGCATCACCTCACCGTCGCAGAAGGAGCCAAACCTGTCAAGCAAAAGCTTCATAAGATGCATCCTCAAATTGCAGTACTAGTCAAAATAGAACTCAAGAAACTCCTGGATGTTGGTTTTATTAGACCCATTGATTATGCGGATTGGATATCCAACATTGTTCCTGTCGGCAAACCAAAAGGGGGCATCTGCATTTGTACTGACTTCAGAGATCTAAATAAGGCATGTCCTAAGGATGACTTCCCCCTACCAAATATCGACATCATAGTGGATTTGACAGCAGGACATGCCATGCTTTCACTCATGGATGGCTTTTCAGGATACAATCAAATAAATATTTCACCAGAGGACCAACATAAGATAGCCTTCACATGTCCATGGGGCACATATTGCTGGAATGTAATGTCTTTCAGTCTCAAGAATGCAGGAGCAACCTATCAAAGAGAAATGACCACCATCTTCCATGACATGATGCATACTATGATGGAAGATTATGTTGATGACTTACTAGCAAAATCACTCACCAGAGAAGGGCATCTCCACATCTTAGATAAAATCTTTGATAGACTGGAACAATACCATTTTTGACTCAACCCAAAGAAATGTGTCTTTGGAGTAACCTCCGGGAAGCTTCTAGGATACATTGTCTCAAGCAAAGGTATTGAGGTCGACCCAACAAAGGTAAAAGAAATCATGGACATGCCACCACCAAAGAATATCAGTCAGCTAAGGATGTTACAAGGACGACTTCAATCCATCCGAAGATTCATTGCACAATTGGCTAATAAGTGTCACCCATTCACACACCTGCTACACAAGAACATCCGCTTTCAGTGGGATGCCCGATGCCAACAAGCATTTCAGACACTTAAATACTATCTCATGAATCCACCATTGTTGATCCCACCAGATCCAAGTAGACCATTGTTACTCTATATCTCAGTGACAAGTACAACATTGGGTGTACTACTGGCACAACATAATGCAGAAGGAAAAGAGTGTGTTGTTTACTACATCTCTCGCACACTGGTTGGCTATGAACTCAATTACACCCCTATTGAGCGAGCTTGCCTAGTAGTAATCTTAGCAGCTACTAAACTAAGGTACTATCTATTAACACATAAGGTACAACTCATTGCAAAGATTGATCCACTCAAGTATTTACTCAGCAAAGCAGCATTGACAGGCCGCTTGGCCAAATGGGTGATGATTCTGAGTGAATTTGATATCGAGCATGTAGACCGTAAAGCTATCAAAGGTCAAGTTATTGCAGATCAGTTGGCCGATGCACCACTCATAGGCGATCATCCTCTCATTTCCAATTTTGTAGATGAAGAGATATTCATGATCACAACAACACAACCATGGAAACTATACTTTGATGGTTCATACACTAGGCATGGCTTGGGGGCAGGCATTCTATTTATCACACCTCAAGGTGATAGCATCCTGAAGTCTTACAGGATCACATTTCCATGCACCAACAACATAGCAGAGTATGAGGCCTTGATCATAGGACTCAGGCTAGCCATACAATGGAAATTACAAGAACTGCAAGTATATGGCGACTCACAACTAGTCATTCAACAAGCAACAGATGAATATCAAACCAAGGATGATAAACTCATGCCATATAAACAAATGGTGGACAATCTAAAGACATCATTTACTACTATCACTTTTGAGAAGATACCAAGAGATCAGAATTGAGTTGCTGATGCTATGGCTACCATCGCATCTCTCCTAGATCTTCCATAGAATTCAACACACTACGAGTTCTTGGTAGAATAGCTTTGGATTCCCGCATATGATATCCCTGAATCTGAAATGATATGTCACCTTGTTGGTTCTGAATCCCCATGGTATGGTGAGTTCTACACCTATCTCCGCGATCACACCCTTCCTCCCAACCAATCAAATAACCAACGTAAAACCTTCATTCACCAAACTGTTCGATATACCATTATTGCTGAAACCCTATACCGCTGCGGTCTTGATGGTACTCTCCTTTGATGTCTAGAACAAGGTGAGATAACAAAGGCTTTGGAAGAAGTCCATGAAGGAATTTGTGGTACTCACTCAAGTGGTCCATCACTAGCCAAGAAACTCCTGCGCAATGGATACTATTAGCCATCTATGGAAAAAGACTCCTACTACTTTGTCAGGAAATGCAAAAAATGTCAAGTTCATGGCGACCTGATACATGCACCAGCCCAGGAACTGCAACCAATCACAACACCATGGCCTTTTTGTCAATGGGGCCTTGACTTTGTGGGTAAGATTCATCTATCTTCATCCAATGGCCATAAATTCATTATTATCACCACCGAATATTTCACAAAGTGGATCAAAGCTGTTCCACTTACCCAAGTCATCGGCAAGCAAATTGCCTCATTCATCCTCAACTACATTATCTGCCAGTATGGTGTACCCATGTCCATCATCATAGATAGTGGTCTTGCTTTCAAAAATCAGGATGTCCGTGAACTTTGTGAGAAATTTCACATCCAACACCACTTTTCCACTCCCTATTACCCACAAGGCAATGGTCAGGCCAAAGCATCCAATAAAAACATATTGAGGATCCTAAAGAAGACAGTCAATGATGTCGACCGTGATTGGCATGTTCAACTGAATCCAGCACTATGGGCATATCGAACTAGCATTCGAACCCCTACAGGCGCAACTCCCTACTCATTGGTCTATGGTGCCGAAGCTATTTTACCTATGGAGGAGGAGATACCATCACTACAGTTTTCCTTGCATAATCTCATTGATGATGAAGCCTACAGAGTATCCCGTCTTCAGGACTTAGAGTTACTAGATGAGAAGAAACAAGCTGCATACAACCATCTTAAAGCCTATCAGTAGCGCATTATTAGAAGCTACAATCACTGAGTTAGACCTCGTACATTTGAGGTAGGTGATCTTATTCTATGAGAGAATCCTCACAACCAACCAAACAGAGAACATCAGGGCAAGTTTGAATCAAACTGGCTGGGCCCATATGTTATCACTGCTGTATTCGGGTCCGGGGCATATCAGTTGGCTACATCAGAAGGAGAACCACTTGCAGATCCAATCAATAGCATGCACCTCAAATGATTTTATACCTAAGCTGTACAGAGCATCAGGCTCCCCTGCATACCAGAAAATACCAAAAACATCCAGATAAAATGACCTAAATAAAATACAAAAACATCCAAAAAAGTAAAGAAAAAATCATGCATCCAAAACGGTGAACAACCACTCCAGTGGCACCTTGGGTAAGTGCGATGGTGAAAACCTGGCAAACAGGTGCCACTCATAAAGGCTATGGCTCCATTTTTTTTCTGACTTGTTGCACTCACATTATACTTCATACATACATCCATCCATCCATCAACCATGGCTTGTTATACATCTACAAATCCAAGAAAGTACTACATGCATCCTGCATCCCACTTTTTTATAGTCATGTCTAAACTGGGGGCAATTCTAAGAAAGTACTGCATGCAATGGAAGTGGATTCTACATTGTCTTATGATTCATTAAAGTTCTTCATTTAAAATTATCTCACAAAATCCAAAAACATCCAAAACACTTCAAAATCCAAAAACATTCAAAACAATTCAAAAGACAAAAACATTCAAAATATATCACAAAATCCAAAAACATCAAAAAACATCAAAAATCCAACAAAAACATGGCAACACATTGTACATACTTATCCGAGCAGATACAAAAACAAACATTGAACAATTTTTTCACAATGATCACTTCTCAAAATTGACCAAACAATCAACATCAACAATCAAACTATCTTCAACAAGGATGCATCCTTCCTTACCAAAACAAAGACAAAAGTGACGTTTTCTTTGACAAGAAAATTATGTTAAGCTATCAAATACTTGGTTGATTTGTGAGTACAATCATTCATTTATCTATATTGGGATCTTTCAACATTGTTTGTATATCTTCGGCGCATTATTCCGATGAAGTACTGGGGCATGTACTAACGGTGTCTACATGGGAAGTTCACTAAGCTACGTGATCTTATGCAAAATTCAGTCATAGATCACTACGGCTTGCTGACTACAGCATATACCTCGACCATATGAACATGAACCATTACCAAGGATTCTTATTCTTTATTCTCTATGTATATACTGTTTGTTTGTAGGTACAATGCTCTTTCTTTGGTTCCTCCTACCTCATCCAAACTGGATAAAGGTTTTATCTCTTATTACGGTATGCACTTGTCTCAGGATATGATTAGCCTAAGATCAAGGAGGATGACCCAAGTCATGCATGAATGGAGATAATCCTTGTCTATTGCACAAGCAATACTCTGGTCAACTTGACCCTTATATCAAGTCATTTGTATTAACTTGCTATATAAAATCCATGTAAGGAATATTTAGGTCATCTTGAATCATTATGTCAAAATGCTTGTATTCTCTTCCAACATTTTAAAGCTCAATGATGAAAATAGAGCACTATGGATCATCATTTCATCTCATCCATTTATATATTGCATTCTGTTGCATATCACCCATCCATTCATTCATTCACATGTAGGATTTATACATAGAATATGACCATAAAAGTTGGTCTTAGATACAATCACGACCAAGTACTCTGATACATCATCAATGCATCATGCAACGTCTCAAAAACCTTGCATTCCTTATGGTCATATCATCATCGCATTTAGTTGCATTTTGCATTAAGTACATTCATGTCATTTTTTAAAATTACATCTAGTTCATTTAGTTTATTGACATTAATCTTCATTAAAATCATTTACATCATTGCATAATCATAATAATTAGACTCATTCATGGGATCAAATTATCCTTGATTATATTAAAACCATTTACTATACATTTATTTAGTGTTAGTTATCCATTATCATTTCATTATCCTTTATCATTTACCATTGCATACATTCATTTATCTATTCATTAGTTAAAAGGTGCATTCATTCATCCATTATTAAGTGTCTTATTATACTCATTTTTGGATTCATTTTACATTGCATTCATTATCCCTTTTAATTGCATTAAGGTGCAATTATTAAAACCATGAGTTACATTATCCTCACATTATCATTTTTACTACAACACATTTAAGCATTTAGAATCATAAAACCATTTGTTTACACAAACACATTGGTTCATGTTATATATCCATTATACATATCCATTCATTTTTAGACATCATCATATAAACATTTGTACTTTACATTTTGTTTATCCATATTGCATTCATTTAATAAACATCTAGATGCATATTCATACATAACATCATTCATTCATTCATTACATTAACATCATCACATATCATTATCCCATCATCATATCAAAATAGGAAACACTAAAATCTTATTCATAGATCATCATAAGCATACATCATCATCATAGCATTACATACATAAAGCATTACATCAAAAATCAAACAAGTCATACACATATATAAACCTGCATTCATATGTCAGTATCCCACATCATAAATCATCATAAACATAAGCATATAAGAAACATCTCATCAAATGCATACATGTACACATATCTATCTAAGCAATAAACTCATCATCCTGCATAAACATCCATACATATCAAATGCATATCATCAAAATATGGGATCTCCTCATATATATCATCTCATTTATCAGAGTACAATGAAGTCTACAAAATCAGCTACCAAGAGCCATCCAAGATACAGTCTAAAAAGTAAACAATGATACAATACATATATGCAAAAATGCTCTCTCAAATTTCACTCTGGCTAGATGCTGTACCACCATCACCACCTGCTCCCCCACTAGTGCCCGCATCACCTGATCCATCTCTCCGTGGAGGCCTCATCAAACCACCACTCACTCCTGCATCCCCTGATCTCCCCTCCGCAAAGGACCCATCACACCCCCACTTCTCTGCACCCTCTGTGATCGCTCTGATCTGGCTTACCACATCTGTGAATAGCTAAGTACTCGCTGACTAGCTGGTACCACCTACTCATATAAACCCCGCCAATACTCTATCTCCGCCTGTGCTCGCCACATCTCCCTCATCACCTCCCCTGTAGGCCCCTGTGCTCCTCCTCCAATCCAGACTCTCTCTTGTAGCTCTGCTAATCTCTCCACTGCACTATCCCTCTCCTGTAGCACTATAGCCAGCTCTGACTCCCATGCAAATAGCTGTACATCCCTAGCCACCACCTCTGCCTCCAACTCCTCCACCCATGCATCTGATGCCTCAAGACGAGACAACAAATGAACTATCAATCGCTCTCGCACATCTCCACCTGATCCCTCTCCTATCTCCATAGAAGCCTCACCTATACCACCCTCTCTAGTGGCTCCCTCCCCTCTCTCCCTCGGTATCTCCCTCTCCATCCCTCTCCTGCCCAATCTCACTCCTCCCTATACCAATGGTCCCTGTGACATCCGTAGGGGCAGTCCACCTCTCCCTCTTCACTGAATCCGAACCCCCAACCCACCACCTACACCACCTCCTCCCCCACCACCTCCATCATCTCCTCTCCCTCCAAGGCCTACTATCGGACCTCGGCCTCCTCCCCTCCCCCTCCTTCATCCCCTCTCATCCTCAAACTCAGGCACCGGCTCTGCTGGATCTGATATGCATAGAATCAGATGGGCCGCAATATACTGTGTATACTCCTTTGAAACCCCTGCATCCATGACCCTTGGTCGTATGTCCCACGATCTCGCCTGCAGTGTCTGGAACTCCGCCAGTGCCTGATCATATGGCAGCACTGGCCTCCATGCATACCTCTCCCGTGTCACCCGCGCATACTCCCCTAATCCACTAGGCAGTCCCTGCTGCCATCCAAACTATCTCAGAACTCTCCCAGGCACTTGTCTCTCCACATCATAAGATGTCCTCCCAATGAGGAATCTGGTCATAAATACATAAGGAAGTGCCTCTGCATCATCATCCCATGGCTCACACTCTAGGTATGGTTGCCATATCACTACATCAAGATCATCCAATGCCCGCCGCCACCACTCTAACTTCCCCAGGTGGGGCTGACTCATCATGCCACTATACATAAACATGTACGACTGATCCACTGCGCGGAACCTAAGACTCACAGGTCGAGTCACTGGTAGATGCTCCCAGGCCCAAATATGAAGCAACATCACTCCCACTGCTAGGGAACTCCTCCTCCGATACACCACCTCATGGAGCTCCTGATACAAGTGCGCCAGCATGCATGGCCCCTAAGCAAAAAGGGTTCCCTCAGTCATCATCATCTCAATCACCTGCCCCCACCTCATGGCCAAACCATGTGATCGCCTGTCTGGACACAAAAGTCCTCCCACGATACCTAATAGAACTGCTTGTAGAGGCTCATATAATGCAGCTATCTCCTCCCATACAATAGAACCATCATCAATAACAACATCCTCCTTAAAGAACCTCTGAACTACAAGGGTCCCCCAGGATCTATCATACGTGACCAGCTCCCCCTGAATCAGAATCCGCAAGATGCGCCACACATCCTTGAGGGTCACTGTCATCTCCCCCTGTGCCAGATGGAAGGTGCACGTCTCACTATGCCACCACTCTGCTAATGCTGTGATCAATCTATGATTCATACAAATCACGGGCATGTGCATCATCTCATATAATCCGATCATGGCAATACAATCTATCTCTGCCTTTGTCAATCGATCACACAACCCCTGTGTCGTCAGGTGTCTCCCACGTAACTGCAACATGCCTAGATCCTCCTGCACATGGGCATCAATCACTCCTCATTAGTTGTTTTGTTTTCAAACTTTCTTAAGTTTAAACCTAGACTATCAACAGATACTTTGATCAAGTTTCTTCGGGTCTCAATAGGTAAGCAATCATGGCAACCTAGACTTCAACAGGAATTTATCCTAATGACCTAAGTCTCATCAGGCTGCTATGGTTCAAAACAACTTCCACTTCACATCGTCATCCATCCATCATTGGCATCCAGAGATTTTATTCAAACAAACTGGGGTATCTATCTATCCTAAACACAAAAGTGTTATTTTACCAACAAAAGCGCTATAATATCAACAATAGCGCTCAATAAACTATCCAAAAGCACTCAAACTTCAAAAGCGCTAAAACAACCTCTCAATAGCGCTCATTAAGAACAATAGCACTCAAATCAGCATTCAATAGTGCTTTTTAATTAAAAGCACTAAAACATTCATCCAAAAGCGCTCAAACAATGGGGCAATAGCGCCATTGTGGCACAATAGTGCTAGTTAATTGAGCAAAAGTGCCAAAACATAGTTTCAGTGCTATTGCTCCGACTCAACTTGGACTCAGAAAAAAAGCCTATCAAAAAATGCATAAAAATTCAAAATTCCAATTTACGTACCGCTGGTCCGTAGTCGTCTGGCCGCTGGAACCATCGGACTCGCTCAAACTGGTGCTCAGCAATTGGTACAAGCATCCTAATTGCTGCTCACTCCACTCACAAGTCACTTTCAGAGCTCTTGATTCACAATGGTCATGGTTACAAATGATTCTGTTTTCACCCATTTTCCCTATTTAAACCCTTTGCAGTCATCGTAATTTTCCCCCGCTCACCACCGTGGTCCCCATAACCTTCCCAAGCCTCCCATTTATCCACTTTACTCCCGATTTCTTCTCTTTTTCACCCATGTTACTAACTTCTTCTCTTCTACCACCCTGCCAATTTTCATTCTTTTTCGAGAGATCGCCCGATTTTTCAAAAAAAAATTGACCCATCTCTCGAGGGGGCATACCACCCATTAAAATTACATTTTATGGGGCATATTCTTCACACCTATTTTTCTTTCTTTGAAACGACGCGATAAACTGCACCGTCTCAAAGAGGGGCAAATGTAGTCACATAAATCTGTCCATTCTAATTAAATGAATATTTGCTATTTATTTAATTAAAAATCCACTAGCCATCAGTTAATTAAATTAATATTTAATTAATTCATCTTCAAACATTCTCCTATTAATTAAATAAATTATTCAATTTATTTTAATTAATTCACTATACCAAATTCACAATCAATTAAATGAATAAAATCAATTTATTTAATGAAAATCCCCCTTTTCCTCTTTTAAATAAATTAACATTTATTTAAGTCATTTAAAAACCCCCCCACTTGCATTTTCCTACAAATGCAACTTGCACTCATTTATTGAAATAAACTAATTTTATTTTAAATAAAAATCCTATTTTCCCTCACCCACCAAATCCAATTGCAAAATTTTATCCCCTTCTAGATTCTTCTAACCCCTTCCTAATTAGCCTAATCCATCCCCTAATTATTGTCACATTCCTAAGCAAAATGGAGTCACTTCTCAAAGACTTCAAAAGTCTTTGAAAAGGATTTAATGCTCTGTGTGTTCAACAAATTAACCCCCAAAGTCTTCAAAAACCACTAATGGCTCTTACATGACCATTTATGGCTCTTACATAACCATTTATGGTTATTTAAAACTTGTCCCCCCAAGCATTTATTGCTTTGACCATATTTATCCCTCTTGCCTTTGCACAAGAATTTATCCATTGGATAAAAGCTTTATTCTTTGAATAAAGAGTTTATTCATTCAATTAACCTTGACTTTAACTCCCAAAGTCATGTCAAGCATTTAATGCTTATTCTCTCTCCTCTCAACCTATCTCACATTGACACTTGTCATCCTGGGATTGGGTTGAAAGCCCTCACATGGATTTGAAATCATTCAATCTTGACCCTTGTTGAGATTACTCAATCTCAACCATCCATTGCCCCATTTTTCCTATAAATAGAGACCATTTCTTCATAATCCAGATCCTAAAAACTTGTATGCATTTAACCTATAGGCATTTTAGAGAGCATTTAGCATAGCAAACTAATATCTTTGTTATTTTAGTTAAAATCAATCATTTTAATAGCATCTAGTATTTTAGTTTTTCATTTCACATTTGAAGCAAAATACTCAAATCTCAATCCTCCATAAGCATCCATAGTGCAAAAAGCTGCTAAGAGCTACACTATTTTGGAACTTGGAGAGGAGAGGAACAAAGGAGAAGAAGCTAAGAGCATGTTAGGAGGTATTTGGAGATGCCTCATCATATTTGCTTCTTTAGTTAAATATGCCTTCATGTTTTTAGTATCTATTTTGATATGCCTGTTTAGATTAGTTTTTGATTGATTAACACTAACGGTTTCTTGTGTGTGTGTTATTTATCTCAGACTAACCTTGTCCATTTTACAGAGTATCAGTAATCAAGCATGGTATATGCTATCTATGGTAGTTCATTACTCTGGATTGTTGTCCATTTGTCTTGAGATGGTTATTACCTCTTTGTAGTTAGTGAGACTCTTTTGTAATTAGCAACACACTCTAGGCAGTGTGCCTTCCTGCATGTGCAAGCCCATCATTGTATTACATACTTTCTACAGAAGTATCATTTGACTATGGGTAGGCTTCCCATTGTGGTTTTTTTTCTTTCTGGGTTTTCCACGTACAAATCATGGTGTTATGTGGTATGGTTGCATTGTGTTAATTCTCCATTTCATTCTTAAGTTTTATTGCTTACCAGTATCTATTTCTGCTATTCTGGTACTTAATGTTTATGTGATCTAGTTAAAGGTTATTAGGTGGATTAATTGATATAATTTGTCAACAACTGATTCATCCCCCCTCTCTCAGTTGTTCATTGGTTATCCTAACAATTGGTATCAGAGCTTTGGTCCTCTTTTCTATAATCTTAACTACTTGAGGTAGATCGTATGGTAGCTAACACTTCAAATCCACAGGCAACTATTTTCAGAAGAGAAATCCCTAAGCTTGATGGAACAAATTATGGGATATGAAAAATCCGAATGGAGACTCATCTTAGATGTCTTAGAAAGGATATTTGGGAGATGACTGCGAAAGGATATACACCCTATGATCCGGCATCTGGGAATCCTGCTCCTGCAGACCTGTACAAGAATATTGAAAATGATTGCAGAGCTAGAGAAGCCCTCTTGTGTGCACTTACTTATCAACAAATCATAGAATTGACTAATAAATCATCAAAAAAGGTTATGTGGAATAAATTGCAAACTCTGAATGAAGGTGATCCTACTGTCAAAATTGCTAAACTTGATGGTTACCAGGTAAGATATGAAAACTTGAAGATGGAAGATAATGAAAGAATTATTGTATTTATGGAAAGAGTAAATGAGATTGTTATGGGAATTCAATGTTGTGGAGGATCTCTAAGTAAAGATGAATTAGTTTCCAAAATCTTGAGAGCCCTTCCACCGGCTTACAAGATGAAGGCAACTACAATTAATGAGATGAGAACAATGGCAAACACTTCAGTTAATAAAGGCATTCTGATTGGGAAATTGTCTGCTTTTGAGCTTGAAGAATTTGGATCTTCTGCAGCTGCAAAGTCTGAACCTACTTTTCATGCATCATCATCTACCAGTAAAAGTGATTGGAAAGCCTTATATGCAAAATAATTGGAAGATATGAGGAAAGAAGATGAAGAATTTGAGCAACTTGAAGCCTTATTTGCTAGAAGAGTACCTAAAGGACTGACATGAAGTAAGTATGAAGGAAAAGTACCTTTTAAATGTTTTGCATATAATAAGATTGGTCATTTTGCATCTAGATGTCATGAAAGGAATGCAAGATTTGAAGAGAGAGTTAAGAAATCATTTAAGCCTAACCATAATAGATATAGATTCAAGAAAAGTAAACAATGCTACATAGCGGATGAGGAAGGAGTAAGTGATGACTCTGAGGATGAACTAACAGCAGACTCTGTTAGTGGATCCGACAAAGGAAAGGATAGGTGTTCTATGCTTTAAAGGAAGATGAACCATAACCGGCTATCATGAATGAAGAAAAGGCACTGGCATAAAAAATTGAAGACAAGGATGAATGGGTATTTGATAGTGGATTCTCACATCATATGACTGGAGATAAAAGAAAATTTATGTCCCTATAAGAATACAATGGTGGTCATGTCAAATTTGGAGATGACAAAGCATGTATGATCAAAGTTAGAGGTACTATTTCTCTGGATGGTAAGCATAATACTGATAATGTCTATTATGTAGAAGGTTTAAAGCATAATCTTTTGAGTGTTGGTCAATTGGTGGACAAGGGTTTCCAACTTTAGTTTAAAGATAGAAAATGCAAGATCATTAACAAAATTGGTTTGGAGATTGCAACTGGTACTCAGACTGGAGGTAATATATTTCACTTGAATACTGGTAATTGTTGGTATTTTGGTATGGTTTTGTCATTGATGTCAACACCTATCAACACTTACCAACTCTGGCACTTTGGAGAAATGGTTATGTTCACTGACAAACAAGTGACTTTATGCACAGTCACCAGTATCTGGTACACCGGTGGGATATATTGTTCATTGACACTTGGAATGACATAGAAAACATCTGGTTATGTTGAAGACATCATTTGGACACTTTGTCTTGGAGATATGTTCATTGGATTATTTTTGTTTGCATATTTTTTGTTACCAGCAAACAAGTCCAGATTAAGCACTGACAGACTTATCTATTCCAGATCAACACGACACACTTTGGAGATGATTTTGTTGTTATTGTAAATGCATTAAGCTGACATGTTGAATAGGATATTGCATCGATTATTGATTTACTTATAAATTGATTTTATTGTAATATCTTTTAGAGCCGACCTACTAAAATTGGTCTTAGGTTATGGTATATATGTAAGATCTTATTTGTAAGATTGATAGGCGATTGGGAAAAAGAATTATAAGAAGGTATATGCGAGAATAAGCAGAGCTATACATGCAGACATCATTTAAGGTGAAGCAAGGTTTTTGTGAAGGCATATCAGAACTGAACCGGTACTGAATCCAACATATGAAGATGCTATTTTGAGTAGTACATTATTATTGGATTTAACCATCCAATTGTAGTCAGTGTGACTCTTATTTGTGTTTGAACAGTGAGCTCTAGGCGCTTGGCCTTTCTGCATGTGCAGACCCCAATTGTATACACATACTATCTGCAGTAGTATTATCTGATTGTTGGTAAGGTTTCCCACCGTGATTTTTCCCCTTACAGGGTTTCCACGTACAAATATTGGTGTTATGTGTAGTGGATGTTATTGTCTTTTTGTTTCATGCATTAATCTTTACCGATACTATAATTAACTAATAAACTATCTACAGGTATAAAGTCTGATTTACCAGTATTAAGCATTAAGGTTGGTTAAGTTGTTTTTAGTTTGAATTTGTTAGACAAATGATTCACACCCCCGCCCCCTCTTAGTTGTCTCAGGGTCCTAACAATTGGTATCAGAGCTGAGTCCTCTTTTTGTAGAAGTTTAACAGCTTGAGGAGATCTAATGTCTACTAACTATTTTAGGAAGGATAGTCCTAAACTTGATGGAACCAACTATGGCATATGGAAGATCAGAATGGAGACGCATCTAAATTGCATTGGAAAGGAAATCTGGGGTGTTACAAAGAATGACTACATTGCTCCTACTCAAAGTCAGCCTAATCCACCTACCTTAGGAAAAGATGAAGAAAATGATTGCAAGGCAAGAGAAGCACTTTTGAGTGCATTATCAGATCAGCAAATCATGGGATTATCAGATAGATCAACTGCTAAAGCTATTTGGGATCATTTGGAAATATTGAATGAAGGAGATTCCACAGTCAAAATTGCAAAACTTGAAAGCTTTCGGGTCAGGTATGAAAATCTAAAAATGGAAGAAGATAAAAGGATTTCCACTTTTATGGAAAGAGTAAATGAAATTGTTTTAGGTATTAAATGTGGTGGAGGAACCTTAAGTGAAGATGAAATTGTTTCAAAAGTTTTAAGAGGATTGCCACCAGCATATAAAATGAAAGTTACTACTATAAATGAGTTAAGAACAATGCCTAATACATCGGTAACTAGGGATACATTGATTGGAAAACTCTCAGCTTTTAAAGTTGAGGAATTTGGTTCTGTTGCTACTATAAAGATAGATTTAGCCTTTAAAGCATCAACATCATCTGCACCATCTTTTGACAAATCTGATTGGAAATCCTTTTATGCAAGAGAACTTGAGGAAAGCAGGAGAGAAAATGAAGAACTTGAAGCACTATTTGCAAGGAAAATGCCTAAAGGTCCAGTTGAAAGTAAGTATGAAGGTAAAGCACCCTTTAAATGCTTTAACTATAATAAGATTGGTCATATGGCTTCGAGATGCCCTGATAGACATGCTAGACTAAGAGAAGAAGCTAGAAGAACATACAAGCCTAACCCTGAATATCAGATATACAGATTTAAGAAGAATAAAGATAAATCTTGTTATCTTGTTGATGAAGGAGTCACTGATGATTCTGATGAAGATCCGAAAGACAATGAATGGGTTTTTGTTGCTATAATAGAAGATCAACTGGCACCTATTGTTCAACCGGTAGAGCAGACTCTGGAAGCTAAAGTTGAAGTTAAGGATGAATGCATCATTAATTCAGGATGTTCACATCATATGACTGGTGATAAAGGTAAATTCTTGAACTTTTAGGAATATAATGGAGGTTTGGTAAGATTTGGAGATGATAAAGCTTGTTTGATCAAAGAAAAAGGTACTATATCTCTTGATGGTAAGTTTAATACAAACAATGTTTACTATGTAGAAGGTTTAAAGCATAATCTTTTAAGTTTTGGTCAACTAGTTGAGAAAGGATTTCAGTACAATTCAAGAATGGAAAATGCAAAATTATGAACATAACTAGTTTGGAAATTGCAACCGGTAATCAAACTAGAGGAAATATCTTTCATTTAAATAACAATGAAAAGACATGATTGATTGCACACATTGATGAATGTTGGCTATGGCATAAGAGACTTCGTCATGTAAATTTTGATTGCATGGTAAAAATTAGTACTGCTAAGGCAGTTAGAGATTTACCTAAGATTGTTAAACCTCACAACCTAGTATGTAAGGAATGTCAATTTGGTAAACAAGTTAGAGCATTTTTTAAAAGTAATCCAGAAAAATCCAATAATGCTCTTGACTTAATTCACACTGATTTATGTGGTCCAACTAGAACTAAAATCTTACAAGGTGATAGATATTTCATGCTAATCATTTTTGACTACTCTAGAATGTGTTGGGTTACTTTTCTCAGAGAAAAATCAGAAGCACTTAGGAAGTTCAAACTATTCAAAGCAATGGTAGAAAATGAAACCGATAAGAAAATCAAATGTCTGAGATCACATCAAGGAGGTGAATTCACATCTAAGGAATTTAATACATTCTGTGAAGTATATGGAATCAGAAGACAGTTATCAGCACCCCAGACACCACAACATAATTGAGTTGTAGAAAGGAAAAATAAAACTATCTTGGATGCAACTAGAAGTATGTTATCTGAAGCAAATCTACCACATGTATATTGGAGAGAGGCAATAAGCACAATGGTCTATACATTCAACAAAGTTCACATCAAAAGTGAAACCGATAAGACCCCTCATGAACTATGGTTTGGTATTACTCCCACTCTTAAATATTTTAGAATATTTGGAAGTAAATGATATATTAGAAGAGATGAGTATATTGGCAAATTTGATCCTAGAAGTGATGAAGGAATATTTCTTGGTTATTTATCTAAGAGAAAAGCATATAGATGTTTTAACGAGAGATTGCAGAAAATTGTTGAGAGTACAAATGTGAAGATTGATGAATAGTTTAGAGGAACTTCAAGGTATATAGACTCTAAGCTGGCAATAGAGATATTGACAAATGAAGCTACATTGAATCCACTGATACAAAATGAAGATCCAGTTACATCGGTATCATCTAAAAATTCCACTGTAACTAAAGAACATCAGCAAACGATGACACCCTGGTATGTAAGATTGAACCACTCTGAAAATTAGATAACTGGGAACAAGTATCAAGGAGTTATGACAAGAGAAAGAATGCCAAATGAAGAGGTATGTCTTATTTCTCAAATTGAACCATCATCAATTAATGAGGCATGTGAAGATAAACATTGGATTAAATCTATGGAAGAGGAACTAGAACAAATTGAAAAGAATAACACATGGACATTAGTTCCCTGGCCTAAAGACAAAAATGTGATTGGAACAAAATGGGTATTCAGAAACAAACTTAATGAAGATGGGAAGGTAATTAGAAATAAAGAAAGACTAGTGTGTAAGGGATATTCTCAGAAAGAAGGAATTTATTATAATGAAACCTTTGCACCGGTAGCTAGAATTGAGGAAGTTAGATTATTCTTGGTTTTTGCAGCACACAAGAACTACAAAGTATATCAAATGGATATTAAATGTGCATTTCTAAATGGAGATCTTGAAGAAGAAGTTTACATTGAGCAACCTAATGGATTTTCTTTGACAGATAACAAAGATATGGTTTGCAAGCTAAGGAAAGCTTTGTATGGGTTGAAGCAAGCTCCAAGAGCTTGGTATGCTAGATTGGATAAATACCTTTTCAAGATTGGTTTTTCTAAACGTAATGCTGATAGCAACTTATACTATAAAGTGACTAATGATGACATCTTGGTTATAGAAGTTTTTGTTGATGATATAAGCTTTGGAGGAGAAGATGGATTATGTAAAGACTTTTCTATTGAAATGCAACATGAATTTGAAATGTCTATGATTGGAGAGATAAAATTCTTTTTAGGATTGTAGATTTCACAAACTGATAAAGGTATATTCTTGAGTCAATCCAAGTACCTGAAGGAGTTACTAAAGAAATTTGGGATGGAGAACTCTAAACCGGTAAGCACACCTATGACTACAAAGGACAAATTATCACTAAGGGATGAATCTACACCTATTAATCAGACTAGGTACAAGTCTATGATAGGAGGCCTATTGTATTTGACACAAACAAGACCTGATATTATGAATGCGATATGTATTGTTTCATCATTTCAGAGTAATCCTAGAGAAAATCATGAATCAACAGTAAAAAAGATTTTTCGGTACTTACAAGGCACTACAAATCTTGGTTTATGGTATCCTAGAGATGAAAACTTTGAATTATGTGCATATACAGATGCAAATTGGGCAGGAGATGTGGATGACAAAAAAGCACCATCGACAGAGCATTTTTTCTTGGAAACAGATTAATTTCTTGGTTGAGTAAGAAACAAAGTTACACATCTTTATCAACAACAGAATCATAAAATGTTGTAGCAGCAACTAACTATACATAGGTATTATGGCTTAAGCAAATGTTGAAGGACATAAAGGTAAAATGCAAGGAACCTATAACTATCTATTGTGATAACACTGCAGCAATTGATATATCTAAGAATCCGGTACTACATTCCAAAACTAAACATATTTCTATCAAATTCAACTTTTTGAAAGAGAATGTTGAAGCAAAAGAAGTAAAACTGGTTTATGTGAATACTAAAGAGCAGATTGCAGATATTTTCACTAAGCCTTTTCCTAAGGAGACTTTTCAATATCTCAGAGACCGGCTTGGGGTCATACCCCCACCGATAGAGACTTAGACAGTTGATGTTTGTCATCAACTAGCAAAACTAATAGAGAAATCTTTTATTTTGGCTTTGATGAGGAGAGCTACTTCTTAGGGGGAGTAGTTGGCATACTGAATTGGTTGGTATTTTGTATTTGAACTTGGCTTTTGTATTGGCTTTGGCATTTGATGTCAAAGGGGGAGAGATTGATATGGAAAAACACAAGGAGAACACATGTTACTCTTAGGGGGAGAGACTGTTACTTTGGGAGAGACTGATTACTCTCTATATCTAAATTTTGATTCTTGTTATGATCTCTTTTGGGAGATTATTGGTTTATTGGTTTTTGGCATTTTTGTTTTGGCACTTTGATGGTTTTTCCATCTTGTGTTGCCATCAATGAAAAAGGGGGAGATTGTTGGTATTTTGGTATGGTTTTGTAATTGATGTCAACACCTATCAACACTTATCAACTTTGGCACTTTGGAGAAATAGTTATGTTCACCGACAAGCAAGTGACTTTATGCACAATCACCGGTATCTGGTACACCGACATGATATATTGTTCACCGGCACTTGGAATGACATGGAAAACATTTGGTTATGTCGAAGACATCGTTTGGACACTTTGTCTTGGAGATATGTTCATTGAATTATTTGTGTTTGCATATTTTTTGTTACTAGCAAACAGGTCCAGATTAAGCACCGACAGGCTTATCTATTCCAGATTAGCATGACATGCTTTGGAGATGATTTTGTTGTTATTGTAAATGCATTAAGCTGACATGTTAAATCAGATATTGCATCGGTTATTGATTTACTTGTAAATTGATTTTATTGTAATATCTTTTAGAGCCAACCTACTAAAATTGGTCTTAGGTTATGGTATATATGTAAGATCTTATTTGTAAGATCGATAGGCAATTGGGAAAAATAATTATAAGAAGGTATATGCAAGAATAAGTAGAGCTATACATGCAGACATCATTTAAGGTGAAGAAAGGATTTTGTGAAGGCATATCAGAACTGAACCGGTACTGAATCCAGCATATGAAGATGCTATTTTGAGCAGTACATTATTATTGGATTTAACAATCCAATTGTAGTCAGTGTGACTCCTATTTGTGTTTGAGTAGTGAGCTCTAGGTGCTTGGCCTTTCTGCATGTGCAGACCCCATTTGTATACACATACTATCTGTAGTAGTATCATTTGATTGTGGGTAAGGTTTCCCACCGTGGTTTTTCCCCTTAAAGGGTTTCCATGTACAAATATTGGTGTTATGTGTAGAGGATGTTATTATCTTTCTGTTTCATGCATTAATCTTTATCGGTACTATAATTAACTGATAAACTATCTACCAACATAAACTTTGATTTACTGGCATTAAGTATTAAGGTTGGTTAAGTTGTTTTTGGTTTGAATTTGTTAGACAACTGATTCATCCCCCCTCTCAGTTGTCTCTGGGTCCTAACACTAATAAGACATGTTTGATTGCTCATATTGATGAGAGTTGGATATGGCATAAAAGGTTGTGTCATGTTAATTTTGATTGTATTGTTAAGATCAATTCAACTAAGGCAGTTAGAGATATACCTAAGATTATGAAGGCTCATAATCCAGTATGTAAGGAATGTCAATTGGGAAACCAAGTTAGAACTTGTTTTAAGAGCATACATGATAAATCTAATTATGTACTTGAATTGATTCACACTGACTTATGTGGTCCAGCAATGGCTAGAAGCTTTCAAGGTGATAGGTATTTCATGTTGATTATTGATGACTATTCTAGAATCATGTGGGTCACTTTTCTAAGGGATAAATTTGAAGCCTTTGAGAAATTAAAGATCTTTAAAGCAAATGTTGAAACATAAACTAGACTGAAAATCAAATGTCTAAGATCAGATCAAGGCAGTGAGTTCACTTCTCATGAATTTAACAGTTATTATGAGACAAATGTAATTAAGAGAAAGTTATCTACACCTCGAACTCCTAAACAAAATAGAGTAGTGGAAAGGAAGAACAAAACCATTTTGGATGTAGCAATATCTATGATGATGGAAGCCAAATTGTCGCACATCTACTGGAGAGAAGCAGTGAGTACAACATTCTACACATTCAACAAAGTTCACATCAAAGGTGTAACCGATAAGACCCCTTATGAATTATGATTTGGACATACACCTACTCTTAAATATTTCAGAATTTTTGGAAGTAAATGATATATCAAAAGGGATGATTCAATTGGGAAGTTTGATCCTAGATGTGATGAAGGGATATTTCTTGGTTATTCAATTCAAAGAAAAGATTGCAGAAAATTATGGAGAGCAATAATGTGAAAGTGGATGAGCAATACATAAATCAATCTATATCATATGATAGGGAACAAACAATGCCTCAACCGGTATAGGAAACTGAGACAGTTACACAGGCACAACCAAAAAATTCAGCTGTGACTGATGATCAGAATAGTGAACTTGAAGTTCAAAAGACACAAACGTATGTAAGATTAAATCATTTTGAAGATAAAATCATTGGAGATAGGAACAAGGGAGTTATGACAAGAAGAAGATTGGCAATTGAAGAGGTATGTCTTATTTCTCAAATTGAACTAACATCTATTATTGAAGCTTGTAAAGACAAACATTGGTTAAAGGCTATGGAAGATGAATTAGATTAGATAGAGAAGAATGATACTTGGACTTTAGTTCCCTACCCTAAAAATAAGAATGTTATTGGAACTAAATGGGTTTTTAGGAATAAACTAAACGAGGATGGTAAATTTGTAAGAAACAAGGCTATATTGGTTTGTAAAGGATATTTTCAAATGGAAGGAGTTAATTATGGTGAGACATTTGCACCTGTAGCTAAAATTGAAGCTATTAGACTATTTCTTGCCTATGCAACTTATAAGAACTATAAGGTTTATCAAATGGATGTTAAATGTGCATTTTTGAATGGTGAGCTTGAGGAAGAAGTATACATTGAGCAACCTGATGGATTTTCACTGACAGATGATAAAGATATGGTTTTCAAATTGAAGAAAGCTTTATATGGATTGAAACAAGCTCCTAGAGCTTGGTATGCAAGGTTGGATAAATATCTTTTGAAGCTTGGTTTTACTAAAGGCGGTGCTAATAGTAATTTATATATTAAGATCACTGATGATTATATTATTATTATTGAAGTATTTGTTGATGATATCATTTTTGGAGGAAAAGATAAATTGTGCATGGAATTTTCTAATAATATGAAGAATGAATTTGAAATGTCCATGATTGGTGAGATGAGATTTTTATTAGGTTTGCAGATTACTCAAACTGACAAAGGTTATCTGTCAAACTAAGTATCTAAGGGAATTGTTGAAGAAATTTGGTATGGATAATTCCAAACCAATAAGTACACCTATGGTGACAAGTGAGAAATTATCTATCAAGGATACTTCTAAACCGATAAATACGACAAGGTATAAGTCTATGATTGGTGGTCTGTTATATCTAACGCGGACTAGACTAAACATTATGAATGCAATAAGTATTGTTTCAAGATATTAAAGTAATCTTAAATAAAATCATGAATGTGCAGTAAAGAGGATATTTCGGTATTTGCAAGGAACAACAAAATATGGCTTATGGTATTCTAAAGATTATAACTTCACTTTATGTGCATATACAGTTTCAGATTGGGCAGGAGATACTGATTACATGAAGAGCACTTATGGTGGAGCTTTCTTTCTTGGAAAGAAATTGGTTTCATGGATCAGCAAAAAATAGTCATGCATTTCTTTATCTACTACATAAGCTGAATATGTTGCAGCAACAACTAATTGCACTCAAGACTTATGGATGAAGCAAATGTTGACGGATATCAAGGTAAATTGTAGTGAACCGGTAGTTATCTACTGTGATAACTCTATAGCTATTGACATGTCTAAGAATCCAGTATTTCACTTTAAGACTAAGCATATTTTAATAAAGTATAACTTTCTAAAGGACAAGGTAGAAGGAAAGGAAGTCACATTGGTTTATGTGAACACTAAAGAGAAGATTGTAGATGTATTCACTAAATCACTGTCCAAGGAATCATTTGAGTATTTGAGAGATAGGTTAGGGGTTTCTACCCCTCCGACAGAGACTTGATTGATGTAGTTTATCATCAATCCGACATGCATTATCAGAGATATTATTCATTCCCACATTGATGAGTGGTGCTACTACTCAGGGGGAGTAGTTAGCTTTGAGATTGAGAGGTTTATATTCTTGCTTTGATATTTTTGTCAGATTTTTGGCATTGATGTCAAAGGGGGAGAGAGATAGTGATGTGAAAAATAAATTTACAACTTTAAAGAGATATCATTCATAGGGGGAGAGTTATTGATATTCAGGAGATTGTTGGTTGTCTTCCACAGGGGGAGACTTGTTTGGCATTTCTTGGTACTTAGATGTTTTTCACATCTAGTGTTGCCATCAATACCAAAGGGGGGGATTTTTGGCAATATGGATGAATTGATTATGTGTTGCATTGATGTTTTATCATTGATGTCAACACTAGTTGTTATGGTTGGTTATCGACAGACAGGTTTTGGTTACCAGTAGAAGATCTAGTGTTACTGACAGAAGAGACTATCTGTTGGACACTTCCGACATGTTTGGATCAATGGAGTATGTTTGGTTTTATGTGTTACATGCTTCTAGAGCATGTTGTGGTCAGTTGGTATTGACTTGGTGATCGGATGCTATCATACACTATTATAAACCCATACCAACATTGGTTTAAGGTTTAATCGATAGAGCTTTCACTGAGAAATCTTGATAGGATGCATAAGTGGTGTTGGTGTGGCTTCTAGATGGATTTTAGGATGCTAAAGATGTTCCTTGATCACGCCTCAATTGATTGAAGACATTTCTTTGGTGTGGTGGACCCAGATTAGGTCCAGTGCCTATCTAGGTTTTGGACCAGTATCATGTTAATGTGTTCTCTACACGTTACCGAGATGATTTATGGATTGGTCATTGTTGTTTTGGTCTTAAGCTGACATGGAATATCATTGTAATATGGATGTATGTAATGATCTTATTGTAATATATTTTAGGTGGCCGACCTAATTGGTTTAGGCCTTAGGGTTGGTATAAAATGATGTAAGATCTCATTGTAGGAAAGTGTATCGTGTTCTTGAAATGTAATATCATATGTGAAGGAGATTTCGTTGATCATAGGTGATCGAATTGGGATTAAGGAAGAGTTCAAAGGCCTCTGGTATTGAGCTTAACTAGGACTATAATCAAGTATGGTAGATGCTATCTCTGGCAGTTCATTATTCTAGATTGTTGTCTATTTATCTTAAGATGGTTATTACCTCTCTGTAGTCAATGAGACTCTTTTGTAATGAGTAGTACGCTATAGGCAGTGTGCCTTCCTGCATGTGCAGGCCCCTCATTATATCACATACTTTATGCAAAAGTATCATCTGACCGTGGGTAGGCTTCCCACCATGGTTTTTCCCTTTCTGGGTTTTCGACATACAAATCATGGTGTTATGTGGTATGGTTGCACTGTGTTAATTCTTTGTTTCACTCTTAAGTTTTATTGCTTACCGTTATCTATTTCTGCTATTCTGGTACTTAATGTTAATGTGATTTGGTTAAAGGTTATTAAATGGATTAATTGATATAATCTGTCAACAAATAATTCACCCCTCCCTCTTAGTTATTCATCGGTTATCCTAACATGATGCCCTAAATCAAGGGTTGTTTCTCCTTTGGTTGGTGCACTAAACTTTGTAATACAATGTTTATTGTGAGCTTGTATTGGAGTAGTAGACTCCAACAACATTTCTCTATTAGAATCAATGGCAGTCCCAAAGACACTGAGAGGGGGGGTAAATCAGTGCCTAACCGGTTTATAGAATATTTATACTTATTTAAAACTTTGCATCCCAAAATAGTGTACCAATAAATAATAATTAATGCAACAAATAAGAATAACAGAGAGAACATAGGGAACACACCATAACACAAGATATTTAACGAGGAAACCCAGAGTGGGAAAAACCTCAGTGGGATTTGTGACCCATAATATTTACTCACTAGCCAATGAATAAATACTACTTACAATGAGGGACCTGCACATGCAGTGAGGCCAACAGCCTAGAGCACACTGCTCAATAAAGAGTCACACTGACTACAAAATGGATTATCAAAATCCAATAAAATGTACTGTTTCAAAACAACATCTCTCATGCTAGATTCAATACCAATTTAAGCTCAGTCAATAACCAAAACCTTCGCTATCAACTATATCACCTTATACAAAATTGCCTTATACTTCATATCTATCTCCTTTCAAAAATGACCTAAAAGATCTCATACATATATGAGTCTATTACAATGCACCATATTGTCTTTTACAAAAGATAATTACAATTCAAAATAATAAATAAAAGTTTATTCCATGTCGTCCTGAGTGTTAGTATGCATTATTGCTGATGCTAGTGAAGTGCATACCAGTGTATGTAGAAGTCTAATGTCCATGTCGGTATCTGCCAGTTGGTTACCATCAATGACAACATCAACTATTCTCAGAAGAGTGTAGAATTCCAACAATCTCTCCCTTTGGCATTGATGGCAACCCTCATGAGAAAAATCTAAAACTTGTTTCCAAAAACTGAAGTCCAAAAAGATTCCAAAAAGATGTGCTCCCTCTAAGAAAGTGATCACCTTTGCATAAGCATTTTTATCCTCCACTACTCCCCCTTTGACATCAATAACAAAGGTTTGTCAAAAATAATCAAACGAGTGCAAAAATTTCACCTCAAAGTCTGTAACCGATTGGTTACAATTTGGAAAATATCTACCAAACTAAATTTAGACTCTGCATAAACCTTTTGTTATCATTCAAATTCACCTCAGTCTATTGGATCATACTGGTGAGATAATGCATGTATTTTTTCAGTGATCGCTCTCCTTGAACTAATGCCTTAGAGATTTCATTTCTCTAAGAGATAATATTGTCCAACATAGGACCAAGTTTATCTTTAAGTTCCTAGGTGTTTGACCTTATCCTTTCCTTCTCTTTCTCAAGTTTCTCTAATTTCTCCTCAAAACCTGCCATTTCCTACTCAATAATTGATATATGTCCGGATGAACCAATTATATTATTAGCTATGTCATCAATTTCTTTCTGTATTTTATTGATCTCCTTATCTATGTCCTCTGTCAAAAGGTGAGGTTTGCATGTTTCCCTATATAGCTCCTTGTATTCCAAAATTATAGAGTTAAGTACTAGTAATAATGTATTCAAGTGTTTTGTACACTTCTTTATAGTGTCTCCAAAGAATTTGTTTCTCTTTTTCAACTCTGTCCTTAATTGTGTCCTCATTCACCTTGTCAATAGTTATTACATTATTAGCAATAAATTTGGACAATGTGTCCAATTTACCTAAAGAATTCTTAATATGATCTATGTTACAATTTGGTGCAATCAAATTAAGAATGGGTAAAGTGTTGTCAATTGCCTTGTAGGCCAATGCATTTCAATCCATTATCTTCTTGATTGAATCCAAAAGTACCTCTGTAACATTGGTAGGTCTGAATTCACCTGTAGATGTGTTGGATGTCTGACCAATTATCTTTATTACCTCTTTGCTTCCATCAGGTATATCTATTTTGCTTGCATTTTCCTCTGGTGGATCAGTCTAGGTTTGCATCTCAACCTACAAAGGTTTCTTAGACTGTTTCAATGTCGCGGTGATTTCCAGTTTCTCTGTTTCTGTGTGTACCTCTGCCTCAGTTTGTTTCTGTAAAAGTTCAATTGTTGGTATCTCTATCTCTGGTGACCCTATGCAAGTACCTTTATCTTCAGTAGGTTTTTCAATATCTGACAGTTGCTCTGTTTGGGTTGGGATCTTAGCTTCCTGAGAGTCAACTGTTTGTGCCGGTTCCTCTGAAATCTTTTCATTATCAACAATGTCTACTTTAACCTCTGAATTATCTTTATCCACAACAATGTTTACCTCTTGAGTATCCACATTCATTATAAAAAGTATCTCTAATTCAAGATTAGTATCATCATGTGTAATATCTTCAGCGTTAATAAATGATGGATCTTCTGAGTGTACTGGTGCAGTATCCAAAGGTGGTGGTGGAAGATTGTCAGTAATATTAATGTTTGGAACTCCACCAATTTTTCCTTTACCCTTGTCCTTGTCTTTCTGATACACTTTGAATGTCTTTTTAGGTCTATTCATTTCCTCTTGTTTTTCTTTCTCCACAAAGAATATGTCCCATTTATCTACAGTCTCATCTACAATTTTCTTCACTCTTCCAGCCATCAGGCTTACCTGCTGGTGTCCACTAGCAAATATTGATCGGTTAGCCTCATAAATAAGTTCATCAATTTATTCTTTGGAGTTAACTGGGTGAATTGCCAAGAATGCTTCAACCTTCAATTTCTTATCTAATTCCATCACTGATATCCTTTTAGCTTCTAATCTCATGTAGAGATCATTTTGTATCTCCTCAACAACTTCAATCAAAACTTTCTTATAAATGTCTAAATGAAGAATAATGCTTTCTTCAATAGTGTTTCTATCAGTATCATTTTAAGAAGTATACCATTTGTTCACATTAGACAAATTACCTTCCTTTGTTATTTCATTCAGTAAATCATTCAATGTGGGGTTTGCCGGTGTCTTTTTTCTCTTTGGAGTAAGCTTCTTCTTTGGTTCCCTAACTGCCTTTTGTTTCTCCCTTAATGTTCTTGTTTTCTTCAGAGAAGGAGAGGGTGTCGGTGAGGGTTTTCTCTTCCTTTCCACTCTTTTGAACTCATCAACCTTACTACTGTCACTGTCAGAAGATATGTCAACCGGTGAAATATGTGCCTCCGGTTGAAGTCCTTAAAGCTCACTAGCCGATATGCAACTAAGGTTCATGACATTTTCTTTTATTTCCTTTACTTTCTTGGATACATCTCTAATGTATTTTTCTCTTCTCTTAGTTGTTTTCTACATATATACTTTATTCTCTATGGTTTCTGCATTTCCAAAGAATTCTTTAGATGGCTCTCTTGGTGCATCAAGCAGTGCTTTTGCATATGTTTCCAGAACATGTAGATCAATGTCATAACCCATTTCAGTAACCCAAATGGTTCTAGGGCTTACTGCTTCCATCCAAGTTTCATCTCTTTTAATGACAATGTATATTTCCTTGTCATATTTCTCAACTATGCTTTGAGGAATCCTTACCCTAATTCTCATCTTAGATTGGAAAGATTTAAAGTAATTAGTTATGTTGTTGTCTCTAGTAGTTCCCATGCTAGTAGAAGCTTCATGTAGTTGTTTTCCTACTGGTATATCATAATCAAAGTGTTTGGGTCTATACCAGGGATCTCTTTAGTGAAATATAGCATGAAATATACCAGAAGGTTTCCAAAGCGGAAAGTACCCTTCTCAAATCCCTTTATATTTTTTAGGTTGTCGATAAGCTCATATTTTAACCATTCACACAGATCTATCTTAGCATTGTTGTTTATAATTTCATGTGCATTGTAAATACAAAGACTGGAAATGGAATTGAGTCTGTTAGCATGTGTGGCTTTGTATCCAAGAACCATACTTACATATCTCACATTGATGTCCTTAATTTCATTTACTCTAAGTGATCTATTGTCAAATGTTGCTTCGGTTAGGCTTGTCACCATTTTGTTGGGAATCTTCTTTGTCTTATCAGGTCTACTATCGCTTGAGGCTAAACCAGTAACTACCCTAATTGTTTGTCGAGTTATCTTACAAACATAATCCAACCATAAGAATTATCCATGTGCTCTACTCAATATAATCCTTACCACTTCCTCTGGAAATTGAGGGATATTCAGTATCTCCATAAAACCTAAAGTCTCCACAATCTTGTGTTCAGGTTTAACAATTCCATGTTCATCACAAATGACCTTATTAAACATTTTCATTAACTCCTCAGATCCTAGATCTTCTATATTGCAATGTATATAAATCCTAGGGTCTTCTGCAAATGCTACTCCCTTAGGTATTTTTGAAAAATCTCCTACAGAGTCATCTTTCTTCGCAATCTCGGGAATTATCTTGAAAACAGGCCTAGGGCATTTCACATTCTCCACAATGGTAGGGTTCAGAATAAATTCAGGAATAGAAGATGAAGAAGCCATTATGAAAAATACCTCTTATTCGGATGCTTGCTGAATGCTTGAAAAACACTTCCCAAATTCGCCTTGAATGCCTTTGCTCAATTTTGTGCTCACAAAAAGTTTGAATTCTCAATGAGTTTGAAATGAGGGTTTTCTCGGTGCTTTATAGCCAAAAATTTCTTCAAAACATCATTAAATGCTCACCGGTTAAGTGAAAACTTAGCACACCTTTCGGTAAAGAATAAATGTATCTTCTCACCATTAACCGAGGGTAGAATGCATGTTTTTCAATTCGCTGACATACCCCCAAGAGATTATTCCTCAGTTAGATGAAGAATCTCCTGACAGTGGAGAATCACTCTGTTCTACCAGTGAAGATATAGTTTCATCAGTTCTCTAATCTCTTTTCTTAATCCACTATTTCAAACATTCTTGCTTTACTTCTTCTACCTTCTCTTTTCCCTTCAAGCTAGATCTCATATCATTTGCCGGTGCATTTTTGCTTCTACATAGTTTAGCAATATGTCCAATCTTGTTACAAGCATGACAAGTCACATTATTTCTCTAAATATCCTTTCCATATCCTTGACCGGTTTGTGATTGCATTGATTAGATAAATGTCCAAATCTTCCACAAACATAACATTTCACATTCATTCTGCAATTTTCTGAATTATGACCAACTTTGTTGCATTTGGAACATTGACCAGTGGGTGAGTTTGTGTTCTACTTATTTCTAAATCTACATTGATTTTCTCTATGACCATATTTGTTGCAATTGAAACATTTACCATTAAATTTGTAAGCATTAGGTTGTCTTACTGGTTTGTTCTGATCTTCATTGTTTGCAGTATCAGAACTTTCTCCAACTTCAAATCCAAGTCCATTAGTATCTCCATTAGGCTTCTAACTTTTTAGCATGTCATCAAGCTCCTCTGAACTTTTCTTGAATTTGTCTTTGTGTTTATTTGCAGTAGCCAACTCATTTTTCAGAATTCCAACTTGTCTCATAAGCTTAATTTTATCATGTTGCATGTGAATCAGATCTATCTTCAGCATATCATTTTCATGACTAAGTCTCAAATTTTCATTTCTAGCATCATTAAGTCTCCTAGTAAAGTCTTATTCATTCTTATTCCTGTCTTAAATATCTTTACATATCCTCACAGTCATATCTTTCATTTCATTCTTCCTATTATTGTTTTCTTGTCTCAACTTGTTTGCCCTATCTCTAAGAGTTTCTTTTTCATCATCATCTTTCTACATCTTCTCATGAAGTTATTTTCTTTTATTTTGCTCTATAGAAAAGTTCTCCTAAAGTCCTTTAATGAATTCCTATGCAATCCTTACATCATCTTCAAGTTTGATATTCTTCAATTTCTCTACATCAAAATCTTCAAGAGCTCCTTCCAACTGTTTTCTTAAGTTCTCCATTTGTACCGATGTCAGAATCTACCTCAAGCTGCTAGGCTTTTGAAAATAGAGGACCAAGCTTTGATACCAATTGTTAGAATCAATGACAGTCCCAAAGACACTGAGAGGGGGGGGGGGGTGAATCAGTGTCTAATTGGTTTACAAAATATTTATACTTATTTAAAACTTTGCATCCCAAAACAGTGTACCGGTAAATAAGAACTAATGCAGCAAATAATAATAATAGAGATAGCATAGGGAACACACCATAATACAAGATATTTAACGAGGAAACCCAATGTGGGAAAAACCTCAGTGGGATTTGTGACCCCACAATATTTACTCACTGGCCAATGAATAAATACTACTTACAATGAGGGGCCTGCACATGCAAGGAGGCCAACAGCCTAGAGCACGCTGCTCAATAAAGAGTCACACTGACTACAAAATGGATTATCAAAATCCAATACAATGTATTGCTTCAAAAAAACATCTCTCATGCCAAGTTTAGTACCGGTTTAAGCTCAGTCAATAACCAAAACCTTCGCTGTCAACTATATCACCTTATACAAAATTGCCTTATACTTCATATCTATCTCCTTTCAAAAATGACCTAAAAGATCTCATACATATATGAGTCCATTACAATGTACCATGTCGGATTTTAAAAAATATAATTACAATTCAAAACAATAAATAAGTTTATTTCATGTTGGGCTGAGTGTCGGTATGCATTATTACCGATGTCGGTGAAGTGCCTTCCAATGTATGTAGAAGTCTAATGCCAGTGCTGATATCTGCTGGTTGGTTTCTAGATGATTGCTAGTTGGTTTCCATCAATGACAACATCAACTATTCTCATAAGAGTGTAGAATGCCAACATTCTCACCAAGGTTTTTCCAACATTGGTTTTTCCTCATACATCCGGTATTTTGTGGTGTGTATTTGTGTGTGCTTGCATCTTGATGTCTTCCCCTATCTCACTGGTATATTTACTTTGTATTTGAATTGCTAATGGGTACACACTTTTAGGATTAAAAGGTTAAGTTTTTTTATAACCACTGAGTCACCCCACCTCTCAGTGGCATCTTGTGTTCTACATTTCTCATGAGGTTTCAGATTGGGGTGCTTGTATACAGCCACATGTGGCTGCTGTAGAGTTTGATGCACTTTAGACATTATAGTGGTGTTAGAGGGAAGGTGTTGCAAGTCCAGGGATGACACCTCAGTATGATGCATGGTGGGCTAGACATGGGCCTATTCCGATCACACCTCAGTAGATATGTAGTTCGAGATAATGGAGGAGGGTTGATAGGGAGGAGAGGAGGGGAGATTATGGAGGAGGAGATGAGGAGATGTTGGCAAATGCATGCTCCAATGAGAAATTGTAGGTGATTGAAGGTTTTGTCATTGATGGAAACCTTGCAATCATATGATATCGGCAAGAAAAATATACTGGCACTGGCAACGACAAACTCTACATCGGCACATAGAATACTGGCAGTGAAAAGATGAATACCGGCACTCTGGCCGATAGCAATTTTGTTGATAATATATTTTGTAATTAATTGTAAAATCATTGTAAGCCGACATGGTGAGTTGTAATATGACTCATATATGTATGAGACCATTATAGAACATTTAGTAATAACATGATAGGCAAAATTATGCAGACCTAATATGCAAATTATAGGTTAAGGGTTTATGTATGAAGTAGAGCTAAAACTGGTACTGGATCTGGCATAGCAGAAGCTAATTTGAAGTAGTACAAGACATTGGATTTGTATAATCCATTTTTGTAAGTCAATGTGACTTCCTTTGTAATTGAGTAGTGAGCTCTAGGCACTTGACCTTCCTGCATGTGCAGGCCCCTCTTGTAAAATAGTAATATTCCCTTATTGGCCAGTAAGTGAATATTGTGGGTCACAAATCCCACCAAGGTTTTTCCCACACTGGGTTTCCTCGTTAAACTACTGTGTTATGGTGTGCTTTTCATGTGGTTGTTTTTATTCTTGTTTAATGCATTATTTTTGGTTTACCAATACACAATATTGATATGCTTTATATGTTTTAAATCAAGTAAATTCACTAACCGGTTAGATACTGATTCACCCCCCCCCCCCGCCCCCTCTCAATATCTTTGGGAATCCTAACAATCGGTATCAGAGCCCGGTCCTCTATTTTCAGAAGCCTAATAGCTTGAGGAAGATCCTGACACTGGTAGAGATGGAAAACTTGAAGAAATAATTGGAAACAACTCTTTCAGACTATGATGCAAAAAATTTGAAAAATATCAAACTTGAGATGATCTAAAGGCTGCTCAAGATATTATTCAAGCACTTCAAGAAAATCTTACCATTGCAAGAAATAAGAGAAGAGAACTTTGTGAAAAGATGCAGAATGAGAATGATGAAAATGAAACTCTTAATGATCTGGTAAACACATTAAGACAAGAAAACAGTACAACAAAGAATGAAATGAAGGATATGACTATGAGATTTTGCAAAGAAATTGAAGATAGGAAGAAAAATGAAGAAGACTTGACTAGAAGACTGAATGATGCTGCAAATCAAAATACAAGGCTTAGTCATGAAAATGATATGTTGAAGACATATCTGTTGCATACACAAAATGACATAAATGATCTCATGAGATAGAAAGGAATCTTAGAAAGACAACTGGCTACTGCAAATCAACACAAGGAGAAATTCAAGAAAAGCTCAGAAGAACTTGGTGACATGCTACAGAATTAGAAACCAAATGGTGACACTAATGGCCTTGGCTTTGAAGTTAGTGAAAGCTCTGGTACTGCAAACACGTATGATCATAGAAAACCGGTAATGCAACCAAATGCTTATAAATTTAATGGCAAATGCTTTAACTATAACAAGTATGGTCATAGAGAAAATCATTGTAGATCTAAAAATTATCAGAGCACTAATACACCCACCGGTCAATGTTCTAAATGCAACAAAGTTGGTCATAATTCAGAAAACTGCAGAATGAATGTAAGATGTTATGTTTGTGGGAGATTTGGACACTTATCTAATCAATGCAGAACACAAACCAACATAGGATATGGAAAAGCTATTCAGAAAAACAATTTGACCTGTTATGCTTGTAACAAGATTGGACATATTGCAAAATTTTGTAGAAGTAAGGCACCATCGACAAATAATAATGGTGCTAGTTTGAAAGGTAAAGAAAAGGTTGAAGAGGTAAAGCAAGAATTCTCAAAACAATGGATCAGAAAGTCAGATCAAAATGTTGATGGGAATACTCCTCCACCAACAGAATAGAGTAACACTCCACCGGCAGGAGACTCCTCATCTAACTAAAGAAAAATCCTTTGAGGGTTTAGCAACAAATGAAATACATGCTATTATTCCCTCGGTTGATGGTGAGAAGTTGAAATTACTTCTATACTGGTAGATGAGTTAAGTTGTAACTTAACTGACAAGCATTAAATGTGGTGGTTGGCAAAAATAACATTATAAAGCAAGTATTTTGGCTCCTTTTTTCATTCACTGAGCATTCAAATCTTCGAGAGCACGAAAATTCCTGAGCGAAGGTATTCCAAGCGAAGAAGTGAAGCAATATATCAAATCATTCATCCTTAAGGCAGATTGAGGTATTTATAGCTATGGCATCTTCATCCACTCCTGAATTTATTGCAAACCCTACTATTGTTGAAGTTTCTAAGTGACCTAGACCCATTTTTTAGCTAGTTCCCGAAATTGCTAAGAAAGATGATAGCATAGGTGCATTCTCTCAAATCCCTAAAGGAGTAGTATATGCTGAAGACCCTAGAATGTATATACATTGTCATATTGATGAACTAGGTGATGATGAAATTAGAAATATGTATAAGACTATAATTTGTGATGAATCTGAAATTGTCAAACCTAAACACAAGATAATAAAAACCCTAGGTTTCACGGAAATTCTTAGTATCCCGGATTTCCCCAAGGATATCATAAGAATTGTGTTAAGCAAGGTACATGATGAATTTTTCTGGTTAGATTCTATTCACAAGATCACAAAAGAAGTGGTAAGGGTAGTAATAGGGTTACCCTCCACCAGCAATAGACCTGACAAAACTAAGAAGGTCTCAAATGACCTAGTGACAAACCTAACTGGTGCAACATTTGATAAAATATCACTAAGGGTAAACGATGTAAAGGATACAAATATCAGATTTATCAGTATGATCTTAGGTTACAAGGCTACACATACAAATAGGTTAAACTCAGTTTCTAGCCTATGTATTAAGAGTGCCTATGATATGGTAAATGATAATGCAATGATAGACATATGTGAATGGCTTAAAGATGAGCTAATAGACAATTTAGGAAAGATCAAAAAGGAAAAGAAAGGAACATTTAGATTTGGAAACCTACTTATTGGTCTGATGCTATACATAACCAAACAAGTACCCGGTATTGGTACTAAAGATTTTGGATTTGATATATCGGTAGGAAAACAACTATTAGAATTGTTGAACAATGTGGGAGAGAATAGGGAGAAAACCATAAATGAGCACTTTCAAGCACTAAAGGCTCGAATGAAAACAAGAGTAAGGTTATCACAAGCTATTGTGGATAAGTACCAAAAAGAAATTTGTTTTGTAATAAAGAAAGATGAAATTTGGATGGAGGCAGTTATTCCTAGAACCATCTGGGTAACTAAAATGGGGTATGAGACTGATGACAACATAATAGAAACCTATGCAAAAGCCCTCCTAGAAGCTCCTAAGGAACTAGAAGAAAAAGTATTTGGTAGTGTTGAAACTATAGAAAGCCAAATTCAATCAAGGAAAAGAGTTAAGAAGGTTGAGACAACTGTTAGAAAAGGAACCTTATAGGCAAAAGCTATTAAAGAAGATGTGTGAAAACAAACCGGTATAACTAGAAGTGAGTTGGAAGAACTTCAACTGGAAACTCACCTTTCACTGGTTGGAACTTCTTCAGAAAGTGACATACCCATTGTATTTAAGAGAGTTGAAAGGAAAAGAAAACCTTCACCGGCACCTTCTCCTACACCAAAGAGGACAAGACAAAAGCAATAGGCAGTGAGGCCCCGAGCAAAGAAATTAACTCCAAAGAAAAAGAAGATGACTCCTAAGAAGAAGACACAACAAACTATTGCTCCCATTAATAAACTTCTTAGTGAAATTACAAAGGATGGAAAGTTGAAGAACGTTAACAAATTATATGACACACTATCCGCTAATGACAAAGAGAAAGTAGAGAACAAAGTAATCTTACACTTAGATATTTTCAAGAAATTTTTGATGCAAGTTGTTGATGAAATACTAGCAGATCTATATAATAGACTTGAAGCTAGAAGAGTAGCTATTATTGAGCTAGATAAGAAAATAAAGATTGAAAAACTACTTGCAGTGCACCTTGTTAACTCACCTGATGAGATAGATCAATTAATCTCTGAGGCTAACTGGTCAGTATTCTCAACTACTCACCGGCATGTAGCACTGATGGCAGGAAGAGTGAATCAGGTAATAGAGGAAACAATAGATGCATGGGACATATTCCTAGTAGAAAAAGAGAAACGGGAAGAGTATCAAAAACCTAAAACCTTCAAGGTATATCAAAAGGATAGGGACAAAGGAAAAGGTAAGGTAGGTGGACCTCCCAGTATAAAGATAACAAACAACTTACCCCCACCACCTCTAGATACTCCACTAGTAGACACTACTGATAATCAACCGGTAAATAAGAGTATGGACACACCATATGAGGATACAAATCCTGATTCTGAGGTGTTATATACAATGAACATTGACACTCAGGAAGTCAATATTGTGGTGGATAAGGAATCAACTGAGAAATCAAATGTGGCAAAAAAGCCACCGACAGGAAATATTGCAGTAGAAAACATTGAAATTGGGGAACTAAAACAAACTGAAGGATCAAGTGAACCCCCGAACACTAGAAAGGCAAAAACCATGGATGTGCATACTGATGCATCCATTGAGCCACCAACAACTACTGAAACTGAAAAACCAACTGAGTCACCGGCAACAGGCAGCACAAAGGAAAAACTGATAGTGGACAACACAGAGAAACAGGTAGAGCAACAGGCTCCTTCATAGGTGCAGGTTGAAGCACAAGTATAGACAAAGATAGTGCCACCGGCCCAAAATGAAAAGCCTAAAATTTTGTTTGTAGAAATGCAAACTCAAACAGATCCTCCAGAGAAAGAGGAAAGCAAAGCTATAACTACAACCGATGGATTACAGATTGTAAAAACTGTTGGACAAACATCTGGTACAACCATGATAGAATTCAGACCTACTAATGTAACTAAGGTCTTATTAGATTCAATAAAGAAAATAACAAAGTGTCATGCACAAGCCTATAAGGCTATAGATGTCATTTTACCAATTTTGAAGATAATAGCACCAAAGTGCAGTGTTGAGAATAAAGATTGTTTGAGCCAATTAGACACATTATCTAAGTATATAATCGGCAACCTAATAACATTGGACAAAATAAATGAGGATCCATTTAAGGAAAGAATGATAAAAGAGAAAGAAAAATTCTTTATGGAAATTGTGAATAAGAACAAAGAGAAAATGGACCAGAACTCAGTGAAATCATTTTTGACTTCAAGAAATTATACAGGGACACTTGCAAAACGGATGTATTAACAGAGGATCTTGACAAAGAAATCAGAAAAGCATAGGACAAGATTAATAATATTGTTGATAATCTGATTGGAACACCAGACTCATTTTTGGAATTAGAGAAGAAAATTACAGAGCAGGAAGAGAAAAAGTAGAAAATGGAAAATGAAAAACAAAGAATAAAGGACAAAGCAAAGGACTTGAAATGCAGACTTGGTCCAAGACTAGAGTATCTTATTTCTTTGATAAAAGAAATATCTGAGGCTCTAGTTCCCAGACTAAAGACACTAGAAGAGCAAATGCACATACTCACCCATACAGTGTAGATGACTCAAGAAGCCATAAAATACTGCAAAACATTCAGCAATGGAATAAATCTAGTTTTGACAGACATTTTTCAGATTGTAACCCACCGGTCACAAGAATCCAGGCAGGACTCCACTGACAGCGAATGACAACCTTTGTCATTGATGTCAAAGGGGGAGTAGAGGAATGAGAAAAATGGTTCATCTGCTCAAGGGGAGCACATAGTTTTGAGCATACTATTTTGGTAAGACATTTTTGGCAGATTATTTTTAAATATCATTTTTGAACACTTTTTGATTTTTCTCATGAGTGTTGCCATCAATGCCAAAGGGGGAGATTGTTGGCAAATGGACACTCCAATGAGAAATTGTAGGTGATTGAAGGTTTTTTCATTGATGGCAACCTTGCAATCATATGATACTGACAAGACAAATATACTGGCACCGATAATGACAAACTCTACACTGGCACACAGAACACCGACAGTGAAAGGATGGATACCAACACTTTGGCCGACATTAATTTTGTTGATAATAAATTTTGTAATTAATTGTAAAATCATTGTAAGCCGACATGGAAAGTTGTAATATAACTCATATATGTAAGAGATCATTGTAGAACATTTAGTAATAATGTGATAGGCGAAATTATGCAGACCTAATATGCAAATTATAGGTTAAGGGTTTATGTATGAAGCAGAGCTAAAACCAGTATTGGATCTGGCATAGCATATGCTAATTTGAAGCAGTACAAGACATTGGATTTGTATAATCCATTTTTGTAAGTCAGTGTGACTTCCTTTGTAATTGAGCAGTGAGCTCTGGGCACTTGGCCTTCCTACATGTGCAGACCCCTCTTGTAAAATAGTAATATTCCCTTATTGGCCAGTAAGTGAATATTGTGGGTCACAAATCCCACCGAGGTTTTTCCCACACTAGGTTTCCTCATTAAACTATTGTGTTATGGTGTGCTTTTCATGTGGTTGTTGTTATTCTTTTTTACTGCATTATTTTTGGTTTATCGGTACACAGTATTGATATGCTTTATATGTTTTAAATCAAGTAAATTCACTAAACGGTTAGATACTGATTCACCCCCCCCTCTCAGTATCTTTGGGAATCCTAACAGGAGATGAGGAGGGTGGTGCAGATGAAGAGGGAGATGAGGACATAGACATCGGTGGAGACACTGAGTCTATTAGCAGTGGAGATGATGATGATTCTACATCAGAATCATCGAGCAATGAGGATATGGATGACATGGATATCCCCAAGTTAGAACATGCACTAGCTGTTAGGGATCCCACAGATACTGAGAGGGGGGGGTGAATCAGTATCTGACTGGTTAAAGGAATTTCTTAACTTAAAACATGCAGAACATAATATAATAGTGTACCGATATGCAAGAAATAATGTAATAAATAGAATCAAGAATATTCACATGAAAAGCACACCATAACACAAGATTTTAACAAGGAAACCCGGTGTGGGAAAAACCTCGGTGGGATTTGTGACCCACAATATTCACTCACTGGTCAATAAGAGAATATTACTTACAATAGGGGCCTGCACATGCAGGAAGGCCAACTGCCTAGAGCTCACTACTTAATGGGAAGTCTCACTGACTTACAATAAGGATTATACAAATCCAATAACTTGTACTGCTTTACAATAGCATCTTCAATGCCAGATTTAGTACCAGTTCCTGCTTTGTTCTTTACATATACCCCTTAACCTATATTTTGCACAATAGGTTTGCCTAATATTTTCCTTATATTCCTACTACATCTCATTCCAAATGTCTACAATGATCTCTTTTATATATAAGAGTCATTTTACAATTTTCCAAGTCGGCTTACACATTTTTACAATAATAAACAAAATAAAATATAACAAAATCTTGTCGGCCTCTATGTCGGTATACTTCCTTTCTTCTGTGCCAATGTCGGTGTCCTGAGTGCTGGTGTAGAGTGTGATCTACTAATGCCAGTATAATGCTTTTGTCGGTGCCATAGGATTGCAAGGTTGCCATCAATGACCAAACCTTTGATTCACATACAATGTCTCATTGGAGTGTGCATATGCCAACAATCTCCCCCTTTGGCATTGATGGCAACACTCATGAGAAATTTCAAAAATGATCCAAAAATGTGAAGCCAAAAAAATGTTACCAAAAATGTGTGTGCTCCCCTTGAGCATATGGTTCCTGTCCTATGATTTGAATTTTCTCATCCCACTACTCCCCCTTTGGCATCAATGACAAAGGTTGTCAAGATGTCAGTAGAGTTTGTAGTTTCAACCTTGTAACCGGGTGGTTACAATTTGAAAAAGATCTCCCAAAATCAAGTTTATACTGTCCATAAACTTTTTGCTATCCTTTATTACTGTCTCTATTCTCTTCACTGTACCGATGAGATGCTGCAAATGCTCTGCCGGTGTTTTGCTTCCCTGTATTAGTGCCTCAGAAATTTCCTTTCGCAGAGATGCTAGATAGTCCAATCTTGGAATTAGTTTTGATCTCAAATGTTTTGCCTTACTTATTATTCTTTCTTTTTCTCTTTCCAATATGAGTAGTTCTTCCTCAAAATTTGTTATCTTCTCCTAAAAAATTGATAGTGTATCAGGTGAGTTGACAAAACTATCTGCAAGTTTATTGATCTCATCCTGTACCTTTCTTATTTTCTTGTCTATATCTACAGTCAAAAAGTTTGTTTTACAGGTATCTTTGTACAAATTTTTGTACTCTTTCAACAAATTACGTAATTCTGGTAGAAGTGTGTCAAAATCTCTATTACACTTCTTTATTTTCTCATCAAAGAATTTCTGTTTTTCAACTTCTACTTTATCCTTCACTAACTCTTCTTTTATTTTCTCAATGTTTTCTAAGATATATTTACACAGTGTATCCAGTTGTCCTAAAGAATCTTTATTGTCTATATTACAATTGGGAGCAATTACCTTCAAAATTGGTATGGAATCATCAATTGCTTTGTAAGCTTGTGAGCTGCAATCAGCTATTTTCTTGATTGAATCTAATAGCACCTTAGTCACATTTGTTGATTTGTATCCTGATGATGATCCAACAATCTGAGTACTGGTGGAAGTAACCAAGCTTATATTGACCTCTGGTAGGTCTGTTTGTGTCTGCATTTCTTTAAGCATTGGTTTTTCACTAGTTGCCGATGGCACTATTTCTTTATGTACCTATTCCTGTTGTTGTTGTTGTTGTTGTTGTTGTTCTGGAGCCTTTTGCTTTGTTTGTTTCATTGCCTCAGTCTATGTCTCAGTCTCTACCTTTTGCTCTTTATCTTCTGCTGGTTTATTAGTTTCCCCTGCTACCGGAGGCTCACTAGCCATATTAGCCTTATCAATTGAATCTTTTTCTACCACTATGTTGATCTTCTGAGTATCAACATCCACAGTATATAGGACTTCATGATTAGGATTATTATCCTCTACATCCATACTCTCAGCTGTCGGTTGATCATTTGTAGTTTTTGTTTTTACCGGTGGAGTATTTAAAGGAGGTGGAGGTAAGTTGTCTCTAACCTTGATACTAGGTGGTCCACCAAATTTTCCTTTCCCCTTGTCTCTATCTTTCTGATAAACTTTTATGGGTTTGGGGTTTCTATACTCTTCTTGTTTTTCCTTCTCAACCAAGAATATATCCCATCCATCTTCTATCTCCTCTGTTACCTCATTAACTCTTCCTACCATTAAAGCAACATGTCAGTGTACAGTAGAAAATACTGTCCGGTTAGCTTGAACAATTAGGTCATCAATTTCTTAGGGAGAGTTTACCGAATATACAGTAAGTAGCTTTTCAATCTTTATTTTCTTATCCAGTTCTATCACTGCTTGTCTTCTTGCTTCTAGTCTTTTGAATAGTTCATCTGGAACTTCATTGACTACTTCCATTAAAAGCTTCTTATACATATCCATGTGTAATATAACACTATTTTCAACTTGCTCTTTTTCATCAGCTGTTAGAGTGTCATATATTTTCTCTATGTTCTTTAATTTACCTTCCTCTGTGATTTCATTCAATAGTATATCAAGAGGAGCCAAGTCTTTGTTTGTCCTCTTCTTCTTCTTGGGTGTCAGTTTCTTCTTTGGTGTGGCCTTTCTTACCGGAGATCTCACTGCTTGTTTCTTTTTCCTTGTCCTCCTGGGTGAGGGTGTGGTTGCCAGTGATGGATCTCTTTTTCTTACAACTCTTTTGAAAGTTGCATGCATGTCACTTCCTGAAGAAGTACCTACTGGTGATAGGTGAGTTTCAGGTTGTGGAGCTGCTAACTCGTCCTCTATTATACTGATTTTCTTCAATACATCTTCTTTGATGGCTTTTGCTTGTCTGGAACCTTTCCTTACAACTACCTCAACCTTTTTCACTCTCTTCTTAGATTGTATTTGACTTTCTATGGTTTCAGCACTACCAAATACTTCTTCTTTAGGTTCTCTGGGGGCTTCCAGAAGTGCTTTAGCATATGTTTCAACTATGTGATCATCTATTTCATAGCCCATCTCAGTTACCCAAATTGTCCCTGGGATGACCGCTTCCATCCAGATTTCATCTTTCTTGATTACAAAGCATATTTCATTTTTGTATTTGTCAACAATCTTCTATGATAACCTTATTCTTTTCTTCATTTTGGCCTTTAATGCTTGAAAGAAGTCATGAATATTGTTTTCCTTGTTCTCACCCATATTATTGAATAGTTCTGTTAATTGTTTGCCTACCAGTATATCATATCCATGTTCTTTGTAACCTATACTAGGAACCTATTTTGTTATGTGTAGCATCAGACATACTAACAAATTTCCAAACCTGAAAGTTCCTTTCTTGTCCTTCTTGATCTTTCCAAGGTTGTCAATTAATTCATCTTTTAACCATTCACATATATCAATTTTTGTATTATCTGTGACCATGTCATAAGCACTCTTAATGCATAAGCTTAAAATTGAATTAAGTCTATTTACATGAATAGCTTTATATCCTAATATCATGCTGATGAATCTTACATTGATATCTGTTACATCATTGACTCTTAGGGACCTCTTGTCGAATGTTGCACCAGTTAGGTTTATAACTAGGTCATTGGAAACTTTCTTGGTTTTATCTGGTCTTTTACCGATGGTCGATAACCCTGTGACAGCTTTCACAGCTTCCTTGGTGATCTTGTGGACTGCATCTAACCAGAAAAATTCACCATGTACCTTGCTTAATACTATCCTAATCACATCCTTGGGAAATTCAGGAATGCTAAGGATCTCTGTAAATCCTAGGGTCTCAATGATCTTGTGTTCATCTTTTATATTGCCGGTATTATAACATATCATGGTTTTATACATGGTTTTATACATGGTTTTAATTTCCTCATCTCCTAATTCCTCAATGTTGTAGTGGATGTACATTCTGGGGTCTTCAGCATAAACAACTCCCTTAGGAATTTGAGAAAAAACACCTAAGGTATCATCTTTCTTTTCTATCTCGGGAACTAACTGAAATACGGGCCTAGGTCTTTTTATCACTTCAACAACAGTAGGGTTTTCTATATATTCAATTGCAGAGGTGGATGCCATGATTAAATACCTTTTACTACCTTGGATGGATGATTTCTTGGAGTGTTCTTGCTACTTGCTCGAAATGCCTTAGCTCGGAATCTTCACGCTCTTCATAAATTTGAAATCTTGGTGAAATAAAATGGAACCAAAACCTTAATTTTATAGTGTCTATTCACCATCTACCACATTAATTGCATGTCGGTTAAGTATTCACTTAACATTGTTTGCCGGTAATAAGTAATTTTCAACTTCTTATCTCTAACCGAGGGAATAATAATACATGTGTCATTAGATTGCCAAACCCTCAAAGAAACTTTCTTCAATTGGATGAAGAACTTCCTATCGGTGGAGCACTGCTCTGTCCTGCCAGTGAAGCATCACTTTGTCCTACCGGTGAAGCATTGGTTTGTTCTACCCATGGAGGAGTATTCCCAATATTTAGATCAGCTTTCCTAATCCATTGTTTTGAGAGTTCTTGCTTAACCTCTTCAACTTTTTCTTTATGTTTCAAGCTAGAACTTTTGTTGTCTACCGGTGTTCCTTTACTTCTACAGAATTTAGCAATATGCCCAATCTTGTTACATGCATAACAAGTTACATTATTTTTCTGAATAGTTTTCCCATAACCTATGCCGGTTTGTGTTCTGCATTGATTGGATAAATGTCCAAATCTTCCACAAACATTACATCTCACATTCATTTTGCAATTTTCAGAATTGTGACCTACTTTGTTGCATTTAGAACATTGACCGATTGGTATGTTGATATTCTCATAATTTCTAGATCTACATTCATTTGTTTTATGACCATACTTATTACAGTTAAAGCATTTTCCATTGAATTCATAATCATTAGGCTATCTTACTGGTTTGCTATGATCCTGAGTATTTGCAGTACCGGAGCTTTCACCAATTTCAAAGCCAATTCCAGAAGTGTCACCTTTAGGTTTTTGATTCTTCAGTAAGGTGCCAAGTTCCTCTGAGCTTTTCTTGAGTTTTTCTTTATGTTGATTTGCAGTTTCTAGTTCTCTTTCTAAGACTTCCTTTTGTCTCATCAATTCATTTGAGTCATTCTGAGTATGCATCAGATCTGTCTTCAACGTGTCATTTTCATAGCTAATTCTTGTGTTCTCATTTGTTGCATCACTTATTCTTCTGGTCAATTCTTCTTCATTCTTCTTCCTATCCTCAATCTCTTTGCAAAATCTCATAGTCATATCCTGCATTTCATTTTTTGTTGTCATGATCTCTTGTTTCAACTTTCTTATCATATCATTAAGTGATTCCTTTTCATCATTCTCATTTTGGAATTTTTCACAAAGTTCTCTTCTCTTATTTCTTGCAACTGTAAAATTTTCTTGAAGTGCCTGAATGATGTCTTGAGTTGCCCTTAAATCATCTTCTAATTTGATATTTTTCAATTTTTCTGCATCATAGTCTATAAGAGCTCCTTCAAGTTGCTTCATTAGATTTTCCATCTTTACCAGTGTCAAGATCTTCCTCAAGCTATTAGGCTTCTGAAAATAGAGGACCAGGCTCTGATACCAATTGTTAGGGATCCCATAGATACTGAGAGGGGGGGGTGAATTAGTATCTGATTGGTTAATGGAATTTCTTAACTTAAACATGCATAACATAATATACCAGTGTACCGGTATGCAAGAAATAATGCAATAAACAGAATCAAGAACATCCACATGAAAAGCACACCATAACACAAGATTTTAATGAGGAAACCTGGTGTGGGAAAAACCTTGGTGGGATTTATGACCCACAATATTCACTCACTGGCCAATAAGAGAATATTACTTACAATAGGGGCCTGCACATGCAGGAAGGCCAACTGCCTAGAGCTCACTGCTCAATGGGAAGTCTCACTGACTTACAATAAGGATTATACAAATCCAATAACTTGTACTACTTTACAATAGCATCTTCAATGCCAGATTCAGTACCAGTTCCTGCTTTGTTCTTTACATATACCCCTTAACCTATTTTTCACACAATAGGTCTGCCTAATATTTTCCTTATATTCCTACTACATCTCATTCCAAATATTTACAATGATCTCTTTTATATATAAGAGTCATTTTACAATTTACCAAGTCGGCTTACACATTTTTACAATAATAAACAAAATAAAATATAACAAAATCCTGTCGGCCTCTGTGCTAGTATACTTTCTTTCTTCTATGTCAGTGCTAGTGTCCTAAGTGCCGGTGTAGAGTGTGATCTGCTAATGCTGGTATAATGCTTTTGCCAGTACCATAGGATTGCAAGGTTGCCATCAATGAAAAAACCTTCAATCACATACAATGTCTCATTGGAGTGTGCATATGCCAACACTAGCTATAGAGGGGGATGGGGATGGAGGACAAGGTGGTCATGGGGATGATGATGATCCATAGATTCTTAGAGCACGGATTCAGAGCCTACAGGATGAGATGGTGAGACTGAGGGAGCAATGAGGTGCTAAGAGGGATCTATTCCATAGGGATTATGGTGCTTTAGAGTGGGAGAGAGACCAAATATCTAGTGAGAGGGATCATCTCCAAAGGGAGAGAGATGATGTAGTGAGGCGGATACAGTTGGTTCAAGCCACTTATGACCAACATTTTTCTTTGAGTATAGATGTATGCTCAAAGTTCGATAGACTTTTCTATGTTGCACAAGAGGTCTTGTATTTTAGACAACTCTATCATGGTGTTGTACCTAAGGCACAAAGAGATCCTAGATTTAGTGAGTTTAGAGGCCATTCAAGTTCTAGTAGGTCTACTTTGCGAAGGACTAGCAATGGTGGTGTTATGGGTCCACCTCAAACATCTTTGGGACATCCTGGGGTAGGATCTAGTAGGCAGGATCCACTTGGAGATAGCAACAGTGCGGGTTGAGACATTTTAGATCATGTTATCTGAGCCTTTGGACATTTTATGATGATTGTATTATGACACATTACCATTTTTGAGTTATATATATGATATGTAGGTTTTTGGCGACGATCTATTATGCTTTGTGTTCTTTATATGATGTATGATTCTATGTGTTATGTGATGCATGTCTATATGATTTATGGATGAATGATTTCTACATTGTTTTAATGCGACTTTATATGATTAATGAATTATATGAATGAAACTTTAAATGAATATATGCAATCTATACTATATGAATGCAATTTAAACTATATGAATATGATCTAATGAATGCAATATGTAATATGGAATTAATCTAAAATGAATGCAATCTATATTGTATAATGTAACCTAGAATGAATGAAATCTATGCAAAAAAAATTTGTTTGATAATGTCAGAATATTGTTTTCTCTTTTGACTTAGATATACTTTTGAAGAAGTGTTAGTAATATCAAAGAGAGAATAGATTGATAAAATAATAATGTTAGATGATAGAAAATGATTCAAAAAGAGATGATTTCAAAAGAATCAACAAACTAGAAATAAGAAAATGAGATGAAATTAGAATGATTTATTCACAAACTTGTGTCATTATTCAATGCGCAATATATATTCATTACTGAGCCTTATTATAGAACAACGGAGCATAGCACATCAGGGTATAAGGAACCAAGATGTAAAGATATCTCATTGAAGAAACAAACACATAGTAGACAAGGAGTGAACCCTCCATTCTTGGAATTATGCTAGGGGTCAAGGTATGTGTGGCATTCAAAAGATAAATGCTCCTATCATAGACACCCACTAGAGAAATTTACCCATAACTTCATTGCTTCACAATACAAACAACAAACAAAGAAAAAGATAATGTCCATCATGGCTCCTCTAGTCAATTGTGGACATCCTCGAGTAGCATAGGAACATAATTTGTCACCAAATGATAAAAGATAGAGGCTGCCCTAGACAAAATTCGCCAGGTATATTGATTTGTGCCTTTGTTCTTAGTTGCTTGATGTGATGGTTGATAATGTCTGATCTCATAAAGTGTGGACCCCTTTCAAGACTAATCTGTGTGATGTCGAGTGTATCCATCTTTGTTTAAGACAAGATAATGATCACTTGATATGGATATGATACGATTGATAAGACAATTTGATCAGTTGATTACAAATGTTTGACTAGATAGTTGTATCCATTGTTAACTTTGTGCGAAGCGTTTGCTGGATATCTGCTAGGGTGTTTGATTTTCGTGAGACATTTTATTGTAAGTTTTTCTTTTTTTTTTGATTGATTTTTTATTATTTTTGTTGATTTTTTGGATCGATATTTGAATGTTTTTGATTAATTTTTTCAGAATCATATCTAAATATTTTTGGATGATTATTTCAGGACTTTATTTGAATGTTTTTGGTATGATTTTTTCAGGAGTTTATTTGAATGTTTTTGGTATGAATTTTTTAGGACTTTATCTAATTTTTTAGGATTTTGCGCTTTTCAATGTTTTTGGATTTTGTGTTTCTCAATATTTTTGGTATTTTGTGTTTTCCAATGTTTTTGGTATTTTGGGGATTGATATTTGAATGTTTTTGATTGAATTTTTAAGGACTTTATATGACATGATATTTTTAGCTATGACCCCATTATGCAGACCTATATGATATGATGATCTGTAGAATGCATGTGGAGACAATGAATTTTTGACATGACCTATGTCAATACAATATGCATGATGAAGATTCATTTCCTATTCAAATAAGGATGACTGTGTTTGTTTAGCATTTTGTAATACACAAATTGAATTGGAGGTACAAAACATTTCATAAATAAGTAGTCAATCGATCCTTAAGGTCCCTTGGAACATACAAATTATCATACTTAGTGACTAGGATTTATAAATGGAGACACAAAAAAACTTCCCCATTAAATCTTGAAACTTTTATCTTCTTTTACCCATATGTGTGCAAATGAGTTAATTTTCGCTCTTGTGTTCACTAAAGATCCTTAGCATCCTATATGACTAGTTACGTGGATTATTATAACTTCAAAAGAATCTCGGATAGAGCCTCACTGCCAGCAAGATTTTAGAGCTCCGGCGAGGTTATACATTGTAATCTCTCTAATATTTCACCATTGCTAGTAGGCATCCATAGCCGTGGTGGAGTTATTCGCATGTTCCTATAGTCAAGCTTTTTGTTGCACTTGCATGCCTGATATTTCAGTTATATATCATTTCTCTTTCGCCTTCAGATGGATATTTGGCATAAAACTTTTTCTTTTTTATTTTCTTTCCTTGACTTGTAAGTAATAAAACCCACATGGGTGTGACAATTGCAATGATGTTGAAGTAGAATGTTAGATTTTTCACTAATCATATGATGAACTAGGTGTCTAGAATGAATTAGAGATTTTGTTAATGTGTTTGAGGTATAGAAATTGATAGATTTTGGGTTAACAAGTCTCAAATAGTAAAATTACTACCCAATCATAAGTAGGGCGTCGCCACAGGGTAATGTTGAAAATGAATAACCTTAGGATCTCAAAGACTTCATGTCCGAATATCTAAGAAAGGAGACGATCTTTGTTTCTTTTGAATGCAAACAGATGGTAAACTTGTACAATTGCCTTGCTTTTATTGATGTTGATATATGATAATGCAGAAATTTTATGAATGTGATTCATTTGGAAGGAAACTATATGTGATGCAACACCTTTTAATAAAATGATGTGCAATACAAAAATTAAAATATACACTAGCCCATCCCTTAGATGTAGTATTGTTTAAGGTGCATGTTGTTCATAGGGTCAGGTAATGGATCTCCCTCCATGGTAGGCAAGTTATATGCTATGTTTCCTATGACCCTTGTTATGATAAAAGGACCTAGCCAGTTAGGTTCAAACTTCCCTGGCTTTTCATGCTCTGCTAGGTTCCTTTGGTTCTCCTTGAGAACTAAATCTCCTACTTCAAAATTCCTTGGTCGTATTCTCTTATTGCAACTCCTTCTTAGTCTGTTCTGATAGCCTTGCAAGTGATTTAAAGTAGTTTATTGCTTTTCATCTAGCATTTCAAGCTCTTGCAACCTTGCAAATTGATAGTCTTCCTCTGATATGATGTGTTTTAAGGAGACTCTTAAAGAAGGTAGTTCTATTTCAATGGGTAATATTTCTTCTGTATGATATACCAATGAATAGGGTGTTTCTCCTGTAGGTGTGTGTACCCCTATTCTGTAAGCCCATAGAGTGGGATTTAACTAGAGATGCCACTCTCATCATGCATCAATGACAACTTTCTTTACAATCTTCAATATTTTTTTATTTATTGCCTCTTCTTGTCCATTACTTTGTGGATAATAGGGTGTTGCAGATCTTTGTTGTATCTAGAATTGTTCACACAATTCTCTAATTTCTTAATTCTTAAATGGACATCCATTATCAGTCACTATACACATTGGAATTTCGTATTGGGAAATGATGTAGTTAAGCATGAATTTTTCTATCTGCTTACCAGTGGGGCATGTTAGAGGAATTGCCTTGACCCATTTGGTAAAATTCTCAGTAGCCATTAAGATTAATTTATGCCCACTGGATGAAGTAGGATTAACTTTACCAACAAGATATCACCCCCATTGTGAAAATGGCTAGGGTGGTGTGATAGGTTGGAGATCCTGTGTTGGTGCATGAATGAGGTCCCCATGCACTTGACATTGTCTACATTTCTGTACATATTTGTAGGCATGATTTTCCATAGTAGGCAAATAGTATACAATTCTTAGTAACTTCTTTTATAGTGTCGGGCCACTTGGATGTGTACCACAAATTCCATCATGTACCTCTTTCAAGGCAAGTTACGCTTCTTGAAAATTAAGACATCGAAGAAGTGTCCCATCAAGACTCTTTCTGTATAATGTGTCAGCAATAATGGTATGCCTGGATGCTTGACGAATAAGAGTTTTCTTTTGATTTCTTGACAGATTAGGAGACATATATTGATTATGTAAGTATGTGTATATCTTGTTATACCATGGGGATTCAGGACCCACAATTATAGATACATATTTTGATGAGGGAATATCATTTGCCGGTACCATCAATTGTTCCACAATAAACTCAAATTGAGTTTCATTATTAGGCATGTCTAAGAGAGACTCTACTATATCCATGGCATCTGCTTCCTTATTCTATATTCTTGGAATCTACTCAAAAGTGATGTTACTAAAATGTTCTTTGCAATCTTCTACCATTTATTTATAAGGCATCAATTTATCATCTTTTCATGTTATAGTCATCATTGACTTGATTTATAATTAGTTGTGAGTTACCATGCAATGGAGGATAGAATCACCTTGAGGGGTGATGAAAAGAATCCTGGCTCCTACTCCCTAGTTTGTGTAAGAACCATAAAAGTATAATTTCCAAGTGTTGGATGCTTTCAATGTAAACACAGATTCATCAGGAAAATCTATTAGTAGTGGGTGACTATCTTGCAAGGGAGCTTCTGCTAATTGATCTACTATAATCTTCCCTTTGATTGCCTTTATGTCCACATACTCTATCAAATTCACTTAAAATCATGACCCACTTGGCCAATCTTCTAGTTAATGTTGCTCTGCTCAACAGATACTTGAGTGGATCAAATCATACTATGAGTTAAACTTGGTGACTTGGCATATAGTGTCTAAGCTTCTAAGATGCAAAGATCATTGCTAGACATGCTTGTTCTATAAGAGTGTAATTAATGTCATATCCAATTAGGGTTCTACTTATATAGTAGATTTCTCTTTCCTTTCCTTGATCACCGTGTTGTGCCAAAAGGGCTCCCAAAGATGAGTTTGTTGTTGATATATACAATAATAAGGACTTCCCTGGAGTAGGTGGAACTAATATTGGAGTATTTAGAAGATAATCTTTTAAATCTCAAAAATCTTCTTGGCACTGTTCTGTCCATTTCAAGGTGACTCCTTTTCTAATTAAATGCTAAAATGGGTGACATTTATCTGCTAGTTATGCTATTATAGACTATAATCTTATTTGTAACCCTCTTAACTACTTGAGTGTTGATGGAGGTTGCATATCAATGATCGCTTTGACCTTTGCTAGATCTACCTCAATTCCTTTGTTAGAAACAATAAAGCCTAGTATTTTTCCAGTTGTGACACTGAACACACACTTCTTTGGATTTAATTTGACAATGTATTGTTCTAATCGATCAAATATCTTAGCAAGGACTTCCAAGTGTCCTTCTCTTGTTTTCTATTTAGCTAGTAGATCATCTAACATAATCTTCCATGATATTATGAATTATGTCATGGAATAATGTTGTCATATCCCTTTGGTATGTTGCTCTAGCATTCTTAAGACCAAATGGCATGACATTCTAGTAGTATGTTCCCCATGGACATGTAAATGTCATCTTGTGTGGATTGTTTGGTGCAATTTTGATCTAGTTGTATCCTAAGAAATCATCCATTAGCAAAAGCATTTCATTCCAAACAGTTAGATCAACTATCATGTCTATGTTAGGTAATGGGAAATCATCCTTAGGACATGACTTGTTTAGATTTCAAAAGTCTATGTAGATTGTTATGCCCCAGTGGGCTTAGTTATAGGTACTAGGTTGGATATCCACTCTACATAGTCAATAGATCTAATGAAGCCTACATCTAGAAATTTTTGTAGTTCCACTTTTACCAGTAATGCAATCTATGGATGCATCTTTCTGAGTTTTTTTTTTATATAGTTTGATTCCTGGTAACAATGGTAAGTGATGCAATATGTCCAATTCTGGATCTAAACTTGGCATATCTTCATATGACCAAGCAAAATTTATCAAGCATTGTTTGAAGAACTATATGAACTTGTCCTTTTCTTCTTGATTCAATGATTTTGTTAAGTGGATATTATGTATAACCTCCTTCTTCTATATTTCCATGAGTAATGTTGAATTCTCTTATTCAATAAGGAGGTTATCTAACTTTCTTTTACCATTGTTATCACTTTCATCCACATCTCCTGAAATATAGGAACTTGCCTCTCCAAAGTATGTTGTTCTATCCAAGTCTATAGAAAATCCTACCTTATGATCACCATGAAGAAATCCTTCTCTAACACCAAGGAATTTTGCAATCGCTTCATCATTCTCAAACCAGTCCAGAGTTGGTGACTCTTGTCTCCCTTGATCAATTAAATGTGAATGTATAAGGGGTAAGTCATTGATTTCTTCTATTGAAAAAGTCTCTGACAACATGCATACTTGGTTATATTGAACATATTTTATTGAATTTAGATGAACTGGCATATGCTCATAGGCAATGTCATCATCAATGGGTGGTTGGTTATCATATATCATGTCTATTGCTTGTGGGCTGCTATCATGGTTAGATAGAAATTCATAGTCATGAGAATCCATCACACTTTCTATGTATGTTTCACTATCTGAGGCTGTGTCACTTATCTCATCTTGTTCTTGTAACTGAATTTGTTCCTAACATGTGGATCTCCTTTATGTGGTGGAGACCTTTCTCAAGCCTAGTATAAGATGTTGCAGTCTTTCTTCATCTGACTCGTTTAGTAGAACTAGTGTTGTTTCTATTAGAATCTCTAATACCAAGAGAAAACTAAGAGGGGGGGTGAATCATTTTTCCAAAAATATAAGAAATTAATATTGATTATAAACCATTTACTAGAGCACAATATGAACAACATAGTGAAAGATAAAGCATGAAATCACAGAACACACAACACCAATATTTTTGATGTGGAAAACCCGGTAAACAGAAAAACCACAGTGGGAAACCCTACCCATAGTCAGATAATACTTCTACGGCAGTATGTGAAATAATTACAATGGGGATTGTACTTGCAATCAGTCCAACCACCTAGAGCTCACTACTCATCACAAAAAGAAGTCTCACTGACTTATATAAACAACAGACTACAATCCAAAGAAAATGAACTATGAGAGTAGCATCTCCTAATGCTTGATATAATTCTGGTTAAGCATTGATGTCTGCCCTGCAACACTAAATCCTTCACAACCCTTGCTGAATGATCTAACCTTGTTCGCTCATAAACCTTTTTCTGATAATGGAGAAATAACCATACCATACCAATTTACATGAATTAGTCACCTATTAATATAGATCCTCAACCTTGATAACAAGGTCAACTAAACCCTAAACCCATAAACCATAATTACTAAAATTACATCACATGATACCATCGGACAAATATTATGATTTACATTACATAGCATGGACCTAATTCAAATTCCCAATCTATTATATCTGCTAGAAATTCAGCTAAGACCTATATCAACACGTTTCACCAATCGGTAGAAACCCTCAGTATAATAACATAGAATAACCAACCGGATCCAAATGGGACCACCAAATCATCACATCATTGCGAAGCCACCAAAAAATTAGGACACGACCAAGAATGCCTTTAGCATGTTAGGAACCATTTCTATAAGCCTGACCAAAATCAGTTAACCAAATCATCAAATATCACGAACCGGTAAAGCCAACTAGTACTAGGAAATACCAACCGATAATCCAGAACATAAGCAATAGCTTCTAGCACACCAAATCATCAACCAACTAAATGTGAAAAGCATATAACCAACCTTAATAACCATCCAAAATTAAAACAACCAATCTGATCATACTAGATCAGAATCACTGATAACCAAGTCCAACTGGGATAGCAGTAACCAACCGGGAAAGAACCATATCCAATTGGAGCACAGTGTTGACATCAATGACAACACATAAGCAATTTTAGCATATTGCCAACAATCTCCCCCTTTGGCATTGATGGCAACACTGAATGTGAAAAATATCCAAGTGCCAAGGAATGCCAACAATCTCCCCAAACAATCAAGAACCAACAAAATATCTCTCCCCCTAAGATTTTTTTATTTTCACATGAACACTATCTCCCCCTTTGACATCAATGACAAAGGGTTGATGCCAAACCAAACAACTGACTACTCCCACTGAGCAACATCATCATCCCATCAACCCGGATCAGAAGACATTTCAGATAAGCTCATTGGATTGATGCATCCCTGCATCTCTAAGTCTCTACTGGAGGGGTAGTGACCCCCAACTGATCTCTAAGATATTCAAAAGGATCTTTAGGAAATGGTTTCATTAGAATATCTGCAATCTATTCCTTAGTAGGCACATAAACCAATCTGACTTCCTTTTCTTTAACCTTTTCCTTCAAGAAATTATACCATATAAAAATGTGTTTTGACTTGGAATGAAATACTGGATTCTTTGACATATCAATAGTAGCAATATTATCACAGTGAATAACAATAGGGTCATTATAACTTACCCTTATATCCTTCAACATCTACTTCATCCATAAAATTTGAGTACAATTAGTTGCAACAGCTACACATTCAACTTCAGTAGTAGATAATGAAGTGCATGGTTGTTTCTTACTGAGCCATGAAACCAACTTCTTCCCAAGAAAGAATGCACCACCTATAGTGCTCTTCCGGTCATCCACATCTCCTACCCAATCTAAGTCTATATAGGCACATAATCTGAAATCATCATCCTTTGGATACCATAACCCATAATATGTTGTTCTTCCCAAATATCTGAATATTCTTTTAATAGAAATATCATGACTTCCTCTTGGATCAGACTGAAATCTATAAGAAATGCAAATAACATTCATTATATTTGGTCTGGTCTGAGTTAAGTACAACAATCCACCAATCATTGATTTGTATCTAGATGGATTCACTCATGGAGATTCATCTTCCTTAGACAATTTGCAACCAATTATCATAGGAGTATCAACAGGTTTTGAGTTTCCAAGACTAAATTTCTTAAGCAATTCCTTCACATACTTAGTTTGACAAATAAAAATACCTTTATTAGTTTGAGTAATCTGCAAACCTAAGAAGATTTTCATCTCTCCAATCATAGACATTTCAAATTCATTCTTCATATCATCAACAAATTTCATGCATAGATTTTCTTCTCCTCCAAAAATGATATCATCAACAAAGACTTCAATAATAAGTATGTTATCATGCTCAATCCTATAATATCAATTACTATCAGCATTACCTTTGCTAAAACCAAGCTTTGAAAGATATTTATCTAATTTGCAAACCATGTCCTTGTCCTCTAATAATGAAAACCCATCAGGTTTCTCAATGTAGACTTCTTCTTCAAGATCTCCATTCATAAATGCACATTTAACATCCATTTGATATACCTTGTAGTTCTTATGTACAACATAGGCAAGGAATAGTCTCACTGCTTCAATCCTTGCAACTAGAGCATAAGTTTCATCATAATCAACTCCTTCTTCTTGTGAATATCCTATTGGCAATTGACACTCATTGGAATCATATGTTGTCATTTATGGCAACAAGATTATATTGAAGGCACATATCAGCACTTGGAGGCATACACCTATGGATACCAACATTAAGTATTTAGGGTCATCACTGGCACTGACACCGACATCCAGCATTTCAATGAAGTCGACATCAGTCTGGATTCGAAAGGTTTTATTGTAAAATCATTTTGTAATTATTGTATTGGGTCGACATTGTATATATTTTGTATTGTAAGCCAACATAAGGCATATTATTTGTAAGGGTATATAAGTCAGTCTGTTAGGTCATTTTGACTAGGATTGATATAGGAGAATAATAGCATAACTGTGTGATGTGAAGGATATGTATGAAGGTCATTTTGTATGTGAATGTAATATCATGCTATGATCAATAGATGGTTATAAATAATTCTTGGAGGAAGACGAGATACTGGTAGAAGCTTCAGGGTTTATGAACCAGTATAGAACAAAGCTTTAACTGGAACTCTTTTTGGCATTACAGATGCATTTTGTGAGTTCATCAATAATGTTTTATTTCAAAAGAATCTTGTAGTCAGTGAGACTCTTTTGTGTTGAGCAGTATTCTCTAGGCAGTGCACCTTCCTGCATGTGCAGGCCCCCATGCTATGTAATATCCTTTCATATGGCTAGTGAATTGATATTGTGGGTCACAAATCCCACCATGGTTTTTCCTCTTTGAGGTTTTCCATGTATAAATTATGTGTTTTATGGTGTTCATTCATGTGGCTGGTTTATTTGGTTCATGTTATATGTTTCTTCATTTACTGGTTTATATGTGTATGTTATAAAAGGTTAAAATCTTGTTTTACCAATAGAACACCGATTCACCCCCCCCCCCCTCTCAGTGTTCTTGGGTTCATTGTATTCCAACAATTGGTATCAAAGCTTTGTACCTTAAAGGAAGTCTAACAGCTTGAGGAAGATCCCAAAACTGGAATCATTTAACATGGCTATGGAGAATAAACTTGAGATGGCACTTGAGGACTATGATGCTGAAAGGATGAAGAACCTGAAACTGCAAAATGAATTGAATTCTGCTAATGAATTCATTCTTATTCTGCAAGAAAGGTTATCAACTGCCCAATCTAAGAGAAAGGAACTTTTGCAAAACTAGGATGATGAAGAGAAAAATGCACTTAAGGAACAATATCAAAAGATAAGTCAAGCAAACATGCTCATGAAGAATGAAATGCAAGACCTAACTATGATGTTATCAAAAGATATTGAGGACAGAAAGAAAAAGGAAGAAAATCTGGTTATATCTCTGAGGAACAAATTTGATGAATGTGGCATATTGAATGATGATAATAATCTATTAGGAACTGATTTGGTATACTCCCAAAATAATGAACAAGAGCTTGAAAGACAAATAACAAATCTGAGAGATGATCTAACTACTGCAAGTGAGTATAAAGAAAAATTTAGGATTAGTGCTGCATAGTTGGATGATTTATTGAAAAGATAAAGGTAGAGTGAAGATTCTAGAGGACTTGGATTTGTACAAGGTGAAAACTCTGGTACTACAAATAAACATCAGATAACCGGTATACAAAACTCATCATACCAGAGGAAACCGGTAAGACAATATAATGCTTACAAATTCAATGGTAGATGTTTTGCTTGTAATAAATTTGGGCATATGTGATGAATAATGATGAATAGTAAATAACCAATAGATACTGAGAGGGAAGGGGGGTGAATTAGTATACACAAAAACTTCTTTAACAACTTAAACTGCAAAGACTGCACTAACTAGTAAACAACAGCACCGATCTAAATCAGGTCACTACCAGTAAAACACAGTGAGACTGTGAAAGACATAAATCGGTAACACTTAGATCTTCCCAAAACCTAATCTCATTTCCACTTCACCCATATGCATAAACAAGCAATATATCAGAAATATAATGACCACTGGATCAACATGCATTACTGCTTAACAGAAAACACTAAGACATCACATGAAAAGGCATCACACATAACACACTGATTTTTTCACGTGGAAATGCAATCGGGAAAAACTACGATGGGGATGAATACCCACAAGTTTTTCTTCAACTCTTCTAAAGTCCACTCTGTTAGGAGCCTAGTCCAGTTAAAGACTTTACAATAGGTTCTACTAGGAACCGATCCTATTAGGGATCACCCAGTTAAGGGATGGCTAAATACCCAGTTAAAGGTTAGAACCCTTTTAAAGGTTACTTTGCAAGAGGATTTGAAGAACTCAATGATTTTGAGTCACCCTGTTAAAGGATTTACAGAAAGCCTGTTAAGGCTACCTAGTAAAGGGATTTTCCAACTGCTGAAATAGTTAGAAGTCAATAGGTAATACACTGATCTAATAACATCACTTAATGCCAAGGCAGATCCACTTTAGTTACTATACATCTGTAATCACACTCTGCAGATCTCAACTCACTACACTAGTCTGGCAAGAATCAAGTATCTCTTCACTTGGATACACACATAACATTTGCCAACAACTTCACAATGCAAATCATCATCAACCTTATAGACAATAATTAGGTCGGTAGACAAAACCTAAAACCCTAAGCATCTAGGTTAACAATACAGTCGGTCCAATCCTGACCATTCAGTCACATTGCATAGGGTGAAACAATCTTGAACACATCTTAAGACATTATCCATCACTCATTCTTTGTCATTTCTGGAAGCTGATAAACCATCACATGCTCTCCACCATTTACTGAGACTTCACACATTCCTGAGGAATATAGAATCAATCTTCTTCATGCAAGATCCTCAAGGAAATCCTTGATGCGCACAAGGCTGACATGACAACATGATCTGATCTCCATGTCAATGCTAACTCGTCACAGGATGTTGTCGATTGAATCACACAGAATTGAAATGCATCAATCGAAAACCCTAAACTCAAGGCTATCAACTGGTAGACATATCAAATGAAACCCTGATACAAACTTTGAATATATCGGTTCACATTCCAACATACTGTTTCACCTTTTCACATATACCAGTTCATATCATCATACTAGTTCACTTCATACCATCATACCGGTTCTCTTGCCAGTTTGCTTACTTTAATATATCACTTTATACTTCAACATATTGACATTAATGACAACATACAATATCATCATGTCAACAAAATCTGCACATATGCCAACAATCTCCCCCTTTGGCATTGATGGCAATATACAAAGATATCTCTCCGCTTCACATCTTCTCCCCAATCTCTTTCATATAATGTCTTCAAACTGCAGATATCTTTTTTGGTTCACATCTTCTCCCCCTTTGACAACAATGCCAAAGTGGAGGCACAAACATCCATGTTCCATTATGTTGCTCCCCCTGAGTAGTAGCATCCTTCAACACATCAATCCTAAAAAGATTTGACAATGCAATACCTGACTGATGTGGAGCACATACTTTTAGTTTACCTCTTGAAGGGGTAGCACCCCTAATTCACCTCTTAAATAGGTAAATGTAGCCTTCGATAGAGGCTTGGTGAATATATATGCTAACTGCTCCTTACTGGAAACATGTTCCAATACAACCTCTTTGTTCTAAACTTTCTCCCTCCAGAAATGATACTTGAGCTCGAAGTGATTCTTTCTAACATAGAATACTGGATTCTTGGAAATATTAATTGCACTTGTGTTGTCACAAAATATACTCATCGGTTCAGATACAGGGACTTTGAAACCACTTAATACATGCTTCATCCAAATTGTCTGAGTACAGTTCAAAAATGCTGCTACATATTCTGCTTTTGTTGTAGACTGAGAGATACAACTCTGCTTTTTGCTCATCCATGAGACTAGTCTACCACCAAGAAAGAATGCACCACCGGTTGTGCTCTTATGGTCATCCACATTACCATCCCAATCGGCAACTATAAACACTTTGAGATTGAAATCATTATTGTATGGATACCACAATCCATAATCTATAGTTCCCTTTAGATATCTAAGAATCCACTTGACTGCTACCAAGTGGGATTCTCTTGGACTTTTCTGAATACATGCAGCAATGCCCACTACATGTGCTATGTTCGGTCTACTATGTACTACATAGTGCAACTTACCAATCATTGATCGGTAATCTTTCTCATTCACCAACATTGAGTTATCTTCTTTTGACAATTTACAACCAGTCATCATTGGTGTACCAACCAGTTTGGTGTCTTCCATGCCAAAGGTCTTCAACACCTCTTTGACATACTTGGAATGAGTGATAAAGATACCATCTTTCATTTCTTGAATCTGTAGTCTAATTAAGAACTAAATCTCTTCGATTAGTGACATCTCAAATTCCTTCTTCATCTCATCTGCAAACGCATGGTTCATCTTGTCATCTCGACCAAAAATTATGTCATCAACAAACACTTCACATATCAGAATCTGATCTCCTTTTGACTTTAGATAGATATTGCTATCTTTACTTGTTCTTTCAAATCCAATCTTCACAAGATGTGAGTGTAAATGTTTATACCATTCTCTAGGTGCTTGCTTCAATCCATACAAGGCTTTATGTAGCCTACACACCATATCACTATCTTCTGACAGGGAAAACCCATCTGGTTTCTCTATACACACTTCCTCTTCAAGTATTCTATTCAGGAATGCATATTTTACATCCATCTGATACACTTTGAATCCTTTTAAGGCTGCATATGCAAGAATCATTCGAACACCTTCTAATCTAGCTACTGGAGCAAAGGTTTCTCCATAGTCTTCTCCTTCTTCTTGAGTATATCCCTTACATACCAATCTTGATTTGTTTCTTACCACTGTGCCATCTTCATTCGGTTTGTTTCTAAAAACCCATTTGGTGCCAATAACATTTTTGTGCTCAAGTTTGGGTACCAAAGACCATGTACCATTCTTTTCTATATGGTCAAGTTCCTTTTCCATAACCTTAATCTAGTCTTCATCATTGTGTGCATCTTTAAATGTTTTAGGCTCAAATTCAAAAATCATGCAAGAACTTTCTCTAACCTTTCTTCTTGTAAGAATTCCTGCATCCATATCTCCTATGATCTTCTTTGGATCATGATGTAGCTTTACATACCTAGGAATGATCTTAACTGATTCCTCTTGTTTTTCTTCTTCATTCTCATCTTTATTTACATCAACATCTACCGGTGTAGGAGCATTGTTACTGGTACTTGGTTATTTTGCAACCAATTCCCAGAAGGTTACAACTGGTTCATCTACCACTCGCTCACTGCTGGTTTCCTCAGACTTCTTAGTGGTTTCATCAACTCTAACATTGATACTTTCAACAATTCTCTAAGTCCTATTGTTAAATCACTTGAGAGCTTTGCTCTTGGTGGAATACCCTAGGAATTTTCCCTCATCACATTTTGCATCAAACTTACTTTGGTGTTCACTCCTCTTGATATAACACTTGCTACCAAACACTCTAAAGTAGCTTACTACTGGAGTTTTACCAGTCCAATACTCATAAGGAGTTGTATCCTTACCTTTCTTGATGAGTACCCGGTTCATAGTGTAGACTGTAGTGCTCATCGCTTCTCTCCAAAAAGTGTGAGCAACCTTCCCTTCAATCAGCATAATTCTTGCTGCTTCAACTACAATCCAGTTGTTCCTTTCTGCTGTGGAGTCCGGGGGGTAGACAATTGCCTCTTGATGTCATTCTCTTCAGAGTACTTATTGAATTCTACAGAAGTGAACTCACCTCCTTGATCGGTTCTAAGGAATTTGATCCTCTTACCACTTTCCTTTTCAACTAGTGCTCTAAAGGCTTTGAACTTTCCAAAAGCATCAGACTTGTCTTTCAAGAATGTGAACCACATCATTCTTGAGCAATCATCAGTAAGAATCATAAAGTACCTATCTCCCTAAACACTCCTAGTTTTCATAGGACCACACAAATCAATATGCACAAGACCAAGTAAATTATCTGTTGTGAAAGATTTACCTTTGAAGGTTGAGGAAGACATTTTCCTCAATTAACATTCTTTGCACACAGTTTCTCTAGTTTGTTCAGCACAGTCAATCCTCTAACTACCTTGTTCTTACTAGCCTTCACAATGTTATCAAAATTTACATGACAGAGTCTCCTATGTCATATCCAACTGTCATCAAACTTAGCCATTAGACATTGACTGATATTTGTATTCAACTGAAATAAATTACCTTTGGTCTGCATACCGGTGGCCATCAGTTCACCACTCTTTCCTTTTATTTTGCACATGCCATCTTTGAATTCCAAAGTGAGTCCTTTATCATTCAGCTGGGAAACACTCAAAAGGTTATGCCTGAGACCTTCTACCCAATACACATTATCAACACTGCTTTTTCCATTTAGAGAGATGGACCCTTTGCCTTTTACCATACATGGTGCATCATTACCAAATCGGACTACACCTTCATCATACTCTTCCAAAGTCATAAACTTTCTTGGGTCACCAGTCATGTGATAAGAACAACCACTGTTAATAATCCACTCATTATAATTATCAAAGTGGGAGACAAGAGCCTTCTTGTCTGACACATCTTCCTTAACAACTACAAATACTATGTCTTCGCTTTCTTCATCTTCTTATTCATCATCAGTGACACCTTCATGAACCACAACAAGACAATTTCTCCTATTTCCTCCTTTGAACTTTTTTAACTTCTCTGGTTTGTCCTTATTGTCACTATTAGGATAGTTGACAGCAATATTTCCTATCCTATTGCAAGAAAAGCATTTCAAAGGAAGCTTACCTCTGTATTTTCTAGTTCCCTTAGGAAGTCTCTTGGCAAGAAGAGCTTCAAATTCCATCAGAATCTCCTCATCATCCATATCTCTACTTTATCTAGGTTCATAGTTGGTACTAGCTTCTTTACCCTTTCTAGATAGTGCAACAGATGCTCTAAAGGCTGAATCAGTCTTTTGAACACTGCCATCATAATTGTTTATCTCATATGCGGTCAACTTAGCAATGATAGAATCAAGGGATACCTTTGTCTTGTCAATAGATCTCAACTCCTGAATAGCGGCAACCCTTATTGCATACACCAGTAATAAGGTTCTCAAAACTTTTCTAACAACAGTGGAATCATCCATTGTACCTCTTGCACTCTTGATCTCTCCAACAATAGTTTTAATCCTTATCCCATATTGTTGAATGGTCTCTCCTTCAACCATCCGCAACTTTCTTCTAAGGATTTCTTCCTTAGCGTGTTTTACATGCTCATCACCTCCATAGATAGACTCCAGAGTATCCCATACATCTTTGGCATTGTCTTTATCCTGAACATCTATAAACTCAACATCACATAGACTGCTGATAAGAGCTTCCATGACTTGTCCATTCTCATGAATTTATCTTCTTTGATCATCAGTGAAAGTACTGGTAGGGACAACATAAGTATTCTCAACATAGTTCCAATGTTGAGAACCCATGCTTTTAATGTATATCTTCATTTTGTCCTTCCATATCTTAAATTTATCTCTATTGAACTTAGGACATTCCCTCTTCATCATTAGAACATGATCTTTTCTTCAAGCGGTTAAGCTTATAACACACAGGACCTGGAGGACGCTTTGATACCAATTGATGAATAATGATGAATAGTAAATAACCAATAGATACTGAGAGGGGGGGTGAATCAGTATACACAAAAATTTCTTTAACAACTTAAACTGCAAAGACTGCACTAACTGGTAAACAACATCACCGATCTAAATCAAGACACTATCGGTAAAACATAGTGATACTGTGAAAGACATACACCGGTAACACTTAGATCTTCCAAAAATCTAATCTCATTTCCACTTCACCCATATTCATAAACAAGCAATATATCAAAATTATAATGACCACTGGATCAACATGCATTACTGCTTAACAGAAAACACTAAGACATCACATGAAAAGGCATCACACATAACACACTAATTTTTTCACGTGGAAACCCAACTGGGAAAAACCACAGTGGGGATGAATACCCACAAGTTGTTCTTGAACTCTTCTAAAGTCCACTCTATTAGGAGCCTAGTCCGATTAAAGACTTTACAATAGGTTCTGCTAGGAATAGTTCCTGCTAGGGATCACCCAGTTAAGGGATGGCAAAATACCCAGTTAAAGGTTAGCACCCTGTTAAAGGTTACCTTGCAAGAGGATTTGAAGAACTTAATGATTTTGAGTCACCCTATTAAAGGATTTAAATAAAGCTTGTTAAGGCTACCTGGTAAAGGGATTTTCCAACTACTAAAATAGTTAGAAGTCAATAGGTAATACATTGCTCTGATAACAACACTTAATTCCAAGGCAGATCCACTTCAGTTGCTATACATCTACAATCACACTCTGTATATCTCAACTCACTGCACCAGTCTGGCAAGAATCATGTATCTCTTCACTTGGATACACACATAACATTTTCCAACAACTTCACAATGCAAATCATCATCAACCTTATAGACAACAATTAGGTCAGTAGCCAAAACCTAAAACCCTAAGCATCTAGGTTAACAATACAGTCAGTCCAATCCTGACCGTTCAGTAACATTTCATAGGGTGAAACAATCTTGAACACATCTCAAGATGTTCTCCATCGCTCATTCTTTTCCACTTCTGGAAGCTGATAAACCATCATGCGCTCTCCACTGTTTACTGAGACTTCAAACATTCCCAAGGTAGATAGAATCAATCTTCTTCATGCAAGATCCACAAGGAGATCATTCACGTGCACAAGGTTGACATGGAAACGTGATCTGATCTCTATTGCAATGCTAACTCATCACAGGATGTCGTCGGTCAAATCACACAGACTCGAAATGCATCAACTGGAAACCCTAAAGCCGAGGCTACCAACCGGTAGACATATCAAATGAAACCCTGATACAAACTTTGCATATAACGATTTACATTCCAATATACCGGTTCACCTTTTCACATATACCAGTTCAAATCATCATGTCGGTTCACTTCATACCATCATACCGGTTCTCTTGCCAGTTTGCTTAGTTCAATATACCAGTTCATACTTCAGCATATTGAAATCAATGACAACATACAATATCATCATATCAACAAACTCTGCACATATGCCAACAATATGGCCAGACAATGTAGAAATAGAGCAAATCAAAAACTACAATTCAATTCTTGGTCAATGCACAAATTGCAAGAAATATGGTCATAAGATAGGTCATTTGGCTAATCAATGTAGGTCAAGGAATGACACTGGATATGTCAAATAAATTCAAAAGAACAATGTTACCTATTATGCATGCAACAAAATAGGTCATATTGCTAATTACTATAGAAGCAAGTCTACACCGGTTAGCAATGATAAAGAAAATAAGAAAGGAAAGTAGAATATAGATGAAATACAACAAGATCACACCAAGAGGGGGGTTAGAAAATCTGAAGAACCAAGTGGAGATACAACTATACTGGTAACTGTAGCTGTAACTCCATCGGTAGACTAGAGCATTCCCGCACCGACAGGAAATTCAACTGGTAACTAGGGCATACGTCTTAGGGTTTGGCAAATTCATTGCAAATCTTGCATATTCCTTAGAAGAAATCTGGAGAGTGGTATTAATCATTGATGGAAGTTTACCTGACATGAAACTATATAATCAACATCCAGTAGGGCACATCGCTAAGCATTTATGATAGTAATGAATTAGGGTTTACTCACTGATACAAAGGGAAAATGGACTGATTTTCACTCACCCAACACTTGAGCAAACCAGAGCGAAGCAAAGATGAATCACAGGCGATCAAGAGAAATCAAAGGCATTCCAAAGAATTTCTAGCAGTCATCTAAGAAGTAATCAAAACCCTTCAACCGACAACTATTTTCCAAGTATTTCTTTGAAATGACATCTAGATCATCATTTTCTCCTACTTTTATTGCAAATACCACTATTGTTGAGGTCAAGGATAGGCTTAGGCCTATTTTCAAGGAAGTTCCCCAAATTTATATGAAGGAAGATTCTACTGGCACATTTTTTAGGGTTCCCGATGGCATGGTCTATGTAGAAGATGTCAGGGCCTATATTCACTGCACATTAGAGGATTTGGGCACATAGGAAATCAAGGGGATGTATCAATCTATGATACTAGGTAGCTCTGGTACTATCAAATCAGAATATCAAATCATTGAGGATCTAGGGTTAACCAGAATTGTGTACATTCTGGAATTCAAGGATGAAGTGATGAGATATGTTCTAAGCAGGGTCCATGTTGAATTTATCTGGTTGGAATAACCCCACATGATTACCAAAGAAGCTATTGAAGCAGTCACCGACTTACCTAAAGTTGGACAAGAACTAGGAAAGAATATTTCCACCACTGCAGTTGAGAAGCTCACTGACACAACCCATGATGGAAGATCTATGAGGGTCAACACCATCAAAGACACTGATGTGCAATTTTCCAGCATGATAATTGGCTACAAGGTAACTCAATCAAGTTGATTTATGTGAATAGTTGAGAAGTGAGTTAATGATTAATCTTGGCAAAATTAAAGGATTTAAGAAAGGAACATTTAGGTTTGGCAATCTAATTGTCTGCTTGATGTTATACTTCATGAATGAGCTACATGGTTTGGGAAAGAAGCGTTAGGCACATGACATACTGGTAGGTATGAAGATCAAAGAAGCAATCACTGGTCTTGGTAGTAATAGGGATGAGAAGCTATGGGGCTACTTCAAAACTTTTTTAGGAAAACATGAGACCGAGGGAGAGAATTTCCAAGCACATTGTGAAGAAATACTCCACTGATATCTGCTTTATGGTCAAAATAGATGAGACATTGATGGAAGCAGTGGAACCCAGAACTATATGGGTTACTGAAGTAGGTTATGAGGTAGATGATAAAATTTTGGAGTTATATGCTAAAATTTTGATTGATGCTCCTTTGGATGATAAGGCTGAACACTTTGGCATTGCACAAGAAAATACTCTTGAAGTTAAAACTAGTTTCAACCAGAAAAGAAGAGAAAAGAAGATAGACAAAATGTCTGCATTTGTTCATAATGTAATACATAGGATAGATACATAACTAGGTTCTGGATCTAAACCAGTAGATCAACCGACAATAGCAAGTTCTCTTGAGATGAAGAATCCTGAGACTTTCATTTCTTCTATCACTTCTGATTTTGATCTAGAGGATAATCAACCTCCTACATTAAGAAGGGTATAGAGGAAGAAATATGACAAGCCTCTGGTAGAGGAGAAGAAGGTGGAACCAAGGAGGTGGTTAGTTAGAAAGGTAACAACTGCACCCACACCTCTGGCAAGGAAACCTACTCAGAAGAGGTAGTCTGCTCCATCCACTCCTGCAACTCCCAGCAAGAAGAAAAAGAGTGATGAAGCGACTAAATTTGGTAAAATAACTCATGTTGAGTTAATTGATGAGATAACTAAAGATGGAATGTTGAAAACTATGTCAAAATTCTATGAAGATTTAGAAGATAATGAGCAAAATGAAATAGAAGAAACAATTTTGTTATATTTAGACATATATAAGAAGGCTTTGGTAGAGATTTTAAAAGAAATTCCTTTATCATTATACAATAAGTTAGATGCAATTAGGAGGGACAGAGAAATCAAAGAAATTGAACTGTTAAATATGTGTGGCTCTATAAATAATGAGGAAATGAAAAGATGTATAGATGTTGCTAATAGAACAGTCTTTAGTAGAAAAACTCAGCAAATAGACCTAATGATGGGTAGAGTAAATGAGATAGTAAATGAGACTAGAGATGGTTGGACCAAATTCTTCCAAAAGAATCCTTATTTTCTCACCTCTCAAGAAGAATTTGCTAAGGCAATTTCTCCCACCATCCCAGACAAATCTAAAGGGAAAGGAATTTTGGAAAGTTCAGTTCAAATTTTGAGTGAACCGGTAGTTAAACCCAAAACTGATGAGAGTGTATAAACTAAACCGATAAAGACTACATTTGTATAGTTTGGGGAAGATAATTTACAACTACAGATAATATTGTGGATAATACTCCACCGATAGTAACTGATACTCCACCAAGTGGTGAAGCCACCGATGCATTAGAGGAGGAGAAAAGAGATTCATCGATAGAGGATAAAGAAGATAAGGAAAAGGATACTGAACCAACAGTAGTATCCCTAGCAAAAACTTTGGAAATTGACAGTTCTCAAGTTGAGAAGAAATCAGTTACACAGATGAGTCTCACAGAGCTAATGATGATGGCTACACAAAAGCTAATGAAGGAGGGATCTGTAGACAAAGGAATAATAGATCAATCAATAACAGTTTTGCATAGATTGATTCTTGATTGTATTATTGAAAATGAAGCAAGCCCTTCTAGCAAGCTTAAGGTATTAACAGAACACATATCTAAAAACTTTCAGTCATTGCAGCATTTTTCATACAAGAAAGCACTTAAAAGATTTGCTCTAGCCAAGAAAGCAACTTTTGACCTGATTATTGAGACAAAGAAGAGGAAGGTTGAAGAGAAACTTGTACTCATTGAAAATTCTTTAAAATAGTGTACTAACATCTACAGGGTCTATTGTAATATAAAAAATTCTTACAGCTAATGTAGATCAGAGGTTAAAGGAATTACATGAAAAGATAGCTAATATTGCAAATTCTTTGGATGGACTAACTTCACTTATAACTTCCATTGATGGACAAATTTTTACCTTGGAGAACCAAGTTTTTTCTTTTAAAAAGAAAAGAGACAAGATCATTCAGAGAGCAAGGAGTCTTAGAGGTTTGGTGAGTCCAAGATTGGATTCACTCGGTGTACATAAGAGAGAATGTATGGATATGCTTGCAAAAACCACATCGACAAGTCACTGAGAAAGAAACACTAGCACATTTACTGAGTGGACTTGTATCCATATCCGAGACATTCAAAACCGGCTAGGATACCTATGTACAGTTGCTAGAGAAGGCTTACCCAGAAATTTTGAGATTGGTCAAGCTCTAGTAAAGTAATCTGTAACTATTCTTTAATTCTTTCACCGATCTTTGGCATTGATGCCAAAGGGGGAGTATATGTATATAAAAAATATGTATGTAATCCTAAAGGGAGGATAGGCAGAGTATATTTATGATAGGGTCAATCAGCTCAAGGGGACCATGATTCATTTTTCAGTTGAACCAATAGGGAATCCATTTTTCACATGAGTGTTGCCATCAATGCCAAAGGGGGAGATTGTTGGCAATTGACACTCATTGGAATCATATGTTGTCATTGATGGCAACAAGATTCTATTGAATGTTGTTTTCGACACTTGGAAGCATACACCGACAGATACCGACATTAAGTATTTAGGGTCATCACCGGCACTGACACCAACATCTAGCATTTCAATGAAGCTGACATCAATCTGGATCTGAAAGGTTTTATTGTAAAATCATTTTGTAATCGTTGTATTGGGCCGACATTGTATATCTTTTGTATTGTAAGCTGACATAAGGCATATTATTTGTAAGGGTATATAAGTTAGTCTGTTAGGTCATTTTGAGTAGGAGTGATATAGGAGAATAATAACATAACTATGTGATGTGAAGGATATGTATGAAGGTCATTTTGTATGAAAATGTAATATCATGCTATGATCAATAGATGGTTGTAAAGCATTCTTGGAGGAAGAGGAGATACCGGTAGAAGGTTCAGGGTTTATGAACCGGTACAGAACAAAGCTTTAACTGGAACTCTTTTTGGCATTGCAGATGCATTTTGTGAGTTCATCAGTACTGTTTTATTCTAGTAGAAGCTTGTAGTCAGTGAGACTCTTTTGTGTTGAGCATTGTTCTCTAGGCAGTGTTCCTTCCTGCATGTGCAGGCCCCCATGCTATGTAATATCCTTTCGTATGGCCAGTGAATTGATATTGTGGGTCACAAATCCCAGCGTGGTTTTACCTCTTTGAGTTTTTCCACATATAAACTCTTTGTGTTATGGTGTTCATTCATTTGGCTAGTTTATTTGGTTCATTTTATATGTTTATTCATTTACTGGTTTATATGTGTATGTTATACAAGGTTAAAATCTTATTTTACTGGAAAAACACTGATTCACCCCCCTCTCAGTGTTCTTGGGTTCATTGTATTCCAACATATCCTTTGCAAACCAATCTAGCCTTGTTTCTTACAACCTAACCTTCCTCATTTAATTTATTCCTAAAAACTCATTTGGTTCTAATAACATTTGTATCTTTGGGCCTAGGAACCAATTTCCATGTTTTATTCTTTTCTATCTAATTCAATTCTTCTTCCATAGCTTTCATCCAATTCTCATCTTTCCTTGGTTCAATAAATGATTTCGGTTCAATTTGAGAAATTAAACATACCTCTTCAGTAGCTAAGCTTCTTCTTGTCATCACACCTTTCCTCTTATCTCCAATGATCTGATCTTCAAAATGATTCAACTTCACATACCTAGGAGTCTTAGGATTTTCTTGACTTTTTGACTCTTTCTGCTCATCAACAGTCACTATGGAATTTTCTGATGTTCCCAGAGCAACTGGATCAATTCTTTGAACCGATTCTTGCATAATCAGTTCTGATCTAACAATTTCTTCTTTTGATCCATAGTCATATGATTTGATTTGATTATTACCTTGCTCATCCACTTTGACATTTATGCTTTCCATTATCCTTTTCAATCTTTTGTTATAACATCTATATGCTTTACTCTTAGTAGAATAACCCAAAAATATTCCTTCATCACATCTAGGATCAAATTTCCCTACTGCATCATCTCTTCTAATATAGCATTTACTTCCAAAAATTATGAAATATTTAATAGTAGGAGTATGACCAAACCATAATTCATAAGGAGTCTTATCGATATCACCTTTTATGTGTACTCTATTGAAAGTGTATACTATTGGCAGTGGGATAGTGTCCCTGGCAGGGATTCACAACATGGTTTAACAACCTCCTGTGGATTCTATAAATCTAGTGGTTGTATCGAGCATTGACAGGTCGATCTTTTGGTGCAATGACAACCCTAGTTTGTAACAAGTGGTATCAGAGCTTGGTCATAGGTTCGAATCATGCAGGACATGATGAGTGACACTAGGAGGGGGATTTTTGGCAGTGGGCTAGGGTCCCTCGTGGGGATTCGCGACATGGTTTAACAACCTTTTGTGGATTCTATAAGTCTAGTGGTTGTATTGGGCATTGACAGGTCGATCTTTTGGTGCAATGACAACCCTAGCTTGTAACATATACCATAGTATTGATAGCTTATCTCCAATAGATATCAGACAATTTGGCTTCCATCATCATTGACCTTGCAACATCTAAGATAGTTATGTTCTTTCTTTCCACTATTCCATTCTATTGTAGAGTCTTAGGTGCAAAAAATTGTCTTCTGATTCCATGCTTCTGACAAAAGTTATTGAACTCACCAGATATAAATTCACCACCTTGATCTGATCTTAATATCTTCAATCCTATTTCTATCTCAACCATAGCTTTGAAAATTTTGAATTTCTCAAGAGATTCTGATTTTTCTTTCAAAAATGCAACCCACATCACTCTAGAGTAATCATCAATAAGCAACATAAAGTATCTATCACTTTGAAAACTTTTAGTCCTTGCCGGTCCATACATATTAGTATGAATAAGATCAAGAATTTCATTAGATCTATCATGTATGCTGCTGAAAGAAGTTCTAATTTTCTTACTCATTTGACATTCTCTACATACCGGATTATGAGGTTTGATAATCTTGGGTGAATCTCTGACAACCTGAGTTGAACTGATCTTTGCTATGCAATCAAAATTCACATGATGCATCCTCTTATGCCATAGCCAAATTTCATCAATCTGAGCAATCAAGCAAGCCTTCTCACCAGAGTTCAAATGAAAGATGTTTCCTTTGGTCTGAGTTCTGGATGCAATTTCCAAACCAAATCTATTGATAATCTTGCACTTTCCATCTTTGAATTATAAATGAAATTCTTTATCCACCATCTAACTTACACTCAAAATATTGTGCTTCAAACCTCCAACATAATAAAAATTATCAGTGTCAATCTTACCATCCAAGGATATTGTTCCTTTTCCTTTGATCTTGCATGCCTTTTTGTCTCCAAATATGACTAGTCCATCATCAAATTCTTGCAAAGACAGAAATTTCCTATTGTCACCAGTCATGTGATGTGAAAAACCAGTCTATAAACCATTCATTCTTCTCTTCAATTTTAGCTGCTAGAGCCTTCTCCTCAAAATGATTTTCATCAATGATAGGTTCCGAAGAATCATCCTTGATAGCAATAAAGACCCAATCTTTACCAAAGCTTCCATTACCAGATCCACTCACAAGTTCATCATCATCATCACCAGCATAGTAAGATGATTTATCCTTATTCCTTCTAAATCTAGGTTTTCTCTGATATTCCAGATTAGTTTTATAATTCCTCATAAATCTTTCTTGATTCCTAGCAGCTCTTTCAGGACATCTAGAAGAAAAATGACCAATCTTATTGCATGAAAAACATTTAAAAGGAACTTTTCCTTCAGACATACTTCCAACTGGTCCTTTAGGAAATTAGGGTGTCTAACTCTTCAACTTATCTTTCTTCTCTCTCAATGTCTTCCAAATCTTTAGCATATAATTTCTCCCAGTCTGCCTTCTTCTTACCGGATGCATATGCTCTAAATGCAGTCTTAGTTTTAGTAGTGTAGACGTCTAAAAATGGTCAACGCTTGTGGAGTCATAATTTAACATCTGCGCATTGCCTTATTTTAGGGTTTTTACATCACATTAACATTTCTCCTATGTTACGCACTTGGTCTTTATCATTTGTGAGCATCGAGTCCTTCTTCTGCATTCTTCATTTCTCTCACTTTTGAATTTGGTCTTGTCGATAACAATCTTCAGTCATGATTTTGATCGATCTTATCCTGTCGCATCAATGTGCGTGCTCATTTGTCATCATTTTGGACATCATCAAATCCTAATTAGGGTTTTGTCCTCTTTTCAATCTTGTCATTTTGTGATTGATTTGTCATCGATAGTTGTCCTCTTTTCAATCTTGTCGACTTGCGATCGATTTGTCATCGATCGTTGTTGTTTTCAATCTTGTCGTCTTGCGATCAATTTGTCATCAATCCTCATCTTTGTCAATCTCGTCAATTTTGCGATCGATTTGTCATCGATCCTTTTCCTCTTCAATCATGTCAATTAGCGCATATCAATTTGGTCTCTTTATCAATATTGGTCAATTTGTCAACCAATTTCAATTGTTTATCAATCAAATCATTTATTAATTCAAAATCATGATCGAATCGACATCAAATCAATCTTACATCAAGACCTAATTGTCGTCCTTGCATTTCTAATTTATCTTATAGGGTTTCATGATTTATTCATTTAACCTTGTTTGTCATTTTCTCTCCATTTTCCCTCTAGGATTAATAATTTATTTATTTATCCTAAGTCTTCTTGTCACAATTAAATGTTTATTTAATTGGCTAATTAATTCCTCCTATTTTTGTAAATTAATTAATGAATAAAAAATTATTAATTAATTTACCTAATTTGCATCAATTTCCTAATTTCCAGGTCATTATTTCCAACTTAATTTTCTAATTTCTCCTAAATTCCTAAATGTCTATTTCTATTTCAAATTCTTGTCATAATTCTTGCATAGCAATTTGTCATAAATTGTCATAAATTGTCATAAATCCTTGCATAGAAATTTGTCATACACTTGTCATAATTTTTCTATTCCTGATTTGAATTTCCATTCAAATCATCTTCATGCTAATCTTGTCTTTTCTCCAATTTGTCTATAAATTGGATGAAATTCTTCAATCAAAGCCCCTGGTCGAATCAATCACACTTCTAGTATTCTTGCGCTACCATCTTATCTACTTGCTTTCACATCATGCTTATGCACTAGTAGGTGAGATCCACAAACAAAGCTATTTGAAGGAGAAAGAAGGACAATGGAGCCACATGAAGGAGACATTCAAGTTTGTAATGCTTTGCGTTTGAATTGATGTCTTGTTTTCATGTCTTTATTCAGTGTTTTTAGGATTGTTATCACTGCATTTTAGTTTTCGTGATTGAACTAGGCTAATGTTTATATTGCTTTGATGATTTCCAAATTCCTATCTACATTAATTGCTGAACCCAACATGAACTAACCCCCTAACCATGCTTTTGAGTGCTTTTGAGATGATTTGCAAGTGAAAAACCCAAGAAACAGGGTAAAGCAGGCCTTTCTGCGCACTTCTGTGCCTGTGTAGGAGAGTTCTGCGCATGTGTCAAGCAATCTGCGCGTATGTCAAGGACTTCTACGCCTATGTCAAAGGGATCTACACCTGTGTTACTGCATTATGCACCTGTGTTACTTCATTCTGCACCTGTGTGAGACATTCTAGGCCTGTGTAAGGCCAGAAATAGAGGTAAAAGGCATTGTTTTTACTTGCAAATTGTTTTGTTTTGCATTCTGTTTCTGCTTTTTGGTTTTTTGGTATTGATTCTTTGTGCAGCACCTTGGCATTACGCATGACAAAGACAAAGATGAAACTACTAACGAATTTTATGCAGGTTCGCTAGTCAAAGATCAAACAAATCAAACTTCTGACTTGGTGGTTTTGCAGGTTGCCTTGTACTCCAACTAAACTTTGTGTTTGTAATTCGTAATTAGGCACCTAGTATGATTGCTAAATAGGATGGAGTGAATGTGTGTTTGCTTTGGTTGTTGAGTTTGACACTGGAGTAAGAGAGTATGCTCTCATCCTTCTTAGGGTGATCAGAAATCCAGATCTTTGATACCATTCTCATGGCTCAGATTGTTTGTTACCTTTAGAGGGCCTGCCTTCCTGACCATTTGCTTTCTTTTGCAAGCAAGTGACAATCGTGAGAAGGGAACGACCCAAAGTGAGTACAGCTAGAATACCTTGGCATTCTAACTCACTATAAATAAATACCTAATGGGCGAAAGCTTTGAAGGAAGGGTTACATGGGAATTGTAGTTACTTGGGAAGTGATGACCCTTGGACTCTTTCTCATATCAACATCTAAGTAGGGCCTCAAGGTCTAAATCATGCTTGCGCGACTATATTTGTTTGGTATCTTTGTGGGCTTAATGTCTCAATCACGCTTGCGTGACACCAAGGAGTAGTGCTTAACAGAAATCCTTACTAAACATCTTGTATTTAGAGGCCAAAAATCCTTCTAGTTGCTTGAGAAGGACAAGTTCGGATACTTGGAAGAGATACTAAGTTCGCCATGGGGAGATTTCCATGGGGACTGATTCTTGGCTGCCCTGAGAAGTGAGTGCCATGGAGGGGAGCCCGTGGGGTCAAGCATCTATGTATTCTCCTTGAATCTCATAACGAGTCTACCTCTCAAGTACCTACTGTCCTTACTTACCATAAGAAATGTGTGAATGAGCATGATTGTTTTGAGTCTAAGTTAAAATATCTTGTCTTCTTTACTTGTCAAAAGTTGAGTTGTGTCTCATTTCAAAAAACAAGACAAATTGATTCAGAACAAGGTTAAAAACAAGAGTATTTCATTTAACAAAGTTCGAAACACCTTCAAACATGGTTGTCAAACATTTTTCAAAATCTTGTCTCAACATTCATGTCACTTAGATTTATGTTCATCCTAGGTTTGCATTTTGCAAATTCATTGTCAATTACCAAGGTTAAGTTTCACCTAGGTCATACTCCTTTGCATCCATTTGCATGTGTCCTCTTGCATTAGAGCAATACCATTTCATAATTCAGCCTTAGGGTGATATTGTCATATATTTGCATTTGCATCCTTGTCCTCATAACATTAGGTCACATTTTCATATCCTAGGTCTCTTCATTAAGCTTAGGTCATTATCATATCATATTAGGGTCATTTGCATAGTAATTGTCCCTTTGCATATAGTGTCAAAACTAGGTTTTGTCATACTTGAGTAATGCAAATCTTTGATAAACCCTAAGTCATTATTAAGAAGTCTAGACCTTATCAAACTTTTGTCTTTTGTCATCAATGGCATTTCGTCAAACCTAGCTTAGTATCCAAGCATATAGGGGAGACATTGTCATTTTGTCCTTTTGTCACTTGGTCCTTTTGTCCTTTGAGGTCTAGACATCATTTTAATTGCCTAAGGGTCTCTTTTAGATTTGCATTCCAAAAAGTTTGTCAAAATCTTGAAAAACAAACAAAAACATAGGTTGCATTTTTGCCATAGATTGCATTTTCATCTGTTTAGTTTGCATTTAGTTGCATATCATACATTATCCTTAAAAAATTCCAAGAATATTGCATTTGCATAGTGACATCCTTGTTGAGACAAGGTCAAAATCCAAAAAGATGGGTGAACCAACGTATCAACCCATTGACAACATATCAAATTCACAGTTTCAAACTAGTCAAACCGTACAAATTGAAGGTTCATCAAACACATCATTACCACCATATGGAATGGTTCAACTTGGACCACCTCCATTATATGAACCAGTGTTTGTACCCATGAAACCAGGACATGGGAGTGTTCCACCAACACCAAGAGGAAATGCAGCTTTTGATTGGAATCAACTGAACCTGCAACATGATATTCAAACTCAAACATTATATGAGGAACAAACTCTTTCACAAGGATTTGGTTCAGAACAAGGCATTCAACAAGAAACAAATCCAAATATTTTACCAGATTCTTCATCAGATTCCGATGCCTCTGATGATGTTGATATGTTCTTTCAAGATCCAAAGTTGATGAAAAATATGGATAAATTCTTTAACAAGGTCTTCAAGATGTTCCCACAAAAATATCTTGACATGATGAGTAATGTGACCTCCTCAAGTGAGCAAATCAATGTGCAAAAACAACAAGGCAGTGAGCTGTTAAGTTTCTCTCCGCATCCAAATGAAGAACATGTGCAACAAGAAACTCAACCTACCTTGATGAGTAAATGTGCTTCAAAGGAATTGATAGTGACTATTCCTCAAAAGTCACCATTCGAGACAATAAATAATCCATTATTTAACACAACACCTGTAACACAAGAAGTGGTTCCTCACGTGCATACAATTGGATCAAAATCTAAGATGCAAGAAAGCTTCACGACTGGAATGCCTGATCTCACAAATGTCCAAAACAATTATACAATGCAACAAAGTTCCTATGTCCCACTAAGTTCAATATATTTACCAAACACTCAAGTACCTATTATGCAGACTATTATGATAGATCCTTCGATAATGGCGACACAAAGAGCTACAGATAGTGATTTGCACCAACAACAAATGTTACAACAATTGAGTAATACACAAAAGGTACAATTAAATGTGCAAACAAACAATGCTCAACAACAACAATATTGCATTCGACAACAAGTTGCAGCACCCTCTAAACCATTACAAGTTAATGCAAACTTGTAACCACCACAATGGATTGGACAAACAACACAGCAAATTAATGCAAGTGCCATACCCCATCTTAAGGAGAAACAACAAAAACCACCTAAACAAAGTTTTTTGCAAATGATGGGATTTACACCACAACAACAATTGGCACAAAGTCAGCAAATTCCGATTTGTCAGCATCAACAACAACATGTGCCTCAATATGTGCCAAGACAAATAAGCTATCATACTTCACAATAGCAATTGACATCTGTGCAATATCAACCTAGGCTACAAACAATGATTCCACCACAAGAAGCACAACAACAAGGTCGATATCAAGGCATGGCACAACCACAACAACAAGAGGTGTATCAAGAGCATTATATGCTGGAGACACCAAATACGGCAATTTCAGAGCATCAACAACCGATCAGAAACATGATGTACCGACAAAGAGTACCCACCAGGATTAATGATGGACCTCCAAAATTTGACACAATTGCGCAATAGCTTGAGAAGTTGCAACGACAAGTCAACGCATTAGAAACCAAAGGAACAAAGAAGTTGTACACAGATCAAGATTTATGTCCTAATCCATTTGACAAGAGCTTATACATGCCTCCCTTCCCTAAGCATTTTGAGGCACCTAATTTTGAGAAATATAAAGGGAATGGCAATCCAAAAGATCACATTCAAGCATTTTTTCATGGCGTGTACCGAAGTGAGTTATGAGGAAACATATTTAATGCGCTTATTTGCACGAAGTCTCACAGGACAAGCCATGGATTGGTATTCGCATCTACTAGGAAATATAAAGACTTGGTCGGAATTGGCTCAAAATTTTATATCTCACTTCGCATTCAACATTGACAATGATGTGACCATGTCAAATTTATGCAACACCAAGCAAAAGCAAGGTGAACCATTAGTGACTTTCTTACAACGATGGCGAAGCTTGTATAGTCGTTCTTCCCTAGATATACCTGAATAACAACAAGTGAACTTGTTTATCCAAAATTTGGTCCCAAAAATGATGTATGAACTCAAATTGAAAAGTCTCAGTACTATTGAGAAACTCATTAAGAAAGGGATGAACATTGAAACTGCCCTTGTAGCTAAAGGAATCATTAAGCTCAACAAAGACAGTGACGACACAAACAATTCCAGGGACCGAAATAGATTTTGGTACAAAAATAAGAATGTCACTAATGATGGAGTTGTTGATGCAAGAGCAATGAATGAAAATCAACCCCCGTTCACAATAAAAAAATTGAGTGCTCCTAATATGTCAACTATGGAACAAAATCAAACACCAGCGAGCAATGTTACTCAACAGCCGCAATACCAACAACATCCTCAACAATATAATCAACAACAAGGTCAGCAACAAAACCAACAACGAAGACCTTTCCAATCAAGGGATGGACCTCCTCAACAATTTATGCCATTGGGAGAGCCTATTGAGTCAGTAATGAAACAATTAATACAAGCAAAATTTATCAATTTACCAGATATCAAGGCAGAACCATTGGTAAAGCCGCATTGGTGGAATGATAATGCCTATTGTGAATACCATCGGTCAAAAGGGCATAAAACTACATCATGTTTTCAATTGAAACATATGATTCAAGACTTGTTAGAGAAAGGAGTAATTGAGGTAGATCCACCCAACGCGACCTCTAACATTGATCATACAATTTTCAAAACTCCTTTGCTTGATCATGACAAGGGTAAAGCATCTTCTTCAAACTCTACCCAAACAACAAATTATGCAAACACTGGTTATAACAATGTAATCAATTGTTTTCAAGCATCAAATGAGTATGTTTCCACCCTAAGAATAAAGGGACAAGATCCTTCTTGCACAGTCACCACTTGTTGATCCAAAATAGTCCTGAAAGGAGCTCCTACCGTTCCTCCCAAGCCAACTCCTGCGAGTCAGTATAATCTCCTAGATCATCTGGGAAAGACACCTGCACAAATATCAATCCTTGAGTTGTTGAAAATGTCCCCTATGCATCCTGCAATCCTAGATAAAGCTTTAATTGAGTCCACTGTCTTGACAGACATTGATGTTGACCAATTTCAAGCCCAAATAGGACATCTAGCTATTTCCCAATACATTGCATTTTCTAATAACGATATTTCACCTGATAAGCTCCCTCATAATTATCCTTTACATCTTGAAGTCTTTGTCCATAATTGCAAAATTTGATGAGTCTTGATAGATGGCGGAGCAGGTCTTAATATTTGTACCTTGAGAGTGGTCATTGGTCTTGGTTATATAGAAAAGGATATTGATTCTTCCAGAAGAATAACAATCAAAGCATATGATCATGCTGAGTGCCCATCCAAAGGGATAATTACATTGCCTATCAGAGTCGGTCCAGTAATAGAAAACACTTTCCTGCAGGTCCTAGACCTCAATCTCCCTTACAATATGATTCTTGGTCATCCATGGATCCACGCAATGAAAGCAGTTCCATCCACTTATCATCAATGTTTAAAATATCCTTATAATGGAACTGAGATAACAATTCCAAGAGATCCTAATCCATTTCAATTTTGTGCTACTCTAAAGGATTCCTTGCAGCAATAAGTCCCAGTTAATAGAGAGGCTCACTCACATAGTTATGTGGATCCTAATGAGTTGTTTGAAGCTGTTAAAGGTAAATTGAAGATACAAGACCAAGGATGTGGAGAGTATTCAATGGCTCAAACATTCCTCATTGGGAATTTACCAATATCTCCAAAATCACATGGCAAGCCACATTTGTTGCAAAAGGAACCTAAAATGGTCATTCAGTATTAGCCCCCCACTACATTTACAAGATGGGGTGAACTTGACAAAGAAACTTTGGATGATGATGTCATAGACTAGCTTTATAAGGATCCTATTGAGACACCACCTGTCAGGTTGCCAGTGGAGCGGTATGGCAAAGGATTTACTATACTGCAAAAGAAAGGATATGACGGCTGCAGTGGCTTAGGTCCTAACAAGAAAGGAAGGCTAGAACTTATTATACCCAAGATGCAACCTCCAACTTTAGGGTTAGGTTTTGTACCATTGCGAATTGGACCCTCGTCTACCAAAATGACCACGTGTAGAAAGGGGCGTGACTCTGATGATGAAATGACACCTGAGGATACCCGACCCAAAACTGATTCCAATGAATGGGAGTGGAGTTCTTTTTCTTCTAGCTCCTAGGCCCTTGACAATGTTTTCCTTGACCCTGATGATTTGCCCATGTAAGACAAACATGAAATAACTCCCCCTCCAAAAACATGTCCTAATGCTTGGATAGAGTCATTCTGGGACCCAAGCTCTGAATCCGATGCATGCAGTTCAGATAGTGATACCATGGATGTTCACATCTTTACCATTTCGGCCCTCTCTCCTTAAAACTGATGATGACATGCCCCTCATTTATCCCCAGCTTATCCAACATGACCAACAAGAACCCCTCACATTGGACTGTTTCCAAAATGATGAAGCAATCGCAGAATTCCTTGGACTATGGGAAGGCATACCACAAGGTGATCATAAGGCAGGATATGCTATTGATTTGGATTCCACAGCATATTTTGGGGAGTCAACTCCATCTTCCAGTCATCAAAATGAAGAAAGAAAAGAAAAAGTATAAAATAAAAAAGATAGGTCTTTGAGTGAAAACCATAAGGCACTCTTTGACCATGAAAAAGTAAAAATAAAAGACGTACCTATGGGTGAAAACCTCTCTGAGGCACCCAAAGGTGGAAGAGTGGACATACCCCTATCAAGTCAGGATAAATCAACATTGCTTGTGGAAATGACCGAAGAAATCAATTTGGGTACACCTGACAACCCTAAGGTCATTCATTTCGCTGCTTCTTTATCAAAACAAGAAAAGATAGATTTTGTCAATTTCTTTCTTGAGAAGAAGATCAGCTTTGCATGGTCCTATGCAGATATGCCCGACCTTGATCCAAGGTTAGTCCTTCATCACTTGCCATTAAAAGAAGATGCCAAGCCTATCAAACAGAAACTCAGAAAGATGCATCCCCAGGTGGCTCTCTTGGTCAAGGTAGAACTGAAAAAGTTACTAGACATGGGCTTTATCAGACCCATCGATTATGCAAACTGGATTTCCAATTTGGTACCAGTTAGCAAGGTAACTAGGGGCATCATAATCTGTATAGATTTTAGGGATCTTAATAAAGCATTCCCTAAAGATGATTTTCCGCTGCCAAATATAGACATCATAGTTGACATGACTGGTGGATATGAGATGCTCTCATTGATGGATGGTTTCTCTGGCTATAACCAAATTCGCATTGCTCCTGAAGATCAACATAAGACAACATTCACCTGTGCTTGGGGTACCTACTATTGGAATGTGATGCCCTTTGGTCTTAAAAATGCTGGTGCAACATATCAAAGAGCTATGATGACAATTTTCCATGATTTCATGCATACATTGATGGAGGACTATGTTGATGACTTATTATGCAAATCTGTCACTAGAGATAGTCATCTAGCCATCCTGGGCCCAATCTTTGACCGAATGGCAATCTACAAGCTCAGACTCAATCCAAAGAAGTGTGTCTTTGGTGTCACAGCCGACAAATTACTAGGGTACATTGTTTCTCACAGAGGCACTGAAGTCAACCCTGCCAAGGTTAAAGCAATAATGGATATGCCTCCTCCTTCCAATATCCGGCAATTAAGAAGTCTGCAAGGAAAGCTACAGTCAGTCTGCCACTTTATAGCTCAATTGGCAGACAAATGTCATCCATTCCAACATCTATTGCATAAAGGAGTCACTTTTAAATGGACTGAGCAATGTCAATCAGCCTTTCAAACTCTTAAGGACTATTTGCTGTCGCCGCCTATTCTAATGCCTCCTATAGAAGGAAAGCCATTTATATTGTATATTTCTACAACTGAAATGGCACTAGGAGTTCTCTTGGACCAACAGGATGAGAATGGCAAAGAGCGAGCTATTTATTATATCAACCAGACACTAGTAGGCTATGAGTTGAATTATTCAACTATTGAACGGGCATGCTTAGCAGTGGACTTTGCAACACAGAAACTCTGACACTATATGTTAAATCACTAGACATTGCTGGTTGCAAAAATTGATCCCTTGAAATACTTGCTTAGCAGAGCAGCTTTGACGGGTCGCCTAGCAAAGTGGGTTATGATCCTCAGTGAATTTGATATTGAGTACATGGAGCGAAAGGCAATAAAAGGACAAGTCATAGTGGATCAACTTGCAGAGGCTCCTATTTATGATGATCATCCCATGTTGATAGATTTTCCAGATGAATCAGTCTTTTCTCTTACATCTTCTAATGAATGGAAGTTATGCTTTGATGAAAACATACCAAGTTTGGATCCAGAGTAGGCATATCGTTTGTCACCCCTCAAGGTGATGCTATTCCCAAGTCCTACAGAATAACTTTTCATTGTACCAATAACATTGTAGAGTATGAAGCTTTGGTCACAGGACTCTGAGTAGCGGTCACTGGAATATCACACATTTACAAGTCTATGGAGATTCTTAGTTAGTCATCCATCAAGTCAATGATGACTATGAAACAAAAGATAAAAATCTTATTCCTTACAAGCATATGGTAGATTTATTCAAGACAAAATTCACAGCTATCCATTTCAGTCAAGTTCCAAGAATTCAAAACAAGTCGGCTGATGCGATGGCTACGATTGCTTCCATGTTGAATATGCCCCACAATATGGACAAATGTGAATTTTTGGTCGAACAGTTGCTTGTCCCTTCTTTTGACATTCCGATAGCAGATGTGATGTGCATTCTTGTTGGTCCTAACTCCTCGTGGTACAATGATGTATATCAATACTTGAAATCCCAAACCTTACCACCTAACCTTTCCGCTAACCAACATCAAGCCTTCATCTAACAGACAACCAAATATGTCATCATTGCCGATACTCTTTACCGTCATTCCTTTGACCATACCCTCCTCAGGTGTTTGGATTTTGACGAAGCACAAACGACTTTACACGAGGTTCACGATGGTATATGTGGGGGCCATTTCAATGGTCTGAGCTTAGCCAAAAAGTTGATTCGTGTTGGGTATTATTGGCCCACTCTGGAGAAGGATGTTCATGATTTTGTTAAGAAGTGCTACAAATGCCAAATCCATGGGAACTACATTCATGCACTAGCCCAAGAGCTTCATTTTGTCATATCTCCATGGCCCTTTTCTCAATGGGGATTGGATCTTATTGACAAGATTCACCTGACATCTGCAAATGGACACAAGTTCATCATTACAGCCACAAAGTATTTTACAAAATGGATCGAGGCTATCCCCATGACCTATATCACTGGTGTGCAAATTTCAAAATTCTTATTGAATTATATCATATGCCAATATGGGGTTCCCCTTGCCATAGTCACAGATAATGGTCGTCCCTTCAAGAATTAAGATGTCAAGGAACTCTATGAAAAGTTTCATATCCAACACCATTTCTCCAGTCCATACTATCTGCAGGGTAATGGTCAAGCCGAAGCATCAAATAAAACCATTATCAAGATCCTGAAAAAGGTTGTCAATGATGTTGGTCGAGATTGGCATGTACAGTTGAATCCAGCCCTATGGGCTTATCGCACTTCTATCTGCACACCTACTGGCACAACACCTTATTCTTTGGTGTATGGTGTGGAAGCCATTTTACCCTTGGAAGTGGAGATTCCTTCGTTGCGTGTTTCCTTGCAACATCTAATTGATGATGAAATGCATAGAGTCTCTCGGTTGCATCAGCTTGAGATGTTAGATGAGAAGCGTCAAACAACCCTGACACATTTGCAAGCATATCAAAACCGTCTCCGTCAATCTTATAATAAGAAGGTCAAAGGGCGACACTTCGAAGTGGGAGATCTAGTTTTAAAGGCAAACCCCAAGAATGCACAATCTACTGATGTCATCAAAGGCAAGTTTGAACCTAATTGGGTTGGGCCTTTCATAGTAACTGCAGCCTATGGCTCGGGGGCATATCAGCTTGCCACTCCAGAAGGTGAACCTTTGTCAGATCCTATAAATAGCATGCACCTTCGCAAGTACTAGGCATAATTTTCTATCAGCACTTCTTCAAGTATGATCCTGCAAAAAATACAAAAAACTCAAAAAAGCAAAAAATACAAAAAAATAAAAAAAGATGAAAAAAATACAAAAAAAAGTGAAAAACAAAGGAAAAGAACAAAAAAAGTAAAGAAAAATGATTCGCCCTCTAGTGAAAACCTAGCAAACAGGCATTTTGGGAAAGTACCATGGTGAAAACCTGGCAAAAGGGGCCATGTGTAAGAATGATCATTGCTCTGTCATCTATCATGACCTCTAGCTATGCTTTCTCTCTAAAGATTTATCGTGTCTATCCTTGTCTTGACCCAATGTTCTATTTCAGGCTTGTGATTGGTCAACATCATTGTCTTGCATACTCCATTTCTTGTGCATATGTTCCAGTCTTGGCCTCTATATATGTCTTTCAGATGTGCATTGGGTGTGTTCTCCTTGTCCTGATCAATCACTAGAGCTTTTGAATTTAAAATGTCCTGAAATAATCCATAAAAATTGAAAAATATCCTGAAAAAATCATAAAAATTGAAAAATGTCCTGAAATAAATCCAAAAAAGTCAAAAAATGTCTTGAATTAAATCCTTAAAAAGTCAAATAAACTCTTGAAAAAATGAACACAAAAAAATTGTAAAAACTCGAAAAGGAAAAAACAAGAAAATATCCCCTTTGTGCATAGACCGATCGCTGAGCATACCTCCAATGATGCGCAATCACACACTGTGCTTTAATGAAATCACGCATTAACAGATGAACTTTTTCAATCAAACTAGACATTCAAACTGATTAAAATTGTCTTATCAATCGAACATCAACATCAATATCATTTGTCCTTGTCCCTACTATCATGGGTCTTATACAGGGTGTGGCATACTTGAAACCAGACTGTGTCCTATCTTAGATGGGGTACCGCATGTCCTGAAACCAGACAACATGATCGTCCTATCAGCACTTTCAACTTTTGACAATGAAGATCAAGATGTTTGTTTGACTTGTTTTGAATTGGCGAGTCTTATCATTTATTGATTTATCTTCGATCATGTTCCTATGTTGCTCGATGATGTCACTGAGTGATTTAGAGTGACCAGGATGGTTCATGGTCCCTTTCTTTTTTGTTGTGATTGCTGTTTGTGGAATGTTTGTCGCAAACTAGGGCAACTATATCATTGGGTGTCTGTGATAAGTACGTTCGCTTTGTGAACACTGCACATACCTCGACCCTTGATGTATCCCTAGGTTGCATTTCAGCTCTGGCCTTCAATGCCATGATGCTATGCATCCATTTTACTACATTAAATAAAGGTTCTCACCTACAAAGTGCATTAGTGAAAGCAAGTTTTCTTCGTCTCTAACTATCCTTTGTCTCATTTCTTCTTACTAACATTTCTTTTGTCAGTTCGGGTAGTCAGTTTGGTCTTGTTCTCAGATCTCCACATACATATGTTGCATCCTGCATCCATTTGGTTAGTACATTTGCATTACATCAAGCATTTTATCCATTTCATATTATAAATGCATCAAAAACACATCAAAATGTATCCATACATGTTCCATAATAAACAATGCATACGATATCCATGCACGGAAAGTAAACATATGTCATTACACATTGCATCCCATCATATCGATACATATCATATCATATGTCAAAATAATATCGGAGTACAAAATTGGACTGTTTGTCCTAAGTATGGCCCGCAGACTGACTATATAATATCACACTACATAATGTCCACTGTCTGTCATAAGGAGCACGTGCCTCTGTCACTGGGTGCTCCCTCTATCCTCCTCATCCCTGCCATGCCTCAAGGATGATGTCCCTCCTATCCAAGGTCCTGGTTGTGGTGGTCTCATAGGTCCACTCACCCCCATGCTGCTCACTGAACTCTGAGAGCGTGCCCTACTCATTGTCCTCAATCATGCCCGATATGATGCTGCTCTCTGCTCTGGTGGAACTGCACTCTCATATAGTGTCCTCCAATGGTGTATCTCCTCTCCAGTCTCTACCAACATCTGTGCCATCTCCCGTGCACTGGCATCCCTAATAGACCCAATATACTCAGTGACTCTCTGTTCTTCTCGCTGTGCCTGAGCTATTGTTGTATCTCGAGCCGCTGTAAGTCTAGCTATCTCTGCTCTGAACTGATCATGCTCTATCCTCAAGATAGCATTCTGTCTCTCTAATGTCACAATATGATCATGCTGACTCGCTATGGTAGCCCGACACATCTCCATCTCCTCTATTCTAGTTGTCTCTGGCTCTATGGGTATATCCTGCAATGACTCCTGATCGGCTGAGTCTGGCTCATAATCGTCATCCCCCTCATCATCATCTCCATCCTCGTCATCCCCCTCATCCTCATCACCGCCCTCATCCTCCTCATCCTCATCATCTCCCTCTTCCTCTCCTACGAGTGGGAAGTCCTCCTGTCTCCTCGGTACCGGAATATCCAGATTTGTCAATGGCATTGGTTGTCATCGTGCAAACCATTGCTCATACTCCTCTGTCATCCCAGTGTCCACCACATCTGATCTCCAATCCCACTATCTTTGTTGTAGCTATGTGAAGTTAGCATATGCTATGTCTAGCTGAATCATCCTCCCCCATTGACTCGTCTCTCTGTGAGATCGGGCAAAGTGTGCAGTCCCTCTAGGTGCATCCTGCCTCTCTCCAAACTGTCATCTGACACTCTCTAGCAAGTACATCTCAATCACTCTCTAGTGATTCACTGGTCACCCAATCAGGTATCTCTCCTATCTGCAATATGATAGCTCATCACTATCATCTGACCATCCAGGGCAATCAAGATATGTCCTCCATGTGAACTCTCTCAATCTGTCTAGCTCATGTCGCCAATACAGTATGTATCCAAAAGGACCCTATCACAGTGCTCCCCCATAGCAGTACACATATGGTCGGTGTGGTACTACCTGTCTCTCTACAATCAGTCGACATATGGCTATGTGCTCAAATGTCCATACCTGTAACAGTGTGACTCCACAGCTCAATGTCTGCACTCCCTGATATGCTATCTGATGCAACTGAAAATATAGCATAGTCAGTACACATGGTCCCCATGCATACACAGTACCCTCTGTCGCCATCTGCTCTAGCACTCTTCCCCATCCAATAGGGAATCCATGTCCTCATCTGTCTCCTGCTAGTAGGCATGCTATCACCACTACTATCACCACATATTGTCGATCATACTCTGATGCCATGGTCTCCTAGCCAATCTCCCTCTCTACGATATCCAGATCATCTGGATCACACTCAAATAATCTACACAAAGCATCTCTCCCTATCACTGGGTCATACTCTATCATCTCTCCATGAATAGGAATGCGAAGGATACGCCATACATCCTCTAGTGTCATGGTCGCCTCTCCAGTCGCCAGATGGAATGAGGAGGTCTCTGAATGCCATCGCTCTGCCAGTGCAGTGAGTAGTCTTGTGTTTGTCCTAATCTTGGGCATGAATGTGATATAGTATATTCCAAGTCCTGCTAATGTATCTCTGTCTGTGCTACTGAGTCTATGTCATAACATGAAGCAATCAGGTCGGTTCTCCCGCGTGATCAATGGATACTGTCGACTCTGCATCACAATTGGGGCACATTTTGTCAGTTTTAGGGTTTGCTCCTATGGCCTGCATTTCCTTATTTCATGTCCAAATCAGTGTGTTTCTAATCTATTTTGACCTATCCTATTCTTATCCCCCTTTTCGGGATCGTTTGCATGTTGTTTTTGATCAAATTGGGGATCTCAATGCACAACTGTGCCTATGTGATATGTCCTGTGCCTGTGTAGCAACAACTTGCACCTGTGTACCCTACACAAGTGCAGGATGCACTCACACAGGCACAGAAGTCAGTTTTTGCATTCTCTGTGGGCCCCGCAATGTCCCGCAAGCAATCAAAATTCATAAAATTGACAATATGGGTTTTTGAGACACATAACGCTTCTCCCGCATCGTCCGATCGTCTGTATGTGTGTACATGTTCTCTAAGGTGATCTACCATTGGAACGTTTGCCATCTCTCTGCAAGTGTCCTTTTCCAGAGCAACAAATTCTCCTCTTTGGCTAGTGCAAATGAGTTCTTTTCACTCTCTTTGTCTCATTTATAGATCTTTGTCAGTGCATAGATGGACGTGCACTCTCTCCATCTTATGCTGGTCACGGTCTTTTGCACCATCAATTGCTTGTCCTTTGTGTATCCGATCTCCGATTGTCAGTCTGTTTGATCCTATCATCTTCTATCATCCTTATCGATTAATTGGCCTCTTTTCTGGATGTTTCCAACCAATTCCTCGAGGGGGCATGCATATGTCATTGTCAGTGTCTCGGGCATTTTCATTATCGTTCTTTGAAACAATGCTTAAAATCACATTGTCTCAAAGAGGGGCAAAATGTAGACGTCTAAAAATGGTCAATGCTTGCGGAGTCATACTTTAACATCTACGCCTTGCCTTATTTTAGGGTTTTTGCGTCACATTAACATTTCTCCTATGTTACGCACCTGGTCTTTATCATTTGTGAGCATTGAGTCCTTCTTCTGCATTCTTCATTTCTCTCACTTTCGAATTTGGTCTTGTCGATAACAATCTTCAGTCATGATTTTGATCGATCTTATCCTATCGCATCACTGTGCGTGCTCATTTGTCATCATTTTGGACATCGTCAAATCCTAATTAGGGTTTTGTCCTCTTTTCAATCTTGTTGTTTTGCGATCAATTTGTCATCGATCATTGTCCTCTTTTCAATCTTGTCGACTTGCGATCGATTTGTCATCAATCGTTGTTGTTTTCAATCTTGTCGTCTTGTGATCAATTTTTCATCGATCCTCGTCTTTGTCAATCTCGTCAATTTTGCGATCGATTTGTCATCGATCCTTTTCCTCTTCAATCATGTCAATTGGCGCATATCAATTTGGTCTCTTTATCAATATTGGTCAGTTTGTCAACCAATTTCAATCGTTTATCCATCAAATCATTTATTAATTCAAAATCATGATCGAATCGACATCAAATCAATTTTACATCAAGACCTAATTGTCGTCCTTGCATTTCTAATTTATCTTCTGGGGTTTCATGATTTATTCATTTAACCTTGTTTGTCATTTTCTCTCCATTTTCCCTCTAGGATTAATAATTTATTTATTTATCCTAAGTCTTCTTGTCACAATTAAATGTTTATTTAATTGGCTAATTAATTCCTCCTATTTTTGTAAATTAATTAATGAATGAAAAATTATTAATTAATTTACCTAATTTGTATCAATTTCCTAATTTCCAAGTCATTATTTCCAACTTAATTTTCTAATTTCTCCTAAATTCCTAAATGTCTATTTCTATTTCAAATTCTTGTCATAATTCTTGCATAGCAATTTGTCATAAATTGTCATAAATTGTCATAAATCCTTGCATAGCAATTTGTCATACACTTGTCATAATTTTGCTATTCCTGATTTGAATTTCCATTCGAATCATCTTCATGCTAATCTTGTCTTTTCTCCAATTTGTCTATAAATTGAATGAATTTCTTCAATCAAAGCCCCTGGTCGAATCAATCACGCTTCTAGTATTCTTGTGCTACCATCTTATCTACTTGCTTTCACATCATGCTTATGCACTAGTAGGTGAGATCCACAAACAAAGCTATTTGAAGGAGAAAGAAGGACAATGGAGCCACATGAAGAAGACATTTAAGTTTGCAATGGTTTGCATTTGAATTGATGTCTTGTTTTCATGTCTTTATTGAGTGTTTTTAGGATTGTTATCACTGCATTTTAGTTTTCGTGATTGAACTAGGCTAATGTTTATATTGCTTTGATGATTTCCAAATTCCTATCTACAAGTAGCACTCTAATCTCCAAGTTCCTCAAGTTCAAAAGTAGTCAATTTCCCAAGTAATGTATCTCTGGTAACAATGGTATTTGACATTTTTTGGAGTTCGTTTATTGCAGTAAGATTTATTTTGTAAGTTGGAGGTAGAACTATCAGAATCTTTGAGACAACCTCATACTCATTAACATTTTCACTACAACATTTGATTCCCATGACAATCTCATTCACTCTATCCATGAAAGAATTTATCTTCTCATCTTCTTCCATCTTCAAAGTTTCATATCTCACCCAGTAACCTTGAAGTTTTGTAATCTTTACTGCTTGGTCACCTTCATAAACAGTTTCAAGCTTCAACTAGATCTCCTTTGCATTTTCCAGTTCTATGACATTCAATAGCTTCTCATCTAATAGGGCACTTAACAATGCTTCTTTCGCTCTGACATCATTATCATCTTTCTTTTGCTCATTAGGAGGTGTCAGAGTTCCATAATTAGGATCATGAGGTGTATACCCTTTCTCTATTATCTCCCAAACTTTAGCTCCAAGACATCTCAGATGAGTCTTCATTCGTTCCTTCCATATATTATAATTTGTACCATCAAATATAGGACTCTCCTTTTGGTAGGGATTAAATGTGGAAGTTGATGCCATCAGATCTCCTCAAGCGGTTAATCTTCTATAGAGAGGACCTCTCTTTGATACCAATTGTTATAATCTCTAATACTAGGAGAAAACTAAGAGGGGAGGGTGAATCAGTTTTCCACAAGTATAAGAAATTAATGCAGATTATAAACCATTTACTAGAGCACAATATAAACAACAAATTGAAAGATAAAGCATGAAATCATAGAACACACAACACCAATTTTTTGACGTGGAAAAACTGGTAAAGGGAAAAACCACGGCGGGAAACCCTACCCATAATTAGATAATACTTCTACAACAATATGTAAAATAATTACAATGAGGATTACACTTTCAATCAGGCCAACTGCCTAGAGCTCACTGCTCATCACAAAAATAAGTCTCATGGACTTACATAAACATCAAGCTACAATTTGGAGAAAATGAACTGTGAGAGTAGCATCTTCTAATGCTTGATACAATTCCGGTTAAGCACTAATATCTGCCCTACAACACCAAATGATTCACAACCTTCATTGAATGATCTAACCTTGTTTGCCCATAAACAATTTTCCAGCAGACTGGCGTAGTAGTTTAAACAACAAACCGGTTAAAACATAAACAAGCCAAATAGAAAATAGAGCATTCACCCATAGAAGCACAATCACCATAACATAAGATATTTTGATGTAGAATCCCAAATGGGAAAAAGCACAGTGAGTAAAACTCACAAGTCAACTATCTACAAAATAGTAACCAGACTGGTTAAGGTCAGACCGGTTAAGGCCTTATAATGTTCTTCACCAGAACAGATCCTATTAGGAATCCAAATCTTTGTTAGGAGATAAGTCATGTTAAAGACTACCCTGTTAAAGGATTTCAGATCCACAAATTTGAACCACCTTGTTAGAGGATTTACAATAGGTTTGGCTAGGCCTACCCGGTTAAGGGTTTTAGACTTGTCGAAGAGATTAGTAATCAACAAGTGAATGATCTAGAAAGTAGCACAAAATGCTTGATTAGATCCTTGTCAGATCTCTATTAATGCATTGCAGCATTACTTCAGTCTTCCAACCTTTGTACTCACAATCTCTATAGTGAGATACCTTTTTTGCACAGACCTAATCTTCTCTCCAACACTCGCACACATCAACTCTCCAAAACCCTAGACATGATGTCCTCATATAGGAATCTGATTTCATATTGGTCCAATAAGATTAGACTACAATTTCCTAGGTACAGTGCATCGAGATACATTTGGTAACACGACATAGAAACACCGCTAAAGTGTCAGTGGATGATAACTCATCACACTTTACAATTATACTAGTTTAACATAGTATATTGATTGTCGATAAACAAAGACTGGTAAACTGGAACATAGTGTTCTGATTAAAAATTAACGCCGCTAGGGGTCCTCGTACCGCTTGGTGTCTTCATACCGCTTGAGATCTTTGGTCATGCATTGACCGGTAAGCATCTTCTGCAAAACACTGATAGTCTTCTATAAACAAAGACTATACATTTAATGGCATATAGTACCGGTGTGAACAAGACAACACATAATACCTATTGAGAATAACTCATACATAAAATAATTTTGTGTCCATCAATGACAATCACAACTAAATATCATCAAAATACCAACAGAAACAATCAATCTGATCATACTAGATCAGAATCACTGATAACCAAGTCTATTCGGAGCACAGTGTTGACATCAATGACAACACATAAGCAATTTCAGCGTATTGCCAATAGTTTCCCTTGGCAAAAGTATTGACATAATCCAAGGATTAGGCTCATTTGCAGGTGTTAAGCAATTTTCTGTTACCATATTTCCTTGTGAAGATCTTTCAAGTACTATATTGTTAGATGATTCCATGTTAGTTTCTTGTAGAAGATGCATCATATCTTCACCATCTGACTCCATACTAGGATATGTTGTTGCTTTCTTACTTCTCTGAGATGAAGGAGGAGATACTCATGTTGATAATTGATTCTGAGGTATGTACTCTGATGGTAGCCTAGGTTTGTTCAATATGTCAAGTGTTCATTATCTTGCCTCTGTTATCTTTGGGACATTTTTATATCCTAACCTTTGATTCTTTGGGTTTTTCTGAGGTAAAATAGGTTTTAATCTTCCTTGTTTCTGTAGTCCTAAGCATGTGGTACCATCATACCCATATTTTATAGCATTTTGAAACCATTGTCGTACTGATCTAAAGGTAACTTGGGTAATTTCATGTCATCTGATTCTTTATATATCCATTGATTGACATCTTCATTTAAGGATTCTTCTAGTAAGTCTCCCCATCTAATGAATGAGCATGAATTTGAATATTTGACTATCTCTTTTCCTTTATCTTGTTTCATCACATTGTTTTGAGGTTTCCCAAAATATATAGGAGAAAGAGATAATTGTTTGACATTTGATGTACTTGAAATGGAGTATCCACCACAACCAACATTCTTAATCTTGTTAGAGCTTACCCAGTTAAGGGATTTGACTATTGTAATTGTTAGAGAACAACAGGGGTTTGTTGATCTGGTAAATAGAACTACTCTTCTTGATCAGATCCTTTTCATGCTCCTATCTACCTTTACACATACTGCGGATACATCATCTAGTTTGACAACCAATCACTCTTACATTCAACCAAGATTGCGTACACTACAACAAAACAACTCATTGACCTTATAAGAAAAACACTAGGTCAGTAACACATCACAAACCTATTTATCTCATAGATATTACAAACAAATCGGTTCAAGTATGACCATTGGATTACATAGCAATTACTTGCACATCATTCAAGACAACCTTGACCACTCCTTGATCACCACTTCATTGAACATTGTAACTCATCATGCAGTTTCCATTACATGCAATGAACTTGTTCATTCCCAAGATAAAACCGTTATCTCTATGAGCCAAAAACTATTTGAAACTCTTCTCATACTGTTGGCAGTGGGCCAGCATCCCTCATGAGGATTCGTAACATGGTTTAACAACCTCCTATGGATTCTATAAGTCTAGTGGTTGTATTAGGAATTGATAGGTCAATCTTTTGGTCCAACGGAAACCACACTTGTAACAAGTGGTATCAAAGCTTGGTCACAGGTTTGAATCACATAGGTCGCAGTGAGTGATGTTGGGAGGGGGGTTGTTGGTAGTGGGCTAGCATCACTTGCAGGGATTCATGACATGGTTTAACAACCTCCTATGGATTCTATAAGTCTAGTGGTTGTATCGGGCATTGACAGGTTGATCTTTTGGTGCAACGAGAACCACAATTGTAACACATACAACATGCATACGTGCCATAATCATTATCGCTCATCATTTGATCATAAACCAATACAAGCAATTCACCAAACTCCATCAGTTAAGGTTTAGCATATCAACAGGTAAGGTTTACCAGTTGATCTCACTTCTTCTCTAGTAATACTAGTTTCCTTCACAAGGTCACTTACGGGTTACAAAGCAACATTATTACAACATCATTACCGATTATAATTGACATCAATGACAACATAAAAGTTCATCAATGCAATCTTCATGCAAATGCCGACAATCTCCCCCTTTGGCATTGATGGCAATACAAGTATCAATGTTGGCATTCTACACTCTAATGAGAATAGTTGATGTTGTCATTGATGGCAACCAACTAGCAACCAATAGGAAACAGGTTTCTACACATGCACTGACATCACATATATCATACACCGGTAGGCACCAGCACTGGAAGGCACTTTCACTGGCATCCAGATTACACCAGAAATGAAGTATACCGGCACTTAGACCAACATGGGATAAAGTTTTGTTTATGTGAATTTTTTGTAAATGTAATTAACTATTTGTAAGTTGACTTGGTATATTGTATAGACTCATATATGTATGAGATCTCATGGGTCATTTTGGATGAGGAAGTAATGGAAGAATGTAATTATTGTATGAGGTGATATAGTGGATAGTGAAGGTTTTGGATAGGGTATCTAACTGAGCTTTAACTGGTACTGAACCAGGCATTTGAGATGCTATTTTGAGTAGTACATTGTATTGGATTTAATTATCCATATTGTAGTCAGTGAGACTCTTTTGAGTAGTGTGCTCTAGGCAGTTGGCCTTCCTGCATGTGCAGACCCTTATTGTAAGTAGTATTTATTCATTGGCCAGTGAGTAAATATTGTGGATCACAAATCCCACTGAGGTTTTTCCCACATTGGGTTTCCTCGTTAAAATATCTTATGTTATGGTGCGTTTCTATGTTGTCTCTATTATTTGTGTTTACTACATTAATTATTATTTACTGGTACACTATGTTGGGTTGCAAAGTTATAAATAAGTTTAAATATTCATTTCATTGATTAGACACTGATTCACCCCCCCCCCCCCCCCTCTCAGTGTCTTTGAGATTGTCACTGAAGCTAACAATTGGTATCAGAGCTTGGTCCTCTATTTGCAAAAGCCTAACAAGTTGAGGAAGATTTTGAAACTGGTATAGATGGAGAACTTAAGAAAATAGTTGGAAGGATCTCTTGAAGATTTTGATGCAGAAAAATTGAAGATGATCTGAGGACTGCTAAGGAATTCATTAAGGGACTCTAGGAGAACCTGGTTATAGCACAAAATAAGAGAAAATAACTTCATGAGAAAATGCAGAAACATGATGATGAAAAGGTTCAACTCTTAGTGATATTGCAAACAAGTTGAGGCAAGAGAACACTAACATGAGAAATTAAATTCAAGATATGAAGAGACTATGTAAGGATCTTGAAGATAGGAAGAGGAATGAAGAAGACTTGACTAGGAGACTTAATGATGGAGGTAATAAAAATCTAAGACTCAATCATGAAATTGATATGCTAAAGACAAATCTTATTCACATGCAACATGATAAAGATGAGCTTGTGAGACAAGTTGGAATTCTTGAAAATGAGTTGATCACTGCAAATGAACACAAAGACAAATTCAAGAAAAGTTCAGAAAGACTTGATGACATGCTGAAAAGACAAAAAATTGATGGAGATACAATTGGACTTGGATTTGAACATGGAGAAATTTTTGGGACTGCAAACAATCAAGATCACAATAAACTGGTAAGACAACGTAATGCTTATAAATTCAATGAAAAATGTTTCAATTGCAATAAAATTGGTCATAGAGAAAATTAGTGCAGATTTATAAATAATCAGAAGATAAACTTACCCACCGGTCAATGTTCCAAATGCAATAAAGCTGGTCACAATTTAGAAAATTGCAGAATGAATTTTAAATGCTATGTTTGTGGTAGATTTGGGTATTTATCTAATCAATGCAGAACACAAACTAGTCAAGGATATATAAAATATATTTAGAGGAATAATGTAACTTATTATGCATGTAATAAGATTGGGCATATTGCAAAATTTTGTAGAAGCAAGACTATATTGGCGAACAAAAAATGATCTAGTGTGAAGGGAAAAAGAAAAGGTAAATGAAATAAAGCAAGAATTTTCAAAACAATGGATTAAGAAGGGAGATTAGAAAGTTGATGAAATTGTCTCTACACTAGTAGAATAGAGAAACCCTCCACCGGTAGGATATTCTTCATTCAATTGAGGAATAATCCCTAGGGGATATTGCAGCAAATTGAAAATCATGCATTTTACCTTCGGTTTATGGGAAGAAGACACATTTCTTCTTTATCGATAGATATGTTAAGTTTTCACTTAACTGGTGAGCATTTAATGTGGTTTTAAAGAACCTTTTTGGCTATAAAGCACCAGAAAATCCTCATTTTGACTCACCAAGCATTCAAGCATTCAGAGAGCACGAAATTAAGAAAGGGCATTCTAAGGCAAAGTAGCAAAGTGATTTTCAGACATTCAGAGAATTTCAAGTTAAGAGGTATTTATCAAAATGGCAACTTCATCTTTTGTTCCTGAGTTTATTGCAAAACCTATCATTGTTGAAAACATCAAACACCCTAGACCCATGTTTAAGATTATTCTCGAGATTGCAAAGCAGGATGATTCTATCGGAGCTTTTTCAAAATTTTTGAAGGGTGTTGCATTTGCTGAAGACCCTAGAATCTACACCCATTGCAACATAGAAGACCTAGGGACTGAGGACTTGAAGAAAATGTTCAATGAGGTTATTAGCGATGAACAAGGTGTGATTAAACCTGAACATAAGATTGTGGAAGACTTAGGTTTTGTAGAAATACTGAACATTCCCGAATTTCCAAAGGAAGTAGTATGACTTGTATTGAGCAGAGTCCATGGAGAGTTCATGTGGTTAGAGTCTATTGCAAGATAACCAAGGAAGCAATTAAGGCAGTTACTAGTTTACCCTCAACTGGTAGTAGACCTGATAAAAATAAGAAAATACCTAAAAAGAGTGTGACAAGCTTAACGAGAGCCACATATGATAGCAGATCACTTAGAATCAATGATGTTAAGGATATAAATGTGAGATATGTAAGTATGATACTTGGATATAAAGCAACACATACTAATAGACTGAATCCAGTTTCTAGCCTTTGTATTCACGATGCATATGAGATGGTGAACAATAATGCTAAGATTGATGTTTGTGAATGGCTTAAAGATGAACTGGTTGACAATTTGAAGAAGATTAAGGGAGATAAGAAAGGTACTTTCCATTTTGGGAACTTACTAGTATGCTTAATGCTATACTTTACCAAAGAGATACCCAACATAGGTCACAAAGATTTTGGTTATGACATCCCAGTAGGAAAATAGATGTAGGCTTTCACCGGTATGGGCACTGACTATGACAAGATCATAACATATTACTTCAAAACATTTCAAACTAAGATGAGAGCAAGAGAAAGGTTACCGCAAATCATAGTTGATAAATATGACAAGAAAATCTGTTTTGTTATTAAAAGAGATTAGACTTGGATGGAAGCAGTAATCCCTAGAACTATTTGGGTTACTGAGATGGGTTATGAGTTAGACCTACCTATTCTGGAAACATATGCAAAAGCCCTACTTGATGCACCTAGGGAGCCATCTGAAGGAATATTTGGTAATGCAAAAACTATTGCAAGTAATGTATCTATGTAGAAAGAAAGGAAGAAAAGAGACAAGTTTATAAGATATTCCTCTAAGAAGGCCAGTGAAATTAAGGAAAATGTCATGAATATCAAAGGATTGCAACCGGAAGAACATGTTTCACCGTTTGTGACATTCTCTGATACTGACAGTGACAAGGCTGTTGAGTTTAAGAGAGTGGAAAGGAAAAGGAAAACCCCACCGGTACCTTATCCTCCTCCTAAGTAAACCATAACATAGAGAAAGAAGCAACAGGCAATTAGGGAACCACAGAAGAAGCTTACACCAAAGAAGAAACAGACACCAGTTACCCCTACACTGGATGATCTACTAAATGAAATAACACAAGAAAGTAATCTGGTAAATGTAATTAAATGGTATCATTCTTTTAAATATTCTGACAAAGTAACTATTGAAGAAAGAATTATTTTACATTTGGATATTTACAAGAAAGGTTTGATTGAGGTTGTGGATGTTTTACCTAGTGATCTCTATCTGATACTTGAGGCTAAAGGCTATCAGTGATGGAACTTGATAAGAAGTTGAAAGTTGAAGCACTTTTGGTTGTACATCTGGTAAACTCTAAGGAAGAGATAGATGAGCTTATATCTGAACCTAACCAGACCGTATTTGTCAGTGGGCACCCACAAGTAAGCTTGATGGCTAGAAGGGTTAAGGAAATTGTAGATGATACTACAGACAACTGGGATATATTTTTTGTTGAGAAAGAAAAGAAAGAGGAAAAAAATAGACCAAAACTGGACAAGACATTCAAGGTATATCAGAAAGACAAGGGAAAAGGTAAATTTGGTGGTGTTCCTACTATAAAGATTATAGATAATCTTCCACCACCACCTTAGGATACCCTCTGGTACACATAGTTAATCCACCGAATATGGCTACTGAAGGTATAACTCATGATGATACTAACCCAGAGTCTAAAATACTTTTCACAATGAATGTAGATACACAAGATATAAACATTGTTGTAGATAAGGAACATGCAGCTGATAATGAAAATATAAAGATCTATGAGAAACTGGAACATATTGTAGACACTTGGAAGACTGAGATATCGACACAAACTATTGACTCTCAGAACACTGAGATACAGGCTCAAGAAGAGCAACTGAAAACTGAGAAACCTATAGAGGATAAGACAACTAACCCATAGCAACATGAATCAGGGAAACTGATAGTTGAAGAGGTACTTGTACAGACTAAGAAACCATCAAAGGCAGAGGTACTTGTACAGACTAAGAAACCATCAAAGGCAAAGGTACATAAATAGACAGATCCATCGAAAGAAAATGTAAGTAAAGAGAAACAAATTTTTGGCAATAAGGAACAAATAATAAAGGTATTTGGAGAATCTAGCACATCCGCAGGAGAATTCAGACCGACTAACATCACAAATATTCTTTTGGATTTTATCAAGAAGATAACTGATTGCAATGCCTTACAATTTAAGGCTATTGATAACACATTACCTATCTTGAAGATGATTGCACCTAACTGTAAGATAGATCACATTAATGATTCTTTAGGTAAATTGGACACATTGTCCAAATTTATTGCTAAAAATGTTCTAACTCTAGAAAAGGTGAATGAGAATACCGTTAAGGAGAGAGTTGACAAAGAGAAAAATATATTCTTTGAGAAATCTATAAAGAATTGTACCGATCACTTGGACACACTTTTATCAGTACTTAATTCTACAATTTTGGAGTATAAGGATCTATATAGAGAAGCATGTAAACCTCACTATTTGACAGAGGATATAGATGAGGAAATCAAGAAGACACAAAAAGAAATCGATGATATTAAAAATTATTTGATAGGTTCTTCGGGACTTATCTCAGTTTTTTAACAGGAAATGGCAGTTTTCGAAGAGAAGTTAGAGAAACTTGAGAAAGAAAAGGCAAGGATAAGGTCTAAAGCCTAGGAACTCAAAAGTAAACTTGGTCCAAAATTGGACAGTCTCATTACTCAATGGATTGAATTATCTAAGGTAAAATTTAAAGGAGAATGATCACCGGAGCAACAAATGCACTATCTAACTGACATGATCCAACAGATTGAGACTATTCTCTTCGACAACAAAAAATTCATGTAGAACTTAAATCTGGTTTTGGTAGACATTTTTGAGATTGTAACCAATCAGTTACAGGCGATGAGGTAGCATTTTTGCATTTCTTTGATTTTTTTTTACATCCTTTGTCATTGATGTCAAAGGGGAGTAGTAGTAATAGAGAAAAATAAGGAGTAGTATGGAGAGAAAATAAATGCATAGAGGAGATCACTTGCTCAAGGGGAGCACATCTTTTTGGATTTCATTTTTGGATAATAGTTTTGGATTTTTCTCATGAGTGTTGCCATCAATACCAAAGGGGGAGATTGTTGGCATTCTACACTCTAATGAGAATAGTTGACATTGTCATTGATGAAAACCAACTGGCAACCAACTGGCAACAGGTTTCTACACATGCACCGACATCACAGATATCATACATCGGTAGGCACCGACACTGGCAAGCACTTTCACCAACATCCAGATTACACTGGAAATGAAGTATATCGGCACTCAGACTGACATGGGATAAAGTTTTGTTTATGTGAATTGTTTTGTAAATGTAATTAACTATTTGTAAGACGACTTGGTATATTGTAAAGACTCATATATGTATGAGATCTCATAGGTCATTTTGGATGAGGAAGTAATGGAAGAATGTAATTATTGTATGAGGTGATATGGTGGACAATGAAGGTTTTGGATAAGGTATCTAAATGAGCTTAAACCGGTACCGAACCAAGCATTTGAGATGATATTTTGAGAAATACATTATATTGGAATCAATTATCCATATTGTAGTCAGTGAGACTCTTTTGAGCAGTGTGCTCCAAGAAGTTGGCCTTCTTGCATGTGCAGGCCCTTATTGTAAGTAGTATTTATTCATTGGCTAGTGAGTAAATATTGTGGGTCACAAATCTCACCAAGGTTTTTCCCACACTGGGTTTCCTCATTAAAATATCTTGTGTTATGGTGTGTTTCTATGTTGTCTCTGTTATTTGTGTTTACTACATTAATTCTTGTTTACCACTACACTATTTTGGGTTGCAAAGTTATAAATAAGTTTAAATATTCATTTCACCAGTTAGACACTGATTCACCCCCCCTCTCAGTGTCTTTGGGAATGCCATAGAATCTAACAATCAATACCCTGGATTTCTATGATTGTGAATAGGAATCTTGGTTTACATTTTACCATGTATTCTCCTTCAACTGAGTCTCCATGTCTTCAGCTGGTAACTGGCTATAGATCTTCTCTCTGTCAAACATACAATTCTTCTCCCCAATCATATAGTTCTTCTTCCCATTTGACAACAATGCCAAAGTGAAAGTAAAACATGCAGTGTCATACTTTACTGTTCTGCATCATCAACTTGCAGCTTGATGCTCCCCGTTTGGAATAATTCCACTCTACACCAATCCTACTTTAGAAATATTCAATTAGCTTTGGGACTAATGTATTTCACATCATTCTCAATTGACCTCATGTAGGGGCACAACCCCTAGTTGACTTCTAAGATAATCAAAAGTAGTCTTAGGTAGAGGTTTAGTAAAGATATCTGATAGCTACTCCTTGGTAGATACATGCTCCAATAACACATCTTACTCTACACTTTCTCTCTCAAGAAATGATATTTTAGCTCAATATGCTTGGTTCTAGCATGCAACACTAGGTTCTTTGAGATATTAATTGCACTGGTGTTGTCACATAAAATTTTTACTAGATCTATAATCTTCAGCTTGAATCCTTCCAAAATATGTTTCATCCAGATTACTTGGGTGCAATTCATATATGCTGCAACATACTCAGCTTTAGTAGAGGAATATGATATACAACTCTGCTTCTTACTAATCCATGAAACAAGTCTTCCTCCAAGAAAGAAGGCACCACCAGTTGTGTTCTTCCTATCATCAACATTACCTGCCCAATCTGCATCCGTATAAACCTTCAAATAAAAGTTACCTGCATATGGATGCCATAATCCATAGTCAATAGTTACTTTCAAATATTTGAATATCCCTTTGGTTGCTATGAAGTGTGTCTCCTTTGGATTCTTCTAAAATATAGCAACTAAACCAACTGCATGAGCAATATTTGGTCTGTTGTGAACAACATAATGTAGTTTCCCTATCATTGACCTATACTCCTTTTCATCAATAGATGCGACATCATCCTCCTTAGACAATTTACAATCTGTAACCATTGGTGTCCCAACTGGTTTACAGTCACTCATTCCAAATGTCTTCAATACCTCTTTCACATACTTAGACTGCAATAAAAATACCACTCTTCATCTGCTGAATTTCCAAACCTATGAAGAATTTTATCTCTCCTTCTAGAGACATTTCAAATTCACTTTTCATCTGATTTTAAAAGTCATCACTCATGTCATCATTGCCTCCAAATATGATATCATCTACAAACACTTCACTCACTAGTATCTTATCTCCTTCAGATTTGAGATGTATATTGTTGTCTTCACTAGTTCTCTGAAAACCTATCATCATCAGGTGTGAATGTAGTCTTTCATACCATGCTCTTGGTGATTGCTTCAAACCATATAGTGCCTTGTGCAATTTACATACCATATCTTTTGCATCAATCAAAGCATAACCATTTGGCTGCTCAATGTATACTTCTTCCAATATTCCATTTAGAAATGTTGACTTCACATCCATCTGATATACTTTGAATCCCTTATATATTGTAAATGCAAGTAGAGTCCTAACACCTTCCAATCTAGCAACTAGTGCAAATCAATGATAACTTTAAGAACCCCCCCCTCAAAAAAAGATATAAAATCTTAGTGAATTTTTATTTATTTTGGATAAAACTAATAATTTTTCTTGGCGAATCTTTCCTTTTTTCAGAAGAAAAATATTAATTTTATTGGCGAATTTTTTACATCAAAATTCTTTGGTAGAAAATCTTGGTGAATTTTAGAAAATAATATGAGTATGCATAAATTACTATTGCAAATAATTTTATTTAAAAAAATAAATTCTTATAGAAAAGTAGAGGCCTAAGGTGGAAATCATTAATGAGTTTAAAGGGTAGACACTACTTTAGTTAGTTACTGCCATTAAGTTAAATTGATCTAATAGCCCTCTTTCTATTTTGTTAGATAAAATGTACTTAAAATTTGTAATACTCACATGGCCCAAAATTATTTTTATTCCATTGGTTTCCATTGAGGTCAACTATTGAAAAGCAACTTAACTCCCATGCGCATTACAACTTGTAGGTACAATTTACCTCATGAAATGCAATGATGGTCATTAGATTATATTTTGAATCAATGGTGGAAACTAAAGATTTCTGATAAAATCCTAAAGTAATTAATAATCATGATGTATTATTGTCGAATTAATTTAATTTAGTACAATAAAATATAAATTTTTGGTGAATTTGATCCAATCATGTATCGAATATTTTGGCGAATCTTTGAGTTCAAAAAACTAATAAAATAAATTCTTTGCCAATTTGAGTATGACTAAATTAAAATTTTGTAAAAATTTGGCGATTTACCTCACCTAAAAACTTGAACTATTAGCCAAATTTTGGATTTCAAATTTAAAAAAATAGCCAATTGGTGAATATTAGCCACTAAAAAAATCATTGGTGCAAATGTCTCACCATAGTCTTCTCCTTCTTCCTATGCATAACCTTTGCATACTAATCTAGCTTTGTTTCAAACTACTACTCCATCTTCATTTAGTTTATTTCTGAATACCCATTTAGTACCTATCACATTTTTATTCACTGGTCTATGTACTAGGGTCCATGTGTTGTTCTTCTTAATCTATTAAAGCTCCTCCTCCATAGATTTAATCCTATGATCATCTCCAAATGCTTCCTTAGCAGTTCTAGTCTCAATAGTGGGGATCATGCAAGAATTCTCTCTGATTCTTCTTCTGGTTAATACTCCAGCATCTTTATCTCCAATAATCTGGTCAGGATTATGATTGAGTCTCACATACATTGGAATGACATGATCATTATCTTCAAGTTCTTATTCTTCACTATCATCCTCTTCCTCTTAAACTACCTGTTCTGGTTGAACTGGTACAATAGCATTCACTTCACCAGCTTCTGGCTTCACCTATTTTGGTTCCAAAATTAGAATGCAAGGTTCTTCATTTGTTTTCTCCTCATTGGTTTCTCTTGAGACTTCAAGATAATCATCCACTCGAACATCAACACTTTCAATTATTCTCTATGTCCAGTTGTTATAACATTTGTAGGCCTTACTCTTGGTGGAGTAACCAAGAAATATGCCTTCATCACTTTTAGCCTCAAACTTACTATCATAATCACCTCTCTTGATAAAACATTTACTGCCAAAAATCTTAAAATAACAGACATTAGGTGATCTACCATACCAATATTCATAAGGATTTTTATCCTTACCTCTCTTTACCAATATCTGGTTCATAGTGTAGACAGTTGTGCTAACAGTTTCTCTCCAAAAAGTTTTTGCTACTCCTTGTATAAGCATCATTCTATCAGCTTCAACAACTGACCATTTGTTTCTCTGCAATACCATTCTTCTGTGGTGTCCTTGGTGCAAAAGGTTGCCTCTTTATTCCATTGTCTTCAATATATCTAGTGAATTCCTCTAAAGTAAATTCACCTCCTTGATCAGTCCTCGGACACTTTATCTTCTCACCACTTTCCTTTTCAGCTAAGGCCCTGAATGCCTTGAACTTACTAAAGGCTTATGTTTTTTCCTTCAAGAATGTGACCCACATCATTCTTGAGCAATCATCAATGAAGATCATAAAATATCTGTCACCTTGAATACTTTTAGTCCTTATTGGTCCACAAAGTTTTGTATGAACCAAATCTAACAAATGTTCTGTTGAAAAATATTTTCTCTTAAAAGTTGAGGATGTCATCTTTCCCAGTTGACATTCCTTACATAGAGCATTCACCAGTTTGTCCAACTGAGGAAAACCCCTTACCAACTTGGACTTACTGACCTTAACAATATTATCAAAATTTATATGAAAAAATATTTGATGCCAAAGCCAACTATCATCTACTTTAGCAATTAAACAGTGGTTGACTTTAGGATTTAGGTGAAACAGGTTACCTTTTGTCTGCTTTCTAGTTGTAATCAGTTCACCTTTGCTCCCATAGATTTTGCATATTCCATTCTTAAATTCCAATGGATAACCTTTGTCATTGAGTTGAGATACACTTAAAATATTGTGCTTTAATCCTTCAACCCAATAGACATCATCTGCACTACTCTTTTCATTAAGAGAAATGGTTCCCTTTCCTTTTACCATGCAAGGTGAGTCATTTCCAAATCTCACAACTCCTCCATCAAATTACTTCAAAGTAAGAAATTTATTCTTATCAACGGTCATGTGGTGTGAACAACCACTATCAATGATCCAATCATAAGAACTATCCATGCAAGAAACTAATGCTTTCTGATCAGATGACTCCTCTTTAATGGCTACAAAGACAATGTCTTCATTAGCATCTCCCTCGGATTCCTCATCAGTGATACCACCATCAACTGCAATGAGACAATATCTTTTGCCTTTTCCTTTGTACTTCTTATACTTCTCATGCTTATGTGCATTGTCACAATTAGGACAATTAGCAGCAATGTGTCCAATCTTGTTGCATGCAAAACATTTCAAAGATAATTTACCTATGTACTTATCGGTACCTCTGGGAAACCGCTTGGCCAACAATTCTTCAATCTCAATCAAATTGTCTTCATCATCATCTTCTCTGCTGGATCTAGACTCATAACTATGACTAACATCTCTACTTTTCCTCATAAGAGGGTTAGAATCTAAAGCTCTAAATGCATATTTATATCTCTAAACAATACTATCATAACCATTTAATTCAAATGTAGTAAGATTACCAATGATGGAGTCAATAGTTACCTTAGTTTTATCAATAGACTTTAGCTCATGAATGGCTGCAACTCGAATAGCGTAGACCAGTAGAAGGGTTCTCAACACCTTACTAACCACTATGGCATCCTCCACTTAACCACCAACACTCTTGATCTCACCAACTATCTCTTTGATCCTCTAACCATACTGTTCTATATTCTCACCTTCAGCCATCCGCATGTCATCAAATTTACCTCTCAGACTCTCTTCTTTGGCAATCTTCACATGCTCATCACTGCTATAGATTTCCTCAAGTTTCTTCCATACCTCATAAGAAATCTCCACACCATGGACATCAACATACTCTAAATCAGACAAAGAACTGATTTTGGCCTCCAATGCTTGATTATTTTCTTGTTTCTCTTTCTTTTGATCATCAGTCATAGTCCCACTAGGTGCAACATATTGAGTACCAACATGTTCCTAGTATTGACTTTCTAGACTCTTGATATAGATTTTCATTCTATCACTCTATATTCTATAGTTTTCTCTATTAAAATTCCGACCTTCTTTCTTCATCATGTTCTTCAAGATCTTTACCTCAAGTTGTTAGGCTTAGACCTTAGAGGACCTGAAAAGCTCTGATACCAATTAATGGTATGACAAATCAATAAGGATCTAGTAAACTATTGAGAGGGGGGATGAATTAGTAGATAGAAAATTGACATAAGCTTTTCACCAAACAAAAATAACCTCTCAAGTCAAACTCAGAACTAACAAATTGCAATATCATTATCAAGTAAACCAGTTGACTGTCATAATAGAATAATAGTAAAACAACTCTGAAACTCTCAAAACCTTTTAACAAAAACATCCCAATACTTTACTAACAAAAGTAAAAGCTCATTTCAAATTATTGTCAGTCATCATATCATATCTAAGTGAATTTAATTGTTAAGAAAATTAACCATATCAAACATAACCACAAAAGCATTCACCACTTGACACAATGATTTTGACTTGGAAACCCAAATGGGAAAAACCACGATGGGGATGAACACCCACAAGTATTCTGAACTCTTTTGAAGTTTTCCATGTTAGAAGCCAAGCCTGTTAAAGCTTTACAATAAGTCCTATTAAGAATAGATCCTAATAGGGACCACCCAGTTAAGGGTTTGACTATAATTCCCTATTAGAAGAAATACCCTATTAGGAGTAACCTCGGTAGAGGATTTGAAATCCAAGCTAATTGATCACCTGGTTAGAGGATTTAGATAACACTAAGCTTTTTATAGCTTACCTAGTTAAGGGATTTGACTATTGTAATTGTTAGAGAACAACAGGGGTTTGTTGATCTGGTAAATAGCACTACTCTTCTTGATCAGATTATTTTCATGCTCCTATCTGCCTTTACACATACTGCAAATACATCATCTGGTTCGGCAACCAATCACTCTTGCATTCAACCAAAATTTCCACTACAACAGAACAACTCATCGACCTTATAAGCAAAACAATAGGTCGATAACACATCACAAACCTAATTATCTCATAGAGATTACAAACAAATCAGTTCAAGTATGACTGTTGGATTACATAAAAATTACTTGCACATCATTTAAGACAACCTCAACCGCTCTTTGATCACCACTTCATCGAACACTATAACTCATCACGTGGTTTCCATTACATGCAATGAACTTTCTCATTCCCAAGATAAAACCGTTATCTCTACTCACCAAAAACCATTTGAAACTCTTCTCATACAATATGAATATGTGTCATAATAATTACCGTTCATCATTTGATCATAAACCAATACAATTGATTCACCAAACTGCATCAGTTAGGGTTTAGCATATCAATAGGTAGGGTTTACCTATTGATCTCACTTCTTCTCTAGTAATACCTGTTTCCTTCACAAGCTCACTTACTGGTTATAAAAAAACATTATTACAACATCATTACCAGTTATAATTGACATCAATGACAACATAAAAGTTCATCAATGCAATATTTATGCAAATGCCAACAATATATCTCTGTCATTGTTTATGAGAGCATTTGGAATCATAAGGACATGTTGGTCTCTTGTTGAGATGACTCAATTTCCTCATGTGTTAATTTTTGTGGTAGCTCATGTATTGTTGGCATGACATAAGGATTTGATTGTTGAGAGTTTTGACTGCTTGACATATCCATGTTCCAAGTAGGGTTAATTGACAGGTCATTGTTTGGGTCCATTTTACTCCTTGCCTTTTGTGACCATGTGATGGGCATTTAAGACTTCTATATGAGGACACTTAGGACCTAGTGAAAGATGATGACAAGCCTTGGATATGAATGGAAGACTATAGACCAAAAAGTGAGGTATGCAACACTAGGCCTAACTCTCTATTGGGGATTAGGACGTGGAACTTATTTAGTACTTTGAGATTTTTGCAATGCAAGTTTTTAAAGTTCTTGTCTAAGGAGTTTTGCCATAATTTCTCTATCAATTCTACAGGCAATCTTATACTCTCTATCTAGCTCAAACTCGACTCCTATGTACTGTAGTGCACTTGTCTTTAATGTCCAAGCCAAGTTATCTAAGCCATCAATTATTTCTCATTGACCATCATTTGGCACTAGAATAGGTTGCTTGAAGGGGAGAAAATCATCACCTAGTAGACCCATTAGGACACATACTATGACTTTCTAGGATGATTATGTAAATGACAACAGACTAAAACAGACATATATGGAGTCTAAACAAGGACTAATATGGAGATTATAAAAACACTTAAAATGAACTAGGAGGTTAATGAGACACAATTAAGGACTTATGCGAAGATTACAATGACGTAAACAGGAACTATAATGAGGATGATGCAAGGACTTATGCAAACCCTACATACATAAATGGGGACTATAATGAGGAAGATAATGAGGATGATGCAAGGACTTATGCAAATCCTAAGGACATAAATGGGGACTACAACAAGGACGATAATGAGGACGATGCAATGACTTAGGACTCTAAGAACACATATGGTCACAAGTATGTAGAATTTTGGACTTTGTTGGCTTGTCAAATGTTTCAAGGTAGACTCAGTTTCAAATAACTCTATTTATAGGACAAGTTTGTTTTTCAATTCTGAGAAAACTATCTGAAGATATGTATAGTTGTATGAACTATGTTCTGAAAAACTCTGAGAATTTAGAGATACGTAAGGTAGGGCTTAAAATAGCCCAATTACTGACTCAATACTGGTCTAGTACAACAATACATACAAGAACACAAAAGACAATCTTAGGCTGGAAATTGGAAACCATTCAAAGACGCCCTAGAGAGTATGGTAGCACTGGCTCCACTCCACAACACACACTTCTTGGGCATGCTAGTCTCTCTTACCCCAAAGATCTAAAGATCTTATCACCAAGGGATTTTTTTCTCATAATGTAAGGTACATGAAGGGTATCTATGGGGTACAATTTGCAATCCCAAAATCAATGAATGTGGGATTTGGGCTACTAAGTTGGTTCTTTTTGTAAATTTTGAGAGATCCCAATCCAACGATGAATTCTCAAAGCAAGACACTTAAGGCTTTATTTAAGTTTATCCATGCAGGGAAGGCCTCCGCATACATCGAATTCACTCAACACTCTAGCCACCTAACCAGTATGTTTATATAGCGGCTCAAAAAACCCGCTTGAGAGTATGTTGGGAGAGATGATATCCCCAACACATCCCAATTCAAAATACCTTTGTGGGGTGATGAAATCCCCAATCAAAGATACCCCTCACTACTGAAAAGAAAAATTGAGTGTCATTAACACTTTTTTCTTGCACCCATGTCCATGAAAGTCAGGGGAGAGGATAGTGTGTGTTAGCAGTAGGACCACTCCAAATAGAGAGAAAGTACTCAAGATTCCTTCTTTAAGATATAGAAATATGTTATTTATTCTATTCATAAACCAGATTCATGTCAATTTTAAAGCCCAAACTGAGGTGTAAGATTTGCATGTACATGTCTATTTAAAACACCAAAGTGAAGTGTGAGATCATGCATGTCAATTTTAATCTAGATTTATTTTAAGCACCAATACGAAGTGTGAGAGAATGCATGTCAATTTTAAACCTAAAATCCAAAAGTTAGTTAACCCTAAAGGATCCTACAATCAAATTGTTAGTAATTTCCAAATAATCTAGGATGATCATGTTGGTATTTTGGTATGGTTTTGTCATTGATGTCAACACCTACTAAACACTTATCAACTCTGGCACTTTGGAGTATCAGCAACATTCACCCGCAACAAAGTGACTTATGCACAGTCACCGATAGATGGTACACCGATAGGATATAATGATCAGCGGCACTTGGAATGATATGGAAAACACTTGGTTATGTCAAAGACATCGTGTGGACTCCTTGTCTTGGATTATTGTTTATTGGTATATTCGTATTTGCATATTTGTTGTTACTGGCAAATAGGTCCAGGTTACACCGGCAGGTTTATCTTTTCCAGATCAGCATGGCACGCTATGAAGATGACTTATTATTGTTGTAAATGCATTAATCCGATATGGTGAATCAGTTATTGCATTGGGTATTAATTAATTTGTAAATTAAATTTATTGTATTATCCTTTAGAGCCGACCTACTAAAATTGGTCTTAGGGTATGGTATAAATGTAAGATCTTATTTGTAAGATCGAATGTGGAATGCGAAAAAGGATTGTGTGAAGGTATATGCGAGAATAAGTAGAGCTATACACATAGACATCATTTGAAGATTGAAGGAGGGTTTTTGTGAATACAATCAGAACTACACCAGTACTGAATCTAGCATATGAAGATGCTATTTTGTGCAGTACATTCTTATCGGATTTAACCATCCAATTGTAGTCAATGTGACTCTCATTTTGTGATTGAGCAGTGAACTATAGGTGCTTGGCCTTTCTGCATGTGTAGACCCCATTTGTATACACTTACTATCTGTAGTAGTATCATCTGATTGTGGGTAAGGTTTCCCACCGTGGTTTTTCCCCTTATAGGGTTTCCACGTACAAATATTGGTGTTATGTGTTGTGGATGACTTTGTCTTTTTATTTCATGCATTAATCCTTACCAATATTGCAATTAACTATTAAAACTATCTACTACCATATTAGACTGGTTTGCCAGTATTAAGCATTAAGTTGGTTTAATGGTTTTTGGTTTGAATTTGTTAGACAACTGATTCACCCCCCCCCTCTGAGTTGTCTCCAGGACCTAACAGATCAAGCCTTCTCTGTAATTTTGCCACATGCTGCAAACAAGGAATCAGTAACCAGAAAACACATAGAAAAACCAGAAAAACCAAAAAATAAAAAGCCAAACTATCTATCAAACGAATACGTGATACTTTCAAAGAAAATGCGTAATGATGTCTAGGTGATTGCATTATGATGATTGGAATAATGCATAAATCTGACAGAACAAATGCATGAAACTGACAGGGCAAATGCGTTACAGATAAACAAAAAATTAAAAAAAAAAAATCTACAAAAAGCTTAAACTTCACCAGAAACCTGCAAAATAGACTGCGAGGCCCTAGTCAGATCTCTCATAAAAAATTCTATATTAAGAAAGTCATATTTCACTCTATATGATAGAACTAGGCTATTGTATCTGTCAATAGCTGGTTGGTCCTCTAGGTCTTGTATTCTCTTTTCTGCCTTTAGGATTCACTGGTAATTTCTGGCTTGCCTACTTTGTTCTATTGTTCTTTGAGCACCTGAAATATTAAATTTTACCTTATGTGCCATGATATGTTATATTGAAAGCATCATATAAGGATAAAAAATCTTCATATTTGAAAAATTGAATACAAAATTTAGACAGAATAGAGGATTAAAAAAGAGGAAAATGAAACAAACAAAATGCCTAAATATGAATGATGAATTCGTAATTCTATCTGGGTGAATGTGTGATCCCATTTGATCGAATGCATAATTTTGTCTATTCAATTGTGTGGTGATGTCTGTACGATTTCTTGATATTTAAATCCTCTTTTGAAATCCATACAAAACCTGCAAAAAATCTGAAAATCTGTACGATCCTGCAAAATCACACAGAAAACACAGTGAGTTAATTAGCTGTTGTTCACGTTGGGTTCACAAAAATGTCGTATGCTTAAAATAATCATTGCTTAACTAGAAATAATAAGGAAATCACAAATCCCTATTCTAGCTAAATAATTCGAACAACATCAATAAAATAATACAATCAAAGCAATAAGGATGTAAAATATCAATTAAGACTCCCTATCCCATGACTGCATATGGCTTCCATTGTTCTTCTCTTTCTCATGATTGTTGAAAATGGAGAATTGAATGTTGAATTCATATATTTTTGGGTAAGATTGATTGAGAGGTGGAACTTAGGTGAGCTCACATGTTGATTGATAGTTGAACTTAGGTGAGCTCACATGCTGATTGATAGTTGAACTGTTGATTTGGAGGTGGAACTCAATAGATTGAATAGATAAATGAGTTAACTGTTTGAGAAAAAAACTAATTGAAAGATGAAAAAGAATGATTGGATGATAATTAAAGAATGATGCAATTCATAAATTAATTGAAATAATCAATTAAAATAGATTGAATAGTTAACTGATTGAAAGCTTTTTGGAAAAAAGCAAAGTGGAAGATATAAATAGGAATTGAAAAGATAATGATTTAATTGATTAATTAATTTAGCATGTGCTTGCACTTTGACTTTGATTTTGAATTTAATCTTTGCATGAGATTTAATTCAAATATTGAATTTATTTTAAATTCAATTTGTTATTTGAATATATTTAGAACTTGACTTTGATTTTCAATTTGATTTTTGAAATCATGCACACGTATTTGAAATTAGATGAAATTAGAAGAATATGTATTTGAATTTGAATATGAATTTGAATTTGAATTTGAGAATTAATGAAATGAAATGAAATTAGATGAAATTAGAATTTGGGAATTTGGAAGTGGAATGAGAAGAATAAATTAGTTAATTAAATAATTTAAAGAAACTATTTAATTATTTAGAAATTGAATTTAATTAACTAATAAAGATTATTTAAATTAAAGATTAAAATCACAATCAATTAAACAATTAATATTTAATCAATATTAAGAAAAGGGTTAAATGATTAATTGATTATAGAAATAGAAATAGAAATAGTTAGTAAGATCATGATGAAATATGAATTTAGAAGAATAAGATTAATTAGATTAATTAAATAATTATTCAACCAATTAGAGGAATAATTAGTATATGATCAATTAGACATTTTTAGGTGTCTACAACAGCATATGCAAGAAATAATCTAACAAATTCAATTCTAGCTATCAGAGCAAAAGTCTCCTCAAAATCATTACCTTCCTTTCATGAATATCTTTTATATACTAGTCTTGCTCTATTTCTAACAACTTCTCCATCTTCATTTAATTTATTCTTGAATACCCATTTAGTACCAATTGCATTCTTGTCTTTAGGTCTTGGAACAAGTTCCCATGTATTGTTATTCTCGGTCTGATTTAACTCTTCTTCCATAGATTTTACCCAATTTTCATCTTTAAAAGATTCAACAACATCTTTAGGCTCAAACTTGCAAATCAGACAAGTCTCTTTAGCAACAATTATTCTCCTAGTTATCACTCCTTTATTTTTATCACCAATAATATTATTCTCTGAATGATTAAATCTTACATACCTGGGGGTCTTCTAATTGTTCTGATTTTCACTCTCTTGAACTTCTTCACCGCCAATAGCATCTAAATTTACTGACTCTTTCAGATCACTCTATTTCATGCTCAGAATCTTCACTTGCTTTGAAGTAACATCTTGATCATTAGATTCATATCCACATGCTCTAATTTTCTTCTCATGACTCTCATCAACTTTCACATTCGCACTTTCCACTATTTTTCTCACTCTTTTGTTGTAACACCGATAGGCCTTGCTCTTAGTAGAATATCCCAAAAATATTTCTTCATCACATCTTGCATCAAATTTTCCTATATCCTCATCTCTTTTGATATAACATTTATTTCCAAAGATTCAAAAATATTTAATTATAGGACGATGACCAAACCACAACTCATAAGGGGTCTTACCAGAATCACCTATTATATGCACCTAGTTTAATGTGTACATAGCAGTGCTAACAACTTCTCTCCAATAGATATCCAGAACATTTCCTTCAATCATCATAGTCCTAGCAGCATCCAAAATAGTTATGTTCTTCCTCTCAAAAACTCCATTTTGTTGAGGGGTTCACGGAGCAGATACCTCCATGCTTTTCACAAAAGGAAATAAACTCACCAGAGGTGAATTATCCTCCTCTGTCAGATCGTATACACTTCAACTTCAATCCTGTCTGTGTCTCCACCCTAGCTTTGAATATTTTGAAAATCTCCAGTGCTTCAGATTTCTCCCTTAGAAAAGTGACCCACATCATTCTAGAATAGTCATTAATCAACAACATAAATAATTTGTCACCCTGCAAGCTTCTCACCTTAGAAGGACCACATAAGTTAATATGCACAAGATCTAATATCCCATTAGATGTATACTATTTTCTCTTGAATGAAATTGTTGTTTTCTTTCCCAATTGACATTGTTTACACATCAGATTTGTAGGCTTCACTAACTTAGGCAGATCTCTAAAAACTTGGATAGAACTTATCTTAACCATGTAGTCAAAATTAACATGACACATCCTCCTATGCCACAACTGACTTTCATGAATCTGAGCAATCAAACAACTTTTCTCACCATCATTCAGATGAAATATATTACCTTTAGTTTTAGTTCTTGATACAATTTCTATACCGGTGCTATTCAAGATTTTACATTTCCCATTCTTGAATTGTAAATTATATCCCTTATCAACCATCTGTCCAACACTCAAAATATTATGCTTCAAACCCTCAACATATAAAACATCAGCAATATCATGCTTACCATCAAGAGAAATAGAACCTCTACCGTGGATTACACAAGATTTTTTGTCTCCAAATCTTACTACACCGCCATCATACTTTTCTATATTCACAAATTTACCTTTATCGCCTTTCATGTGATGTGAACAACCACTATCAATCACCTATTCATCTTTCTTTTCAATCTTGGAAGCCAAGACTTTCTCTTCAACAATGCAACTTGTAGAATCAACAGGTACCAGATCATCTTCCTTGATAGCAATGAAGATAAATTCATCTTCTGAATTCCCTTTTTGAAACTCATCATTTGTCACACCTTCATCAGTAGCATAATAACACTTCTTCTAATATCTATACTTGTGATTAGGCTTGTAAGGCTTATCATAGTTTGACACTCTTTTTAGACACCTAGAAGCAAAATGTCCTATCTTATTGCATAAAAAATATTTCAAAGCTAACTTCCCTTCATACTTACGAGCTCCCTTAGGCAATTGTTTGCCAAAAAGTGCTTCAAGATCTTCCAATTTTCTTTCCTATTATTCCATCTCTCTTATTTCCTTTTCATATTTGGAAACCCTAGTTGAAATCTCTCCCGGATCATACTTCTGCTTCCCAGATATAGTAGCTTTAAATAAAATCTCAATTTTGGCATGTGATTCTCCAAGTTCACTTAATTCAAAAGCAACAAGCTTACCAACTAGCATGTCTCTTGTCACAGTTGTCATAATCCGGATCTCATCAATAGTAGCAACTTTGTATTTGTAATAAGGAGGCAAGGATCTCAACACTTTAGCTACAATCTCTTCTTCTTCAATTATTCCATCGACAAATCTAATGTTCAGTACAAGATTATTCACTTTAGCCATAAAGGATGAAATATTCTCATCTTCTCCCATTCTTAGAAACATGTACTTTTCTTTCAAGCTCTGCAAAATAGAAACTTTCACATGTTTGTCTCTTTCATACAAGGTTTCTAACTTCTCCCAAATCTCATGAGCAATTTGTAATCCCATCACATTATCCATCTTTGAATCAGTTAGGGCACTCAACAATGCTTCTTTGACTCTTATGTTATATTCAACATCCTTTATCTCATTTGCAATAATAGGACCATTCTGAGGAACATTGTAGGCATTCTTTTTGATCTTTCAATAATATTCTCTGAGACATTTCAAATGACACTCCATCTGGTTCTTTCATATTGTGTAATTAGTTCCATCAAAACTCAAACTCTACTTCTTGAAAACAACGGTTGCCATCCCGAATCTCCTCAAGTGGTCAAGATTCTTCTAGAGGATCTAGCTCTGATACCAATTGTTGGAAACAACAATCCAAGAAAATTGAGAGGGGCGGGTGAATCAGTTTCACCAAACTTAAACAAATTAACCTCAACTTAAGATCTAATCAAGAATAGAAATAACAAAGATAAACACCACATCAACAATACACATAACACATATATTTTTAACATGGAAAACATAGTCAAGGGAAAAACCACGGTGGGAACTTACCCACAATATGATAATACTTTATAGTAGTGTAAGTAAATATTACAAATGGGAATGCACATCCATTCATGCACATTTCCTAGAGCTCACTACTCAAAACAACAAAGGGATACAACCATCAGAAGGCTCACTTCCTTACAAAGATCGGACACCAATCTGGATTATATGAACAAAACAAATATCATCTCCAAATGCCTAAACAAAGTTCAGGTTAAGCACACTTTCTGCTCTGCAACTCTCTCCTTCACTTCACCACTCTTCTGAGAGATCAAATGCTTATTCACACATACAACTCTCAAATAATGCAGACACACATCTTACATGATTATTACTCTTATTTATACAAATAATCAACCTTAATTTCAAGGTCGGCTCAATTCATAAGACCTAATTACAAAATTACATCACACGATACATAAATCAATATGTGGACCAATATAATGTCAGTAGGGACATAGAATGGACCTAAATCAAAACCTTGAACACACAACACCACCGAATATCTTTCCAAGATCATCCACAACAAGCAAGAATCATCAGGTCGACTGGACCAATAAAATCTTCAATAATGTGCACAATGATCAATGTGGACCAATAACATGGATAGAAAACGATAAAAAAAAAATCAATAAAAAATGTGAATTCCACCACAAGTTCAACAACTTAGATTACTAGAATCATCACCATCTCCCTCCTAGAGCTCAAGAACACCAACATAACCTTCTGACAAAACAAAAGATACACTTGTGAATTTTTGAATCATGAACTACTCAGACTAAGGACACACATGAACATCCTAAACACTCTCTAAAATCCACTCAACATAATGAAATGATTCTAGAGCAGTTCAAACAAGAAATCACAACTCTATAATATAGAACCAATAGAAAAATCAGTCATCACATCGAACCTCATAGCCTGATCAAATCACCTTCCAGAGCACTAAAACTCATGATGAAAAAATTGAAGACACTAATCTTTGAATCGTTAAATCTGCATCATCATATCTGCAATATACCAACCAAACCAACTCTTTGCAACACCAAAGCACAAGAACACAAGAATATGTTGACATCAATGACAACAACACATTTCAACAACTCTAATATCCAACACCGTGAGTGATAACATGGCGTGTCCTACTATAAAGTCCACAATTGTGTCTATACTGGGTAAAGGAAAGTCATCCTTCAGACAAGCCTTATCGAGATCTCTAAAATCTATGCATATTCTGATGCTTTTGTCTAGTTTTTATATAGGTACAATGTTGGAAATCCATTCATAGTAGTCGATCGATCTGATGAATCCCACATCTAGCAGTTTTTTCAATTATGCTTTTACTAGAAGTACTACATGTGGAAACATCTTTCTTAGCTTTTGTTTTACTGGATTAGCTTCGGGAGCTATGGATAGGTGGTGCATGATTAGTTCTAGATCTATCCTTGGCATATCCACATATGACCAAGAAAAATTGATTTTCTTATCTTTGAAGAAATTGACAGACTTTAGTTTATCTTGATCTATTAATGATTCGGCTAGGTGTATAGTCTTTGTTGCTTCTTCGGTACCCATGTTCATTGATTGTGTTGGCTCAATCAATATTGATGATATTTATTGATAATGCTCAAGAAGAGTGTCAATTCTCTCATCCTTCAGTTCCTCAGAGAGGTTTCCACTATTGGATACACCCTTTCTTTTTACTTTTTTTGATATAACACTTCCATTGTTTGGTTTTCACCATTAGATCGATTCTTTTCTTTATTTATTTTTTGACTAAGAGATTTGGTACTCCCTTGGTTGAAAGATTCATTAGGAGATTCACTTGTGGAACATGTTTTGGGATTTATTGAATATAGGTAATGGATGGTAGCATCATCATCTTGGAAGATGGGTATATTAAGGGGTTTTGTTTATTCCTAGTTGATGAATTTGGGATGTACCAATGGCAATGAATCATTTGGTGGGTTAAGGTCGAGGGAAGCAAGGGTCATGATGGAAATATTGTAAAGGTTTGCGATAGCAAAGTTGAGGTCTATTATATTACTCTCCTCAGGATCGTCTATCTTGTTATGAATCTTATCATCCTCACTAGAGTCATCGATATGTTGTGATCCAAATTCAAGTGGTCTAGACCCTGAGCTTTGTCCTTCGTAGAGTATAGGTGCATAGGTTTGGTTTATATCAATGTCTTTCTCATCACAAGATATTTCATTAGGTGAATCCCATTCCCATTCATTTGAGTATGTTTCAGAACTAGCTTACAATTTGTGGATCTATTCATAAAGATTTTGAGCAGCCTCCTCCTTCTTGATGGCTATTGCTTCTTGTTTTTGCTCATATTACTCCTCTTGTTGTTTTCATGTCGCTTCTTCATTTTTTTGTTGTCGGCCTACTTCTTCTTCTTGCTATTTTTGAGATGGAATGTCCTATCCAAAACCTAGTCCTGATTTGTCTTTAGCATTTCGAGAAGAAAGTTGTATAGGTTCTGAAATACCATCTTTTCTTTTGCCAATAGGACCATTACCATCATATCCCATGTTTTGCATTATTTTGAACCCTTTACCATATTGTTCTGTTTGTACTTTGATATTCAAAGATGCTTCTTTGGTTTCTTCTTCATCCTTGTATAACCATTTTAGAATGTCTTTATCATCAGAATCATTTGCTAGAGTTCCGACCTTGACAAATGTACCATCAAAGAGTTTCATGGGCTGTGAAGATTTTTGTTTAGATGTTGATGGTTGTCCGTGGGATCTTGGTGAAACTGGTAGTTTTGATAGACATCAAGAATGTTCAAAACAATATTCTCCCATACCCTTATTTCTCATCTGAATATTTTTTCTCAAAATCTACTAATAAAGCATTGAGTTGGTTTATATTGCTTGAGAAAGTAGAAGCCTGAACTTCCCTATTGTGTGGTACAAAAACATCTTGAACTGTCTTGAGATTGTTGCAGTACTGGAAGGGATTAGAATCTATCAAGATTGAGACTTCTTGTCCATTTTAGGGGAATTTTACACATTGGTGGTAGGTAGATGGCACTGCTAGAATTTTATGTATCTAAGGTTGACCCAAGAGTATGTTATAGGACACATCCATATCCAATACTTGGCAGATTATATCTTTCTAAATTGGTCCCACTCTGATGGACAATACCACTAATCGTTCTGAAGATTTCTCTTCATCATCATAAGCTTTGATGGTTATCTTTCTCTTAGGATCTATGGCCCCTTTTGAGAAACCTAATGTATGGATAAGATTTATAGTACAGATATTTAGACCAACTCCTCCATCTATTAATACACATTTGATATGATGTTTGTAGATTAAAAATTTTGATATGGAGGGGAGTGTTATGCGCGTGACTCAAAGAGACATCATCATTCTTAAAAAATGATATATTATGAGGTACAATTAAATGCCCCTCCATGGCTTGGAATCGATCTATATCCAAATTATTTGGCACTGTGGTGTCCACTAGATCTCTTTCTAGAATATCCTTATGCATAGGTGATATTTTCAAAATTTCTAATATGGATATTTTTGTCAATGTCTTTTGTAATTGATCTACAAGGTTTTATTTATTTGAAGGGATAGAAAATGTTTTAGAAGTGTTTCCTTTCAAGACAAACTTAGACTGCCCTCATGTGGTTAGATTTACTAGTCTATATTATTGTTTATCCTTGATTTTGATGACATTGATTTGGTTGTCAAATGTCAAAGTATGATTGATGACATTGTCATAGATGTAATTCACTTTGCTCCCTTCATTGTTTGATGAAGAGGGTTTTCCCTTTTAATAATTAGGAAAAGGATATTTGAATGCTCCATGATCATCATTTGTTTTGTGTCCTTCCACTATTATGTCACCTTTGTCTATTAAGTCTTAAACCAAATGTTTTAATCTTTGGAAATCATTAGTTCTATGACCTTTGCTTCTATGAAACTCATAATGATGTGCATCATTTCACCATGTTGGTTTGACTTTTGGTTTGAAATCTCATGTATTTGGTAATGTTATGAGTTTTTTTGCAAGAAGCTCTTTGAATGTTGATTCAAGTGATTGCCCCAAAGGTGTAAATTTTCTTTGATATGGTGTAGGGGCTGGTTTATATCTATTGTTATCTTGATTTCTTGAGGGTGTAGTACCTAATAAGTTTAAGATTGCTTGCTTTGGTTTTATGTTAAAAATGCATCTCGACTACACCATCATTAACAATGTTTTTGTTTCTTGTCTAGAATTTGGGTTTTCCATTGTTATTGTTATTGTTGTATTTATTAGAAAATTTTGTGCCTTCTTTAGAGAATTTCAATACTCCTCTTTTCACCAAGGCTTCCTCAATTTTGAGACCATTTTTTATTAGCTTTTGAAAAATTGGTGGACATTGTAATTGGAGTCTACAACTCATTTCACTATTCAGAGTATTAATGAAAATATCCATTTTTTCTCTTTCAAGTACATGGCAAGGATATCTAGCAAACAACCATCTCCATCTTTGCAAGAAAGCAAGGAATGTTTCACCATTTTTCTGTTTTGTGTTGCACAGGTCAAACATGGTTACTTTGTGTTGAATATTGTAGGAGTATTGAGATACAACCTTGTCTACCAAATATTTGAATGTCTTGATACTTAGTAGAAGTTTTGAGAATCATTTCATGGTTTGTCCACCCAAACTTCTTGGAAACAACCTCATGAAATAGATGTTAGTGTGTGAAAATTCCAAACTCATGGTGCAAAATTCCCTTACACGGTCTTGTGGGTCAGTTTTGCCATTGTATTTCTCGTATCTTGGAATCTCACAATTTGGTTGAAATGGTATCATGTTCAAATTATTATCAAATAGATAGGGGCAATGTTAGGATTCCCAAAGATACTGAGAGTGGGGGTGAATCAGTATCTGACTGGTTAGAGAAATTTCTTAAATTATAACTTGAAAAGAATTCTAAAACTGTGTACCGGTAAACCAAAATTAATGCAGTAAATAAGAATAACAACCACAACATGAAAGACACACCATAACATAATATTTTAATGACGCAACCCGGTGTGGGAAAAACCTCGGTGGGATTTTTGACCCACAATATTTGCTTACTGGCCAATAAGGGAATATTACTGTTTACAATAGGGGCCTACACATACAGGAAGGCCAAGTGCCTAGAGCTCGCTGCTCAATTACAAAAGAAGTCACACTAACTTACAAAATTGGATTATAAAAATCCAATGTCATGTACTGCTCTAGATCAGCATCTGTAGGTCCCAGAGACAACTGAGAGGGGGGGGAGAATCAATTGTCAAACAAATTCAAACCAAAAACTTATTAACCAACTTAATGCTTAATACCGGTAAGATAGTTAAGTATGCCGGTAAATAGTGTTAACAAAAAATTGCTATACCGGTAAGAATTAATGCATGAAACATAAGCACAAAGTCATCCACAACACATGACACCAATATTTGTATGTGGAAACCTTGTAAGGGGAAAAACCATGGTGGGAAACCTTACCCACAATCAAATGATACTACTACAGATAGTAAGTGTACAAAAAGGGGTCTGCACATGCAAAAAGGCCAACAGCCTAGAACTCACTACTCAATCACAAATGGGAGTCACACTGACTACAGTTGGATGGTTAAATCCAATGAGAATGTACTGCACAAAATAGCATCTTCATATGCTGGATTCAGTACCGATGTAATGCTAATATGCTTGTACAAAAACCTAACTTCACCTTCAAATGATGTCTTCGTGTATATCCCTGCTTGATCTCGCATATACCCTTCCTTAAATCTTTTTCGCATTCCACACTTGATCTTACAAATAAGATCTTACATTTATACCATACCCTAAGACCAATTCTAGTAGGTTGGCTCTACAAGATATTACAATAAAAACATTTTACAAATAATACAATATCCGATGCAATAATCGATTTAACATGTCGGCTTAATGCATTTATAATAATAATAAATCATCTCCACAGCGTGCCATGCTGATATAGAAAAGATAAGCCTGTCGGTGAAACCCTAGATAACCTGGACCTATTTGCCGGTAAAAACAAATATGCAAATAAGAGTATACCAATGATTATTACTTGAAAATAAAGTGTCCACATGATGTCTTCGATATTAGCAAGTATCTTCCATGTCATTTCAGGTACCGATGAACATTATATCTTGTCGGTGAACCATATACTGGTAACTGTTGCACAACTTACTGTTCGCTTGTGAATGTTGCTGAATCTCCAAAGTAGGTGTATTTAGTAGGTGTTGACATCAATGACAAAACCATACCAAAATACCAACAATCTCCCCCTTTGGCATTGATGGCAACACAAGATGGAAAAACCATCAAAGTGCCAAAACAGAAATGACAAGTACAAAAACCAACAATCTCCATTTCTCCCCCTAGGAGTAGCATGTGTTTATTCAAAGACTTATTTTCAATACCAATCTCTCATACCATTCTCTCCTCAAAAAGATAATGCATTTTTCCATATATCTCTCCCCCTTTGACATCAAATGCCAAAGTCACAAAAAGTCAAGTTCATACAAAATACCAACCAATTCAATATACCAACTACTCCCCCTGAGAAGTAGCTTCCTCATCAAATACCAGAATAAAAGATTTGTCCATTTAATTCTGCCAGTTGATGACAATCATCAACTATCTAAGTCTCTACCAGTGGAGGTAAGACTCCGATCTGATCTCTGAGATACTCAAAAGTTTCCTTAGGCAAAGGTTTTGTGAAAATATCTACAAGTTGTTCTTTAGTATTCACATAAACCAGTTTTATCTCCTTTTCTTCAACTTTTTCCTTTAGAAAATTCAATTTGATAGAAACATGTTTTGTTTTAGAATGTAATACTGGATTCTTAGATATATCAATTGTTGCAGTGTTATCACAATATATAGTAATAGGTTCCTTGCATTTTATCTTTATGTCTTTCAACATTTGCTTAAGCCAAAGTACCTATGTACAGTTTGTTGCTGCTGCAACATATTCTGATTTTGCTATTGATAAAGATGTACAACTTTGTTTATTACTTAACCAAGAAACTAATCTCTTTCCAAGAAAGAATGCTCCTCTAGTGGTACTTTTTCTATCATCCACATCTCCTGCCCAATTTGCATCTGTGTATGCATATAGATCAAAATTTTCATCTTTAGGATACCATAATCCAAGATTTGTTGTGCCTTGTAAGTACCAGAAAATCCTTTTTACTGCCGATTCATGATTTTCCCTAGGATTACTCTGAAATCTAGATACTATACATACTACATTCATAATATCAAGTCTGGTTTGTGTCAAATACAGTAAACCTCTTATCATAGATTTGTATCTAGTTGGATTAACAGGTGTAGATTCATCCCTTTGAGATAATTTGTCATTTGTAGTCATAGGTGTGCTTACCGGTTTAGAGTTCTCCATCCCAAATTTCTTAAGTAGTTCTTTCAAGTACTTAGATTGACTCAAAAATATGCCTTTATCAGTCTGTAAAATCTGCAATCCTAAAAAGAATTTTATTTCTCCGATCATAGACATTTCAAATTCATACTGCATTTCAAGAGAAAATTCTTTGCATAATCCATCTTCTCCTCCAAAGATTATATCATCAACAAATACTTCCATAATCAAGATGTCATCATTAGTTACTTTGTAATATAAATTGCTCTCTGCATTTCCTTTAGTAAAACCAATCTTTAAAAGATACTTATCCAATCTTGCATACCAAGCTCTTGGAGCTTGTTTTAATCCATACAGAGCTTTTCTTAATCTGCAAACCATATCATTGTCATCTGTCAAAGAAAATCCATCAGGTTGTTCAATATAGACTTCCTCTTCAAGATCTCCATTCAAAAATGCACATTTAATATCCATTTGATAAACTTTGTAATCTTTGTGAGCTACAAAGGCCAAGAATAATCTAACTACCTCAATTCTGGCTACCGGTGCAAAGGTTTCATTGTAATCAACTCCTTCTTTTTGAGAATATCCCTTACACACTAGTCTTTCTTTATTTCTGACAACCTTACCATTTTCATTGAGTTTGTTTCTAAATACCCATTAGGTTCCAATTACATTTTTATTTTTAGGCCGGGGAACTAATGTCCAAGTATTATTTTTCTCAATTTGTCCTAATTCTTCTTCCATAGATTTAATCCAAAATTTATCTTCACATGCCTCATTGATAGATAATGGTTCAATTTGAGAAATAAGACATACCTCTTCATTTGCCAATCTTCCTCTTGTCATGACTCCTTTAAATTTGCTTCCAATTATCTGATCTTCATAATGATTCAATCTTACATATCGGGGTGTCTTAGTCTGTTGTTGTTCTTCAATTACTGTGGAATCCTCTAATGATACCAGAGTAACTGGATCATCATTCTGTACCGGTGGATTTATTGTAGGTTCATTTGTCATAATTTCTGTTACCGATTCAGAGTCTATATACCTTGAAGTTCCTCTGAATTGTTCATCAATCTTTACATTTGTACTCTCAACAATTTTCTGTAATCTTTTATTAAAACATCTATATGCTTTACTCTTAGATGAATAACCAAGAAATATTCCTTCATCACTTCTAGGATCAAACTTGCCAATATACTCATCTATTCTAATATAACATTTACTTCCAAAAATTCTAAAATACTTAAGAGTAGGAGTATTACCAAACCATAATTCATGAGGGGTCTTACCGGTTTCACCTTTGATGTGAACTTTGTTGAATGTATAGACAACAGTGCTTACTGCCTCTCTCCAGTACACATGTGGTAGATTTGCTTCTGATAACATACTTCTTGCTGCATCCAAAATAGTTCTATTTTTCCTTTCAACAACTCCATTCTGTTGTGATGTCCGAGGTGCTGATAACTGTCTTTTGATTCCATTTACTTCATAGAATGTATTAAAATCTCTAGATGTGAATTCTCCTCCTTGATCTGATCTTAAACATTTAATTTTCTTACCGGTTTCATTTTCAACCATTGCGTTGAATAGCTTGAACTTCCCAAGTGCTTCTAATTTTTCTCTGAGAAAGGTAACCCAACACATTCTAGAATAATCATCAATAATTAGCATGAAATATCACCTTGTAAGCTTTTAGTTCTAGCTGGACCACATAAATCAGTGTGAATTAAATCAAGAGCATTATTGGATTTTTCTGGAATACTTTTGAAACTAGCTCTAACTTGTTTTCCAAATTGACATTCCTTGCAAATTGTATTCTGAGGTTTCACAATTTTAGGTAGATCTCTAACTGCTTTAGAAGTACTGATTTTTACCATGCAATCAAAATTTACATGACATAGTCTTTTATGCCATAGCCAACTTTCATCTATATGTGCAATTAAGCATGCCTTTTCACTGTTATTCAAATGAAAGATATTACCTCTAGTCTAATTACCGGTTGCAATTTCCAAACCAGTTCTATTCATGATTTTGCATTTTCCATTTTTAAATTGTAATTGAAAACCTTTCTCAACTAATTGACCAACACTTAAAAGATTATGTTTTAATCCTTCAACATAGTAGACATTGTCAGTGTTATGTTTACCATCAAGAGATATTGAACCCTTACCTTTGATTGAACAGACTTTTTCATCTCTGAATCTTACTAAACCTCCATTGTATTCTTGAAAGTTCAAGAATTTACCTTTGTCTCCAGTCATGTGATGTGAGCATCCTGAGTCAATAATTCATTCATCCTTTGATTCAACTTTAGCTATTAGGGCTTGTTCTACTGGTTGAGCAATAGGTACTGGTTGATCTTCTGTTATAGCAACAAAGTTTCATCCGTTGTCTACTGGATCCTCATCAGAATCATCAGTCACACCTTCATTAGCAATGTAACAAGATTTATCTTTGTTTTTCTTGAATCTGTATCTCTGATATTCAGGATTAGGTTTGTATGTCCTTCTAGCTTCTTCTCTTAGTCTAGCATGTCTATCAGGGCATCTTGAAGCCATATGACCAATCTTATTGTAGTTGAAACATTTAAAGGGTGCTTTACCTTCATACTTACTTCCAATTGGACCTTTTGGCATTTTTCTTGCAAATAGTGCTTCAAGTTCTTCAAGCTCTTCATTCTCCTTCATGGTTTCTTCAAGTTCTCTTGCATAAAAGGCTCTCCAGTCTAATTTGTCAAAGGATGGAGCAGATGATGTTGATGCTTTGAAGGCCAAATCAGTTTTTATAGTAGTAACAGGACCAAATTCCTCAATTTCAAAAGCTGAAAGTTTTCCAATCAATGTATCCCTAGTCACTGATGTATTAGGCATTGTTCTCAACTCATTTATAGCAGTAACCTTCATTTTATATGCCGGTGGCAAACCTCTTAAGATTTTTGAAACAATCTCATCTTCACTCAAGGTTCCTCCACAACATTTGATATCCAAAACAATTTCATTTACTCTTTCCATAAAAGCAAAAATCCTTTCATCTTCTTCCATTTTCAGATGTTCATACCTAACTCGGAAGCTTTCAAGTTTTGCAATTTTGAATTTGGAATCCCCTTCATTCAGTGTTTCCAAATGATCCCAAATAGCTTTTGCAGTGGATCTATCTGATAATCCCATGATTTGTTGATCTGATAATGCGCTCAAAAGTGCTTCTCTTGCTTTGCAATCATTTTCTTCATCTTTAGCTAAAGTAATGGGAGCAGTCTGACCAGCTATAGCAGCAGTATAACCATTCTTAGTAACTTCCCAGATATCTTTACCAATGCAATTCGGATTTGTTTCCATTCTGATTTTCCATATCCCATAGTTGGTTCCATCAAGTTTAGGACTATCCTTTCTGAAATAATTAGTAGACAATGGATCTCCTCAAGTTGTTAAACTTCTACAAAAAGAGGACTAAGCTCTGATACCAATTGTAGGTCCTAGAGACAACTGAGAAGGGGGGGTGAATCAGTTGTCAAATAAATTCAAACCAAAAACTTATTAACCAACTTAATGCTTAATACCGGTAAGACAATTAAGTATGCTGGTAAACAGTGTTAACAGAAAATTGCTATACCGGTAAGAATTAATGCATGAAACATAAGCACAAAGTCATCCACAACACATGACACCAATATTTGTACGTGGAAACCCTATAAGGGGAAAACCCATGGTGGGAAACCTTACCCACAATCAGATGATACTACTGCAGATAGTAAGTGTAAAAAAATGGGTCTGCACATGCAGAAAGGCCAACAGCCTAGAGCTCACTGCTCACTCACAAATGGGAGTCACACTGACTACAGTTGGATGGTTAAATCCAATGAGAATGTACTGCACAAAATAACATCTTCATATGCTGGATTCAGTACCGATGTAATGCTGATATGCTTCTACAAAAACCTAACTTCACCTTCAAATGATGTCTTCGTGTATATCCCTGCTTGATCTCGCATATATCCTTAAATCTTTTTCGCATTCCACACTTGATCTTACAAATAAGATCTTACATTTATACCATACCCTAAGACCAATTTTAGTAGGTCAGCTCTACAAGATATTACAATAAAAATTTTTTACAAATAATAGAATATCTGATGCAATAACCGATTGAACATGTCGGCTTAATGCATTTACAATAATAATAAATCATCTCCATAGCATGCCATGCTGATCTGGAAAAGATAAGCCTACCGATGAAACCCTAGATAACCTAGACCTATTTGCTGGTAAAAGAAAATATGCAAATAAGAGTATACCAATGATTATTAATTCAAAATAAAGTGTCCACATGATGTCTTCAACATTACCAAGTATCTTCCATGTCATTTCAGGTACCGGTGAACATTATATCCTGCCGGTGAACCATATACTAGTAACTGTTGCACAGTTTACTATTTGCCGGTGAATGTTGCTGAATCTCCAAAGTAGGTGTATTGAGTAGGTGTTGACATCAATGACAAAACCATACCAAAATACCAACAACATCTACTATGCTAGATTCAGTACCAGTTTAAGCTCTGCAATATACATAAACCCTTATCAATATTTGCCTTATAATTCGCATATTAGGTCTGCATTTATCCTTCCATCTATATCTCTCTAAATGATCTACAATGATCTCATACTTATATGAGTCATATTACAATCCGCCAAGTCGGCTTACAGAAGTTTTTAAAATTAAATACAAAATATATTTATACAAAATTCTTGTCAGCTAGGGTGTTGGTAATCTTCCTTTTCAGTGTCGGTGAACTGTGTGTCGGTGTTGATTCTGTCGGTGCTGGTGCCTGCTAGTATCACATGATTGTAAGGTTCTCATCAATGAAAATACCTTCAATCACCTACAATTTCTCATTGGAGTGTGCATTTTCCAAGAATCTCCCCCTTTGGCATTGATGGCAACACTCATGAGAAAAATCAAAATTGTATATCCAAAAATGTTCTGCCAAAAATTGTCTTACCAAAACTGTGTTATCAAAAAGTGTGCTCCCCCTAAGCCGATGATGCTCTCTTTTTTTCTTGTCAACCTGTTTCTCATCTGAACTACTCCCCCTTTGACATCAATGATAAAGGTTGTCAAAGTGTCAATTGAGTGCAGTTTTAGCTTGATCCTTGTAACCAGTTGGTTACAATCTGGAAAATGTTTGCCAATACAGAATTTAGGCTCTCAGTGAAATTTTCATTGTCCTTCAATGCTGCCTCTATCCTTTGAATAGTACCGGTGAGGTGATGCATTTGGTCCTCCAGTGTCTTCAGTCCTTGAACAAGTGCCTCTAAGATCTCTTTTCTCAAAGAGATGAGGTAGTCCAATTTGGGACTGAGTTTGCATTTAAGATCTTTTGCCTTTCCTTTTATTGTTCCTTTCTCTTTTTCCAATTTCTCAAGTTTTTCCTCAAAACTAGCTATCTCTTGCTCTATAACTAATAATGGTTCAGATGAACCAATGAGGTTATTAGCTATATTATCAATCTCCTTTTGTACCTTACTGATTTCCTTATCTATATCTATTGTCAAACTGTTTTTCTTGCATATATCTATGTAGAGCTCCTTAAACTCTATTATTGTTTTGTTTAGTGCCGGTAAAAGGGTACCAGTGTGTCCCATACACTTCTTTATTGTTTCATCAAAGAATTTCTCTTTCTCTTTATTCATTTTCTCTTTAAATGTCTCCTCATTTATTTGATCAAATGTCAAAATGTTGTCGGTGATGTATTTAGACAATGTGTCTAGTTGACCTAAAGAATCTTTACTTCCCACAATGCACTTGGGTATCAATTTAAGAATAGGAATTGTGTCATCAATAGCCTTGTAGGCTTGTGCATTACACTCAATGATATTCTTAATAGAGTCTAATAATACCTCTGTCACGTTTGTTGGTCTGAATTCTGTCATTGAAGTATTAGATGTCTACTCAACTATTTTCACAATCTCCATGTTGTCGGTTGTAGTAATAGATTTGATTGTTTCGAACTCTGGTACGTCAGTTTGTGTTTGCATTTCTACTAGCAAATTTTTAGGTTTTTTCACCTGTTGCCGGTGGCACTGTCTCTATTTGAACCTATACCTCAAGCTGTTTGTGTTCCCATTTCTTAATCTGTGCCTCAAAGGGTTTCTCTATGCTCTCTACTGCCAGTTTCTCTAATGAAGTGTCAGTATGCACTGTCAATTTCTTAGTATGCACCTCTGCACTGTCCATTACTAGTTTTCCTGATTGATTTTGAGTGGTGTCCTCTGTCGGTTTCTCTATTTGAGTGGGTTTTTTCTTTACTTATCTTTACAGTATCACTAACCCCAATCTTAACATCTATAGTCAATGGCTCAATTGCCATATCTTTCTTTTCATTTGATTCCTTATCTACCATAATATTTACCTCTTGTGTACCTATTTTTATAGTGTACAAAATTTCAGACTCAAGATTTGTATCCTCTTGAGGAGTCTCCATACTCTCCATTGCCAGTTGTGTGTCAATGGTTTCTACCAGTGGAGTATCAAAAAGAGGTAGCGGTAAGTTATTAGTTATTTTTAAGCTTGGAGGTCCACCTACCTTACCTTTCCCCTTATCCCTATCCTTTTGGTATACCTTGATGGTCTTAGGTCTTTTGAGTTCTTCTTGTTCCTCTTTTGTAACAAAGAATATATCCCATTGATTCACAGTCTCTTCTAAAATTTCATTCACTCTTCCTGCCATAAGTGCAACATGTCGGTGACCGATTGAAAATACTATCCGGTTGGCCTCACTGATTAATTGATCTATTTCTTCAGGTGAGTTTACTTGGTGCACTGCAAGTAATTTTTCTATTTTTATCTTTTTGTCTAGCTCAACAATAGCTACCCTTCTAGCTTCTAGTATTCTATATAAATCAGTGGGTATATCATCAACAATATCCATCAAAAATTTCTTGTAAATGTCCAAGTGTAAAATTACACTATTCTCTATGCTTTCTTTATCATCAGTAGAAAGTGTGTTATACAACTTGCTAATATTTCTCAACTTTCCATCCTTAGTTATTTCAGTTAGAATTTTGTCCAGTGGAGCAATATCCTATTTTACCTTCTTCTTATTTGGAGTTAACTTCTTAACTAGAGACCTCACTGCATGTTGCTTTTGTCTTGTTTGTCTGGGTGTAGGTGAGGGTGCTGGTGAGGGTTTTCTTTTCTTTGCTACCCTTTTGAATTCGGCTGGTATATCACTTTCAGAAGAAGTTGCAACCGATGAAAGATGAGCTTCTAGTTGAATTCCTTCCAACTCACTTTCCTTAATACCAGTTTGCTTCAATACATCTTCCTTAATTGCTTTAGCTTGTCTAGTGCTCTTCATCACTGTCTGTTCAATTTTCTTTATTCTTTTCTTAGACTGAATACCACTTTCAATTGTCTCAGCATTGCCAAAGAATTTCACATCCAATTTTCTTGGTGCCTCAAGTAGAGCTTTTGCATATGTCTCAATTATGTTATCATCAGCAGATAGTCCTTGAGACAACTGCTTCCATCCAGATTTCATCTTTCTTTACTGCAAAGCATATGTCATCTTTGTATTTGTCAACAATTGCTTGGGACAACCTTGTTCTAGATTTCATCTTTGCTTTAAATTCTTGGAAATATTCATTGATGATCTTATCTCTATTTTCTCCATGTTGTTCAGTAGGTTCAATAGTTGTTTTCCTATCGGTATATCAAATCCAAAGTCTTTGTTGCCAGTTCCGGGTACTTCCTTGGTGATATACAACATTAAGCTTACAAGTAGGTTGCCAAATCTGAAGGTTCCTTCTTGTCACCTTTGATTTTCTTTAGGTTTTCTATTAGTTCATCTTTCAACCATTCACAAATGTCAATCTTAGCATTGTTGTTCACTAAGTCATAAGCACTTTTAATACACAAGCTAGAGACTGAGTTTAGTCTGTTTGTATGAGTAGCTTTGTAGGCAAGTACCATACTAATGAATTTGACATTTACATCTTTAACATCATTGACTCTAAGTGATCTCTTGTCAAAATTTGCACCGGTTAGGGTCTTTACAGTGTCATTAGAGACCTTCTTAGTTTTGTTAGCCATGCTACTAGTGGAGGGTAAGCCTATTACTGCCCTAACTACCTCTTTCGTGATCTTATGAATTGAATCCAACTAGAAGAATTCACCATGCACTCTACTTAGCACAATCCTTATAACATCCTTGGGAAAATTTGGGATACTAAGGATTCTAGTAAAACCTAGAGTTTCCACTATCTTATGTTCCGGTTTGATATTTCTAGATTCATCACACAAAATAGTCTAATATGTATTCTTGATTTCTTCATCTCCTAGTTCTTCTATGTGATAATGTATTTACATTCTAGGGTCTTTAGCATATACTACTCCTTTAGGAATTTGAGAGAATGCCCCTAGGGTATCATCTTTCTTTGCAATGTCGGGAATAATATTAAACACGGGTCTAGGGTGTTTAACTTCTTCTACAATAATAGGGTTTGCAATGAATTCAGGAATAGAGGAGGATGTCATGGTTATAAATACCTCAATCTTCCTTTAGGTATGTGTTCTTGAATGATTTGCTTCCTTCTTTCTATGGATACCCTTGCTCATAATTTTCGTGCTCTTGGGGATTTGAATGTTCGGTGAATGAAAAAGGAGCCAAAACACTTACTTTATAATGTTATTTTCTCCAGCTACCATATTTAATGCTTGCTAGTTAAGTCACAACTTAACTCATCTGCCAGTAAAGAAGTAATTCAACTTCTCACCATCAACCAAGGGTATATTAGCATGTTTTCAATTTGTTGCTAAACCTCCAAAGGATTTTCCTTCAGTTAGATGAAGAGTCTCCTACCAGTGGAGTGATACTCTGTTCTGTCGGTGGAGGAGTATTCCCATCAACATTCTGATCTGAATTTCTGATCCATTGCTTTGAGAATTCTTGCTTTACCTCTCCAACTTTTTCTTTACCTTTCAAGTTGGGTCCTTTGTTATTTATCGGTGATGTCTTACTTCTACAAAATTTTGCAATATGTCCAACATTGTTACAAGCGTAATAAGTCACATTGTTTTTCTAAATAGCTTTCTTATATCATATACCGATATGTGTTTTGAATTGATTAGATAAGTGTCCAAATCTTCCACAAACATAACATCTTACATTCATTCTATAATTTTCTGAATTATGACCAACTTTGTTGCATTTAGAACATTGACTAGTGGGTATGTTAGTGTTCTGATAATTTCTAGATCTACATTGATTTGCTCTATGACCATACTTGTTACAGTTAAAGCATTTCCCATTAAATTTGTAAGCATTTCGTTGTCTTACTGGTTTGTTGTGATCATGATTATTTGCAGTACCGAAACTTTCACCAACTTCAAAGCCAAGGCCATTTGTGTCACCATTAGGTTTCTGATTCTTCAGCATGTCAACAAGTTATTCTGAACTTTTCTTGAATTTCTCCTTGTGTTGATTTGCAGTAGCTAATTCATTTTCCAAGATTCCTTTCTGTCTCATGAGTTCATTTGTGTCATTTTGTGTATGCATCAAGTCTGTCTTTAGCATATCATTTTCATGACTGCGTCTTGTGTTTTCATTTCTAGCATCATTTAGTCTTCTAACCAAGTCATCTTCATTCTTCTTTCTATCTTCAATTTCTTTACAAAACTCATAGTCATATCTTGCATCTCATTCTTCATTGTACTGTTTTCTTGTCTCAGTTTGTTCACTAGATCATTAAGAGTTTCCTTTTCATCATCATTACTCTGCATCTTTTCACAAAGTTCTCTTCTTTTGTTTCTTGCTATTGTGAAATTTTCTTGAAGTCCTCGAATGATATCCTGTGCAGCCTTCAGATCATCTTCAAGTTTGATATTCTTTACTTTTTCTGCATCATAGTCTGAAAGAGTTGTTTCCAATTGTTTTCTCAAGTTTTCCATCTCTACCTATGTCAAGATCTTTCTCAAGCTATTAGGCTTTTGAAAATAGAGGACCAGGCTCTGATACTAATTGTTAGGATTTCCAAAGATACTGAGAGGGGGGGTGAATCAGTATCTGACTGGTTAGAGAACATTCTTAAATCATAACTTGAAAAGCATTCTAAAACTGTGTATTGGTAAACCAAAATTAATGCAGTAAATAAGAATAACAACCAAAACATGAAAGACACACCATAACACAATATTTTAACAAGGAAACTCGGTGTGGGAAAAACCTTAGTGGGATTTGTGACCCACAATATTTGCTTACTGGCCAATAAGGGAATATTACTATTTACAATAGGGGCCTGCACATGCAGGAAGGCCAAGTGCCTAGAGCTCACTGCTCAATTACAAAAGAAGTCACACTGACTTACAAAATTGGATTATACAAATCCAATGTCATGTACTGCTTCAGATTAGCATCTACTATGCCAAATTCAATACTGGTTTAATCTCTGCAATATACATAAACCCTTATCAATATCTTCCTTATAATTCAAATATTAGGTCTGCATTTATCCTTCCATCTATATCTCTCTAAATGATCTACAATGACCTCATACTTATATGAGTCATATTACAATCTGCCAAGTCAGCTTACAAAAGTTTTTATAATTAAATATAAAATATATTTATACAAAATTCTTGTCGGCCAGGGTGCCGGTAATCTTCCTTTTCAGTGTCGGTGAACTGTGTGCCGGTGTTGAGTCTACCGGTGCCAGTGCCTGCCGGTATCACGTGATTGTAAGGTTTCCATCAATGACAATACCTTCAATCACCTAGAATTTCTCATTGGAGTGTGTATTTTCCAACAGGCAAATGTCTTCCAAGGTATAAATCCTTGTTGTTCCCCTTTGCATGTCTTGCATTTTTTATTGAAGAGATTGAATTTGTTGAGTTAAAGAGTTCAATGGATTTCTATCATTGGTTCTTTTCTTAGCTTCTACTCTCTTGGGATTTTCTTTTAGTTTACTTATATCAAAATCAGCAGGTAGTGTAGCACCTAGACTTGCCAACATCAGAAAGTATTTTTTGGGATCATTTTCCAGAAGCTTTTCCATAATTTTTTTAAATTTGAGGTCTTATTGAGCCTCTTGAATTAGTTCCTCAGTTATTTCCTCTACTTCAATATCTTGATACTTGTAAAAAGTATTTTCCTCTCTTTCTTCCATGACTGGTTGTGGTTCAGTTGCCTTCCCTTTGTGTTTCTATTTCTAAGCTCTAGTTAGTATGGGAATACGAGTGATCTGATTGTGACTATTTTAAAAGGTTTTGAACAACTTAGTAGGTGATTTCTTATTGAGGCAGATAGGATAAGTATATTTGACCACTTCTATTGAGAGATTAGGACAAGGTAGATCTTTGTTGAAGGGCACAAATTTTTAAAGATTCTTCATCAAACTCATTTCCATGACTATGTAGATAATCGCACAAACTGTGTAGGAATGTATGTTGTTTTAACAAGATTTTGTGGTGCATGTAAAGAAATATTCTCTTCTTTAATATTTTCTTTTGACTAGATTTCCCTTTCTTCAATTGATGATAAATGGTTATACAAGTGATTGAGATTATTTTAAACTTTAAATCTTTTTTTTGAGTGTCAATATGAGATGAGATACCTAAGTCAAATATGAAAGATCCTTCCTATTGATAAGACTAGGGTAATCTGATTGGGAACGTTGTTTCGTGATAAAGGATGATAGATCCTGATAGTGAAACTCGACTGAAAATCAGAGATCAGATTGATAATTGAGCACTTTGAGTTATTTGATCTAATTTTATATAGAATGGTGACACTTGTAATGACTAGAATTCTTTAATTTTAAAATAGATGTTGTGATATGAAGAAGTTCAACTCTGGAAAGGGTGTCTAAAAATGATTCTAGTTTTATGAGAAAATTCTAGATCTTCTATCTGTTTGAGATGATATCAAGTCTATGCACTAAAACATGTAATGTATGTGCTAAAAAAATTAGTGTATGTGCTACTCTAGATCACTTATGCACTAAGATGTCCTCTAGATGTGCTAAAATGTCCTATATATGCACTAAACTAGGGTTAATTTGATTATTCTGACCATTTTGGAGTTTGAAAATTTTGCTTGTCTAATATGCTATTGTTAACATTATATGTTCTATTATGTTCCTTCTATGCACTAAATAAAGACTTCTAAGCATTTTTAAACTTGGTGTATGCGCTAATTTTTTCTGTCCATGTGCTAGACTACTTTGTAACTGGAAATTTTGACAATTTGATTGTGTTTTTCTATAAACTTTTTGAGTGTTTAATGAATGATCTTATTAAAAATGATTGAAAACATAACATCCAACAATAGAACAATAGTTTTTGATTTGTTTCACCCCATAATCTAAACAATGAGTGCACATTCAAGGATCTTTTCAAATCCCTCTTATTGTCACTGGGTTGAACAATAAAGACACATCAATCAAACTCTTCTATTCTCAAGGGTCATCAACAATACCACAGCTCACATCTTGATACTCCTTCAGCTCAAACAACCCTGTCACACTAGAGGGTGCGCCCATTTTTTTGTCATTTACTAGAAGTTGAACAAAAGATAATTACTTCTCAATTGGATCATTTTCTTGGGAGATGTATGGTGAGTGTCTTAGGGGCGGATTCTTCCCCACCCTTGCACTATGATACTACAATATTTGGATAACTTACTCAGCTTGGCTTCTACCCTTAAAGTCCATACTAAGGGTTTTGTTCAGTGCATCAATGATAAACTCCCTCAAGAGGCTTCCCAACCTTTAAAATAAAGGCTTTACGTATCACAAGGATACTAGGGGAAGGCTATCAATGAACACTATCGTTGGATGTGATTTTCATCATAATCCACATTTGATTATAGTGGGTTGGAATACTTGGTGTTATTCATTCCCCACTTAGGTCATTACCCTTTCACTAGCCTAATGTGCTTCTCCGGAGGGTGGGCCTGCTAATGGATTTAACCTAATTGTAATAAATGAAAGAGTGAGTATGGCATTTTGGTTACCCAGTTAAAGGGAGAGCATAGGCTTATCACAAGACAAAGCATATGTGTTTGCTCATTAATCCTTTGCAATAAGAAAATTAAATCTAACTTGTTCTTTTTTATCTTGCACCAAAACAAAATGTGAGCTACTTGTAAATAGGAAATGTTCTTTTGTTGTTCTTTTTATCCTTTGCAAGAAAAGAAAGTGATATTCTTTTTATGGATACCAAAGGAAAAGTGGGATTCTTTTTAACTTTGCCAGAAAGAAAGTGTGGAGTTCCTTTTAAACCTTTTTAGAAAGAAATTAAAATTGAAACAAAAGGGTAAAATAAAAACTAATCTAACTCCTTTGTACCTGCAAACAAAATTATCCTCTGCAAAATACTTGAAATGTTAGTCTAGTATTGTGGGCTCACAATCCTAAAATCCTTCTTGATTTTACAAAATTTGGCTCTCTGCCTATGACAAATGCATTATTATGGTGAAACAAAAGCACTACAATAGAGAGAAAATGCGCTAGAAAATAAAGTATAAGCACTAAATATTTTAGTATATGCACTACTAAATAACCCCAATGCACTGTTTTGATGATTCAATATGCTAAAATAAGGTAAGAAAGAGGGGAGAGGCACATTCTATGGATGCATTGAAAACTTGCACAAATGGGTTGCTCTGGACCTCCAATGCAATATTACAAAGTTTTGATGTGCTGAAATATATGTTCAAAGTGCTACAATTTTCCACCTATGCGCTACTCTGGGACTTTGTTAAAAACCTATCTTTGAATCTGCACAAAAATTATTAAAAATGTTGGGGATGGGCCCCACGGTGGGTGCCAGTATTATATGATAGAATTATGATATCATCCAATTAAGAACAAAGTAACTAAACATAACAATGAAACATTATATTAAGGATGCAATTAATAAGTTATTTAAACAAGCTAACCTTCAAAGGAGTTCCATTTCTCTCTATCTATAAGGATTCCTCAAGTCATGGTTTTGATCTCAGATCATTGAGCACTTGACTTTCAAAATGACAACCTAAAGAATGAGTGCTATGATAAGATGATCTATATGCTATGCAATTAAGATATATATCAGATAATGAAAATTATTACTATGATTGATCTATTGATAATAATATTACATGATCTAAAATTCTTCTAAAATGCTTGTGTGTGTGAGACTTGATTAATTGAAAAAGACACATGAGAGGGACAAATGTAGCACAATATGTAGCTTGATAATAAGATCCCTTTGATAATGAAAGGATGAGTCCTATTTATAGAGGGAATGGGTAATTATATGGCTAGGATGGATTTATCTTAGCAAGGGCAAGGATTGCATGAGGAGGGTTTGATCTTCAATCCATGTTTGCAACTTCCACCAATGCAATACTGACAAGTGGCATCATGAGAAGGATTGAGAGGAGAGGGATAAAGCATTAAATTCTTGAAGATACATGATGGTTATCCTAGGTGGTTGAGTTATTGGATAAAGGCTTTATCCAAGGGGTAAAGGAATGTGCAAGGGTTAAAGGTGCTGGCAATAATGTAATAAACCAAGAGCGGGAGTGAATCAGTTTGCAACAAAAACTTACTACAACTTAAACCACAAAACAAATCTGATAATTAATAGTTAGACTATGAAACAACACCACATAAATAACACACATAACACCAATATTTTTGACGTGGAAAACCTAGTTAAGGGAAAAACCATAGTGGGAACCTACCCACAATAAGATAATACCCTATTAGGAGTAAATGTGAATATTACAATGGGAATACACATGCTTTCAGGCACACTACCTGTAGCTCGCTACTCAAAATAAGAATCCTAGAAAGTCTACAACCTTAAGGGAAGGCTCCCTACCTTATAGGAAATCTCACCGACTTACAAAAACATTTGGAGTAAAATCTAGATTACATGAACTACGAGAATAGCATCTCTGTATGCTTGAGTATAGTTATGGTTAAGAACACAGTTTTCTCTACAACACTTCTCTTCTCCTTCACACTTCCAAAAGATCAAATTACTTGTTCACACATCTAACTCGATCAAACACTTGCATATACAATGTAGACACTTGCAGACATACATCTTGCATGATTATTACCCATATTTATACAAACCCTTGACCCATATTTCAAGGTTGGCCAAACCTTCAATAAAAATTACAAAATAATATCCTCACACACTACAATAATACATGTGGACCAAAACAATACCATCTAAGACATATTCTAGTTCCGAAACAATACCAAAAATATAAAAAACCTCCAAGAATTATGCCTCGATCATCCACAATATGCTACAATCACCAAGAATGTTGCATAACACAAAGAACATCACTGGACAAGGAAAACCTTCAATAATGCATACAATAATCAATGTAGACCACCAATATGCATAGAACACAATCTAAATACATTTACAAGCAATGTGAATTGCATCACAACAACTCAGATTACCAGAATCATCATCATTTCTCTACCGAAGCATAGGAACAACAACATAATTCACTGTCAAACTTAAATATTTTATTTCGGACCTCCAAATCATGAACTGCATGAACTGAGGACACACATCAATGACCAGAACACATCCCAAACAACTTCAACCAAAAGATATATACATTTTGGAGCAATACAAAGCACAAACTAGAATATAGAATAACAAAGACAACTACATAACATCCTGAATATTGAATCTTGTAACTAAATCAAATCATCATGTAGACCTCTGTAAATAGAAATGAACCATCTATAGACAACATACCAAAAACCCTTTAAACCACATCAATTCATCTGCAATACATAGGCTAAACCAACTCATCCAATCAAACTGCAACATTGGAATACATAGAAGAAAACTTTCAAACAATCTCCTCACCAACAATCTCCACATATGTTGACATCAATGACAACATATCAGCCAATATCTAACAATCTCCCCATTTTGCATTGATGACAACATATGAATGTGAAAAATAATCAATGCAAAGAAAGAAATCAACTCTTACCAATCTCCCTCAAAATGACAAGGATCAACTCCCCCTTGACAAACAATTCAAATCTCAAAATGCTCTACTCTCTTACAGATTTTTTCACATGCTTCCCTCCCCCTTTGACATCAATGAAAAAGGCTCAATAATAATGCTTCTCTCCCACAAATCTGAACATTTGAACCACCAACATTGACACTGACTACTCCCCTTCAGTAGAAGCCTCACTCATCAATATGGAGCATAAAATATCTCTCTGAAGTTCACCGGACTGACACAAATCCATGCACCTTAGTTCTTATCAGGAGGGGCAATTACTCCTAACTTCTTTCTAAGATACTCAAAAGTATCTTTAGGCAATGGCTTTGTAAAGATATGTACAATCTATTCCTTTGTAGATACATGCTCCAATTTGACTTTTTTCTCATTCACCTTCTCTCTCAAGAAATGAAACTTGATTGATATACACTTTGTCTTGGAATGCAACACCAAATTCTTTGAAATATTGATAGCACTACAATTATCGCAATATATAGCAATAGGATCATCATAAATAACTCCTATATCCTTAGACATCTACTTCATCCAAATTACCCGAGTACAGTTTCTAGCAGCATCAATGTATTCAACTTCTGCAGTAGATAAATAAATAACATTTTGCTTCTTACTTTCCCAAGAGACCAAATTCTTTCCCAAAAATAATGCACCACCTATAATACTCTTTTGTTCATCAACATCACCTACCCAATCAACATCATCATTCTTAGAATACCACAAACCAAAATCAATTGTCCCTTTCAAATATCTGAATTTCCTCTTTATAGTAGTAACATGAGATTCCTTAGGATCATCTTGAAATCTAGAAACATGAAACACAACATTCATTATATCAGGTCTAGTTTGCATCAAATATAACAAACCACCAATCCTAGATCTATATCTAGTCTAATTAGCTTTCAGAGAATCATCATCTTTTGTTAGCTAACATTCGGTCACCATAGGTGTACCAACAGGTTTAGAGTCCTCAAAACAAAACTTCTTCAATAATTCCTTCACATATTTATACTGAGATACAAAAATACCTTTATCTAGCTGAGTAATTTGCAATCCCAGAAATAATTTCATTTCACTAATCATAGACATCTCAAATTCATTCTGTATCTCTTCAACAAATCTCTTACATTGGCAATCATTCCCTCCAAAAGTAATGTGATCAATAAAAAAATTCAACAATCAAGATATTATTCTAATCAATCTTGAAGTAAAGATTACTATCAACAATACCTTTATTGAATCTAAGCTTCATCAAATACTTATCCAATCTAGCATACCAGGATCTAGGGGCTTGCTTCAATCCATACAATGCTTTCTTCAACTGACAAACCATGTCCTTTTCATCTATTAGTTGAAATCCATCTATTTGCTCAATATATACTTCTTCTTATAATTCTCCATTAAAAAGGGCTGATTTGACATCCATCTAATAAACCTTGAAATATTTGTGAGCAACATAGGCAAGAAATAATCTAACAGCTTAAATTCTAGCCACCACAGAAAAAGTCTCCTCGTAATAAATTCCTTCCATCTATGAATAACTTTTACAAACAAGTCTAGCTTTATTTCAAACTTCACCTTGTTCATTCAACTTATTCTAGAATTCCCATTTAGTTCCAATTACATTTTTTATGCTTAGGTCTAGGAACAAGAATCCATGTATTATTTTTCTCAATCTCATTCAATTCTTCTTCCATAGCTTTAATCCAATTTTCATCTTTGCAACGTTCATCAGCATTCTCAGGCTCAATCTTAGAAATCAAACAAATTTATTCAGCAACTCTTCTTCTAGTCATCACACCTTTATTCTTATCACCAAAATTATGATTTTCTGAATGATTCAATCTTACATACCTAGGAGTTTTAGGATTTTCTTGGATTTCAGGTTCTTGAAATCTTTCTTCTACACTAGCATCTGCCCCTTCATTCTCAAACTTTTTCGAAGCAATCTGAACTTGACTTTGGATCTGTACCCATTTTCCTTTATCTGAATTGGCATCTTGATCATCAGAATCATATCTACAAGATCTTATCTATCTCACATTAGCACTTTCAACCATTTTTCTCAATCTTTTATTATAACATCTATAGGCCTTACTTTTAGTAGAATAACCAAGAAAGATTCCTTCATCACATCTAGCATCAAACTTTTCAAGATAATCATCTCTTTTGATATAAAATTTACTACCAAAAATTATGAAATATCTAATAGTAGGAGCATGACCAAACCATAACTCATAAGGAGTCTTACCAATATCACCTTTGACATTTACTTGGTTAAGAGTGTATACAATAGTACTCACAACTTCTCTCAAAAATACATGTGGAACATTTCCTTCAATCATCATGGTTCTATAAACTTCTTGAATTGTTTTATTCTTTATTTCTACAACACCATTCTATTGTGGAGTCCTAGGAGTAGATAACTGTCTCTTAACTCCATTCTCTTCACAGTATGCATTAAACTCACCGGAACTGAATTCTCCACCTCTATCAGATCTTAGATACTTCAACTTCATTCCAGTCTTAGTTTCAACTCTAGTTTTGGAAATCTTGAACTTCTCCAATGCTTCAGACTTCTCCCTTAAGAAGGTAACCCACATCATCCTTTAATAGTCATCAATCAGCAACATAAAATATATGTCACCCTGCAAGCTTCTCACTCTAGAAGGAACACATAGATTAGTATTCACAAGATCCAACAATCCATTAGAATTATACTATTTTCTCTTATAAGTAACTCTTGTCTACTTCCCTAATTGACATTCCCTACTTACCAGATTAGAAAGCTTTATTAACTTTAGTAGATCTCTCACTGCCTGAGTAGAACTTATCTTAATCATGTAATCAAAATTTACAAGACATGTCCTTTTATGCCATAACCAACTTTCATCAATCTGAGCAATCATACAACTTTTACCACCAACATTCAAGTGAAAGATATTACCTTTAGTCTTCGTCCCTGATGCAATCTTAGTTCTGGAGCTTCTCAAGATCTCATGTTTCCCATTCTTGAATTTCAATTTATATCCCTTATCAACCATCTGACCAACACTCAAAATATTATTCTTTAAACCTTCAACATACAACACATCATCAGTACTATGCTTACCATCAAGAGAAATAGAACCTCTACCATGGATTACACTAGCTTTGTTATCACCAAATCTTACTATACCACCATGATACCTTTCCAAGTTCACAATTTCACTCTTATCATCTATCATATGATGAGAGAAACCACTATAAATTACCCATTTATCTTTCTCCTCAACATTAGCAACTAAAGCTTTCTCTTCACTAGTGCAACTTGTAGAATTTGTAGTTATAGGATCATATTCCTTGATAGAAATGAACACAAATTCATCTCTTGAATTACCCTTTTCCGACTTATCATCTATCATGCCTTCATCAGCAACATAATAATACTTCTTTTGATAATTAGGCTTATATGGCTTAAATGGCTTCTTAGATTTCTATCGCTTTCTGGAAACCTTGATGCAAAAAGTCCTATCTTATTACATGAAAAACATTTAAGTGGTAACTTTCCTTCATACTTACCGGTACCTTTAGGCAATCTTTTGGAAATAAGTGCTTCAAGCTCTCTTTCTCATATCTAGATACTCTTGTAAAAATTTCTCCCAGATCATATCTTTGCTTCCTAGAAACAACAACTTTGAATGTAGATTTAGTCTTAGGAAGAGAGTCTCCAAACTCACTCAGCTCAAAAGCAACAAATTTACCAATCAACATGTCTTTTGTCATGTTTGTCATAGTCTAGATCTAATCAATGGCAACAACTTTATGTTTGCAAGCAAGTGGCAAGGATCTCAACACCTTAGCAACAATCTTAGACTCTTATACTACTCCACTAGCACATCTGATTCCACACACAAGCTCATTCACTTTCTGCATATAAGAAGTAATGTTCTCATCTTCACTCATCTTTAGGTTCTCATATTTACCCTTCAAGCTTTGTAACTTTTCAATTTTCACATGACTATCACCTTCATGCGAGGTCTCCAACTTACCCAGATCTCATGAGAGGTATCTAAGTTCATCACATTACTAATCTCAAAATCTAACAAGGCACTCAACAATTCTTCCTTTGTTCTAATATTGTACTTTTCTTCCTTTATCTCATCCGGAGTAGTAGTACCATTTTGCGGAACATTATATACATTCTTAGTAATCTTCCAACACTCTTCTCAAATGCATCTCAAATAACATTTCATCTGGCTCTTCCAAATAGTGTAGTTTGTTACATCAAATTTCAGACTATCCTTCTTGAAAGCAAAGGTTGTCATCTTGGATCTCCTCGAGCGATCAATCTTCTTTAGGAGGATCTATCTCTAATACCAATTATTGGCAACAATGAAACAAACTAAGAGGGGTTGAATCAGTTTGCAACAAAAACTTACTGCAACTTAAACAACAAAATAGATCTGATAATTAACAATTAAATCATGAAGCAACGCCACATTAATAACACACATAACACCAATATTTTTGATGTGGAAAACTCAGTTAAGGAAAAAACCATGGTGTGAACCTACCCACAATAAGATAATACCTTGTTAGGAGTAAATGTGAATATTATAATGGGAATGCACATGCATTCAAGTACACTACCTAGGAGCTCATTGCTCAAAATAAGATACCTAGAAAGGATACAACCTTAAGGGAAGGCTCACTTCCTTACAGGAAGTCTGACCGACCTACAAAAACATTTGGACTACCATATGGATTACATGAATTGTGAGAATAGCATCTCCATATGATTGAGTACAGTTCTAGTTAAGCACACAGTCTTCTCTACAATACTTCTCCTTCATACTTCTGAAAGATCAAATCACTTGTTCGCACATCCAACTCGATCATATACTCACATATACAACGCAGACACTTGAAGACATACATCATACATGATTATTACATTTATTTATACAAACCCTCAATACAAATAACAAAATAATATCCTCAAATGCTAAAATAATATATGCAGACCAAAACAATGTTGGCTAAGACATAGTCTAGACCCAAAACAATACCCCAAATATGAAACACCTCCAAGAATTATGCCTCAATCATCCACAATACACTACAATCACCAAGAATGTCGCATAACACGAAGAACATCACTGGACAAGGAAAATCTTCAATAACATGCACAATAATCAATACGGACTACCAATATGCATAGAACATGATCTAGAGACATTCAGAAACAACGTGAATTGCATCACAACAACCGCAACAACTTAGATTACCAGAATCATCATCATTTCTCTACCAAAGCATAATAACATCAACATAAATGACTCTCAAATTGAAATTTCTTGCAGACCTCCAAATCATGAACCACATGAATTAGACAAACACATCAATGACCAGCACACATCCCAAACATCTGGAACCAAAGATATAGAAATTCTTGAGAAATACATAGCACAAACTAGAACATGAAATAATACGAACAACTGCATAACATCCTCAATACCAGATCTCATAACTCAATCAAATCATCATGCAAACCTCTACAAATGAGAATGAACCTTATATAGACAGCATGCGAGAAACCCTTTTAACTGCATCAGTTCATCTGCAATGCACAGTCTAAACTAACTCATTCAATCAAACTACAACACTGGAATACACAGAAGAAAACTTTCCAACAATCTCCTTATCAACAATCTCCACATATGTTGACATAAATGACAACACATCAATGACAACATATTGGCTAATATCCAACAAAAGGATTACCATAGTCAAAGCATTAAATGCTTGAAGGGACTTGAGGGTTAGATGGATGGTTGGGTTAAAGAAAAAGTCTCTAACCAATGGTTAAAGGTGGGTTAGTTGGATCAAAGCCTTTAAGGCTTGAGGATACTTTGAGAGTTAACTTATTGAAGGGAGAATTCCTTTAAGGCTTTGTAAGAGCTTTAATTCTTTTAAGAAGTGACTCTTCCCTAATTCCTTAGTTTAGGAATGTGCATATACTTAGAAGGGGATTAGACTAATATAGAAGGGTGTAGAAGAAAATTAGTGAGGAAGCAAGCATTGTAGGAAAATCCAAGTTGGTGAGGATAAATAGGATTCTAAATAAATAATAATTTATTTAAATGTGAGAGATGGGATTAATTAAACAAATATGATTTATTCATTTAATCAAAAGTTAGAATATGGCTAAGTGAATCAAATAAATTGAATAATTTATTTAATTAATAGAAGAAGAGGGTTGAGATGAATTAATTTAGTATTAATTTAATTAATAGTTGGATGAATGATAATTAAACAAATATAAAATTCATTTAAATGGGAGGAGAGGTGTCTACAGTAGTGTTTCTCCCCTTTAGGAGAAATGAGTAGTACACGAGCCCCTACACCATTTTTATTCCTTGATCCATCAAAGAACATATCCCATGATCCTCGAATATTATTGCTTTCTTTGGAGATATTGGGAATAGGGGCATTTTCTGTTGGCATTATGGATGAATTGATTATGTGTTGCATTGATGTTTTGTCATTGATGTCAATAGTAGCTGTTATGGTTGGTTACAGGTAGACAGGTTTTTGTTACCGGTAGAAGATCTAGTGTTACCGACAGAAGAGACTATTTGTTGGACACCTCCGACATGTTTGGATCAATGGAGTATGTTTTATTTTATGTGTTACATGTTCCTCCAACATGTTTTGGTGAGTTGGAATTGACTTGGTAATTGAATTCTATCATACACTCTTGTAAACCCTTACTGATATTGGTTTAAGGTTTAACCGGTAGAGATTTCACTAAGGAATCTTGATAGAATGCATAAGTGGTGTTGGTGCATCTTCTAGATGGATTTCAAGATGCTGAAGATGTTCTTTGATTGTGCTTCAACTACTTGAAGACATTGCTTTGGCGTGGTGGACCCAGAATAGGTTTGGTACCTATCTAGGTTATGGACCAGTATCATGTTAACGTGTACTCTACACGTTACCGGGATGTTTCATGATATTCTATGGATTGGTTATTTTTGTTTTGGTCTTAAGCCGATGTGGCATATCATTGTAATATGGATTTATGTAATGATATTATTGTAATATCTTTTAGGTGGCCGACCTAATTGGTTTAGGCCTTAAGGTTGGTATAAAATAATGTAAGATCTCATTGTAGTAAAATAGTATTTGTGGTCTTGGAATGTAATGGCATATGCGAAGGAGATTTGGTCGATCATAGGTGATCTAATTGGGAATAAGGAAGAGGTCAAAGGCCTTCGGTATTGAGCTTAATTGGGACTATAATCAGGCATGGTAGATGCTATCTCTAGCAATTCATTATTTTGGATTGTTGTCCATTTATCTTAAGATGGTTGTTACCTCTTTGTAGTCACTAAGAATCTTTTGTAATGAGCAGCATGGTCTAGGTAGTGCGCCTTCCTGCATGTGCAGACCCCTCATTGTATCACATACTTTCTGCAAAAGTATCATCTAATTGTGGGTAGGCTTCCCACCGTGGTTTTTCCCTTTCCAGGTTTTCCACATACAAATCATGGTGTTATTTGGTATGGTAGCATTGTGTTGATTATTTGTTTTATAATTAAGTTGTATTGTTTACCGGTATTTGTTTCTTCTTTACTGGTACTTAATCTAGTTTAAGGTTATTAAGTGGATTAAATGATATAATCTGTTAACAACTGATTCACCCCCATCTCAGTTGTTCACCGGTTATCCTAACAATTGGTATTAGATCTTTGGTCCTCTTTTGCAGAAGCTTAATCGCTTGAGGTAGATCCTATGGCAGCTAACACTTCAAAGCCACCAGCAACTATTTTCAGAAGAGAAATCCCTAAGCTTGGTGGAACAAATTATGGGATATGGAAAATGTGAATGGAGACTCATCTTATATGTATTGGCAAGGATATTTGGGAGATCACTAAGAAAGGATACACACCTTATGATCCGGCATCTGACAATCTGTGAGGCCCTACCCTGACCCATCCTATCTCTTCAGTTATTTTCATTTTGGAACTATTTTGGATGCTAGTTTTGACACACTATGGGTATAGAACTTTACATGGTCCCGCGATTTTGGTAACATTGATATATATGGATGCTTCATTTCTATGCCTTATGGATTAAAGAATATTATATGATTCTAGATTACGGTAATATTGTGATGATGCAGGTTATTATCTGAATTTCAGGATTTGTTATAATGTTAGAAAAATGTTTGCATATCTTGTAGATGGATCAAATTTTGAGGATTATGATGGAATTGCTTTGATTTGTGACAAATCGTATTTTATAATGTCAAGTCTTTGCAGAATGAATGTATTGTATTCTGATTTTGTGTTATATATTATATGAGGCTATTTGGGAAGTACTAATGTTTAAATTGAGATGTGTAGGAAATTATCCATGTGACCATGGAAATATTAGGGAGAATCAAACCTAGGCCAATGTGCGTTAGTAAAACCAGGGGTTGTCTATTTGGAGAGACAACACCCCGTATGTACTATATTTTATTTGTAAATGTAAAATGTTGCATGAGTGTAATTTGTATTTATTGGATTGTTTAAATTGTTTAAGGGACAATTGCCATGTGTATATTGTGATGTGGAATTATTTTGTAGTGTCACTTGGCACCTATGTAGTATGTTGTGTTGGCAATTTGTCATGTCACCTTTTTAGAGAGTTTTATTTTTGTTAATTGTTATATCTCCTAATTATCCTTGAAGGAACCAAGAAATCTAGGTTAGTGAGCCACAAGGAAGGTCAACTCAGAGTTGACCCGTAGGTTAACTTCAGGTGGACTTTCTAAAGGTCAAATCAACTCCTAGAGTCAATTTTAGAGCTTTTCTATTAGGCCTCATGGGGTACCTATGGGTGAAGGCAAAAATTGGCCATGTGTCTTTCCCTTAGGACTTGTTTAACCACCCAAAAAAGTGGTTTTCCCAAGATGGAAGAATTCCATCTATAGAAGTGCCATCCTTGGTAGGATAACCTTCTTGGAGATAGTAATCCCTCGTCCCCATTTCATTTCCCTTCTCTAGACACCTAGGTTAGGGAGTGTGTAAGACCTAGGGAAGACCAACCCAATGGGGGATCTCTCACTCTATCCAAGAGGTTGGAAGGAGTGAGAGAGGCCTTCTTAGGCTAAGAATGGAAGCTTAGTGAGCTAATCACCCACTCTCCATTCTTGGAGATTTTTGGAAAAAACTTGGGAGGAAAAAAAAAAAAAGAAAACCAGTTTTAGGAATAGAGGAATTTGGGGCCAAAGATTTGCAGAAAATTGTGTGGACTGGGCAGCTCATCTCCAACTAAATTTAGCATACCTATTGGCAGAATAAGGTTGGTTTTTATCTCCTCTTGTTTATGATTGTTTGTTGTTTGTTGAAGGAAAGAAATGCTTGTAAAGAAAATGTTTATGTAAGTTGTTGTTGGAGAAAAGAATGTGTGGTCTCATTTCTATGTTTTTTTTGTTTGTGTTCTTGTTTTGGGAGTGTCCAAGATCTTCTACTCTTGGGAGAGTAGGATGATCTTGGGGTGGAAGAAGCATGACAGCCTTGGGTGAGAGGCTCTCCTTAAGGAGAGTGATCTCAAGGGTGTCCCTTGTGACCCTTGCTGCATAGCCTTGTGTATGCATTTGGGGGTCATAAGGGGAGAGAATATGGCTTTGAGCCTTGGGGGGCATAAGGTGTGTGGGATGAAACTGTTGTGTATTTTGTGTTGCCATGAGGTGGCTTGGGTTGTATTTTGGCTACAGTCTCCCCAATGGTACTTGGTCCACTTCCACCCGTAGATGGATCACCACAAATGTGGTGATAGTGTAGCTTGGGATGGGAAAGTGTATGTTTGTGTGTTTGCCCTATTGTTGTGTTGTATTGCTTGGTTGTAACCCCGTCTAGGTCTTGATTCTCCTAGCTCGGGGGTGGCTTCTGGTAAGCCTAGGCTGGGAGGTGAGCATCCCATGGTCACAGTCCAAAATTTTACATGCAGGTGGCTTGGAAAAAAAAAAAACTAGGAGTTGCAGATTGTTGTGTTGCAGACTTTTATTCAGATTTCTGAGTTCTATTTAAAAGCAGAAAAGCAAAACGAAAATGTAATTTTTATGATTTGTAGCAAAAAAAAAATGTATATGTAAATAGAGGACTTTAGATTGTTTTTCTGTTATCCTCTGTACAAAGATTAGGAATGAAAAGACTGATTAGTCTATTTACCCATTTTATATATGGGTCATTGTAAATTAAAAATCTGGAAGGCAATGTAATTTTTATTTATATTTTGATGTCCATTGTATTGCTGTAGACTACATCTAAATCTAGTCTGTTCACTTGTTTATTTACTGCAATATTAAAGAAAAGAAAAAGAAAAATGCATTAGGTTGCATCATTTACTTGCATAGTTTCAATTCTTTTATTTTATGACTGTTTAAAAAAAAAGAGAACTAGTATTGTTTTTATTTCTTCATTATTTACTTGCATAGTTTAGATTACTGTTATTTTATGACTGTTAAAAAAAAAGAGAACTAGTATTGTTTTATTTCTGTAGAAAGTAGGATGTATGACTGTTAAATAAGGAGAAGAAAAAAAATATAGACCTATTCTTAATGCTGTTAGAGGCCTAAGAACAGAATGTTTAATAGTTAAAATCTCAAAACAATATAAGGGTTTTTAGCCCTATTGTATCAACATTTAACCATATATATATACCTATAGGTATATAAGTATATATATTGAAAATATATACCTATATATATATATAAATCTATATATATAAGTTTCCTGTATGTGCATACCCCTGTAACAACGAAATAAAAGATATATTCTGAATCTTGTGCATCCCTGTTACAAAACATATAAAAATATTGCAGAATAAACTTCTTCATCCAATATACATATATATATATATATATATATTTTTGCATTTGAAAAACATATTCTGTGGATGCCTGTAGAAGAAAATATTTGCATATTCATAGAGGATATTGTGCACCGTATATATATATATATATATATATACATATTTGATTTAAAAAAAAAAAACACATCATTTAACAATTTCCAACGATGAAATAATAAAATGATTTAAAAAAAAAAAATGGGGGAAAAACGCGGGCCACTGTGTGTAACACAGTGGACGGCCACGGCCGAGCCACTGTGTGTAACACAGTGGGCGGCGCCGAAGGGCACCGCACTGTGTGTAACACAGTGGAGTGGTTGCGGCCGCCACTGTGCTACGCACAGTGAACGGCGCCCGCCACTGTGTGTATACACAGTAGCCGTCCGCCACTGTGTGTATGCACAGCGGCGCCCGGAACCCCTCCCCACTTCCTCCGCCTCATCACACTTGGAAACCCTCCGCCGAACCTGCAATCTCCCTTGCTCAAAAGAAAACAAACAATAAAATATAGGGGTTTAATAAACCCTAACCCATTTTGGGTTAGGGTATAAAATGATAAAAAAATAAAACAAGTGTAATATATAAAAATGCAACCCTGACCCAATTTCCGGTTAGGGTTAGCATTTTAAGAATTATATATATATATATATATATGGGAAATTTAAATTGAAATTTTAAACTTTGATTTTAATATTTATATTTGGGGTCATTTTAATAATGGAATTATTATATGTCCATTTTTTTTTTTTAGGGATTTAAAATTTTAATATAGTAAAAATTAAAGGGATTAAAAAATGAAGGGGTTATTATAGTGGGATACACCATACATTAAATCGATTAATTTATTTAATTAATCAATAGATTTCCCTGAATATATTTGGACATTAGGAAAATTTAAAAGGAGAAATTGTAGAATCAATTTTATGGACCATAAGCCTTTGTGATCAGTTTGGGCCGAATTTTAAATTAATCGTCAAATTAAGAGGTTAGGGAAAATTAGAATTGGCCTTAGCTTATTGTCAGTTTTTGTGGGCAAATGACATTGTAGTAATTCGAACCCTCATCGGTTGGATTCAAATAATAAATTTTGCCTGAGCTTCAATTAATCATTAGCAATATCATTATATGACCTGGAATGATTTAATACATTAAGATAACCAATTATCCCTTGATTTAATTAGCGATAACTTGTCTTAGGTAATTGAGCTAGCTAACTAATCCGCGATGCTAATTAATCTCCACCAAACAAGTCGCTCGCTCGAGTTGGTTAATTTACCCAACCTTAGAAGTAAGTTTATTTACATCCTAGATAAGGCAAAAAAATTTAATAAAGTTATTATGTTATTTGGATATATTGCGAGTTCTTGACTTAAAAAAAAAAATTTGTTGTTTCGTTTTTGTGCCCTAAAGTTTGGGCACGACATTCTGGTATCAGAGCAAGGTTTCCGACACTAGGAACCTTTCTCCATTACGTTTCGCTTTAATTATCTAAATTAATCAAATATTTTCTTAAAAAGAAAATAAAAATGTAAATATATGAAAATTAAATTATTTAATTAATTGTTATTTATTTTATCTTTGTTTCTCATTAGGATGCCTCCGACTACACGACAAGCTCGCAAGCACGGAAGGGGTCCTAGGCGTACACGTATGGCACGCGAGGATGTTGCTAGGGAGGAACCGGTTCCAGAAGGGAACTCGGAAGCACCTCCTGAACCATCGGTTGACCCTAACCGAGACATCTTGCTAGCTCTTCAGAACTTGATTGGGATAGTGCAAGACAGGCTTCCAGCAGTGGACCGTCATGCAGACAATCAGAACTCAGGGAGTCATAGGTCAGTAGAGAGGGAACGGAGTAGGAGTCCACCTCCTAATTCTATAGAGGGCGAGGCAGAGCATGAGCCAGAGTCCGTTCACCTACCCGAACCCCCTCCAGTAGCAGCACCTGTGTACTTTGAGAGAGCACGTCAGGAACCAGGAGACCTGATTAGAGAGGTTTTACGCCTCCAGCCACCATCTTTTAGAGGAACTACTGACGGAGTAGAGGCTGAGGCATGGCTTTTGAGCCTAGATCGGTGCTTCGCATTGCGATCTTACGAAAGCAATCTGAAGGCATGTGTTGCAGTCCACCTTGTGAGATCGACAGCCTCCACATGGTGGAAGCAGGAGGAATTCAAGTGTGGACTCACTACAGATACCATCACATGGGAAATATTCACAGAGAGGTTCAGAGAGAGGTACTTGTCAGAGCACTTCAGGCAGTGTAGGATCGATGAGTTCCACGACCTCCAGCAGAAGGGTCTCTCAGTGACCCAGTACGAGAGTAAGTTTATTGAGCTCCTACCTTATGTAGATTACCTGAAGGATGAGAAGCTGCTCGTCAACCGATTTGTTAGGGGACTTAATGCTGGGATAGCAGGACCAGTGAGGATGGCCACTCCAGGGAGCCTTTGAGTTGCCGTAGAGAAGGCCCTTATAGCTGAGGAGATTCAGATCAGGCCACAGGACACGAGGGATCGGTTCTAGAACCGAAACCCAGCTCCCCAGCCTTTCGAGTTTCAGAAACCCGATTGGAAAGGCAACCACAGAAATGTTTCGGGGTCCTATAAACCCCCTCCTCCATAGCAGTCACAAAAGAGTCAGAGACAGAGGCCACCTCAGGGACAGCAGGGCTCCAAGCCCAAGCAGTGGCAGTCACAGGGTCCCAGGCGTGACCAGAGAGCACAGGGTACATACACACCCCCGACACGGGCTCAGCAGTCCTCCAGGGGTGGGTACAGTGGTTCTAGCCGGACAGGTGGGCATCCTTTTTCTAGGCCTCAGGGCGCACAGTTTCAGGCACGCGGTGCTTGCTTCACGTGTGGAGCCATGGGGCACATGGCGAGAGAGTGTCCACAGGGACAGATGATAGGGAATCAGAGGATGGCAACATCAGAGCCTACAGTTGGGGACATGGGCAAGACTCATAGAGTCTTCGCAGTGGTTGACAACCGCCAGGCAGAGCACCAGGCCACAGTCATCGAGGCTGCAGGTAAGGTCAGAGGTAGTAGTATTTCTATATTATTTGACTCAGGAGAGACTGACTCCTTTATATCTCCATTAGTTGTGGAGCGTTGGGGGCTAGTGGCAGTAAGGCAAAGTGTCAGCTGGGAAGTGGAGTTAGCTTCAGGGGCTAGAGTGTCAGTGGATTCAGAGGTTAGGGGATGTCCACTCCAGATTGGTAATACCACCACCTTAGTAGACCTTAGAGTTACGCCACTCGGATCTTATGGCGTCGTACTTGGCATGGATTGGCTTTACGCCCACAGAGCCAAGATGGATTGTCGCTTGAAAAAGGTCGAGTGTGAGGATGATCATGGTGCTCCCATAGTAATCACTGGGATTTAGAGACCCGTGTCTCTTCATATGATATCCGCTATGCAGCTTAAACGGAGCATGCGGAAGGGATGCTAGTTGTTTGCTATCACAATCAGTGACTGAGAGGAATAAAATGAGAAGGAGCCTTCCATAGATGATCATCCCATCCTTGAGGCATTTGCAGATGTGTTTCCTGATGAGCTACCCGGTATGCCGCCCAGTAGGGAGATTGACTTCCACATAGATTTGGTACCAGGAGCCGAGCCAGTTTCAAGAGCACCTTATAGGATGACCACTCATGAGCTTAATGAGCTCAAAATGCAGCTAGAGGAACTCTTAGAGAAGGGTCACATCCGTCCTAGCGTCTCCCCTTGGGGCGCACCAGTCATCTTCGTGAAGAAGAAAGACGGATCCTTTCGGTTGTGCATGGATTATAGGCAACTAAATAAAGTAACCATCAAGAACCGCTATCCCTTGCCGAGGATCGATGACTTGTTTGATCAGCTTCAGGGTGCTAAAGTATTTTCCAAAATAGACCTGAAGTCAGGATATCATCAGTTGAGGATTGTGGAAAGTGATATCCACAAGACCGCGTTTCGCACCAGATATGGCCACTATGAGTTCACTGTGGTCCCATTCGGTCTTACAAATTCTCCAGCTGTATTCATGAGTCTCATGAATGGGGTATTCCGCACCTTCCTCGACCGATTTGTGATAGTGTTCGTCAACGACATATTGATCTATTCCCGAAATGAGCAGGAGCATGAGGAGCATTTGAGGCAGGTTTTGCAGTGTTTGAGGGACAACCAGTTGTTCGCTAGTTTGTCGAAGTGTGCTTTCTTTAGATCAGAGGTCAAGTACCTAGGGCATGTTATATCCGGTGATGGGATCTTAGTTGACCCATCAAAGATTAGAGCCATCATGGATTGGCCGGCACCTACCAGTGTGACAGAGGTCAGAAGCTTCATGGGTTTAGCAGGATACTACAAACGCTTTGTTGAGGGATTTTCCAGAGTTGCACACCCTATCACATCCCTCCAGCGAAAAGGGAAGAAATTCGAGTGGACAGAGAAGTGTGAGAGGGCTTTTCAGGATCTAAAAAGGGCACTTACTAGTGCACCTATTCTTATTGTGCCAGACCCCACAGCCGACTTCATGGTATGCATAGATGCTTCCTTAGATGGATTGGGAGCAGTTCTTATGCAGGAGGGTAGGGTTATAGCATACGAGTCTAGGAAGCTTAAGACTCACGAGCTTAACTACCCTATGCACGACCTAGAGCTTGCAGCAGTTGTACATGCACTTGTGAGGTGGAGACACTTCCTTTTAGGTCATCACTTCGAGCTTCATTCGGACCATCAGAGTTTGCAGTACATCTTCACCCAGCCTAACCTTAATGCACGTCAAAGGAGATGGATGGAGTTCCTTTGTGAGTATGATTTTGATGTTCACTACATCAAAGGAAAGGAGAATGTGGTCACAGATGCCCTAAGTAGGAGACGACATGAGGTTTACACCATATCCATGAGCACAGATTTGAGAGACCGTATTTTGCAGCGATTGCCAGAGGATGATTGGTATCTAGAGGTTTGTCAGAGGATCCGTAATCAGGAGACCCTGGAAGGGAAGTTTGTGGACTACTCTTTGGAGTCCGATGGTTTATTACGCCATAGAGGGCGCATTTATGTACCCTCTCCTGGGGGTTTGCAAGATTTCATTATCATGGAGGCTCATAGAGCTCCTTATGCAGCGCATCCCGGGGTTAAGAAGATGCATGCTGACTTGAGACAGTTATATCATTGGCCAGGAATGCGGTAGCTTATCGCCGAGTTAGTAGCCCGATGCCTTGAGTGTCAGAGAGTCAAGGCGGAGCACCGCCATCCAGGTGGGTTACTCCAGTCCCATGCTATACCAGAGTGGAAGTGGGATACTATATCCATGGACTTCATTATTGGTCTTCCTATGTCATCTCGTCGCCATGATGCTATCTTGGTGACAGTTGACAAATTGACCAAAGTAGCCCACTTCTCACCAGTCCAGACTACCTTCACAGCTCTAGCAGTGGCATAGGTGTTCTTGCGAGACATTGTTAGGCTTCATGGTGTCCCACGCAAGATTATTTCTGATAGAGATTCTCTCTTTACTTCTTCCTTTTGGAAGGCATTATAGGCAGCATTGGGCACCAAGCTCAACTTCAGCACAGCCTATCATCCAGAGACAGATGGATAGACAAAGCAGGTTAACCAGGTGTTAGAGGATATGATCCGCATGTACGTCATGGATCATCAGACCCGATGGGAGGAGTACTTGCATTTAGTAGAATTTGCCTATAATAATGGGCATCACACTTCTTTGGGGATGCCACCTTTTCAAGCTTTGTACGGCGGACCATGCAGGACACCTTTGAGTTGGGACCGTATTGAGGATAGAGTGGCCATAGGCCCTGAGATGGTCCGTGATATGGAGCAGCAGGTAATTTTGATTAGACAGCGCCTTAGAGAGGCACAGGATAGGCAGAAGAAATATGCAGATGCAAAGAGGATAGACCGGAGTTACATGGTTGGGGACAGAGTTTTCCTGAGAGTGCGACCGCATAAGAGTCCAATCCGCTATGGAAAGGGTTCTAAGCTCACACCTCGCTTTGTTGGACCCTTCGAGATCCTTGAGAGGATAGGACCAGTTGCTTATCGCCTAGCTTTGCCACCTAGCCTGTCACGCATCCACGATGTATTTCATGTGTCAGTTTTGAGAAAATATATCTATGATGAGTCTCATATTTTAGATTGGGATGCCTTGCAGGTGGAGTCGGATGGGCAGCTAGCCTTGGAGCCCATTCGCATTTTGGCTCGCCGGACATTGGCCCTTCGAGGTCAAGAGCTGCACCAAGTTAGGGTCCAGTGGGATTGCTATGATGAGGTCACAGCTTCATGGGAGGATGCAGCACGTATGAGATCACAGTACCCTCATCTTTTTGATGAACTCCAGGAGGACGTTCATGCCTAGAGGGGGAGGGTGTGAGGCCCTACCCCGACCCATCCTATCTCTTCAGTTATTTTCATTTTGGAACTATTTTGGATGCTAGTTTTGACACACTATGGGTATAGAACTTTACATGGTCTCGCGATTTTGGTAACATTGATATATATGGATGCTTCATTTCTATGCCTTATGGATTATAGAATATTATATGATTCTAGATTACGGTAATATTGTGATGATGCAGGTTATTATCTGAATTTCAGGATTTGTTATAATGTTAGAAAAATGTTCGCATATCTTGTAGATGCATCAAATTTTGAGGATTATGATGGAATTGCTTTGATTTGTGACAAATCGTATTTTATAATGTCAAGTCTTTGCAGAATGAATGTATTGTATTCTGATTTTGTGTTATATATTATATGAGGCTATTTGGGAAGTACTAATGTTTAAATTGAGATGTGTAGGAAATTATCCATGTGACCATGGAAATATTAGGGAGAATCAAACCTAGGCCAATGTGCGTTAGTAAAACCAGGGGTTGTCTATTTGGAGAGACAACACCCCGTATGTACTATATTTTATTTGTAAATGTAAAATGTTGCATGAGTGTAATTTGTATTTATTGGATTGTTTAAATTGTTTAAGGGACAATTGCCATGTGTATATTGTGATGTGGAATTATTTTGTAGTGTCACTTGGCACCTATGTAGTATGTTGTGTTGGCAATTTGTCATGTCACCTTTTTAGAGAGTTTTATTTTTGTTAATTGTTATATCTCCTAATTATCCTTGAAGGAACCAAGAAATCTAGGTTAGTGAGCCACAAGGAAGGTCAACTCAGAGTTGACCCGTAGGTTAACTTCAGGTGGACTTTCTAAAGGTCAAATCAACTCCTAGAGTCAATTTTAGAGCTTTTCTATTAGGCCTCATGGGGTACCTATGGGTGAAGGCAAAAATTGGCCATGTGTCTTTCCCTTAGGACTTGTTTAACCACCCAAAAAAGTGGTTTTCCCAAGATGGAAGAATTCCATCTATAGAAGTGCCATCCTTGGTAGGATAACCTTCTTGGAGATAGTAATCCCTCTTCCCCATTTCATTTCCCTTCTCTAGACACCTAGGTTAGGGAGTGTGTAAGACCTAGGGAAGACCAACCCAATGGGGGATCTCTCACTCTATCCAAGAGGTTGGAAGGAGTGAGAGAGGCCTTCTTAGGCTAAGAATGGAAGCTTAGTGAGCTAATCACCCACTCTCCATCCTTGGAGATTTTTGGAAAAAAACTTGGGAGTAAAAAAAAAAAAGAAAACCAGTTTTAGGAATAGAGGAATTTGGTGCCAAAGATTTGCAGAAAATTGTGTGGACTGGGCAGCTCATCTCCAACTAAATTTAGCATAGCTATTGGCAGAATAAGGTTGGTTTTTATCTCCTCTTGTTTATGATTGTTTGTTGTTTGTTGAAGGAAAGAAATGCTTGTAAAGAAAATGTTTATGTAAGTTGTTGTTGGAGAAAAGAATGTGTGGTCTCATTTCTATGTTTTTTTTGTTTATGTTCTTGTTTTGGGAGTGTCCAAGATCTTCTACTCTTGGGAGAGTAGGATGATCTTGGGGTGGAAGAAGCATGACAGCCTTGGGTGAGAGGCTCTCCTTAAGGAGAGTGATCTCAAGGGTGTCCCTTGTGACCCTTGCTACATAGCCTTGTGTATGCATTTGGGGGTCATAAGGGGAGAGAATATGGCTTTGAGCCTTGGGGGGCATAAGGTGTGTGGGATGAAACTGTTGTGTATTTTGTGTTGCCATGAGGTGGCTTGGGTTGTATTTTGGCTGCAGTCTCCCCAATGGTACTTGGTCCACTTCCACCCGTAGATGGATCACCACAAATGTGGTGATAGTGTAGCTTGGGATGGGAAAGTGTATGTTTGTGTGTTTGCCCTATTGTTGTGTTGTATTGCTTGGTTGTAACCCCGTCTAGGTCTTGATTCTCCTAGCTCGGGGGTGGCTTCTGGTAAGCCTAGGCTGGGAGGTGAGCATCCCATGGTCACAGTCCAAAATTTTACATGCAGGTGGCTTGGAAAAAAAAAAAACTAGGAGTTGCAGATTGTTGTGTTGCAGACTTTTATTCAGATTTCTGATTTCTATTTAAAAGCAGAAAAGCAAAAAGAAAATGTAATTTTTATGATTTGTAGCAAAAAAAAAATGTATATTGAAATAGAGGACTTTAGATTGTTTTTCTGTTATCCTCTGTACAAAGATTAGGAATAAAAAGACTGATTAGTCTATTTACCCATTTTATATATGGGTCATTGTAAATTAAAAATCTGGAAGGCAATGTAATTTTTATTTATATTTTGATGTCCATTGTATTGTTGTAGACTACATCTAAATCTAGTCTGTTCACTTGTTTATTTACTGCAATATTAAAGAAAAGAAAAAGAAAAATGCATTAGGTTGCATCATTTACTTGCATAGTTTCAATTCTTTTATTTTATGACTGTTTAAAAAAAAAGAGAACTAGTATTGTTTTTATTTCTTCATTATTTACTTGCATAGTTTAGATTACTGTTATTTTATGACTGTTAAAAAAAAAGAGAACTAGTATTGTTTTATTTCTGTAGAAAGTAGGATGTATGACTGTTAAATAAGGAGAAGAAAAAAAATATAGACCTATTCTTAATGCTGTTAGAGGCCTAAGAACAGAATGTTTAATAGTTAAAATCTCAAAACAATATAAGGGTTTTTAGCCCTATTGTATCAACATTTAACCATATATATATACCTATAGGTATATAAGTATATATATTGAAAATATATACCTATATATATATAAATGTATATATATAAGTTTCCTGTATGTGCATACCCCTGTAACAACGAAATAAAAGATATATTCTGAATCTTGTGCATCCCTGTTACAAAACATATAAAAATATTGCAGAATAAACTTCTTCATCCAATATATATATAAATATATATATATAAATATATATATATATATATATAAATATATATATATATATATATATATATATTTCTGCATTTGAAAAACATATTCTGTGGATGCCTGTAGAAGAAAATATTTGCATATTCATAGAGGATATTGTGCACCGTATATATATATATATATATATATATATATATATATATATATATATATATATATATATATATATATATATATATATATATATATATATATATATATATATATATATATATATATATATATATATATATATATATATATATATATATATATATATATATACATATATACATATTTGATTTTCAAAAATAAAACACATCATTTAACAATTTCCAACGACAAAATAATAAAATGATTTAAAAAAAAAAAAAGGGGGAAAAACGCGGGCCACTATGTGTAACACAGTGGACAGCCACGGCCGAGCCACTGTGCTACACACAGTGGGCGGCGCCGAAGGGCACCACACTGTGTGTAACATAGTGGAGCGGTCGCGGCCGCCACTGTGCTACACACAGTGAACGACACCCGCCACTGTGTGTATACACAGTGGGCGGCGGCTATGCCGTCCGCCACTGTGTGTATGCACAGTGGGCGGCGCCCGGAACCCCTCCCCACTTCCTCGGCCTCATCACACTTGGAAACCCTCCATCGTACCTGCAATCTCCCTCGCTCAAAAGAAAATGAACAATAAAATATAGGGGTTTAATAAACCCTAACATGTGTAATATATAAAAATGCAACCCTAACCCAATTTCGGGTTAGGGTTAGCATTTTAAGAATTTTATATATATATATATATATATATATATATATATATATGGGAAATTTAAATTGAAATTTTAAACTTTGATTTTAATATTTATATTTGGGGTCATTTTAATAATGGAATTATTATATGTCCATTTATTCTTTTTAGGGATTTAAAATTTTAATATAGTAAAAATTAAAGGGATTTAAAAATGAAGGGGTTATTATAGTGGGATACACCATACATTAAATCGATTAATTTATTTAATTAATCAATAGATTTCCCTCAATATATTTGGACATTAGGAAAATTTAAAAGGAGAAATTGTAGAATCAATTTTATGGACCATAAGCCTTTGTGATCAGTTTGGGCCGAATTTTAAATTAATCGTCAAATTAAGAGGTTAGGGAAAATTAGAATTGGCCTTAGCTTATTGTCGGTTTTTGTGGGCAAATGACATTGTAGTAATTCGAACCCTCATCGGTTGGATTCAAATAATAAATTTTGCCTGAGCTTCAATTAATCATTAGCAATATCATTATATGACCTAGAATGATTTAATACATTAAGATAACCAATTATCCCTTGATTTAATTAGCGATAACTTGTCTTAGGTAATTGAGCTAGCTAACTAATCCGCAATGCTAATTAATCTCCACCAAACAAGTCGCTCGCTCGAGTTGGTTAATTTACCCAACCTTAGAAGTAAGTTTATTTACATCCTAGATAAGGCAAAAAAAATTAATAAAGTTATTATGTTATTAGGATATATTGCGAGTTCTTGATGTCAAAAAAAAATTTTGTTGTTCCATTTTTGTGCCCTAAAGTTTGGGCACGACACAATCCTGCTCCTGCAGACTTGGATAAGAATATTGAAAATGATTGCAAAGCTAGAGAAGCCCTCTTGTGTGCACTTACTGATCAACAAATCATGGGATTGACTGATAAATCATCGACAAAGGTTATGTGGGATAAATTGTAAACTCTGAATGAAGGTGATCCTACTGTCAAAATTGCTAAACTTGATAGTTACTGGTTAAGATATGAAAACTTAAAGATGAAAGATAATGAAAGAATTGTTGTGTTTATGGAAAGAGTAAATGAGATTGTTATGGGAATTCAATGTTGTGGAGGATTTATGAGTGAAGATGAAATAGTTTTCAAAGTCTTGAGAGCCCTTCCACCGGCTTTAAAGATGAAGGCAACTGCAATTAATGAGCTGAGAACAATGGCTAACTCTTTAGTTAACATAGACATTTTGATTGGGAAATTATCTGCTTTCAAACTTGAAGAATTTGAATCTTCTGGAGTTGTAAAGTCTGAACCTCCTTTTCATGCATCATAATCTACCGAAAAAAGTGATTGGAAAGTCCTATATGCAAAAGAATTGGAAGACATGAGGAAAGAAGATGAAGAATTTGAGCAACTTGAAGCCTTATTTGCTAGAAGAGTACCTAAAGGACCGACAAGAAGTAAGTATGAAGGAAAAGGACCTTTTAAATATTTTTTCATGTAATAAGATTGGTCATTTTGCATCTAGATGTCCTAAAAGGAATGCAAGATTTGAGGAAAGAGTTAAGAAATCATTTAAGCCTAGCCAGAACAGATATAGATTAAAGAAAAGTAAACAATGCTACATAGTGGATGAGGAAGGAGTAAGTGATGACTCTAGAGATGAACCGACATAAGAATTTGCTAGTGGATCAGACAATAGAAAGGAATGGGTGTTCTATGCTTTAAAGGAAGATGAACCAGAACTAGCTATCATGAATGAAGAAAAGGCCCTGGTAGCAAAAGTTGAAGATAAGGATGAATGGGTAATTGATACTGGATGCTCACATCATATGACTAGAGATAAAGGAAAATTTATGTCCCTACAAGAATAAAATGGGGGTCGAGTCAGATTTGGAGATGACAAAGCATGTATGATCAAAGGTAGAGGTACTATTTCTCTAGATAGTAAGCAAAATACTGATAATGTCTATTATGTAGAAGGTTTAAAGAATAATCTTTTAAGTGTTGGTCAATTGGTGGATAAAGGTTTCCAACTTCAGTTTAAAGATAGAAAATACAAAATCATTAACAAGACTGGTTTGGAGATTGTAACTGGTGTTCAGACTGGAGGCAATATCTTTCACTTGAACACTGGTAATAAGACATGTTTTATTACTCATATTGATGAGATTTGGTTATGGCATAAGAGGTTGTGTCATGTTAATTTTGATTGTATTGTTAAGATTAGTTCAACTAAGGTAGTTAGAGATATACCTAAGATTATGAAGCCTCATAATTCGGTATGTAAGGAATGTCAATTGGGAAAGCAAGTTAGAAGTTCTTTTAAGAGAATACATGATAAATCTAATGATGCACTTGATTTGATTCACACTGACTTATGTGGTCCAACAAGGACTAGAAGCCTTCAAGGTGATAAGTATTTCATGTTGATTATTCATGACTATTCTAGGATGATGTGGGTGACTTTTCCAAGGGAGAAGTCTGAAGCCTTTGAGAAATTCAAGATCTTTAAAGCAAAGGTTGAAACAAAAACTAGATTGAAAATCAAATGTCTAAGATCAGATCAAGGCGGTGAGTTCACTTCTCATGAATTTAATAGTTATTGTGAGACAAATGGAATCTAGAAATATTTATTTTCACCTCGGACTCCTCAGTAGAATGGAGTAGTGGAAAGAAAGAACATAACCATTTTGGATGTAGCAAGATCTATGATGATGGAAGCCAAATTGCCTCACATCTACTGGAGAGAAGTAGTGAGTATGATGTAGAGGCCTTCTTACACCTAAGGACAAGTCTAAAAGGTTAGGGTTTGACCGTTCAAATGAGAAAAATGACCCTACAAGGAAGGACTCCACATCTTAAGGTTTTGAACTACTCTCCACTACTCAAGCCTAACACCTACTCAAGATGAGTAAATGGCTTCAACTTCCCTAACATGCCTCACTACTGACTCCTTCTCTTAGGGGTTTTGGAATTGGCCCATTCATGACTTCTAAGGACTATTCCAAGTGTTTGTTTAAGGTTTTGTCTTCAAAACCTTATACCTCCTTTGGAAACCTACCTCCTAGGCTAATAGCCCTATTTAGCAAGAGAATTGACCTTAAATCCAAAATCTTCCACACACTCTAACAAAATACTCCCCATTATAGATACCCTTTTGGGAGTTACACTCATCCCCAAAATGGGTTGCCAAGATTTGCAACCTAAGGGTCTGAACCCCTTAGAAGCCTAGAGACCTAATTAAGGCGATTAGGCCTAAATTGCAAAGAAACCCCCTTTACCAATTTCCCAACTGTAAAAAAAAATTTATGAGCATGTGGGGGATGGTGAATAACCTCTAATTCTAGGGTTTCACACCTGGAATCCACCTATATTATATTTTAGGATGACTATCCTAATTTTGTTTAAGGTAGTCACTAGAGATGCCTACCTAGATTTATCTCTTTCTCCATAGAACCAAGTCTCCCTTGCAAAAACCCATGAAAATCTTAAAATTAATAGGCCAACCCTACACTCCACCAAAGTAAGAAGCTTCTAGATGGAAATAATGCAAGATATGGCCATTTTTGGCTAAAACCCTAGCCAAACCCTTACTTTCCGGGTTACAGTTAGAAAAATGAAGGGTTCTCCCTAATTAGAAATGATCAAAGCCTCAGACCACTACCAAATAAAATTTTATTCATCCCTCCAACTACTACATGAATTATTTTATCCAAATCAATCCTTACAAGGATGTGCAATCTCTGCAAACTCATAATTTCTTGGAAAACTCAGTTTATTTAGTGTTTAATTGCTTCCAAACTTAAAACCACAACAACTCTCCCCTTGGGAACTATTTCCACAAGGCTTATAGCCCTATCCAATGGTTACCAACTAAATTTAGAAGATGTTGGAGCCATTAAAAGGCTTACATCAACCGCACTTTGAAAAGTTGCACTTTTGCTCTCAAAAGTTTCATTTTCAAAAGTTGCATTTTTGCATAAAAGTTGTCAAACACTACAAGTTTGGGATCCACACAACTTGGATCAACAAAACACCACTAAGACATCCTAAAAACCTATCAAACACAAAAACAAACATCCTACTACCCCTATTGACCACATTGTCCCAATTGACTTATTAAGTTGCCTAATCAATGACATTGGTTTACATGGTGGGGTGTTTATTCAATACATGAAACTTGCATAAACACAAGACACTAAGACAAACACTATGATCCTAGTCTTCATTTTCAGATCCATGATTTTCTTGTTGAAGAGGTGCTCCTACACCTGAGTACAATAGTCTACACATTCAATAGAGTTCACATCAAAGGTGAAACCAGTAAGACCCCTTATGAATTATGGTTTGGACATACATCTATTGTTAAATATTTTAGAATTTTTGGAAGTAAATTCTATATCAAAAGAGATGATTCAATTGGAAATTTTGATCCTAGATGTGATTAAGGGATATTTCTTTTTTATTCAATTCAAAGAAAAGCATATAGATGTTATAACAAAACATTGCAGAAAATTGTGGAGAGTGCTAATGTGAAAGTGGATGAGCAATAAAGAAATCAATCTATATCATATGATGGGGAACTGGCAGTGGAAATGATCATAATTTAACTAACAATGCCTCAACCAATACAAGAAACTGAGACAATTACACTGGCAAAATCAGAAAATTCAACTATGACTGATGATCAGAGTAGTGAACCTGAAGTTCAGAAGACACCAAGGTATGTAAGATTAAATCATTCTGAAGATAAAATTATTGGAGATAGGAACAGGGGAGTTATGACAAGAAGAAGATTGGAAAATGAAGAGCTATGTTTTATTTCTCAAATTGAGCTGGTATCTGTTATTGAAGCTTGTAAGGATAAACATTGGTTAAAAGCAATGGAAGATGAATTAGATCAGATAGAGAAGAACGAGACCTGGACTTTAGTTCCCCAACCTAAAAATAAGAATGTTATTGAAACTAAATGGGTTCTTAGGAATAAACTGAATGAGGATGGTCAAGTTGTAAGAAACAAGGCTATATTGGTTTGTAAAGGATATTCTCAAGTGGAAGGAATTGATTATGGTGAGACATTTGCACCTATAGCTAGAATTGAAGCTGTTAGACTATTTCTTGCCTATGTAGCTTATAAGCACTATAAGGTTTATCAAATGGATGTTAAATGTGCATTTTTGAATGGTGAACTTGGGGAAGAAGTATACATTGAGCAACCTGATGGATTTTCATTGATAGATGATAAAGATATGGTTTGTAGATTGAAGAAATCTTTATATGGATTGAAACAAGCTCCTAGAGCTTGGTATGCAAGGTTGGATAAATATCTTTTGAAGCTTGGTTTTACTAAAGGCAATGCTGATAGTAACTATATTATAAGATCACTAATGATGATATTCTAATTATTGAAGTATTTGTTGATGATATTATTTTTGGAGGAGAAGATAAATTGTGCATGGAATTTGCTAACAATATGAAGAATAAATTTGAAATGTCCATGATTGGTGAGATGATATTTTTCTTAGGTTTGAAGATTACTCAAACTGACAAAGTCATTTTTATCTGTCAAACTAAGTATCTGAGGGAATTGTTGAAGAAGTTTGGTATAGATAATTCCAAACCATTAAGTACTCCTATGGTGACAAGTGAGAAATTATCTATCAAGGATACTTCTACATCGGTAAATCCGACAAGGTATAAGTCTATGATTGGTGGTTTGTTATATCTAACTCAGACTAGACCGAATATTATGAATGCAGTAAGTATTGTTTCAAGATATCAAAGTAATCCTAAAGAAAATCATGAATGTGCAGTAAAGAGGATATTCCGGTATTTGCAAGGAACAACAAAATATGGCTTATGGTATTATAAAAATGAAGACTTCACTTTATGTTCATATATTGACTCAGATTGAGCAAGAGATACTAATGACAAGAAGAGCACTTTTGGTGGAGGTTTCTTTCTTGGAAAGAAACTGGTTTCATGGATCAGGAAAAAATAGTCATGCATTTATTTATCTACTGCAAAAGTTGAATATGTTGCAGCAGCAACTAATTGTACTCAAGTTTTTTGGATAAAGCAAATGTTGAAGGATATCAAGGTAAATTGTAGTGAATTGGTAGTTATCTACTGTAATAACTTTTCAGCTATTGACATGTCTAAGAATCTCGTATTTCACTCTAAGACTAAGCATATATCAATAAAGTATAACTTTTTGAAGGACAAGGTAGAAGGAAAGGAAGTCAAATTGGTTTATGTGAACACTAAAGAATAGATTGAAAATATATTCACTAAACCACTATCTAAGGAATCATTTAAGTATTTAAGAGACAGGTTAGGGGTTTCTACCCCTCTGGAAGAGTCTTGATTGATGCACTTTGTCATCAATCTGACATGCATTATCAAAGATACTATTCATTCTAGCACTGATGAGTGGTGCTGCTACTTAGGGGGAGTAGTTAGCTTTGAGATACAGAGGTTTATATTCTTGCTTTGACATTCTTGTTAGATTTATGGCATTGATGTCAGAGGGGGAGAGATAGTGATGTGAAAAATAAATTTAGAATTTTATAGAGATATCATTCATAGTGGGAGAGTCATTCAGGATATTGTTGGTTGTCTTCCACAGGGGGAGACTTGTTTGGCATTTTTTTGGTACTTAGATGTTTTTCACATCTAGTGTTGCCATCAATGCCAAAGGGGGAGATTGTTAGCATTATGGATGAATTTATTATGTGTTGCATTGATGTATTTTCATTGATGTCAACACTATCTATTATGGTTGGTTACCGACAGACAGGTTTTGGTTACCGATAGAAGATCTAGTGTTACAGATAGAAGAGACTATTTGTTGCACTTCCAGCATGTTTGGATCAATTGAGTATGTTTGATTTTATATGTTACATGTTCCTACAACATGTTTTTGTCATTTGGTATTGACTTGGTAGTCGGATGCTATCATACACTCTTGTAAACCCTTACCGACATTGGTCTAAGGTTTAATCAGAAGAGCTTTGACTGAGGAATCTTGATAGAATGCATAAGTGGTGTTGGTGCAGCTTCTAGATGGATTTCAAGATGCTGAAGATGTTCTTTGATCGTGCTTCAACTTCTTGAAGACATTGCTTTGGCATGGTGGACCCTGAATAGGTCTGGTACCTATCTAGGTTATGGACCGGTATCATGTTAACGTGTATTCTACACGTTATCGGGATGTTTTAGGATATTTTATGTATTGGTTATTGTTGTTTTGGTCTTAAGACGACATGGCATATCATTGTAATATGGAGTTATGTAATGATCTTATTGTAATATCTTTTAGGTGGCTGACCTAATTGGTTTAGGCCTTAAGGTTGATATGAAATGATGTAATATCTCATTGTAGTAAAATAGTATTCATGGTCTTGGAATGTAATATCATATGCGCAGGAGATTTGGTCAATCATAGGTGATCAAATTGGGATTAAGGAAGAGGTCAAAAGCCTCTGGTATTGATCTTAACCAGGACTATAATCAGGCATGGTAGATTCTATCTCTGCCAGTTCATTATTCTGGATAGTTGTCCATTTATCTTGAGATGGTTGTTACCTCTCTATAGTTAGTGAGACTCTTTTGTAATGATAAGTACGGTCTAGGGAGTGTGTCTTCCTGCATGTGTAGGACCCTCATTATATTACATACTTTCTGTAGAAGTATCATCTAATTGTGGGTAGGCTTCCCACCGTGGTTTTTCCCTTTCCAAGTTTTCCACGTACAAATCATGGTGTTATGTGGTATGGTTGCATTGTGTTGATTATCTGTTTTATTGTTAAGTTGTATTGTTTACCGGTATCTATTTTTGCTTTATCGGTACTTAATCTGGTTTAAGGTTATTAAGTGGTAAAATGGTATAATCTATCAACAATTGATTCACCCCCCACTCTCAGTTGTTCACCAGTTATACTAACATTTTCATCATGAATATAATATGTTCCAAGGCCAGTATCATTAGCCTCATTAGTTAGGTCAAACTAAAATGCATTTGTCCACTCATCAAGTAGACAATTAGGAACTTCCTCCAATTGAGTTACAAGCTATCTGATTGCAACCTCCTCTTTCTCCTCATGGAGGGTGCAATTCATGTTAATAGGGCTTGGGGTATAGGGTTCAACATGGTCTAAAGCAATAGGTTATGCCTTAATGGTTAATTTTGTACCATATCTTGTCATAAATAACATGTGAGACCAATCCAAGGATAGGTAGCCACCTATCTTAGTAGTGAATTTCCTTGATAGAAAAAGCACAAAGTAGGCAAGGAGGTCAATTACTAAGATATTTTACAAAACACTAAAACTCAGGCAACCATGCAAGGTCAAATTTAGGTCCTTGATAGCCTCCATAGTCTGGATTGATGTACCATCAAGTTGCACAACCCCTCTTGATATAGGCTCATATTTGATACCTAGGTAGTAAACTATTCCCTTAGGAATAACCAAACTACTAGCCCCACTATCTATCATGCAATTGTGAACAAGATTATTTCCTATAATCAAAGAAAGATAGAAGGGAGGAGGCTTACTAATTTTCTTTGAATTCTCTACCTCCACAGATTTTACCAAACTTGTAGGATTTGAAGAGCTACAAACTTTTGATGTCACCTCTGCAACACTTATATCCTTCAAGGCTTCTTGAAGTAGGTCTCTTTGAAATGGGATAGAAAGAGAATCCCACATAGAAAATTAAGGCTCATCTTTTTCAATTGTTCAATGATATTAAAATGAATGGCATCCTTAGTAGATACCCTTGTAGCAATGAGGTATAGTTTTGGTATTGTAGGATCCTTAGGTGGTTCCCCTTTCTTGACCATTTGTGTCAGATATTTCTCTCTATTTGGAGCAGTCACCTTATCAGATGTCTTAGGTATTGAAAATCATGTAGCAGCTTGTGAAGCTTGAGCTGCTACGGTAGTTGTATTAGGATCTATGGCCCTCCTTTTGGATCTTGTATTGCTAGCCATAGATTGTTAATTCAATTCATACTAGAGAATTCAGCCACCTGCCAATTCATAAAAGAGAAATTTTCCTGTGGATGATTTGGAAAGTCGCCAAATCGTTGTTGTCCTAAAGTTGTTGGTTCATTTTGTGCCATCAAGGCCTGAGAGAACTCACCATTTTGGCAAGAAACCTGACTATGAGGCTAATTGAATTGATTGCACCATTCTTTCTCTTGAGCAAGATTATTCTATGTTGGCACCAATGCCTTTGAAGTGCCTGCAGCTATGGGATTTAAACTATTGAAGGGCCTAGCATTACTCCATTGATTTTGCCCTTGAAAGTTAGGCCTCTGTTGCTAATAGATCTGATTTGATGGTTGATAAGGACCATTGTTATCCTATAGCATATGTCTCTTGATTGAGACCAACTCATTTCCAAATCCATGTATTTGTCCCTGCAAAGGGATAATCATTTTCTTCATTAGGCCTAAAGTGAGGTTTGCACCAATATTTGCAGCTCCTTAAACTCTAAAGATAATGGAGTAGGTGCAAGTGTAAGAAATTGTCTTGTCGATGCCATTGGTATGGGTGCCAAAGTAGGTTGTTGTGTAGGAGCCTCTAAGAGCAAGGGCATTGGAGGCTTAGGAGACAACTTCCCAGCTTGTATTAAGTAATTTTCTACCCTTATGGTAGTATCATAAACTCCTAGAAGATTATCTCCTCCCATTGACTCAATAATTGTAGAAATGTCATTGTTCAAAGCCCTAAGACAATAAAAGAAAGAATGGTTTGAAGATGGATGAACCAACATGGGATCCTATCCTAGGTCTTTTGAAATCTATAGTTGAAGTCTCATATGAACTCATGGGGTGCTCTCTTAATGGTAGTTAATTGTTAAACTAGTGACAAATGGTCACTTTTGTCTTCAAAATTCTTACACAGCTTCTTTCCCAATTCATCCCAATTATGAATGGAAGTAAAGGCTAAACCCCTATACCATTGTAGGTCCTTTCCTTTAAATGATGAGGCTAGGAGCCTTACTGCAACATTATCTTCTATCACATAATACACAACACAAATGCTTGTAACATCTCAAATGTGTTCATCTAGGGTAATAAAGGTTTCTCTAGTAAAGAATGGTATGGCCTTTAGGGATGCTACTGGGATATCATCCTTATGGGCTAAAACCAAAGGGCTACCAAAATTAAAGGTGACAAATGCATGTGCTCTAGGGATTGCTATTGAAAATAGTGACCTATTGATATGGATGGCATGGCCTCTAGGCTATGCTAATCTTATAATAGGAGAGGTAGAATGGGATCTTAGGGGTGTGGATACTTTTTCTTTACTTTGCCTAATAGGTGACAAAGAGTGTCTACCTCTTCTTCTTCTAGAATTAGAATATGAGAGCTAAATATATTGGAAATTACCTCTAGAAGATGCTCAAGTTTGAGCTCTTGGTATGAAATCAATAACTGATCATCACCAAGAGTCTGAATTTATTCCTTAGAGTCATTAAGTGTTGATTGATTTCCTCCAAAGGTAGGATTACTAAGAGAAGCACTAGATTCTTAGAAAATATGTTGAAATGTGTCCCATCGGGTGTGCCAAAAATTGTTGTCACAAAAGTCTGCCTACTTGATGAACTACCTTGTGACACATTGAAACAACCTCCAAGTGTGGGACCTTGTATTATTGAGGTTGAGTCTCTAGAGAAGGCTAGCTTCCTTTTTAATTTAGATGCAGGTGTTTGACTAACCCAACACATGTAAGTCCTAATTTATTGATTTGAGGGGGAAAAGGGGAATAAGGAATGCATGAAAGGGAAAAAGGTTTGCACCTAGATTGAAATTTCATCTTCCCTACCTATAACTACACATAACATCAATAAAACTATTACAAGTGTAGTTGTCGTTGAACCAAAATATTGACCTATTAATGCCCGATACATCCACTAGACTTATAGAATCCATAGGAGGTGGTTAATCCATGTCACAAACCCAAGCATTATGTTTCACAACACAAGGAGACCAAGGGTACATACCTTGCAACAATCCCCCCCAACACAAGTGAGGGGTTTAAACCTGTGACCAATCTTTGATACCACTTGTTAGAAGTGTGGTTGTCATTGCACCAAAAGATCGACCTATTAATTCCTAATACAACCACTAGACTTATAGAATCCATAGGAAGTGGTTAAGTCATGTCACAAACCCAAGCATTGTGTTGCACAACATAAGGAGACCAAGGGCACACACCTTGCAAAAAAAACTACCCAAGATATATACTAGTTTCCACCTAAATCAGCTCCCTAAAGATGAGTGAAGTTTGGAATTCTTATAATATAGTAAGGGGAAATGAAAATTGTTCATAGATGATTTCCAAAGGTGGTTCAACACAATCACTTACACTAAGAAAACAAATGAAGATGTATTCAGACAAGAAGGTAAAGACATTACACAACTTGTTTGAACTCAAACAAGGTAAGACAAGTAAATTCTAGTAATGCAAGACAAAATGATTTTTACATATAACACAAAACATGTATCCTTAGATAGAAAAAGAAAAGAAGATCCATGTAACAGGGCTACAAAATTGCCTTTATAGTTCAGGAATAACTGAGATGATTTACAGTTAAGAAACCCTAACCCTACCTAAGGTTAGGTTACAAAATATCAGAAATAAGGTGCTCAAATTAATAAATTGATCTGATTGAATGAGTTATAGCTTGAAAATATCTTCCACGTCTAGGAGGAAATAAGAATATCTATAGAAAAGAGGAAATCTATCTACAAGATGTGTTGAGTGCACTTGCAGAGCCCAAAAGTCTCCATTCTACATTAAATAGCCATAGGTGGCATTCAAAATTCATCCTCGGGGTCACTTCTTGAGTTAAGCAAAAGAATTTTGATAGTTGGACTGAAATCCAATCAGATTGGGGCACCGGTTGAGCCAAAAAATGGATTGGACCGCTTGGTCGACAACTACAGTGTGCAAAAGATTTAAATTCTCACCTTCCTTGCAAGTTTGAAAATTGGCCCTTTGATCATCCATGGTGTGGACAAATATACATGCAAGATGATGCCACATAACCCTCCATAGGGCTCAATGGAGTTTTTGTTAGACAGTTCAGATAACCAGAAGACAACTGAGAGGGGGGTGAATCAGTTATCACAGATTATCGAATGCATTATCAATTCAAAACAACAATATCAGAATAGAAGTTAACCCAATTAAGCATAAATAATAATCATATAATAAAATCCATCCACACAATACCAAGATTTATACATGGAAAACCTGGTAAGGGAAAAACCACAGTGGGAAGCCTACCCATAGTTAGATAATACTTTTGCAGTAAGTATGTGAATTTACAATGAAGGGGCCTACACTTGCAGGAAGCCCAACAACCTAGAGCACATTGCTCATCACAAAAGGAGTCTCACTGACTACATACAAATCTAGACTACAATCCAGAGAAGTGTTGAACTACAAAAGATAACATCTCCTATGCCTGAGTACAGTTCCGGTTAAGCTCAATACCGGAGGACAAAATCCATTTACAAACCCAATTGGATCTCCATTGATCAACCAAATCCTCTATCTGAATGATATTACAATATTCACACATTACATTCCTTGACCATGACCTCTTACATTAACCATGATGATCTACACTGAGATCTTACATCTTATCTATACAAACCCTCGACCATAAACAATCAGGTCGGCTACTAGACAATAAACCAATTACATCATAACAAACCATGTCAGCCTTAGACCAAAACAAATAATATCCAACACATAAGACATCCCAAAAAGTACAACAATAATTCCTGTTGACATGTTACATTAATGTCGGTCCATAACCTAGATCAACCGAGACCAAGTATAGGTCCACACGCTTCAGGAATGATCTCCAAATGCCAAGTCTCGAACAAGATTACCAACAACATCTTGAAACTCCATCAGAAGTTACACCAACAACAATTATGCAATGCACCAAAGATCTCCACCAAAAGATCTACTGGTGAAACCCTCGCTGGAACCAAAAACCAATCTTTTGTATAAGCAAGATAGCATTCAATCACCAAACCAAAACCAACTGACCAAATATGATTATAGGCATGAAGAAGCCAATTCCATCACCAGATTATACTGGAGTTAACCAGATCATGTCGGATCCAAGTTAACCAAAAACTACTCAACCTACAGGGACCAGAAGGGTGTCGGTAAAGCATCCAAACAGCTAGTGTTGACATCAATGACAAAACATCAATGCAACACATAATCAATTCCACCAAAAGGCAAACAATCTCCCCCTTTGGCATTGATGGCAACACTAGATGTTAAAAACATCTAAGTACTAAGAAATGCCAAACAAGTCTCCCCCTATGGAAGAAAACCAACAATCTCCTACATATTGGTCTGAATATCAATGTCTCTCCCCCTATGAATAATATCTTTGTAATTTTTTGAATTTATTTTTCACATCGTTATCTCTCCCCCTTTGACATCAATGCTAGAAATCTGACAAAACTATCAAAGAAAAAATATAAACCTCTGAATCTCAAAGCTGACTACTCGCCCTAAGCAGTAGCATCCCACATCAGTGCTGGAATGAATAGTGTCTCTAATAATGCATACCAGACTAATGGCAAACCACATCAATCAAGTCTCTGTTGGAGGGGAGAAAAACCCCCAATCTGTCTCTTAGGTACTCAAAAGATTCCTTGGTTAGTGAAAATATCTGCAATCTGTTCTTTAGTGTTCACATAAACCAGTTTAACTTCATTTTCTTCCACCTTCTCCTTCAAAAAGTTATACTTGATAGATATGTGCTTTGTTTTAGAGTGAAATACTAGATTCTTTGATATATCAATACCAGCAGAGTTATCAGAGTGAATAACTACCAGTGCATCACAATCCACATTTATATCCTTCAACATTTGTTTCATCCATAAAACTTGTGTACAATTAGTAGCAGCAACAACATACTCAGCTTCAGCAGTAGATAAAGAAGTACATGACTGTTTTTTGCTGATGCATGAAACCAACTTCTTTCCAAGAAATATAGCTCCACTAGAAGTACTTTCCTAATCATCAACATCTCCTGCCCAATCAGCATCTGTATATGCACATAAAGTGAATTTATCATCCTTAGGATACCAGAAACCATATTTTGATGTACCTTGCAAGTATCTAAAAATCATTTTCACTGCCATCTCATGATTTTCTCTAGGATCGCTCCAAAATCTTGAAACAATACAAACAACATTCATAATGTCAAGTCTATTTTGAGTTAAATAAAGTAGACCTCCAATCATAGATTTGAATCTTGTAGGATTTATCGGTGCAAAAACATTTTTCCTTGTCAATTTCTCACTTGTAACCGTAAGTGTATTTACCGATTTAGAATCTCCCATACCAAATTTCTTCAACAATTCCTTAGCATATTTAGTTTGACAGATAAAAATACTTTTGTCAGTCTGAGTAATCTACAAACCTACGAAAAAATTCATCTCACCAATCATAGACAACTCAAATTCTTTCTCCATGCTCTTAGAAAATTCTATGCATAATTTATCTTCACCTCCAAAAATAATGTCATCAACAAATACTTCAACAATCAATATATCATCATGGGTGATTTTATAATATAAATTACTATCAGCACCACCCTTAGTAAAACCAAGCTTCAAAAGATATTTATCCAACCTTGCATACCAAGCTCTAGGTGCTTGTTTCAATCCATATAAATCTTTCCTTAGCCTGCAAACCATGTCAGTATTATCTGATAGTGAATAACCATCAGGTTTCTCAATATAAACTTCCTCATCAAGATCCCCATTCAAGAATGCATATTTAACATCCATCTGATAAACCTTGTAGTTTTTATAAGTAGCATAGGCAAGAAATAATCTTACAACTTCAATCCTAGCTACAAGTGCAAAAGTTTCTCCATAATCAATTCCTTCCTTCTGAGAATATCCTTTACAAACCAATCTAGCTTTATTCCTTATAACTTAACCATCCTCATTCTATTTATTCCTAAGAACCCATTTAGTTCCAATAACATTTTTAATTTTAGACTGGGGAACCAAAGTCCATGTGTTATTTTTCTCAATCTGATCTAATTCTTCTTCCATAGCTTTTAACTAAAATTCATCTTTACATGCCTCAATTATTGATACCGGTTCAACTTTTGAAACTAAACATACCTCATTAGTTGCGAATCTTATTCTTGTCATCACTCCATTTCTCTTATCCCCAATGATTTGATCTTCAGAATGATTCAATCTCACATACCTAGGAGACTTCTGACTCTTTGTTCCTCTTCCCTGTTCTTTAGTTACAATAGATTTTTTTAATGTTGTTGGAGTAACTAGTTCAACTCTTTGTTCTGATAAAGGTGATACTAGTTCAGATATAATCATTTCCACTGTCGGTTCCTTCTCATAAATTCTGATTTGACTTTTGCTCAGCTCGTCTACTTTGACATTGTTGGTATTATGGATATGTTTCATTGGTTTTGTCATTGATGTCAACACTTATCTTTTGGAGATCTTTGGTTATGTTGAACTGACACATTATGTTCACTGGCAAGTTTAGTGACTTATGCACAGTCACCGATATATCACTCACCGATAGGTTATAGTGTTCGCTGACAGTGAGGATGACTTTTTATCATCTGGAGATCACTTAGTTATGTCGAAGACATGGTTTGGACACTTGGTTTTGGTATTTTGGTTATTGGTCTAAATGGGTTGACATATTTGTTGTTACTGGTAAATTGGTCTAGGTTATGGACCAACATGCATTATCTATTCTAGATCAGCATGACACATTATTGACATTATTTAATTGATTGAATATTGTTGTAAATGTATTGAGCCGACATGATGCATCACATCTTGACTTATTTGTAATTGGTTTAATTGTAATATTCTTGGTAAGCTGACCTACACATTTGGTCTTAAGCTTTGGTATATATGTAAGATCTCATTTGTGAGATGATGAAAAATAAGGGAGAAGGAAGATAACAATATATGGTATAAGGTTTTCTAACATGGTATGTACGAATATTGAAGATCATATGAGTAGACCATAGAGAAGGTTCAAGGAAGGTTTAAAGGTGATTATCAGAGCTTAACCGGTACTGAATCCAGTATTGGAGATGCTACTTTGAGCAGTACATTATCATTGGATTTAACCATCTAATTGTAGTCAATGTGACTCCTATTTTTGTGATTGAGCAGTGAGCTCTAGGCGATTGGCCTTTTTGCATGTGCAGACCCCATTTGTATACACATATTATCTATAGTAGTATCATCTGATTGTGGGTAATTTTACCCATCGTCATTTTTTCCCTTACAGGGTTTCCATGTACAAATCTGTGTGTTATGTGTTGTGGATGTTGTTTCTCTTTCTATTCTATGCATTGAGTTTCACCGGTATTAATATTAACTGCTAATTTCTCAACTAACATTAAGTTTGGTTTACCGGTACTAAGTATCAAGTTTGATTAAGTTATATTTGGGTTGAAATTAATTGACAACTGATTCACCCCCCCCCCCCCCCTTCTCAGTTGCCTCTAGGTCCTAACAATTGGTATCAAAACCAAGTCCTCTTTTTGCAGAAGTTTAATAGCTAGAGGAGATTCTATGGCAACAAACCTTTTCAGGAAGGACAATTTGAAACTTGATGGTACTAACTATGGTATATGGAAGATCAGAATGTAAACACATCTGAATTGTATTGGAAGAGACATATGGGATGTTACAAAGAATGGCTATGTTGGTCCTACGCTGAATCAACTTAATCCACCAACACTGGGTAAGGATCAGGAGAATGATTGCAAAGTAAGAGAAACACTCTTGAGTGCCTTTTCAGATCAACAAATCATGGGATTTTCAGACCGATCTACTACTAAAGCTATTTGGGATAAATTGGAGACATTTAATGAAGGAGATACTACTGTCAAAATTGAAAAACTAGAATGCTTCCGAGTCAGGTATGAAAATCTGAAAATGGAAGAAGATGAAAGAATTTTTGCTTTTATGGAAAGGGTTAATGAAATTGTTTTGGGAATACAATGTTGTGGAGGATCCTTGATTGAAGATGAAATTGTTTCTAAAGTTTTAAGAGCATTTTCACTGGCATACAAAATGAAAGTAATTGCTATTAATGAATTGAGAACAATACCTAATACATCACTATCTAGAGATACCTTGGTTGGAAAACTTTCAGCATTTGAGCTTGAGGAATTTGGTCTTGTTGCTACAATTAAGATAGATTTAGCCTTCAAAGAATCATCATCTGACAAATCTAATTGGAAAGCACTTTATGCAAGGGAACTTGAAGATATCAGAAAGGAAAATGAAGAACTGGAAGAACTTGAAGCACTATTTTCAAGGAAAATGCCTAAAGGTTTTAATGGAAGTAAGTATGAAGGTAAAGCACCATTTAAATATTTTAATGCAATAAAGTTGGTCATATGACATCTAGATGTCCTAATAGACATGCAAGATTGAGAGAAGAAGCTAAAAGGACATATAAACCTAACTCTGAATATCAAAGATATAGATTTAAGAAGAATAGAGACAAATCATGTTACTATGTTGATGAAGGAGTTACTGATGATTCTGTTGAAGAACAAGCAGACAATGGATGGGATTTTGTTGCAATAAAAGGAGATCAACCAAAACCTACTGTTCCACTGGTAGAGTAGGCCCTGACAGCTAAAATTGAAGAAAAATATGAATGGATTATAGATTCCGGATGTTGACATCATATGATTGGTGATAAAAGTAAATTCTTAGCTTTTTAGGAATACAATGGAGATCTAGTAAGATTTGAGGATGATAAAGCTTGTTTGATCAAAGGAAAAGGCACTATACCTTTTGATGGTAAGCACAATACTGACAACGTTTATTATGTTGAAGGTTTGAAGCATAATATTTTGAGTGTTGGTCAATTAGTTAAAAAGGGAGTTATAGTTTAAGAATGGTAAATGCAAAAGCATGAATAGAACTGGTTTGGAGATTGCAATCGGTAATCAGACTAGAGGTAATATCTTTCATTTGAAAAACAATGAAAAGATATGCTTGATTGCACATATTGATGAAAGTTGGTTATGGCATAAAAGACTCTGTCATGTGAATTTTAATTGCATTATAAAGATCAGTTCATCTAAGGCAGTAAGGGATTTACCTAAGATTGTGAAATCTCATAATCTGATATGTAAGGAATGTCAAATGGGAAAACAAGCTAGAACAAATTTTAAGAGTATTTATGAGAAATCCAATAATGTTCTTGATTTAATTCATACTGAATTGTGTGGTTCGGCAAGAATAAGAAGTCTACAGGGAGATATACTTTATGCTAATCATTGATGATTATTCTAGAATGTGCTGGGTTACTTTTCTCAGGGAGAAATCAGAAGCTTTTGGGAAATTCAAATTATTCAAGGCAATGGTAGAGAATGAAATTGGTAAGAAAATCAAATGTTTAAAATTAGATCAAGGAGGAGAATTTACATCAAAGGAGTGTAATACATTTTGTGAAGTGAATGGAATCAGAAGACAACTATCAGTTGTTAGGTCCCAGAGACAACTGAGAGAGGGGGGGGGGGTGAATCAATTGTCTAATAAATTCAACCAAAATTAACTTAACCAAAACTTAATGTTTAATACCAATAGACCAAACTTTATGCCGGTAGACAATCTTAATAGTTAATTGTAGTATCGGTAAAGATTAATGCATGGAACAGAAAGACAATAACATCCACAACACATAACACAATTATTTGTACGTGGAAACCCTGTAAGGGGAAAAAGCACAGTGGGAAGCCTTACCCACAATCAAATGATACTATTACAGATAGTATGTGTGTACAATATGGATTCTGCACATGTAGAAAGGCTAGCTATCTAGAGCTCACTTCTCAATCACAAAATGAGAGTCACACTGACTACAATTGGATGGTTAAATCCAATGATAATGTACTGCACAAAATAACATCTTCATATGCTGGATTTAGTACTGGTTTAGTTTTGATTGCCTTCAAAAAATCCTTCCTTCAACCTTCAAATGATGTCTGTGTGTATAGCTCTGCTTCTTTTCACATATACCTTATTGCAATCCTTTTCGCATTCGCACATTTGTCTCACAAATGAGATCTTACATTTATACCATAACCTAAGACCAATTGAATAGGTCAGCTCACTAAAAGATATTACAATAAAATTAATTACAAATAAATCAATATCCGATGCATGTTGTTAGCTCAATTCATTTACAATAATAATAAATCATCTCCATAATGTGTCGTGCTGATCTGGAATAGATATACCTGTTAGTGCTTATCCTAGACCTATTTGCCGGTAACAGCAAATATGCAAACCCGAATAAACAAGTAACCAAATCGCCAAAACCAAGTGATCGAATAATGTCTTTGACATAACCAAGTAGTCTCCAAGTCATTCCAAGTGCCGATGAACAATATAATCTATCGGTGAACCAAATACCGGTGACTATGTATAAGTCTGTGACTTGCCGTTGAACATAACCAAAATCTTCAAGTGCTGATAAGTGTTGACAAGTGATGACAAGTGTTAACATCAATGACAAAACCATATCAACATATCCAAAATGCCAACAATCTCCCACTTTGGCATTGATGGCAACACAAGATGGAAAAACCATCAAAGTGCCAAAATAGAAATGCCAAAAACCAAAAACCAACAATCTCCTAAAGAGATCATTAACCAGAAATCAAAATACATAATATCTCTCCCACTAGGAATAATCTCTCCCCAAAATAAAAAGATAATGTGTTTTTCCATATCAATCTCTCCCCCATTGACATCAAATGCCAAATCAATGCAAAACCAAATACAAAATACCAACTTATTATACTAACTACTCCCCCTAAGAAGTAGCTCTCCTCATCAAAGCCGAAAAGAGATTTTTCTGTTAATTTTGTCGACTGATGACAAACATCAACTGTCCAAGTCTCTACCGGTGGGGGTAGGACTCCAAGTTTCTCTCTAAGATACTCAAATGTTTCCTTAGGCAAAGGCTTTGTAAAAATATCTGCAATCTTCTCTTTAGTATTCACATAAACTAATTTCACTTCTTTTGCCTCAACATTCTCCTTTAGAAAATTGAGTTTGATAGAAACATGTTTAGTCTTAGAGTGAAATACTGGGTTCTTTGATATATCAATTGCTGCCATATTATCACAGTAGATAGTTATTGGTTCCTTGCATTTTACCTTTATGTCCTTCAACATTTGCTTGATCCATAATACCTGTGTACAATTTGTTGTTGCTACAACATATTCTGATTCTGTTGTTGATAGACTTGTACAACTCTGTTTCTTGCTCAACCATGAAATTAGTCTGCTGCCAAGAAAAAATGCTCCTTTGGTGGTTCTTTTTCTGTCATCCACATCTCCTACCCAATTAGCATCCGTGTATGCACATAAATCAAAATTTTCATCTCTAGGATACCATAAACCAAGATTTGTAGTGCTTTGTAGGTACCGGAAAATCCTTTTTACTGTTGATTCATGATTTTCTTTAGGATTACTCCAAAATCTTGAAACAATACATAGTGCATTCATAATATTAGGTCTTGTTTGTGTAAAATACAGTAAACCTCCTATTGTAGATTTGTATCTAGTCGGATTAACAGGTGTAGATTCATCTTTCAAAGATAATTTATCAGTTGTAGTCATAGGTGTGCTTACCAGTTTACAGTTTTCCATGCCAAATTTCTTTAGTAATTCCTTTAAGTACTTAGATTGACATAGGAATATACCATTATCAGTCTATGAAATCTACAATCCTAAAAAGAATTTTATCTCTCCAATCATAGACATTTCAAATTCTTGCTGCATTTTGTTAGAAAAGTCTTTACACAAACCATCTTCTCCTCCAAAGATTATATCATCAACAAAAACTTCAATAACCAAGATGTCATCATTAGTCACTTTGTAGTATAGATTGTTGTCAGCATTACCTTTAGTGTATCCAAGCTTCAAAATATATTTGTCCAATCTAGCATACCAAGCTCTAGGAGCTTGTTTCAATCCATATAAAGATTTCCTTAACCTGCAAACCATATCTTTGTTATCTGTCAAAGAAAATCCATCAGGTTGTTTGATATAAACTTCTTCTTCAATATCTCCATTCATAAATGAACATTTAACATCCATTTGATATACTTTATAGTTTTTGTGTGCTGCAAAAGCCAATAAAAGTCTGACTACCTCAATTCTAGCTACCGATGCAAAGGTTTCATTGTAATCAATTCCTTCTTTCTATGAATATCCCTTACACACTAATCTTGCTTTGTTTCTGATTACCTTTCCATCTTCATTAAGTTTATTTCTGAAAACCCATTTAGTTCCAATTACATTTTTGTCTTTAGGCCGGGGAACTAATGACCAAGTGTTATTCCTTTTAATTTGTTCCAATTCATCTTCCATAGCTCTAGTCCAATATTTATCTTCACATGCCTCATTAATTGATGTAGGTTCAATTTGAGAAATAAGACATACCTCTTCATTTGTTAATCTTCCTCTAGTCATAACTCCTTGAAATTTGTTTCCAATTATCTGATCTTCAGAATGATTCAGTCTTACATGCTGGGGTGTTTTTACTTGTTGATGTTCTTTAGTGACCATTGAATCTCCAGATGATGTTGGTATTTTGGATATGTTGATATGTTTTTGTCATTGATGTCAACACTTATCAACTCTCGCAATGTTAACCGGCAAGAAAGTGACTTATGCACAGTCACCGGTATCTGGTTCACTGGTAGGATATATTGTTCACCAGCACTTGGAATGACATAGAAAATACTTCGCTATGTTGAAGACATCATTTGGATACTTTGTCTTGAAGACTTGTTCATTGGTATATTCATGTTTGCATATTTGCTGTTACTGGCAAATAGGTCCTGGATAAGCACCGACAGACATCTATTCTACATCAACACGACAATTATGGAGATGATTTATTATTGTTGTAAATGCATTTGAGCCAACATAATGCATCGGATATTGATTTATTTATAACTGATTTTATTGTAATATCTTTTAGTGAGTCGACCTATTCAATTGGTCTTAGGTTATGGTATATATGTAAGATCTTATTTGTAAGATCGATATGCGATTGGGAAAAAGACTTGTAATAAGGTATATATGAGAATAAGCAGAGCAATACATGCATACATCATTTGAAGGTTGAAGGAAGGTTTTGTGAAGACATATCAGAACTAAACTGGTATTGAATCCAACATATGAAGATGTTATTTTAAGCAGTACCTCATTATTGGATTTAACCATCCAATTGTAGTCAGTGTGACTCCTATTTGTGTTTGAGCTGTGAGCTCTAGGTGCTTGGCCTTTTTCCATGTGCAGACCCCCTATTATATACACATACTATCTGCAGTAGTATCATCTAATTGTGGGTAAGGTTTCCCACCATGGTTTTTCCCCTTACAGGGTTTCCACGTACAAATATTGGTGTTATGTGTTACTACTTATCAAGTTGCCATTAGTTTTATGTTCAAAGTTATTCTATATACTCTAGTTGGTTATCTCTACCGAGATATTCAGTCGGTATGCACAGTCTAGTCAGTTATTGAAGAAAGCAGTCTCAGAGTGTAGTATACATTGAGTTGTCTACCGAGTATCATTCCATGTCTACCGAGCAGAAAAGATGACACACCGAGTTGTTATACATCGAGTGAAATGTGTTACCAGATTCATTGAACCTGGACATACATATGAAAACATGTTACAAGATCGAGGAACATCTAACCGTTATCACATTAGAAATTGCACTTAAAGATTGTGTATGATTTTGAGGTCATCTAACCAATGAAATATTTTGCATGGTTATTCATTTGATAAAACATGTTTGTAAGATCGAAGCAGCGAATGGATCACCGTCATAAGACATCTATTTATACAACATGGATTAAGATCATAAATATACATGTAGCATGACAGAAAGGAAGATATAGAAATATACAAAGCAAGACATGTAAAAGCACTAAGTGTTATGACTGTTACAGAGACACATAGGTCACCAAGAAGGATTTCAGAGAACAGTCAAAGAACAGAGTAAATAGAAGGGTTTACCGAGTTACTATATGGGTTACCGAGGTATGCTATAAGCAAGGTAATCTATTCTGAGCACATAGAATTTGCTATAACATTCCAGATGTAAAGTTGCAGATATTTGTAATGATTTATTGTAATATTTTGAAGTTATAAGAGAAACCTTTAACAGGGTAAAAGACTCTAAACAAGTCTATAAATTGTAAATCCTCTAACCAGGTGCAGCATTTAGATTAAGTGTTGTAAAATCCTTTAGCAAGGTAGATCTAACAGATCTTGTTACTCCTAATAGGGTAAGCTATCAGAAATAGCTAAACATGTAGCTCTAACCGAGAAACCTTTATTATTGCAGTAGTGAAGTTGTGGGTGCCATCCCCACCATATTTGTTCTCTCTAACCAAGAGTTTTTGCATAACTAAAATATATGTGTTATGGAGTGACTCATGTATGATTGTTATCTATTTGTTTTAGCTTTATATTATGTTACTACACTATTTGGTTTATGCATAACAATACAGTTATTATTGAAGAAAAGTTTTGGAGTACTGATTCACCCCTCCCCTCTCAATACATTAGCTTTCCATATTGGGCCTAACATTATGTGTGTTGTTGTCTATTTGTTTCATGCATTAATCTTTACCGATACTGCAATTAACTGATAAACTATCTACCGACATCAACTTTGGTTTATCGGTATTAAACATTAAGTTTAGTTAAGTTGTTTTTGGTTTGAATTTATTAGACAACTAATTCACCCCCCCTCTTAGTTGTCTCTAGGACCTAACAATTGGTATCAGATATTAGTCCTCTTTTTGCAGAAGTTTAACAGCTTGAGGAGATCCAATATCTTCTAACTATTTCAGGAAGGATAGTCCTAAACTTGATGGAACCAACTATGGCATATGGAAGATCAGGATGGAGACACATCTGAATTGCATTGGAAAGGACATCTGGGAAGTTACAAAGAATGGCTATACTGCTCCTACTCCTGGTTAGCCTAATCCACCAACCCTAGGAAAAGATGAAGAAAATGATTGTGAAGCAAGAGAAGCACTTTTGAGTGCATTATCGGATCAACAAATCATGGGATTATCAAATAGATCTACTGCTAGAGCTATTTGGGATAATTTGGAAACATTGAATGAAGGAGATTCCACAGTCAAAATTTCAAAACTTGAGAGCTTCCGGGTCAGGTATGAAAATCTGAAAATGGAAGAAGATGAAAGAATTTCTGCTTTTATGGAAAGAGTAAATGAAATTGTTTTGGGTATTAAATGTTGTGGAGGAACCTTAAGTGAAGATGAAATTGTTTCAAAAGTTTTATGAGGATTGCCACCTACATACAAAATGAAAGTTACTGCTATAAATGAGTTAAGAACAATGCCTAATACATCAGTAACTAGAGACACATTGATTGGAAACCTTCCAGCTTTTGAAATTGAGGAATTTGGTCCTGTTGCTACTATAAAGATAGATTTAGCTTTTAAGGCATCAACATCATCTTCATCATCATCATTTGACAAGTCTGATTGGAAAGCCTTTTATGCAAGAGAACTTGAAGAAAGCAAGAGATAAAATTAAGAACTTGAAGAACTTGAAGAACTTGAAGCACTATTTGCAAGGAAAATGCCTAAAGGTCCAGTTGGAAGTAAGTATGAAGGTAAAGCATCCTTTAAATATTTTAACTATAATAAGATTGGTCATATGGCTTCAAGATGACCTGATAGACATGCAAGATTGAAAGAAGAAGATAGAAGAATATACAAGCCTAACCCTGAATATCAAAGATACAGATTTAAGAAGAATAAAGACAAGTCTTGTTATCTTTTCGATGAAGGAGTCACTGATGATTTTGATGAGGATCCGACATAATATGGATGGGTCTTTGTTGCTATAATAGAAGATCAACTGACACCTACTGTTCAACTGATAGAGTAGGCCCTGGCAACTAAAATTGAAGTTAATGATGAATGGATCATTGATTCAGGATGTTCACATCATATGACTAGTGATAAAAGTAAATTCTTGACTTTTCAGGAATATAATGGAGGTCTAGTAATATTTGGAGATGATAAAGCTTGTTTGATCAAAGGAAAAGGTACTATATCTCTTGATGGTAAGCATAATACCAACAATGTTTACTATGTTCAAGGTTTAAAGCATAATCTTTTGAGTGTTGGTCAATTAGTTGAAAAAGGATTTTAGTTACAATTCAAAAATGGGAAATGCAAAATTATGAATAGAATTGGTTTGGAAATTGCAACCGATAATCAAACTAGAGGTAATATCTTTCATTTGAATAACAATAAAAAGACATGCTTGATTGCACATATTGATGAAAGTTGGCTATGGCATAAGAGACTCTGTCATGTAAATTTTTATTGCATTGTGAAAATCAGTACTACTAAGGTAGTTAGAGATTTACCTAAGATTGTTAAACCTCACAATCTGGTATGTAAGGAATGTCAATTTGGAAAACAAGTTAGAGAATCTTTTAAAAGTATTCCAAAAAAATCCAATAATGCCTTGACTTAATTCATACTGATCTATGTGGTCCAACTAGAACTAAAAGCTTACAAGGTGATATGTACTTCATGCTAATCATTGATGACTATTCTAGAATGTGTTGGGTTACTTTTCTCAAAGAAAAATCAAAAGCACTTAAGAAATTCAAGCTATTCAAGGAAATGGTAGAGAATGAAACCAGTAAGAAGATCAAATCTCTGAGATCAGATCAAGGAGGTGAATTTACATCTAAGGAATTTAATACATGTTGTGAAGTAAATGGAATCAGAAGACAGTTATCAGCACCCCGGACACCTCAGCAGAATGGAGTTGTATAAAGGAAACATAGAACTATCTTGGATGCAGCTAGAAGTATTTTATCAAAAGAAAATCTACCACATGTATATTGGAGAGAGGCAGTAAGCACAACAGTCTACACATTCAATAAATTTCACATCAAAGGTGAAACTGGTAAGACCCCTCATGAACTATGGTTTGGTAAAACTCCTACTCTTAAATATTTCAGAATATTTGGAAGTAAATGCTATATTAGAAGAGATGAGTATATTGGCAAATTTGATCCTAGAAGTGATGAAGGAATATTTCTTGGTTATTCATCTAAGAGCAAGGCATATAGATGTTTTAACAAGAGATTGCAGAAAATTGTTGAGAGTACAAATGTGAAAATTAATGAACAGTTTAAAGGAACTTCGAGGTATATAGACTCTGAACCAGCAATAGAGATACTGACAAATGAACCTACATTGAACACACCGGTACAAAATGAAGATCCAATTACATTGGTATCATCTGAAAATTCCACTGTAACTGAAGAACAACAGCAAACAAAGACACCCCGATATGTAAGATTGAACCACTCTGAAGATCAAATAATTGGGAACAAATATCAAGGAGTTATGACAAGAGGAAGACTAGAAAATGAAGAGGTATGTCTTATTTCTCAAATTGAACCAGCATCAATTAATGAGGCATGTGAAGATAAACACTGTATTAAAGCTTTGGAAGAAGAATTAGAACAAATTGAGAAGAATAACAGATGGACATTAGTTTCTCGGCCTAAAGAAAAAATGTAATTAGAACAAAATGGGTATTCAGAAACAAACTTAATGAAGATGGTAAGGTAATCAGAAATAAAGCAAGACTAGTGTGTAAGGGATATTCTCAGAAAGAAGGAATTGATTATAATGAAACATTTGCACCGGTAGCTAAAGGTAGTCATATTATTCTTGGCTTTTTCAGCACACAAGAACTACAAAGAATATCAAATGGATGTTAAATGTGCATTTCTGAATGGAGATCTTGAAGAAGAATTTTGCATTGAGCAACCTGGTGGATTTTCTTTGACAGATAACAAAGATATGGTTTGCAGGTTAAGGAAAGCTTTGTATGGGTTGAAGCAAGCTCCAAGAGCTTGGTATGCTAGATTGGATAAATATATATTGAAGATTGGTTTTTCTAAAGGTAATGTTGATAGCAACTTATACTATAAAGTGACTAATGATGACATTTTGGTTATAGAATTTTTTGTTGATGATATAATCTTTGGAGGAGAAGATGGATTATGTAAAGACTTTTCTATTGAAATGCAGCAAGAATTTGAAATGTCTATGATTGGAGAGATAAAATTCTTCTTAGGATTGCAGATTTCACAGACTAATAAAGGTATATTCTTGAGTCAATCTAAGTACTTGAAGGAGTTACTAAAGAAATTTGGGATGGAAAACTCTAAACATGTAAGCACACCTATGACTACAAATGACAAATTATCACTAAGGGACGAATCTACACCTATTAATCTAACTAGGTACAAATCTATGATAGGAGTTCTACTGTATTTGACACAAACAAGACTTGATATTATGAATGCAGTATGTATTGTTTCAAGATTTCAGAGTAATCCTAAAGAAAATAATGAATCAACAGTAAAAGGGATTTTCCAGTGTTTACAAGGCACTACAAATCTTGGCTTATGGTATCCTAGAGATGAAAACTTTGAATTATGTGCATACACAGATGCAAATTGGGTAGGAGATGTAGATGACAAAAAAAGCACCACCGACGGAGCATTTTTTCTTGGAAGCAGATTAATTTCTTGGTTGAGTAAGAAATAAAGTTGCACATCTTTATCAACAACATAATCAGAATATGTTGCAGCAACAACTAACTGTACACAGGTATTATGGCTTAAGCAAATGTTGAAGGACATAAAGGTAAAATGCAAAGAACCTATAACTATCTATTGTGATAACACAACAACAATTGATATATCTAAGAATCTGGTACTACATTCTAAATCTAGACATGTCTCTATCAAACTAAATTTTCTGAAAGAGAATGTTGAAGCAAAAGAAGTAAAATTGGTTTATGTGAATACTAAAGAGCAGATTGCAGATATTTTCACTAAGCCTTTGCTGAAGGAGACTTTTGAATATCTTAGAGATCAGCTTGGGGTCATACCCCCACCAGTAGAGACTTAGACAGTTGATTTTTGTCATCAACCGACATAACTAATAGAGAAATCTTTTGCTTCGACTCTGATGAGGTGAGCTACTTCTCAAGGGGAGTAGTTGGTATACTGAATAAGTTGGTATTTTGTATTTGAACCTAGTTTTTGTATTGCTTTGGCATTTGATGTCAAAGGGGGAGATATTCATATGGAAAAACATATGTTACTCCTAGGGGGAGAGACTTTATCCTTTGGGGAGAGAATGTTATTTTGGGAGAGATTGATTACTCTCTGTACCTAAATTTTGATTTCTGGATATGATCTCTTTTGGGAGATTGTTGGTCTTTGGCATCTTTGTTTTGGCACTTTAATGGTTTTTTCATCCTGTGTTGCCATCAATGCCAAAGGGAGAGATTATTGGTATTTTGGATATGTTGATATGGTTTTTTCATTGATGTCAACACTTATCAACTCTAGCAATGTTAACCGGCAAGCAACTTATGCACAGTCATCGGTATTTGGTTCACCGATAGAATATATTGTTCACCAGCACTTGGAATGACATGAAAAATACTTGGCTATGTCGAAGACATCGTTTGGATACTTTTTCTTGAAGACTTGTTCATTGGTATATTCATGTTTGCATATTTGCTGTTACCCGCAAATAGGTCCATGATAAGCACCAATAGACTTATCTATTACAGATCGGCATGACACGTTATGCAGATGATTTATTATTATTGTAAATACATTTGAGTCGATATCATGCATCAGATATTGATTTGTTTATAATTAATTTTATTGTAATATATTTTAGTGAGCCGACCTATTTAATTGGTCTTAGGTTATGGTATATATGTAAGATCTTATTTGTAAGATCAATATGTGATTGGGAAAAAGATTTGTAATAAGGTATATGCGAGAATAAGTAGAGCAATACACACAAATATCATTTGAAGGTTGAAGGAAGATTTTGTGAAGACATATCAGAACTAAACCGATACTGAATCCAGCATATGAAGATGCTATTTTGAGCAGTACATCATTATTGGATTTAACCATCCAATTGTAGTCAGTGTGACTCCTATTTGTGTTTGAGAAGTGAGCTCTAGGCACTTGGCCTTTTTGCATGTGCAAACCCCCTATTGTATACACATACTATCTATAGTAGTATCATCTAATTGTGGGTAAGGTTTCCCACCATGGTTTTTCCCCTTACAGGGTTTCCATGTACAAATATTGGTGTTGTGTGTTGTTGTCTTTTTGTTTCATGCATTAATCTTTACCAGTATTGCAATTAACTGATAAACTATCTATCGGCATCAACTTTGGTTTACCGATATTAAGCATTAAGTTTAGTTAAGTTGTTTTTGGTTTGAATTTATTAGACAACTGATTCACCTGCCCCCCTCTTAGTTGTCTCCGGGACCTAATAGATGATCCCAGTGTAATTGGATCACCATTCTGTACTGGTGTATTCATAGTAGGTTCATTTGTGATTATCTCTATTGGCAGTTCAGAGTCTATGTACCATGAATTTCCTCTAAACTATTCATCAATCTTCACATTTGCACTCTCAACAATTTTCTGCAATCTCTTGTTAAAACATCTATATGCCTTGCTCTTAGATGAATAACCAAGAAATATTCCTTCATCACTTCTAGGATCAAATTTTCCAATATACTCATCTCTTCTAATATAGCATTTACTTCCAAATATTCTAAAATATTTAAGAGTAGGAGTATTACCAACGATAGTTCATGTGGAGTCTTACCAGTTTCACCTCTGATGTGAACTCTATTGAATGTATAAATTGTTGTATTGACCGCTTCTCTCCAGTATATATGAGGTAGATTTCCTTCAGATATCATACTTCTAGCTGCATCCAAGATAGTTCTATTTTTCCTTTCCATAACTCCATTCTGCTGGGGTGTCCGAGGTGCTGATAACTATCTTCTGATTCCATTCACTTCACAGAATGTATTAAATTCCTTAGATGTAAATTCACCTCCTTGATCTGATCTCAAACATTTGATTTTCTTGTCGGTTTCATTTTCTACCATCACCTTAAATAGTTTGAATTTCCCAAATGCTTCATATTTCTCCCTGAGAAAAGTAACCCAACACATTCTAGAATAGTCATTAATGATTAGCATAAAATACCTATCTCCTTGTATACTTCTAGTTCTTGCTGGACCACATAAATCAGTATGAAGTAAATCAAGAACATTGTTAGAATTTTCTAGAATACTCTTGAAAGTTTCTCTAACTTGCTTTCCAAGTTGACATTCCTTACATACTAGATTGTGAGGTTTAAAAATCTTAGGTAAATCTCTTACCGCCTTAGTAGTACTGATTTTTACAATGCAATCAAAATTTATATGACAAAGCCTCTTATGCCATAACCAACTTTCATCAATATGTGCAATCAAACATGCTTTCTCATTGTTGTTCAAATGAAAGATATTACTTCTAGTCTGATTACCAGTTGCAATTTCCAAGCTAGTTCTGTTTAAGATTTTGCATTTACCATTCTTGAATTGTAACTAAAATCCTTTCTCAATTAATTGACCAACACTCAAAAGATTATACTTCAAACCTCCAACATAGTAAACATTATCAGTATTGTGCTTACCATCAAAAGATATAGTGCATTTTCCTTTGATCAAATAAGCTTTATCATCTCCAAATCTTACTAGACCTCCATTGTATTCCTGAAAGGTTAATAATTTACTCTTATCACAAGTCATATGATGTGAACATCCTGAATCAATAATCCATTCATCCTTATCTTCAACTTTATCTGCCAGGGCCTGCTCTACCGGTTGAACAATAGGTATCGGTTGATCTTCTATTATAGCAACAAAAGCCCATCCATTATCTGTCAGATCCTCATCATAATCATCAATAACTCCTTCATCAACATAATAACAAGATTTGTCTCTATTCTTCTTAAACTTGTATTTTTGATAGTCAGGGTTAGGCTTATATGTTCCTTTAGCTTCCTCTCTTAATCTTGCATGTCTATCAGGGCATCTAGAAGCCATATGACTGATCTTATTATAGTTAAAACATTTAAAGGGTGTTTTACCTTCATACTTACTTCCAATTGGACATTTAGGCATTTGCCTAGCAAATAATGCTTCAAGTTCTTCATTTTCTCTCTTGCTTTCTTCAAATTCTCTTGCATAGAAGGCTTTCCAATCAAATTTATCAGATGATGATGATGCTGTAGTTGATGATGATGCCTTGAAAGCTAGATCTGTCTTGATAGTAGTAACAGGACCAAATTCCTCAAGCTCAAAAGTTGAAAGTTTTCCAACCAAAGTGTCTCTAGATACTGATGCATTAGGCATTGTTCTCAATTCATTTATAGCAGCAACTTTCATTTTATATGCTGATGGAAAATCTCTTAAAACTTTAGAAACAATCTCATCTTCACTTAAGGTTCCTCCACAACATTGTATACCCAAAACAATTCCATTTACTCTTTCCATAAAAGAAGAAATTCTTTCTTCTTCTTCTTCTATTTTCAAACTTTCATACCTGACCCAGAAGCATTCAAGTTTTACAATTTTGACTGTGGAATCTCCTTCATTTAATGTTTCCAATTTGTCCCAAATAGCTTTAGCAGTAGATCTATTTGACAATCCCATGACTTGCTGATCTGACAATGTGCTCAAAAGTGCTTCTCTTGCTTTGCAATCATTTTCCTCATCTTTAGCCAAGTTAGGTGGAATAGGTTGACCTTGAGTAGGAGTAGTATAGCCATTCTTTGTAACATCTCATATGTCCTTTCCAATGCAATTCAAATGTGTCTCCATCCTGATCTTCCATATGCCATAGTTAGTTCCATCAAGTTTCAGACTGTCCTTCTAGAAATAGTTAGATGACATTGGATATCCTCAAGCTATTAAAATTTTGCAAAAAGAGGACTAGGCTCTGATACCAATTATTAGGTCTCGAAGACAACTGAGGGAGGGGGCGTGAATCAGTTGTCTAATAAATTCAACCAAAATTAACTTAACCAAAACTTAATGCTTAATACCAGTAGACCAAACTTTATGCCGGTAGGCAGTCTTAATAGTTAATTGCATTACCGGTAAAGATTAATGCATGGAATAGAAAGACAATAACATACACAACACATAACACAAATATTTGTACGTGAAAACCCTGTAAGTGGAAAAACCACGGTTGGAAGCCTTACCCACAATCAAATGATACTACTACAGATAGTATGTGTGTACAATATGGATTCTGCACATGCAGAAAGGCCATCTACCTATAGCTCACTACTCAATCACAAAATGAGAGTCACACTGACTACAATTGGATTATTAAATCCAATGATAATGTACTACACAAAATAGCATCTTCATATGCTAGATTCAGTACCGGTTTAGTTTTGATTGCCTTCAAAAAATCCTTCCTTCAACCTTCAAATGATGTCTATGTGAATATCTCTGCTTCTTTTCACATATACCTTATTGCAATCCTTTTCGTATTCACGCATTTGTCTCACAAACACAATCTTATATTTATACCATAACCTAAGACCAATTGAATAGGTCAGCTCACTAAAATATATTACAATAAAATTAATTACAAATAAATCAATATTCGATGCATGATGTCATCTCAATGCATTTACAATAATAATAAATCATCTCCATAAAGTGTCGTGCTGATCTGCAATAGATATACCTGCCAGTGCTTATCCTGGACCTATTTGCTGGTAACAGAAAATATGCAAACCCAAATAAAAAAATAACCAAATCGCCAAAAGAAAGTGATCAAATAATGTCTTTGACATAACCAAGTAGTCTCCAAGTCATTCCAAGTGTTGATGAACCAAATACCAGTGACTATGTATAAGTCTGTGACTTGCCGGTGAACATAACCAAAATCTCCAAGTGCTGATAAGTGTTGACAAGAGATGACAGGTGTTGACATCAATGAAAAAACCATATCAACATATCCAAAATGCCAACATTAGCACCCCAGACACCTCAACTAAATGGAGTTGTGGAAAGGAAGAACAAAACAATTCTGGATGCAGCCAGAAGCATAATATTAGAAGAAAATCTACCTCATGTGTACTGGAGAGAAGCAGTGAATACAATGGTCTACACTTTTAACAGAGTTCATATCAAAGGTGAAACCAGTAAGACCCCTTATGAACTATGGTTTGGTAATACTCTTACACTTAAATATTTCAGAATATTTGGAAACAAATGCTATATTAGGAGAGATGAGTATATTGGTAAATTTGATCCTAGAAGTGATGAAGGAATATTTCTTGGTTATTCATCTAAGAGAAAGGCATATATATGTTTTCATAAAAGATTGTAGAAAATCATTGAGAGTGCAAATGTGAAGATAGATGAACAATTTAGAGGAAATTCAAGGTCTATGGATTTTGAACCAGCAGTTGAGATCATCATAAATGAACCTATATAGAGTGCATTGGTACAAAATGTGGATCTAGTCACACCGAGATCATCAGAGAATTCTACAGTGACTGAAGAACAATAGCAAGTGAACACTCCCAGGTATGTAAGACTGAATCACTTTGAAAGTCAGATAATTGGGAATAAGTATCAAGGTGTTATGACAAGAGGAAGACTCACAAATGAAGAGGTATGTTTAATTTCTCAAATTGAACTAGCATCTGTTATTGAGGCATGTGAAGATAAACATTGGATTAAAGCTATGGAAGACGAATTAGAACAAATTGAAAAGAACAATACATGGACATTGGTTCCCCGACCTAAAGACAAAAATGTAATTGGAAATAAATGGGTATTCAGAAATAAACTTAATGAAGATGGTAAGGTAATCAGGAACAAAGCAAGATTAGTGTGTAAAGGATATTCATAGAAAGAGAGAATTGATTACAATGAAACCTTTGCACCGGTAGCTAGAATTGAGGCAGTCAGATTATTTCTTGCATTTGCAGCCCACAAGAACTATAAAGTATATCAAATGGATGTAAAATGTGCATTTCTGAATGGTGATCTTGAAGAGGAAGTTTACATTGACAAATGATAAAGATATGGTTTGCAGATTAAGGAAAGCCTTGTATGGATTGAAGCAAACTCCTAGAGCTTGGTATGCTAGATTAGACAAATATGTTTTGAAGCTTGGTTACACTAAAGGTAATACTGATAGCAACTTATATTTCAAAGTGACTAATGATGACATCTTGGTTATTGAAGATTTTATTGATGATATCATTTTTTGAGGAGAAGATGAATTGTGTAAAGACTTTGCTAATAAGATGCAAGAAGAATTTGAAATATCTATGATTGGGGAGATAAAATTCTTTTTAGGATTGCAGATTTCACAGACTGATAAAGGTATATTCATATATCAAACAAAGTACTTGAAAGAACTATTGAATAAATTTGGTATGGAAAATTCCAAACTGGTAAGTACTCCTATGACTACAACTAATAAATTGACATTGAAGGATGATTCAACTCCTATTAATCTGACAAGATATAAATCTATGATTGGAGGTTTATTGTATTTGACATAAATAAGACCTGATATAATGAACGCAGTATGTATTGTTTCAAGATTTCAGAGTAATCCTAAAGAAAATCATGAATGAGAAGTAAAAAAGATTTTCTGGTATCTACAAGGCACAACAAATCTTGGTTTATGGTATCCTAAAGATGAAAATTTTGATTTATGTGCATACACCTATGCAAATTGGGTAGGAGATGTAGATGACAGAAAGAGCACTAGCGATGGGGAATTCTTTCTTGGTAGCAAATTGATTTCATGGTTGAACAAGAAACAAAGTTGTGCATCATTACCAATAGCAGAATCATAATATGTTGCAGCACCAACTAATTGTACTCAGGTGTTATGGATTAAACAAATTTTGAAGGACATAAAGGTAAAATGCAAAGAACCTATAATCATTTATTGTGATAATTCAACAGCAATTGATATATCTAAGAATTTAGTATTTCACTCTAAGACTAATCATGTTTCTATCAAATATAATTTTCTAAAAGAGAATGTTGAAGCAAAAGAACTGAGATTGGTTTATGTGAATACTAAAGAGAAGATTGCAGATATCTTTACTAAGCCTTTGCCTAAGGAAACTTTTGAATATCTCAGAGAGCAGCTTGGGGTAATACCCTCACCAGTAGAGACTTAGACAATTGATGATTGGCATCAAATCGATAGAATTAATAGAGAAACCTTTTGCTGGCTTTGATGGAGGAGAGATACTTCTCAAGGGGAGTAGTTGGTTATAACTATTGGTTATTTTATTTGGTTCTATGAGTTGTTTGTATATTCTGGTATTTGTATTGCTTTGGCATTTGATGTCAAAGGGGGAGAGATATCTATGGAAAAACATTATCCTATGTGGAGAGAGAAATTATTCATTGGGGGAGAGATATATACTCTCTGCATTTATTTTGATTTTTGGTATTGATCTATTCTGGAGATTGTTGGTTTTTGGTTTTTTGTATTGTATTTGTCACTTAGATGTTTTTCCATCTTGTGTTTCCGTCAATGCCAAAGGGGGAGATTGTTGGCATTATGGATATGTTGCATTGGTTTTGTCATTGATGTCAACACTTATCTTTTGGAGATCTTTGGTTATGTTGAACTGACACATTATGTTCACCGACAAGTTCAGTGACTTATGCACAATCACCGGTATATTACTCACCGGCAGGTTATATCATTCACTGGCACTGAGGATGACTTGTTATCATCTAGAGATCACTTTTTTATGTCGAAGACATGGTTTGGACACTTGGTTTTGGTATTTTGGTTATTGGTCTAAACATGTTGACATATTTGTTGTTACCGGTAAATTGGTCTAGGTTATGGACCGACATGCATTATTTATTCCAGATCAGTATGACACGTTATGGAGATGATTTAATTTATTGAATATTGTTGTAAATGTATTGAGCTGACATGATGCATCACATCTTGACTTATTTGTAATTGGTTTAATTGTAATATTCTTGGTAAGCCGACCTACACATTTGGTCTTAAGCTTTGGTATATATGTAAGATCTCATTTGTGAGATGATGAAAAATAAGAGAGAAGGAAGATAACGGTATATGGTATAAGGTTTTGTAACATCGTATGTGCGAATATTGAAGATAATATGAGCAGATCATAGAGAAGGTTCAAGGAAGGTTTGAAGGTGATTTTCAGAGCTTAACCAGTACTGAATACAACATTGGAGATGCTACTTTGAGCAGTACATTATCATTGGATTTAATCATCCAATTGTAGTTAGTATGACTCCTATTTTTTTGATTGAGCAGTGAGCTCTAGGCGGTTGGCCTTTCTGCATGTGCAGACCCCATTTGTATACACATACTATCTATAGTAGTATCATCTCATTGTGGGTAAGGTTTCCCACCATGGTTTTTTCCCTTACAGGGTTTCGACGTACAAATCTCTATGTTATGTGTTGTGGATGTTGTTTCTCTTTCTATTTTATGCATTGAGTTTCACCAATATTAATATTAACTACTAATCTGTCAAACAGAATTAAGTTTGGTTTACAAGTATTAAGTATCATGTTTGATTAAGTTTTATTTAGGTTGAAATTAATTGACAATTGATTCACCCCCCCTCTCAGTTGCCTCTGGGTCCTAATAGACATTAGCACTCTCCACTATTTTTTGCAATCTCTTGTTATAACATCTATATGGTTTGATTTCATTAGAATAATCAAGAAATATGCCTTCATCACTTCTAGGATCAAATTTACCAATAGCATCATCTCTCCTAATATAAAATTTACTACGAAAGATTTGTTGGCATCGTGTTGTCATTGATGTCAACTAGTATGGGATGACCACCAGTAGTAGAGATGTATGTGCAACACTGCTATGAAGATGTACAAGATGAGATATCTTGCAGATCACCCTTTATTGCAGAACACTGGTAATGGAGAGGAAGATGACCTCAGGAGTCACCAGTGCAACAAGTTAGTGCCTAACTTGTGTGATGAGATAGAAAGGTGTTTAAGCAATTGTTTGTGATGAAGAGACAAAATATTACCTAAATCACATCAACACTAGAAGAGAAGAATGAACCAGTATGATATGAGGTTGCTGAACAACAAGACTCCCACCAGATGAAGATGCAGTCAACATGGGAAGCAATGACTAACAATGAATGTGCTCACATCATTTCATATGTGCCTGTTTGAAAAGATGCTTCTCAACAAGCAATTCACATGACCATACAAAATAAAACAGATGGTGCTACTCCACCAAGCAAATGGAGCTTATCTCCTATTATGCTTTAAGTGGATTATAGTTTGGAGAGATAAGAGTAAAGAGATAAAGGCAAGCATTTGAAGGATCACACCAGATCTATCAGTGAATTGAAGGATTTCCCTAAGTGCTTGAGATCAAAGTTATGCACTAAAATCATAAAGAGAAGGAATGATTGAGATGCCAGTATAGAGGAAGTGTGAAGTGTTTGTCACCTTGACAAACGGGTAGAGGAAGGAACAACATTGATAAGGAAGAAAGGTTGAGTATATGTAAACATAGGAATATGACCTCACTGAAAGAAGATAGGAGTCTTGTGAAGGTTGTTGACATGGTGTCATCAAGAGTGGTAATTGGTATATGAGTCCACCAGTTAGATTTACCAGTTTGGAGACCGATTTCAGAGTTCCATTGATAGTTCAAGATGAGGGCATGTATGATAAGGTAACCAGTAGAATGGTTGAGAGCGGAAGGGTTAGCAAACCGATAGAAGTAAGGAACTGGTAAGGTGTTTGGTCAATGATCCTACTTGGACCGACTTGAAGTGCCAAGCTTGGAGATAGTCAATATGGGTACCACAAGGAGTCAACGTGACAAACCTGTGTTTGGATAAAGATGGAATGTACATCGGCATAGTTGGTTAGCTTTAATGAAAGGTCACACAAATCACAAAACTTGATGTAGAGCGATTGTAGGGGTTTGAAGCTCGAGGTCTAGAAGACAACTACGAGTCAGCCTAGAGTAATTGAGAAGATCGAGGGGATAGAGAAAACCACACAATAGATCTTTTGTGATTGACCAAGGAATCAGTTGTTAGGGTAAAAAGTAAGTCACCAGAGATGGAAGGTGTGATCCAGGAGATGCGAATATGACAAAATCATGTATTCAGATGTCAGAAAGATCAAATCATGCAAGATCTGATTGGATTTGGTTTTCCTCAAGGATGGTGAGGAAACCCTAATCACCTAGTTTTTGAATTGGTTTTTGGGGCAAAAACCAGTCCATAAGTGGATGACAAAAGATGAAGAATTGGGCTACTGGAGGATAGACAATCGGGGGATTGAGAAGTTTAAGGTCTCTGCAGGGAACAAAAAATTAGTCCAGTGCTCTAAGAGCATCTGTGAGAAGAGTGAGAGAAAGGGAGAATCTGGTTGAATCTTTTAGCCAGTTGGAGTGAAGAACTTGTAGTGTTTATACTGGTCAAGCAGAAGAGATTGGGGCTGCAAAGATGGTAAACAAAGAATCGACAGAGAGTAGAGCATGTGAAGAATAGCAAGAAGAGTGAGTTGATGTAGCATAGATGATATCTCATCGACAGAGAAAAATATTTGAAATAGCTGCAAGATTCACTTGTAACATGATAACCACTTATGTATTTGATGTTTACTTTTGTGAACACTGAGTTGTAGCTCGTTGCAAGGGTTGTAGCTGTTAGCAAATGCACACTCCAATAAGAAATTGTAGGTGATTGAAGGTTTTGTCATTGATGGCAACCTTGCAATCATATGACACTAGCAAGACAAAGATATCAGCACTGACACTGACATACTCTACATCGACATACAGAACACTGACAGTGAAAGGAAGGATACCGGCACCTTGGCTGACTTCAATTTTGTTTAAAATGTATTTTGTAATTAATTAAAAAATCATTATAAGCTGACATGGCGAGTTGTAATATGACTCATATATGTATGAGATCATTATAGATCATTTTGTAATAAGGATATAGGTGAAATTATGCAGACCTAATATGTGAATTATTGGTTAAGGGTTTATGTATGTAGCAGAGCTTAAACCGGTACTGAACCTAGCATAGCAGATGCTAATCTAAAGTAATACAAGACATTCAATTTTTATAATCTTTTTTTGTAAGTCAGTGTGACTTATTTTGTAATTGAGTAGTGAGCTCTAGGCACTTGGCCTTCCTGCATGTGCAGGCCCCTATTGTAAAAGTAATATTCTCTTACTGGCTAGTAAGCGAATATTGTGGGTTACAAATCCCATCAAGGTTTTTCCCACATTGGGTTTCCTCGTTAAAATACTGTGTTATAGTTTGCTTCTCATGTTTTTGTTATTGTTCTTAGTTACTACATTATTTTTGGTTTACTGATACACAATTATAATATGCTTTTCATGTTTTAAGTCAAGTAAATTTATATACCAATTAGATACTGATTCACCCCACCCTCTTAGTATCTTTGGGAATCCTAACAATTGGTATCAGAGCCTGGTCCTCTATTTTCAAAAGCCTAACAACTTGAGGAAGATCTTGTCACTGGTAGAGATGGAAAACTTGAGAAAGCAATTGGAAACAACTCTTACGGACTATGATGCAAAAAAAGTGAAGAATATCAAACTAGAAGATGATCTGAAGGCTGCTCAGGACATTATTCAAGAACTTTAAGAAAACTTTACTATTGCAAGGAACAAGAGGAGACAACTTTGTGAAAAGATGCAGAATGAGAATGATGAAAAGGAAACTCTTAATGATCTACTAAACAAGCTAAGACAAGAAATCAGTACAACAAAGAATGAGATGCAGGATATGACTATGAGATTCTGTAAAGAAATTGAAGACAGAAAGAAAAATGAAGAAGACTTGGTTAGAAGACTAAATGATGCTGGAAATGAAAACACAAGACTCAGTCATGAAAATGATATGTTGAAGACAAATCTAATGCACACACAAAATGATAGAACTGAACTCATGAGATAGAAATGAATCTTGGAGAATGAACTGACTGCTACAAATCAACACAAGGAGAAATTCAAGAAAAGTTTAGAAGAACTTGGTGACATGTTGAAGAATCAGAAACCTAATGGTGATACAAATGGCCTTGGCTTTGAAGTTGGTGAAAGCTCTGGTACTACAAACAATCACAATCATAGCAAACTGGTAAGACAACCTACTACTTACAAATTTAATGGAAAATGATTTAACTGTAACAAGTATGGTCATAGAGCAAATCAGTGTAGATCTAGAAATTATCAGAACACTAATACACCCACCGGTCAATGTTCAAAATGCAACAAAGTTGGTCATAATTCAGAAAATTGCAAAATGAATGTAAGATGTTATGTTTGTGGAAGATTTGGACACTTATCTAATCAATGCAGAACACATACCGGCATAGGATATGAGAAAGCTATTCAGAAAAACAATGTGACTTGTTATGCCTGTAAGATAATTGGACATATTGCTAAATTTGGTAGAAGCAAGTCCTCACCGGCAAAAAATAAAGGTCTGAGTTTGAAAGGTAAAGAAAAAGTTGAAGAGGTAAAGAAAGAATTCTCAAAACAATGGATCAGAAAGTCAGATCAGAATGTTGATAGGAATACTCCTCCACCAGTAGAACAGAGTAACACTCCATCGGCAGGAGAATCTTCATCTAACTAAAGAAAAATCTTTTGGGGGTTTAGCAACAAAATGAAAAACATGCTATTATTCCCCCGGTTGATGGTAAGAAGTTGAAATTAATTCTATATCGGCAAATGAGTTAAGTTGTGACTTAATTGACAAGCATTAAATGTGGTAGTTGGAGAAAATAACATTATAAAGCAAGTGTTTTTTCTCCTTTTTCATTCACTGTGCATTCAAATCTTCGAGAGTGCAAAAATTCCTGAGCGAAGGCATTCTAAGCGAAGAAGTGAAGCAATCCATCAAATCATTCATCCTTAAGGCAAATTCAGGTATTTATAGCTATGGCATCTTCATCCACTCCTGAATTTATTGCAAACCCTACTGTTGTTGAAGTTGTTAAGTGCCCTAGACCCGTATTCTAGCTAGTTCCCAAAATTGCAAAGAAAGATGATAACATAGGTGCATTTTATCAAATCCCTAAAGGAGTAGTATATGTTGAAGACCCTAGGATGTATATACACTATCATATTGAGGAATTAGGTGATGATGAGATTAAGAACATGTTTAAAACCATGATTTGTGATGAATCTGGAAATGTCAAGCCTGAACATAAGATAGTGGAAACCCTAGGTTTCACTGAAATTCTTAGTATCCTGGATTTTCCCAAGGATATCATAAAATCACAAAAGAAGCAGTAAAAGTTTTAACAGGGTTACCCTCCATCGATAACAGACCAGACAAAACAAAGAAGGTCTCAATGACATAGTGATAAACCTAACTGGTGCAACATTTGATAAAAGATCTCTGAGGGTAAACGATGTAAAAGATATAAATGTCAGATTTATCAGTATGATCTTAGGTTATAAGGCTACACATGCAAATAGGTTGAACTTAGTTTCTAGCCTATGTATCAAGAGTGCCTATGATATGGTCAATGATAATGCAAGGATAGACATATGTGAATGGCTTAAAGATGAGTTGATAGACAATTTGGGAAAGATTAAAAGAGATAAGAAAGGAACATTTAGATTTGGAAACTTACTTGTTTGTTTGATGTTGTACATAACCAAACAAGTGCCCGATATTGGTGCTAGAGATTTTGGTTTTGACATACTGGTAGGAAAACAATTGTTAGATTTACTAAACAATATGGGACAAAAACCTAAATGAGTATTTTCAAACATTGAAGGCTCGAATGAAAACTAGAGTAAGATTGTCACAAGCTATTGTAGATAAGTATCAGAAAGAAATCTGTTTTGTGATCAAGAAAGATGAAATTTGGATGGAAGCAGTTGTCCCTAGAACTGTTTGGGTAACTAAAATGGGCTATGAAATAGATTACAACATCATAGAAACTTATGCAAAATCCCTCCTTGAAGCACCCAAGGAACCGAAAGAAAAAGTGTTTGGTAGTGCTGAAACAATAGACAGTACTATTGAATCTAGAAAAAGGGTTAAGAAAGTCGACACAACTATAAGAAAAGGAATCCGACAAACAAAGGAAATCAAGGAATATGTTCTGAGACAAACTAGTATAATTGAGAGTGAGTTGGAAGAACTTCAACTGGAAACTCATCTTTCACCGGTTGGAACTTCTTCTGAGAGTGATATACCGACAGTATTTAAAAGGGTTGAAAGGAAAAGAAAACCCTCACCGACACCCTCTCCTACACCAAAAAGAACAAGACAGAAGCAATAGACAGTAAGGCCTCTGGTGAAGAAAATGACTCCTAAGAAGAAGAAGGTGAAACAGACTATTGCTCCCCTAGACAAACTTCTTAGCGAAATAACAGAGGATGGTAAGTTGAAAAACATCAACAAACTGTATAACACAATCTCCGCAGATGACAAAGAAAGCATAGAAAATAGTATAATTTTACACTTAGATATATAAAAGAAATTCTTAATGGAAGTTGTTGATGAAATTCCAAATGATCTGTATAGAAGATTAGCCATTGTTGAGCTAGATAAGAAGATTAATATTGAAAAATTACTTGTAGTGCATCTAGTTAACTCACCTGATGAAATAGACAAATTAATCAGTGAGGCTAATCAGACAGTATTCTCCACTGCTCACCGACATGTAGCATTGATGGCAGATAGAGTAAATGAAGTATCTGAGGAAACAATATATGGATGGGATATATTATTTGTGGAAAAAGAAAAAGAGGAAGAATTACTTAGGCCAAAAACTATCAAAGTATATCAAAAGGAAAGAGATAAGGGGAAATGTAAGGTAGGTGGACCACCAAGCCTAAAAATAACTAATAATATGCCCCCACCTCTTTCAGATACTCCACCGGTAGACACTACTGACAGAAAACCAACCACAGAGAGTATGGAGACTCCGGTAGAGGATACAAATCCTGAATCTGAAATTTTGTATATGGTAAATGTAGACACATAGGAAGTTAATGTCGTGGTTGATAGAGAAACCACTAAGGATAAGATGAAAGATGTGACTACTAAGTCACTGGCTGCAGAGGTTGAGATAAACATAGAAAAACCTACACAGGCAGAGCAACCGATAGAGGATACCACAGAGAAACTGGTAGATACAACAAAAAAACCATCTGAAGAACTAGCAAAAGAGAGTTCTGAGGTAAAAACTAAGATCACATCTAAGAAACCGGCAGTTAAAAGCTCAGAGAAACCCTTTGAGATACAGATAGAGAAACCAAAACTAGTATAGGTTGAGGCTCAAGTTCAAATAGAGACAATGCCACCGACACAAATTGAAAAGTCCAAACCCCTACTAATAGAAATGCAAACACAGATTGACCTACCAGAGGTCAAAACAAGCAAGGTAATTACCACAACCAGTAGCATGGCTATTTTAAAGACTGTTGGACACACATCTGGTACATATGTGGTAGAATTCAGACCTACAAGTGTAATAGAGGTCTTATTAGATTCAATAAAGAAGATCACAGAATGCAATGCACAAGCCTTTAAGGCCATTGATGATACAAAACCAATTCTTAAATTGATTGCACCAAAGTGCACAGTTGATAATAAGGATTCTTTAGGACAACTATACACATTGTCTAAGGTCATCACCAGTAACTTATTGACTATTGATCAAATAAATGAGGATACATTTAAGGAAAGAATGATAAAGGAAAAAGAGAAATTCTTTGAGGATATTGTAAATAAGAATAAAGAGAAAATGGATACTCTTTTACAGGAACTTGGAGACATAATTTTTGTCCTCAAGAAACTATATAGAGACACTTGTAAAACAAATATTTTGATAGAGGATCTTGACAAGGATATCAGCAAAGCACAAATTAAGATAAACAATATTGGTGACAATCTGATAGGTGCATCGGATTCATTTTTGGAGTTAGAGAAGAAGATTGTAGAACAAGAAGAGAAAATCAAGAAACTAGAAAATGACAAACAGGGAATAAAGGATAAAGCAAAGGACTTGAAATGCAGACTTAGTCCAAGACTAGAATACCTTATTTATTTGAGAAAAGAAATATCTGAGGCTCTGGTTCCTAGACTGAAGACACCAGAAGAGAAAATGCACATACTCACCGGTACAATGTAGAGAACTCAAGAGGCAATAAAAGACAACAAAACATTCAGTAATGGTATAAATTTGATTTTGACAGATATCTTTCAGATTGTAACCCACTGGTTACAAGAATCCAGGCAGGACTCCACTGACACTGAATGACAACCTTTGTCATTGATGTCAAAGGGGGATTAGTGGGATGAGAAAAATGGTCAGAAGAAAGGACATCATCTGCTCAGGGGGAGCATACATTTTTTGGCACACAGTTTTGGTAAGACAATTTTGGGGGACTATTTTTGGATATTATTTTGGACACTTTTGATTTTTCTCATGAGTGTTGCCATCAATGCCAAAGGGGGAGATTGTTAGCAAATGTACACTCCAATGAGAAATTGTAGGTGATTGAAGGTTTTGTCATTGATGGCAACCTTGCAATCATATGACACCGGCAAGACAAAGATATCAGCACCGGCACCGATAGACTCTACACCGACATACAAAACACCGACAGTGAAAGGAAGGATACCGACACCTTGGCCGACTTCAATTTTGTTTAAAATGTATTTTGTAATATATTGTAAAATCATTGTAAGATGACATGGTGAGTTGTAATATGACTCATATATGTATGAGATCATTGTAGATCATTTTGTAATAAGGACATAGGCAAACTTATGCAGACCTAATATGTGAATTATTGGTTAAGGGTTTATGTATGTAGCAGAGCTTAAACTAGTACTGAACCTGGCATAGCAGATTCTAATCTGAAGCAGTACAAGACATTGGATTTTTATAATCCTTTTTGTAAGTCAGTGTGACTTCTTTTGTAATTGAGCAGTGAGCTCTAGGAACTTGGCCTTCCTGCATGTGCAGGCCTCTACTGTAAAAGTAATATTCTCTTATTGGCCAGTAAGCAAATATTGTGGGTGACAAATACCACCGAGGTTTTTCCCACACCGGGTTTCCTTGTTAAAATACTGTGTTATGGTGTGCTTCTCATGTTTTTGTTATTGTTCTTAGTTACTACATTATTATGGTTTATTGGTACACAGTTATAATATGCTTTTCATGTTTTAAGTCAAGTAAATTTATGTACCGATTAGATACTGATTCACCCCTCGCCTCTCAGTATCTTTGGGAATCCTAACAGTAGCTCCTTGGGTTGGTGCCCCAAAGTCAGGGGTTGGTTCTCCTTTGGGTTGTAGCCCGTAAATCAGGTAGGGGTTGGTGCTCCTTGGGCTGGTGCCCTAAACTTTGTAACTTTGATTTACTATGAGGTTGGATTGGAGTGGTAGACTCCAGCAATATTTCTCACTAAGGTTTTTCCCATCCTGGGTTTTCCTCATATATGCTGGTGTTATGAGATGTCTTCTTGTGTGTGTGTGTATTTGAGTTAGTCTCATTACTACCCAGTAAGTCTGCATTATGTTTGATTCAAAAACCAGTATGCTCACAAAGAAGAGCTAAAGGGAAAATTTTTAGAGAACCACTAATTCACCCCCTCCCCTTGTCAATGGTGCATTATGTCTGACAATTGGTATTAGAGCCAAGTTCCCAGTTAGAAGAGTGTTCTCCAACATGGATAGATTCTAGCTTAAGGACACAAAGATTTGTCTAGTATCATTCTCCACTCCTGTATTTGATGGTTCAATTTTTTTTGCTTGGAGCTGCAAAATGGAAGTTTTCCTATCCTCCCTAGGGTTTGATGTATGGATGTCAGTAGTTGATGCTCTCCCTAGAATGGTCAATCTTCCTACCGGATTTGTAGAAGAAAGAAAAAACCAGTGCAATGAAGAAGCCATGAAGACTATTTTCAGCAAACTCACCGATGATGTCTCTTCATAGATGGATAGGTGTAAAATAGAAAAGAGATTATAGGAAAGGTTGAAGAAGCTCTATGGAAGTGAACCCTCAACTGTAGAACCAGAAATCGAAGCAAATATGAGAAATGCCTCTCATATTTATCTAGATGATGAACATAGATCTACTAGCTTCCATAGCAGTGATGGAGAAGGAGCTCAGTTTTTCATGGCTCAAGAATCTGAAAGTGGTTGGGAAAATAGTTCCCCTCAACAAAATATGTTGAGCAGTGATGATGATGAATAGGAAGACATGGCAGATAGATCTTGCCATCAAGATCCTTCTGATGATGAAGAAGTAGCTAAAGTTGTCCTTGAAGGAGAACTTGTAAATACTCTTGAAGAACTCAATAGAGTTAAAAGGGAATACAATCTTTTCAAGAATGTTGCTATTGTGGAGCAGAACTAGTTAGTCAAATGTCTTGAAGATTATGAGAAATGCATCTTAGAGTTGAAGACTCAGGAAAAAGACACCATGAAATGTCGGTGTGAAGATCTAGCCTCTTAGCTAGAGATAAAAGACAAAGAACTTCAGTGGCTTCTTGAAGAAAACAAAGGTTAGACCCCTCCAAGTAGAAATGCCTCTCCAAATAAGGATGATCTGACCACAACCGGTGTGGACTTATAGTCAAAAGTGAAGATCAATGTTGCAAGAAGGCATATTCATACAAATTTGAGAGGTAAGGGGAAGATGGAAGAAGAAAACTCCACCAGAAGCAGGAAGAATGGGAAGCAGCAAAGGAGATCCTCCATTGGTAGAGGACTGAAAAATGCTACCACTTACAAGGGGAAGCATGCATCAGAGAAGAAGAAAAGCTCAGATGGAAGAGGTGCTTAGAATGGATGACCAAGGATCCATTCTCAAAAGGGTGAAGATGGGGATGCAAAACTGACAAGATCTCCTCATGCATGGCAAAGTAAATATGTAAGTCATATGCCTTCATTTACCAATTATTGCTTTACATGTAATATTTATGGCCATAAGGAAAGGGAATGTAGAAAAAGATCCAAAAAGAACAATGTAGGATCTCATAGAAATCATGCTTATGAGAAGGATGTATCCAGAAGTAGGTACATGCATGTTCCTTCTCCCAGTTATGCAAAGATTGTTTGTCATAACTACAATGGATCTGGCCATAAAGAGTTTGAATGCAGAAAGAAGAATTTGCGGTTACATAGAGACTAACAAAATGGTCATTCTCTACAGATAAGCGATGATAGAGCATATGGGAGGCAGAGATCTGCATGGAACCAAAGAAGAAATGTCCCTGTAGGAGTAAGAGGTTCACCAGTTTTGATTTCTAGTCAAATCAACATGACCAGGAGAAGATGGTCAAACCGGTATGTCAAGAGATTTCCCAATCATAAGGTTGGGATGGATATTGCATGCTACTATAACACTACTTCTGGTTGTAATGGAGAATCCACAAGGGAAAGGATCAATCAACAGGAGAAGAAGAGACTTGCTCCTAAGCCTGAAAAATAGGAAGAAGAATGAGTCCAAGCAGGTATGGAGGAAGAAGATCGTGGACCGGCACTGTGCACTTAATGCACAGGTGATAGCTCCTAAGGCTTAAAGGAGATGTAGGATCTTAGGGGAAGTAATTCACATTGAAACAATCATTCACCTTCTCAGTGAATATGGCAGCATGGAAGATAGTACTGTTGCCGGTGTGAAAAAGGAAAATGCAAAGATAAGTATGTGCAAATGCCTCCTTGACTACCCACCTTTAGATTAGTGATGAATTACCACTGCATATGTCAAGAAGAAATGGTTAATGATTGGCATCATGTGTTAACCGGTATGTGCAAGATGTTATCGGTATAACTACTAATAGAAACTTGCAAGTTATTGATGACAATAAAGTTGGAAGTTCATTGCATAACCTCAGTAGCATGGAATGAGGAGTTCATGTCTTGGGTGGTATTGGAAAATACCTGAATGACATATGTTTGGCCCAATTATTAATAATGCAGATCCAAAATCATGTCATAAGTTATGGTGGATATAATGAAGTTGAAGCATCATCAGATGATCACATATGCACAGTTGAACCGGTATATGGAGGAAATTGGGGTCCCGGTACTGTACGTGACCAAAGATGAGGACCTGAGATGTATGACTCAGGGGGATTTCAAGTGCTCATCATGAAGAATCTCATAATGAAGAGATGGCTTGTGTAAACTTGCAAGGATACTGACTGCTCAAACTACAAAAGATGGAGATTGCAGAGGTGTTGCAGGTTGACCGATAGATGAGCAGTATTCATTAACACATTATAAATTGGTACCAGTCATTTTGAGCTCAAATGGTTTTGAACCTGAATACTCAATCAATGTCAGCTGATGGTTAAGTTCCCCATCTCAAGTGTCATGAATTGAGAAGATGTAACAACCAGTGACAAGATAACAAGTAGTATTAAAGGAAGTGTTACATCCAATAAAGGCAAAAGGGGAGAAAGAATAAATACAGGGAGAAATGATATCCTGACAGTGCCCTTTGTCATTGTTTTCAAAGGGGGAGAAGGATTATGTAGTATAGTGGATACTACATGTGTTGACATCAATGCCAAAAGGGGAGATTGTTGGCATCATGTTGTCATTGATGTCAACCAGTATGGGATGACCACCGATAATAGAGATGTATGTGCAACACTGATATGAAGATTTACAAGATGAGATATCTTGCATATCACCTTGTGTTGCAGAACATCGGTAATGGAGAGGAAGATGACCTCAGGAGTCACCAGTGCAACAAGTTAGTACCTGACTTGTGTGATGAGATATAAAGGTGTTTAAGTGGTTGTTTATGATGAAGAGACAAAATATTACCTGAATCACATCAACACTGGAAGAGAAGAATGAATCGGTATGCTATGAGGTTGTAGAACATCAGGACTCCCACAGGATGAAGATGCAATCAACATGGGAAGTAATGACTCAAAATGAATGTCCTCACATCAGTTCACATGTGCCTATTTGAAGAGATGCTTCTCAATAGGGAATTCACGTGAGCATATGGTGGAAAGAAGATGGTGTTACTCCACCAAGCAAGTGGAGCTTATCTCCTATTATGCATTAATTGCATTATAGTTTGGAGAGATAAGAGTAAAGAGGTAAAGGCAAGCAATTGAAGGATCACACCAGATCTACTAGTGAATTGACATAATGCCCTAAGTGCTTGAGATCAGGGTTATGCCCTAACCATAAAGATAAGGCGTGATTGAGATGCCAGTACAGAGGAAGTGTAAAGTGTTTTTCAGCTTGACAAACTTGTAGAGGAAGGAACAACATTGATCAAGAAGAAAGGATGAGTAGTTGTAAACATAGCAATCTGACCTCACTGAAAGAAGATAGGAGTCTTGTGAAGGTTGATGACATGGTGTCATCAAGAGTGGTAATCGGTATATGAGTCCACTGATTAGATTTACCAGTCTGAAGACCGATTTGAGAGTTCCATCAATAATTAAAGATGAGGGCAGATATGATAAGGTAACCAGTAGAATGGTTGAGACTAGAAGGGTTAGCAAACTGATAGAAGTAAGGAACTAGTAGGGTGGTTGGTCAATGATCCTATTTGGACCAACTTGAAGTGCCAAGCTAGTAGATTGTTGATATGGGTGCCACAAGGAGTCAACATGGAAAACCTGCATTTGGATAAAGATGGAATGTACATTGGCAAGGTTCATAAACTTTAATGAAAGGTCACACAAATCACGAAACTTGTTGTAGAGTGATTGCAGGGGTTTGAGGCTCGAGGTCTGGAAGACAACTACGAGTCAGCCTAGAGAAATGAAGAAGATCGAGGCGACAGAGAAAACCACACAATAGATCTTTCATGATTGACCAAGGAATCAGCTGTTAGGGTAAAAAGTAAGTCACCAGAGATGGAAGGCGTGATCCACAAGATGCGAATATGGTAGAGTCGTGCATTCAAATGTTAGAAAGATTAGATCATGCAAGATCTGATTGTATTTGGTTTGCCTCGAGGATGCTGAGGAAATCCTAACCACCTAGTTTTTGAATTGGTTTTTGGAGGGAAAACCAGTCCATAAGTGGATGGTAAAAGAGGAAGAATTGGGCTACTAAAGGATAGACAATCAAGGGATTGAGAAGTTAAAGGTCTCTGTAGGGAAGAAGAAATTAGCCCAGTGCTCTACGAGCATCTATGAGAAGAGTGATAGAAAGGGAGAATCTAGTTGAAGCTTTCAACTGGTTGGAGTGAAGAACCTGTAGTGTTTATACTGGTCAAGCAGAAGAGAATGGGGCTACAAAGATGGTAAACAAAGAACCGACAGAGAGTAGAGCAGGTGAAGAATAGCAAGAAGAGTGAGTTGATGTAGCAGAGAGGATATCTCACCAACAGAGAAAAATATTTGAAATGGTTGCAAGATTTACTTGCAACATGATAACCACTTATGTATTTGACATTTACTTTATGAATACTAAGTTGTAGCTTGCTGCAGGGGTTGCAGCTCCTTGGGTTGGTGCCCTAAAGTTAGGGGTTGGTGCTCCTTTGGGTTGTAGCCCATAAATCAGGTAGGGGTTGGTCCTCCTTGGGTTGGTGCCCTAAACTTTGTAACTTTGATTTACTATGAGGTTGGACTGGAGCAGTAGACTCCAGCAACATTGCTCACCAAGGTTTTTCCCATCCTTGGTTTTCCTCATATATGTTGGTGTTATAATATGTCTTCTTGTGTGTGTGTGTATTTGAGATAGTATCATCACTACCCGGTAAGTCTACATTGTGTTTGATTCATAAACCAGTATGCTCACAAAGAAGAAATAAAGGGAAAAGTTTTAGAGAACCATTGATTCACCCCCTCCCCCTCTCAGTCGTGCATTGTGTCTAACAAGATTCTGATATACTTAACTGTAGGTGTATTACCAAGCCATAATTCACAAGGTGTCTTTCCAGTTTCTCCTTTGATATGTACCCTGTTAAATATATAAATCGTTGTACTAACTTCTTCTCTCCAATAGATATGAGGTAGATTTTCTTCCATCATCAATGTTCTAGTAGCATCCAAGATAGTTCTATTTTTCCTTTCCACAACTCCATTCTGTTGAGGTGTCCGGGGAGCAGAAAATTGTCTTCTAATACCATGCTTGTCACAAAAATTATTAAACTCACCAAATGTGAATTCTCCACCATGATCTGATCTCAAACATTTAATCTTCAATCCTATCTCAGTTTCCACTTTAGCTTTAAAGATTTTAAAATTTTCAAATGCTTCATATTTTTCTCTAAAAAAAGTAACCCACATCATTCTAGAATAGTCATTAATGATTAGCATGAAATATCTATCACCATGAAATTTTTTAACTCTAGCAGGGCCACATAAATCAGTGTGAATAATATCAAGAACATCATTTGATTTATCTTGTATACTCCTAAAAGAGGTTTTGGCGTGTTTACCCATTTGACATTCTTTACATACCGAATTATAAGGCTTCATAATCTTAGGTATATCTCTAACAACCTTAGTCGAACTAATCTTCACAATGCAATCAAAATTTATATGACATAGTCTTTTATGCCATAACCAACTTTCATCAATCTGTGTAATCAAACAATTCTTCTCACCAGAGTTCAAATGAAATATGTTACCTTTTGTCTGCGTATCGGTTGCAATCTCCAAGCCAGATCTATTAATGATTTTGTATTTACCATCCTTGAACTGTAATTGAAATCCCTTATCTACCAATTGTCCTACACTCAAAAGATTATGCTTCAAACCTTCAAAATAATAAACATTGTCAGAATTGTTCTTACCATCCAATGATATAGTTCCTTTTGCCTTAATCATACATGCCTTGTCATCTCCAAATCTAACTAATCCACCATCAATTTCTTGAAAAGATAGAAACTTTCCTTTATCTCTAGTCATATGATGTGAACAACCACTAACAATTACCCATTCATTCTTATCCTCAATTTTAGCAGCAAGTGCCTTCTCCTTGGGTACATTCTCTTCCAGTGCCGGATCATCTTCCTTGATAGCCAATAATACCCATTATTTCCCATTGTCGGATCCACTAGCAGAGTCTTCTACCAGTTCATCATCTGAATCAATAATGCCTTCCTCATCCGCTATGTAGCATAGTTTGTTTTTCTTGAATCTATACTTGTTCTAATTAGGATTAAATGATTTCTTAACTCTTTCTTCAAATCTTAAATTCCTTTCAGGACATCTAGATGTAAAATGACCAATCTTATTACATGCAAAACATTTAAAAGGTGCTTTTCCTTCATACTTACTTCCTACTAGTCCTTTCAGTGCTCTTCTAGAAAATAGTGCTTCAAGTTGCTCGAACTCTTCATCTTCTTTCTTCATATCTTCTAATTCTTTTGCATATAGAACTCTCCAATCTTTCTTACCAGTTGTAGATGAAGATGCATGAAAAGAAGGTTCAGTTTTCACAGCTCCAGAAGGTCCAAATTCCTCAAGCTCAAAAGTAGATAGTTTCCCAACCAAAGTATCTCTATTGACAGATGTATTAGCCATTATTCTCAACTCATTAATAGCAGTAGCCTTTATTTTGTAAGCCAGTGGTAGGGCTCTCAGGACTTTCAAAACAATCTCATCTCCTCTCAAAGTTCCACCACAACATTGAATTCCTATAAAAATCTCATTTATTCTTTCCATGAATGTAGTAATCCTTTCATCTTCTTCCATCTTCAGATTTTCATATGTCACTCAATAACCATCAATTTTAGCAATCTTCATTGTAGGGTCACCTTCATTAAGGATCTACAATTTAACCCATATAGTCTTTCCAGATGATTTGTCTGTTAATCCCATAATTTTCTGATCAGAAAGTGCACACAAGAGGGATTGTCTTCTCTACAATCATTCTCAAGCTTCTTGTCTAGGTTTGTCGGAGGAGGATTTCCAGGTCCCGTATTAAAGGGTTTGATACCATTCTATGTGATCTCCCAAATCTCCTTGCCAAGACATCTCAAATGAGTCTCCATCCAAATCTTCCAAACTATATAATTTGTTCCTTCAAGCCTCAATATATCCCTTTGAAAAATAGCTCCAGAAGAACTGGATGAACTTGAACTATTAGTCACCAAAGGATCTTCCTCAAGGGGTTAATCTTTCTACAAAGAGGACTAAAGCTCTGATACCAATTGTTAGACAGTTTAGATAACTGGAAGACAACTTAGAAGGGGGGTGAATCAGTTGTCTCATATTACAACAACATTCAACAATTAAAACTTTAGTATCAGAACCCAAAACAATAATAACGAAATAGCAGTTAATCAATTAAGCATGACAATAATCATAGAGTAAAAGCCATCCACATAACACCAAGATTTGTACGTGGAAAACCTGGTAAAGGGAAAAACCATGGTGGGAAGTCTACCCACAGTCAGATAATACTTTTGTAGTAAGTATGTGAATTACAATGAAGGGGCCTGCACTTGTAGGAAGGCCAACAACCTAGAGCGCACTGCTCATCACAAAAGGAGCCTCACCTACTACATACAAATCCAGACTACATACCGGAGAAGTGTTGTACTGCGAAAGATAGCATCTCCTATACATGAGTACAGTTCCAGTTAAGCTCAATACTGGAGGACTAAATCCTCTTACAATCCCAATTCGATCTCCATTGATTGACCAACTCCTCTATCTAAATGACATTATAAATTTGCACATTACATTCCTTGACCATGACCTCTTACATTAACCATGATGATCTACAATGAGGTCTTACATCTTATTTATACAAACCCTCAACAATAAATAATCAGGTCGACTACCAAACATTAAACCAATTACAACATAACAAACCATATCGGCCTTAGACCAAAACAAATAATATCCAGCCCATAAGACATCCCAGAAATACAACAATAATTCCTATCCACGCATTACATTAATGTCCGTCCATAACCTAGATCAATCGGGACCAAGTATAGGTCCACATGCTTCAACAATGATCTCTAAATGCCAAGTCTCGAATAGGATTACCAACAACATCCTAAAACGTCATTAGAAGCTGCACCAACACCAATTATGCAATGCACCAAAGGTATCCACCAAAAGATTTGCCAGTTAAACCCTTGCTGGAACCAGAAACCAATCTTCTGTGTAAGCAGGATAGCATCCAATCACCAGACCAAAACCAACTAACCTAATATGAGTATAGGCATTATGAACAAGCTAATTCCATCACTAGATTATACCAGAGTTAACCAAATCATGCCAGATCCAAATTAACCAAAAACCACTCAACCTACTAGGACCAGAACGGTGCTGGTAAAGCATCCAAACAGCTAGTGTTGACATCAATGAAAAAACATCAATGCAACACATAATCAATTCCAACAAAAGGTAAACAATTTTAAAACATCACCATCCGATGTGGTCTTTATGAAGATCTGATGGTTGTCGATGTCTGATGTGGCGGGCCAGGTCCACATTTCTCTTTTGCTGCTTCGTGGGGGTTGAAAATTTAGCACCTATGTTCTTTGTGAAATGGAAAAAGCTATTGCCATTTCATGACCTTAAAAACCCCTTGTTAGTGCATCACTATGAAACAACGATATCAATTCCCTTCACCATGGTTGTTATCGCCATTTTGCAGGTTGAAATGTTACATTAGCCTTAATCGCCATGAAACGACAATACCCATTTATGTTACCATACCCACTTCGTTGGTTTGCGGCTTCAAGGGGAGTGCACTATCTTTCCATTTTGTCTTCGTGAAATCGTGAAGTCTTAAAACTTTAGCATTATCTACCCTTGGCCCTCTTATCATTATTTCACTGAGGAGCCCCACCATGGGCTTGCCTTTCGCTTCACTATTTCACAAGGAAGGGTGGAATATTCCCTAATGCTCTTGCAAAATAGCAAAACACTTATCCTTTCTACCATTTTCTAGGGGGAACAAAATAATAAGTCCCCCGCTCCATGAAATAGTGAAAGTGTTGAAGCTTTGCGAGCCAATAAAGGGAAAAAAGGGGGAACCGACCTGACATGACTTAAGACCCTTTAACCAGCTGCCTTTAAGTGATTCCGACTAGTTAACCCAGTCAACACAAAAATAGAAATTTAGAGCCCAAGAAGGATGAAAAGGTATAAAACCTTAGGATTTGGGGTTTTAGGGCTCTTTTGGAGGTTTTTAGCAGGGTTTTAACAATGTTTTCTTAGCCAACTGGGTTTTCTCAGATAGATAATTCTAAGGGCTAAGGTTGACATAAATTTAGTAAGCACCTACCTTTTCACAATTCATATGTTCCCTTGGTATTGTTTACTCTAATTTTTCCCTTGTTTAGATTGTAAATTGTTGTATGAATAGCCTCTTTCCAATATAAAGCAATTAACTTATCTTGGCTCAACATTGTTCTTGTCATCTCCTCAACTATTCTATTACTTCTTTCCACAACTCTATTTTGTTTAGGAGTCCTTGTGACAAATTATTATCTCCAAATTCCATGTGTAGCATCATGAATTGTACACCCTCAATTGGGTGGTACAATTTCATGCTTAGGTTAGCACCCGCCTTAGTGTGTTGCATTTTACATTTCAAATTCCCTTAAAAAATTATTTAAATAATTAATTTAATTAAATCTTAAGTCATCTCTTATGACTCCACACATTATAAAATTGGACCCTTAATCCTAAGTGTGCCCCTTTTTATTTTATCCTTTTAATTAATCAATTCATCAAAACCTTGATTAAGTCCCATTTTGACCTTCAAGGACTGATTTTGCATATATAAACACATCAAATTATCGTACTGATATGAAATTGATTTTGTAATTATGATATCACGTACTCTAAAATTTTGAGAAAAGGTCAGCCAGACTAGAGCGTGGCAATATGGTCCCAACTTTTTCTCCCTGAATTTTGGGATCATATTTTGGTGGTATTATAATGTTAAAATGCAAATGCGTGTGAAAATATATAAATTCTAGGTTGGACATTGATAAAAAAAAAAGTTACGGTTTCATATATATAACCTTCTATTTCCTCATTTCAGGGATCCATTTTTTTTCTCTAGCAATTGAAGGAGCCTCTTGTGAAGTGAAAGTGCAGGTTATGTGAAGTCTTCACTCAACAAATCAAGTATTTTCATCATCAATTGAAGATTTGGAGATTTTGAATAATAATAGGAGATCACTGACTATTGATTAGGTTGTACCTCTCCCTTAGGTTTTAGTATGGTTTCATGTTATTCTCATACCTTTATATGATCATTCTCATTTTAATTTGAAGCATTCTCATTTTCATTTAGGGTTTATACTCAAAGCATGGGGTAGAACTCTCATTCTTGCATTCTAGCTCATTTAGGATCTTGTAAGCACATAAGATTCTAGAACACACAGATTTCAATACATTATTTTCTATTTGTGGAGGTGGAAATCACCAAAACAAGGGGTTTGACTAAGGTAATGGTGAAATTATAAGGCACTGAGAGGGGGGGGCAAATCAGTGCAAGTAAAAACAATACAAATCTGATTATCAATTTCACCAACTTAAAACTCAATAGGCATATAAGAAATAACACCAAGTAAGAAATCACCACATAAAGTATAAACCACATGACACAAGAGGTTATACTATTGGCATTCTATACTCTTATGAGAATGGTTGTGTTGTCATTGATGGCAAACTGATTGGCAAACTGATCGGCAACCGACTGGAATTCACCGGCATAAATATTTTTGCATACATAGGAAAGCACCGACACCAAAATTCAGATTACATTGGCAATAGTATACCGACACTCAAGCCGACATGGAAATGTCTTTTATTGTAATATAATTATCTTTTTCTAAACCGACTTGGTATATTGTAAAAGACTCATATATGTATGAAGTCTTGTAGGTCATTTTGGAGTGTGGTGTGTGAAAAAAGAAGAATGATATGATGCGAAATTGTAGAAGAATTTTGTATAAGGATAGCAAGGTTTTGGTTATAGACTGAGCTTAAACCAGCACTAAACCTAGCATAGTTGATACTGATTTGAGAAGTACATTGTATTAGATTTAATCATCCATTTTCTAAGTCAGTGAGACTTTTATTTTGTAGTTGAACAGTGAGCTCTAGGTTGTTGGCCTTCCTGCATGTGCAGGCCCCTCATGTAAGTAATATTTATTCATTGGCCAGTGAGTGAATATTGTGGGTTACAAATCCCACCGAGGTTTTTCCCACACCAAGTTTCCTCATTAAATATCTTGTCTTATGGTGTGTTCTGTATGCTATCTCTGTTATTCTTATTTGCTGCATTAATTCTTATTTACCAGTACACTTTTTTGGGATGCAAATTTTTAAATAAGTTTAAATATTCTGCAAACCGGTTAGACACTAATTCACCCCCCCCGTCTCAGTGTCTTTGGGACTATCATTGATTCTAACAATTGGTATAAGAGCCTAGTCCTCTATTTGAAAAATCCTAACTACTTGAGGAAGATTCTAACACCGGTACAGATGGAGAACTTAGGAAAATAATTGGAAGGATCTCTTGAAGATTTTGATGCAGAGAAATTGAAGAATATCAAACTTGAAGACGATCTCAGGATTGCACATGAATTCATTAAAGGACTTCAGGGGAACTTTGCTATATAACAAAATAAAATAAAAGAACTTCATGAGAAGATGCAGAAAGATGATGATGAAAAAGAAACTCTTAGAGAACTTGCAAACAAGTTGAGACAAGAAAACAATAATACGAAGAATGAAATGCAAGATATGACCATGAGGTTATGTAAAGATATTGAAGATAGGAAGAAGAATGAAGAAGACTTGACTAGGAGACTTAATGATGCTGGAAATGAAAATCTGAGACTTAGTCATGAAAATGATATGCTGAAGACATATTTGATTCACATGCAACATGATAAAACTGAGCTTATGAGACAAATGGGAATTCTGGAAAATGATTTGGCTACTGCAAATAAACACAAAGACAAATTCAAGAAAAGTTCAGAGGAACTTGATGACATGCTGGAAGAGCCAGAAGCCTAATGGAGATACCATTGGACTTGGATTTGAGATTGGAGAAAGTTTCAATTTTGCAAATAATCATGATCACAGTAAACTAGTAAGGCAACCTAATGCTTATAATTTTAATGAGAAATGATTTAACTGTAACAAGTATGGTCATAGAGAAAATCAGTGTAGACTTAGAAATAATCAGAATATTAATGCACCCACCGGTCAATGTTCCAAATGCAACAAAATTGGTCATAATTCAGAAAATTGCAGAATGAATGTGAAATGCTATGTTTGTGGAAGACTTGGGCATTTATCTAATCAATGCAGAACACAAACTGGAATAGGATATAGAAAGACTATTAAGAGGAATAATGTAACTTGTTATGCTTGTAACAAGATTGGACATATTGCAAAATTTTGTAGAAGAAAGACTTCACCGGCTAATAATAAAGGATCTAGTTTGAAAGGCAAAGAAAAGGTAGATGAAGTAGAGCAAGAATTTTCAAAATAATAGATCAAGAAGAGAGATTAGAAAGTTGATGAAACTGTCTCTGCACTGATAGAACATAGTATTTATCCATCGATAGGAGATTCTTCATCTAACTAAGAAGTAACCCTTGGGGGTATTGCAGCAAGTTGAAAATCATGCAGATTACCCTCAGTTGATGGTGAGAAGATGGATTTCTTCTTTACTGGCAGATGTGTTAAGTTTTCACTTAATCAGTGAGCATTTAATGCAGTTGGTGAAAGCTATGTCATTATAAATCATCGAATTTCCCTCATTTTCGACTCACTGAACATTCAAATTATCAGAGAGCACAAAAACTGAGCGAAGGCATTCAAGGTGAAGGTGTGAAGTGATTTCTTTAGATATTCAAAATATTTTCAGGCAGTAAAAGGTATTTTTTAATGGCTTCTTCTTCTATTCCCGAGTTTACTACAAACCCTACCATTGTCGAGAACATTAAGAGACTTGGGCCTATGTTTAAGATAATTCTCAAAATTGCTAAACAAGATGACTCTATCAGGGCATTTTCAAAAATTCCTAAAGGTGTAGCATTTGCTAAAGACCCTAGGATTTACATACATTGCAATATAGATGATCTAGGATCTGAGGATTTGAAGAAAATGTATGATGAGGTTATAATTTATGAGAAAGGAGTTATTAAACTAGATGACAAGATTGTGGAAACCTTAGGTTTTGTTGGTATTTTGAACATCCATGTATTCCCTAAGGAGGTCGTCAGACTTGTGTTAAGTAGAGTTCATGGAGAGTTCATATGGCTGGAATCAATTTGCAAAATTACCAAAGAAGCAATTAGGGAAGTTACAGGTTTACCCTCATCCGGTAGTAGACCTGATAAGAAAAAGAAGATTCCCAACAAAATGGTGACAAGCCTAACCGGAGCAGCATTTGATAGTAGATCACTTAGAGTAAATGATATTAAGGATGCAAATGTGAGATTTGTAAGTATGGTGCTAGGATACAAGGATACTCATGCAAATAGGCTAAATTTTGTTTCTAGTCTCTGTATACACAATGCTTATGAGATGGTAAACAACAATGCAATAATTGATGTTTGTGAATGGTTGAAAGATGAGCTTATTGATAACTTGAAAAAGATTAAAGGAGACAAGGAAGGAACATTCTGTTTTGGAAATCTGTTGGTATGTTTGATGTTGTACTTTGTTAAGAAAATACCCCGTATTGGTCACAAGGACTTTGCATATGACATCCTGGTAGTTAAGAAAATTCTAGAAGCTTTCACTAGTATGGGATCAAACTATGAGAATAACATTTTTGAGTATTTCAAGACTTTCAAAGCTAAGATGTGAGCTAGAGAAAGGTTAATACAAAGTATGGTAGATAAATATGATAAAGAAATTTGTTTTGTTATCAAAAGAGATGAGACATGGATGGAGGCAGTACTCCCTAGGACTATTTGGGTCACTGAGATGGGATATGAAGTAGATCTTACTATTCTTGAGACATATGCTAAAGCTTTACTGGATGCACCGAGAGAACCATCAGAAAAATTCTTTGGTAGTGTTGAGACCATTGAGAGTGATGTAAATCTGTTGAAGAAAAGAAAGAAGAGAGAAAAATACATAAGAGATGCTTCTAAGAAGGTAAGTGAGTTAAAAGAAAATGTCATGAACTTAAGAGGTATAATAGCCAATGAGCTTGAAGGATTACAACCAGAAGCACATGTGTCACTAGTTAGGACATCTTCTGGAACTGACAGTGATAAGGTAGAAGAATTTAAAAGAATTGAAAGGAGGAAGAGAACCCTCTCCTTTACCTCAGAGAGCAAGGACCTTGAGAAAGAAACAATAGGCAATAAGGGAACCGCCCAAGAAGCTAACACCAAAGAAGAAACAACAATTGGCTACCCCTTCTTTAAATGAATTGTTGAATGAAATAACTAAAGATGTCAATTTGACTAATGTGCATAAATTGTATAATACATTTAATGACTTTGATAGGAAGAGTATTAAGGAAAGCATTATTTTACACTTGGACATATATAAGAAGGTTTTGATTGAAGTTGTGGATGATTTACCAAATGAACTTTATAGAAGATTGGAAGCAAAAAGGATAGCAGTAATGGAGCTAGATAAGAAACTGAAAATTGAAAAACTTCTAGTTGTACATCCTATTAATTCAAGAGAATAAATTGATGAATCGATATCTGAAGAAAATCAGTCCGGTTTTTCCAGTGGGCACTGGCAAGTGAGCTTGATGGTAGGAAGAGTGAAAGATATTGTTGATGAGACTACGGATTAGTGGGATATATTCATTGTGGAGAAAGAAAAATGAGAGGAAATAAATAAGAAGAAAGTAGAAAATACATTCAAAGTATATTAAAAGGATAAAGGGAAATGAAAGGTAGGTGGTGTACCTCCTATTAATATAACTGATAACATCCCTCCATCGGTACATGAAACCCCTCCTCTAACCTCTACTTCACCAGTCCATGAAGTTGATCCTCCGGTCACAAGTACAAAAGGCATGACTGATGATACAAATCCTAAATTAGAGATACTATTTACAATGGATGTAGATGCATAAAATGTAAATATAGTGATGGATACTGAGACTGCAGAAGTTCAAGCTGATAAAGTATAGGAAATTCATAAGGAAAGCAATGAAACTGAGACACTGGTAAAAACTGTTGATACTCAAGAAACTGAGCAATTGGCACATACAGAGCAACCGGTACCTAGAAAACAACCTGAGGTAGAAGTTCATGTTGAGACCACTCAACCTATAGTTACACATACTAAGAAACCATCTACAACAAAAATTCAAACTCAGACGGATCCACCTGAAGGTAATCAGAAGGATATAATAAATTTAATTGGTCTGACATCTATGTGATCAGGCACATCTATAGGTGAATTCAGATCGACCAATATTACTGAAGTTTTGTTGGATTCTATTAAAAGGATAATAGATTGTAATGCATTGGCATATAAGGCAATTGGCAACACTCTACCCATTTTGAAAATTATTGCACCTAATTGTCTAGTAGACCATGTCAAAGATTCTTTACTTAAATTGGACACATTGTCCAAATATATTACCGATAAGTTATAACAATAGAAAAGGTCAACGAGGATACAATAAAGGAAAGAGTTGATAAAGATAAAAATGCATTCTTTTAAATCACAATAAAGAATTATACCAACCATCTGAATACATTATTACTAGTACTTAATTCTACAATTTTGGAGTATAAGGAGTTGTACAGAGAGGCATGTAGACCACACCAACTAACTGAGGATATTGACAAGGAGATTGAGAAGACACAGAAAGAAATTGATAACTTAGCAAACAATATGATAGGAGCTTCTGGTCATATGTCAGTTTTTGAGTAGGAAATGATAGTTTTTGAAGAAAAATTGGAGAAAGTTGAAAAAAAAAAGAAAAGATGAGGTCTAAGGCCCAGGAACTAAAATGTAAGCTTGGTCCAAAATTGAATAGTCTTATTACACAAAGGGCAAAATTATCTAAGGCTACAATTCAGGGGGAAAGATCACCAGAGCACCAAATGCACTATCTCACTGGTATGATCCAACAGACTGAGGCGGTTCTTACCGACAACAACTTCATACAGAGTCTGAATTTGGTTTTGGCAGACATTTTTCAGATTGTAACCAACCGGTTAGAAACTTTGAGGTAACATTTTGGTAATCTTTTTGATCATTTATGACATCCTTTGTCATTGATGCCAAAGGGAGAGTAGTAAGGGAGAAAAAATGCATCTTTCAGATTTTTAGTGGAGATCATTTTGCTCAGGTGGAGCCAAAGGGAGAGATTGTTGGAATTCTATACTCTTATGAGAACGGTTTATGACAATGGTTGTGTTGTCATTGATGGAAAATTGATTGACAAACTGATAGACAATCGACTGGCATTCACCGGCATTAAGATTTCTACATACACCGAAAAACACCGACACTGATAGACACTTTCACCGACATTCAGATTACATTGGCAACAGTATACCAGCACTCAAGCCAATATGGAAATATCTTTTATTGTAATATAATTATCTTTTTGTAAGCTGACTTGGTATATTGTAAAAGACTCATATATGTATGAAGTCTTGTAGGTCATTTTGGAGTGTGGTGTGTGTGAAAAAAGAGGAATGATATGATGTGAAAATGATAGAAGAATTTTGTATAAGGGCAACAAGGTTTTGGTTATAGACTGAGCTTAAACTGGTACTGAACCTAGCATAGTTGATGGTGATTTGAGAAGTACATTGTATTGGATTTAATCATCTATTTTGTAAGTCGGTGAGACTTCTATTTTGTAGTTGAGCAATGAGCTCTAGGCTGTTGGCCTTCCTGCATGTGCAGGCCCCTCATGTAAGTAATATTTATTCATTGGCCAGGGAGTGAATATTATGGGTCACAAATCCCACCAAGGTTTTTCCCACACCGGATTTCCTCATTAAATATCTTGTGTTATGGTGTGTTCTCTATGATGTTTATGTTATTCTTATTTGTTCCATTAATTCTTATTTACTAGTACACTATTTTAGGATGTAAAGTTTTAAATAAGTTTAAATATTCTGCAAACCAGTTAGACATTGATTCACCCCCCCTCTTAGTGTCTTTGGGACTGTCATTGATTCTAACATATATGTGGAAAACCCAAATGGGAAAAACCATGGTGGGAGTTAGTACCCACAAAGATCCACTATCTACAGTATAGAGATCTGACCGGTTAAGGTCTACAACACCCAGTTAGGGCCACACCCTGCTTGGAGTGTCTAAGCCTACTTAAGAGATATACAATAAGGCCTGTGAGGACTAACCCTGTTAGGAGTTACCCACATTACTGGGATTTGAAAACACAAGTTAATATGTCACTTGGTTAGAGGATCTAATGATCAGACCTATTAAGATCCGACTGCACCATGTTAGGAGTGACCTTGTGAGAGGGTTTTCTTGTTGTAACTGTTAGGGAGACAAGAAGTTCAAATGATCTTAGTATAACACCATCAGTGTCTAATAATATTTTCTTTAGAACATTACAACATCACATGTACTTCATCTCGGAACTCCTCTAATCATCACACTATCATAAAGATGAAATTTGCCATTGATTTCTTACACATTCAACCTCATACTCATACATGCCTTCATACCTCATCACACATCTTAAAAAGATCATTATGTTGGCTAGAACCTTGGAACAATTCCCCAAGTTCAATGAATCTAGACAAAATTTCATTGCACGCCTTACTTATGTCGGCCGCTGACATAACAAATCAAATTTTGTGTCATTTTATCGATCTTAGTGATTCTCATCACTACTGATTAAGTCTCTATCAACGTAACTGCTCTATTAGTCAAATCTCGTTCACTTGATCGAATCACCACATACGGTCATGAACATAACTTCATCTACCAGTCTTCTTTGCTGCTACAAAACCACATTATCCCATTCTTCATAAATTTCCTGTACCGGTTGTCAAAATATTATTCTGTCTATCTTTCACCAGTTAAAGTCCTAATTACGGGTTCTGATAAAAACTGTCTCAGCTTACCGGTTAAGCCTTACCGATTAAACTGTAAGAATCAAATGACTATAGAAACATAGTTTCCATCAATGACAACATACAACATAGTTATAATACAACAATCTAATCTCTTTACAAATCAAACTTGTACCAGTTGCATCAAGCAAACAAACAATTACCGGTTTAGATCAAATTATGAAATGCCAACATTCTCCCCCTTTGGCATTGATGGCAACACTTAGGAAAAAATTTTATCAACTAAGTGTGAAATACAAAAATTGAATACATGACATGTACTCCCCCTTAGCAATTGCATGCTATTATACAAAAATGAAAGAGACTCATATTACTCCCCCTTTACGTTACAAACAAAATTTGGATTGACTCTTTAACTATTACTCCCCCTTTGACAACAATGCCAAATAAAGAAGTAAAATACATGAAAGATATATATACATTGTACATCAAAATTTGCATCAAAGCATATGTATATATATACAAGAGTCATAAAGTCTTTACAAAGCAATTTTAGAAAAAGCATCACTGAAATGAAACTTCAACTATTTTAGATCATTATTTGATGTCTCTAACAATGTGCCGGTAATCTCAACATGTTTCCTGAGCTGTGTTGCTAACTCCTCCATGGCATCTACTATACTCATCTCATGTGTAGCCAAAATAGCCTCCGACTCCTTATATGCTCACTGTAAAATTTCCACTTTTGGAATCAATTGAGTTTGGAGCTCCTTCAATGATCTTATCCTTTTGACCTGCTCATTTTCATACACCTCAAGTTTGTGATGGAGTTCTACAAGTGATCTACCAAAATGAATAGCTGAGTCATTCAGTGGTCTAAATGTTTCACTCAAGATTTCAAGTTCTTTCTCAGCATCTTCCCTTTTCTCCTTCAAATAAACACAAAACACTGAGAATTTGGAAATAGTAGCCAAAATCTTTCCTCTAGTTTCTAGTCCATTCTTCAACAAGTCCTTATTAACTATAAGCGCTACCTTACCTTTATCTATCTCAGACATCAGTTGTTCTATCCTTTTCTTCTTTTAGTCCTTTTCAACTGATATGAATGTTGCATCTTCAAAAGTCTTGAGTTGATCTCCAGCATTGGTAACCAACTGTCCAAGTTTGTCAATGGGAGTAACAAAAATTTTAGTATCAGTTTCCAGTAGGAGATTGGACAAAATATCAACTATTGTCCTTATTGTTTCCACCTCTCTCTACTGTTCCTTCATTCTCTTCTTGTGAGCTCTAGATTGCATTGTTGTTACAATCGTAATCAATTGAGAGGAACTTAGATTGTCCATATCAATAGGCCCTTTAATACTAAGTGAGTCATCATCATCATCATCAATTATTTTCTTCTCCTTTGTATCCTTTTTATCTACCTTTCCTTTCTCTATTTTCTCCTTCTCTATCTTATCTTCTTTTGTCTTCTCTTCTTTAGTGGTTTCCTTGACCAGTGGTGGTTGAATTTCCATATTTTGTTCATTCACCGGTGCTTCCTCATCCTTCTTTTCATCAGTCTTTTCCTTTTGACTGTCATTAATTTTTACATTTACACTTACCGATGGAGTTTGAGTATCAATAGGTTGTTCCTTCACTGGTGGCTCATTAGAGCTCTTTTCTTCAATTTTCTTCTCCACTTGTTCCTCTTGTTGCTCATGTTGTTTAGACATTTGAACATCAACATCAAATACATCTACATTATCAATAATATTATCAACATTGTCTTTGGTGTTATCATCAAGAATGATGGTTGGTTCAGTATCAAGAGGATCATCTTGCATATACTTGATATCTAGTTCAAAATTTGTGATCTTAACACCTTTAGGAATTTCTTCTGCCTTTAGCTTTTTAGAACTATCTTCCTCAACTTGTTCATCTTTTTCCTCTTCTTGAGACCTAAAGGCTTCTTGATCAAAATCTCAGTCTCATTCTAGACTTATTCAGTCTCTCCTATTAACATTCTTGTTAATCTCCTTTTGGATCTGAATGATGCTTTTTCATTAACCCTTATCTGTTCAATTTCTTCTTCAGTTGCTTCCGGTTGCAGGTGCTTAAAGAAATAATCAATGAATTTTTAGTCTTGGCTAATGGCAACCTACTACCTTGCATCAATTAAGTTATGCAAATAATTTGGAATCTTCCCTTGTAGCTCAATAAGGGCTCTACTAAATTTATTCATATTGAAGATGACTACATCTTCAATCTCCCTTTGTTGATTTTCAGTCAAATGAATAAACAATGTATTGAAAATTTTGTATATCCCATAATCCTAATTATTTTGACCATCCTATTGGAAGATTATTCTAATGTAAATTGTTTCTTAGGTGGTTTTCTCTCACTGGTTGTCTTAGTCTTCTTAACACTCGCTCTAAGTGTTTTTTTATCCTCATATGATTTTGTAGCCTCTTCATCATTTCCCGGTTTGTGAGCTTGTTGCTTCTTCCTCTTTCTAGTTTGTACTGGTGCAACAGGTGGATCAACAGTTTTCTGCTTTCTCCAGAACTGAATTTTAGATGGCTTACCTCTTTATGATTCAACCTATTTTTCTTCTATTTCTTCTTGCTTCTTCTTCTTTGCTACTTTGGATTTTGCAGCTCTAGTCTTACCGGTAGGTACAATAGATGCTCTACCTTTCTCTACTACGTGCTCTCCCCTAGCTACTACTATCTTCTCTTTTGTAAATCCTACCTACTCAAAGAATGCTTCTACCTCCTTCCTTATCTTCTTTGCAATCACTAGTCTCTATAGCTTAGAGTGGACTTGTAGTGATTTTTCTTTGTATGTCCCAAATCTCTTTGCAGTGGTATCCACTGGTTACTCTAGCAAATGATCAACATAAGCAATGAGTAGATCCTTGTCTACTTTATATCCCATAGGTAATACCCATGTGGTCCTAAAGATAATTGCTTCCATCATACAAGTGTCTATATCTACCATGAAACAAATTGTTTTCTCATACCGGTTAACTACTTCTATCGGTATACGCTCTCTAGCATGCATTTTCTTTTGAAAATCCTTGAAGTAAACCCAAGAAATATTACCAAACTTTTCCTTTAGTATCCTAATATTGTTCTTCATCTATAGTAGTATAGGATTACCTTCAATCCATTGGACATCTCCAATACCAAGGAAATAGTTTTGAAAATAGAAGAATAAACCTAAAATCAATTGACCAAATTTGAATCTCAACTTCTTGTCTTTCTTCACAGCTTCTAGATTCACCATCAATTGGCTTCTTAGTGCCTCTACCAAATCATAATCAATGTTCTCTTTTACCATCTGGTAGATAGTATGAATAGTTGTTGCCGATATGCTATTCATTCTGCTTGAATAATAAATCCTATACCTGATCACCATAGAGGCATATTTCATAGCTGGATCATTGATGTTTTTTACTATCATGGCTCTACCATCCCATTTTGATCTGGTCAAATTCTCCACATCATTCTTGGGTACCGATACTTAACCAATTGAGAAAAATCTAGTTATTGCAGGGATGACTTCCTTGGTTATTTTATGTCGTCGATCCAACCACATAAATTGATCATGAATCCGACTAAAAAAAAATCTGACTAACTCATTATCAATATCATTAATGAAGTTGATTGCATGATGGAACCCTTTCTTGGCAACATTCTTAAATTGTTCTTTTAGTATGCCCTGGTCATCACACAATAATTTATACTGGTCATGAATAACTGATACATCGATGTCCTCCAATTTGTAGTGATAAAATGATTTGACATCTTCAATGTGCAAAACTTCATACGGTACACTGGATAGGGCACCAACAGGGTTTGTTTCTTTTGATTTTAAAGGATGACGTTTGAACTCTGGTCGTGGCCTTTCAATCACATCAACAAGATGTGGAGTATCCATACTAAAATATGCAAAATCTTGAAGCAAAGAGTAATATTTTTTTGCTAATACCTTTCTTGCTTTAGCACAAGGGTTTCACACCGACAAAACCTTCAATACCATACACCGATACAGAATGTTCTTCAAATCTCTTCAAATCTCTACTAAACATGTTGAATGTTGCAATCACAATATTTTCTTTTCTCTTCTCACTCATCAAATGCTCTCAAGATCGCAATGGGAGAAATGAAATTAAAAATGTTCTTTTTATTTGCTTTCTATCTACCACATTAAATACTTTAATTAACAAAACCCTAAAACGCTTGAAAACACTCTTAAGCATATTACTACTTGCTAAAACTATATGTTATTTACTAGTTATGATTCAAAAAGACTTATAAACATCAAAATGCATTAGAATATGTAGATTTAACTTATAGTACTTCATCCAAGGGTTCATCTCAAGATTTGGCAATATGCACACCCAAAATTGTAGAAATAACTTAGTTTGTCAGTAATGGATTCTCCACACTAGGTGAAGAATTTGACTCCTCAGATGGTTTTTCATCACTCTTATTCTTCTAGATTCTATTCATCTCAGCTCTAGTTTCTTCAATATCAACTTTATTCTTTCCTTTCTGGTCTGCAGAATGATTCACCGGTTGGTTCTTCTATGTTCTGCAAAACTTAGTGGTGTAGGAGCACCTACCTAGGAAGACACGAACCAAGAACAAGCTGATTTTCTATTAGCCTAGAAGGAATGTAATAAGACCCCGTGGGTCCTTTTTTTGTAATTCAATGTCCTAGGAGTGTGACAATTTTTTCCATGTTAGCGTCAAATTGTCATAGGGTTTGGTAGAGAAAATTGAGTTAATAAGGGTCACAATGGTCTAAATTGAGGGATCAAGTGACCACAAGTCTATTTGAGTCATTTTTGCTGTTTTAAAATAAAATGTAATAATTTTGGGGGACTATGATAGTTTGGAGTCTAAGTTGGTTGAATTATGCAAAAGTTGTCATATTGTCAATTTGTTGTCATGACAATTTAGCACTTTTTTGTAAGTTGTGATTCTTCAACGGTCAATTCAGTTTGAAAAACAATTGGAGCAGGTTGTCGTCATTTGAGAGATACCTTTAAAGGCTCCAAACACCAAAGGATGTATGTTGGTTGATTTGGAAAGGAAATTGAAGCATCAAGAACTATTGGAAACTTGAAAAATCGTCTAATTTCTGTTGATTACATATTGAAGGTAGATTGTAAAGAATACTCATGGCATAGTTCTTGTGACTAGATTTTTTTTCTTTCAGTGTGAAGTCTTGGAGTGATCGCTACCCCATTCTACAAGAAAATCTCTACCGGGTAGACTAAAACCTTCAAACCCCTAGGGTTTGACTGCACTAATGGGTTTTGGCCTATCAATCCTTAACTGAACACTCTGCCATTATAGGAGATTATAGGCCACTATATCATATGTCAGGATACAATAGGGTGAAGAGGATGGAGAACTAACCCTAGGTCTGGCATCTCTATGTGACATACCGATTTGATGAGTGTAATGCATGAGAATTGAGTGGTAGAGCACTAGAAAGGGGTTTGAATGTGGTAGAAGAGTACCCATTAGGAGAACCAAACCAGTTTGTGGAAGGAGTTTGGTCAAATAGGTCTAATAACCCTATTAGGTTTGTTAGTGTAGTATTGGTTGGGATATCTGCAAGTTGGTCTGGTACCAAAAACTAGGATATTATTAAGAACTCCCAATAGGGTATCTAGAAATATAATTTGTTTGCCTAGATCCTCAAGGTGTCAAAATTTATCACCTGATTTCTTCAAATGGAGGCCTAATGGCAACCGGTACTGTTTGTGGGTGAGTGAGTCAAAATTGATGATCCCATGGATCTAAACCATGAAATCCTATTTCATTTGTGTTAAGGTGTTGTGAGAACACCCCTCCAAGGATTGTTGTATTTAATTGGTCAAGTAGGCCATTCAAACCCTAAATCCTAGTAGTAGCCCACTCATGTATGCAAGGGTGTGGGTAGTCAAACAAGAACTTGAGAAGTGTTAGTTGTTGGTAGGTGGAAATAGTGGAGCCTTTGGGTCTTCCAAGGTGTTGTTCGGTGTCTTTGAACCATTACTTGACTTGGTGTTGTTTAAGGATCTTTGGAATTAGGGATTTTTGTTGAGTTTGTGAGCCTTAGAGGTTGGTTGGTTCAAGGTTATCCTTTTGGTCTGTTGCCTCCTCATTATATTGGTATCAGAGCAGGATTTTGAAGATCACTTGGGTGGTGTGGTCTTGGTGTATGTCAGAGGAAAAGATTGAAATAGGGGCTGAAAAAATGCCTCCTAAGAGTATGTCACAATATGTGGTGAAAATTTTTATTGAAGAGATGTTTGAGTCCAAGATTGAAGAATTAAACAAGACTAAGGACAAGGAAGATGGAAGTGACACTAATGAAGAAGGGCATAAAAAAGATGGGGAACCTCTAAGCAGGTAGAGGAGATTCCTATAGATCAGAGGGAATTTGTAGATGTCTTAAGGTCAGTCAATAGGGACACCATTGATGGTTTGCCTATATATAGTGGAAGTATAGAAGCAAAAGAGGTGATAGATTGGATTGAGGCATTGACCACTCATTTTGAGTACAAAGAAATCCCTGAAGATAAGAGAGTTAAGTTGGAAAAAGAAAGGTTGAAGGGGTCTTCTCTTACATGGTGGAACTATGTACAAGGGGAGAGAGTTAAGGAGAGAATAAGTACAATTCATGCCCATTGACTATGAAGTGTAGATGTACAAAAAAATGAAAAACATGAGACAAAGAGACCTTGATGTGAATGCATATACAGAGGAGTTTCATAAACTCAGTCTTAGATCAAAGAGACAAGAAGAGAAGTCAAAGAAAGTGGCCAGGTACTTGAATATCCTAAGGATGAACATCCAAGATGAGATCAACATCTTGGCACCAGAGACATTGAACAAGTGTTTTCAATTGGCTCTAAGAGCAGAAGAGAAACTAAGAAGAAGAAGTGAACAGGGTAATAGAGGTAAAGGAGGGAGAAGTTTTAGAGGCAGAGGCAATTTTGGAAGAAGAAGTCCTGACCAAAGGTCTAGTGGCGAGTATAGCCAAGGAGAGAAAGTTGCGGACTCAAGTAGAAGAGGAGGCTACCGTGGGAGTAGACCTAATGGAAGAGGTGGGACAAATGGATCAGGGAGAGTATCCAAGTTCTCTAGTATGAGATGTTATAACTACAATCAAATAGGGAACCCAACCTACAAGTGTCCAGAGAAGGCCTCAACTTCTCATGGTGGTTAGAGGAGAACCACTTTGACTTAAGAAGATGCAAGGAGTGTGACATCTCCTAAAGTGAATTTGACATCAAAGATGGGAGACAACCTGATGATTAAGAGGAAACTGCTCAAGGAACTAGTGAAGACTTAGCCACCCCAAAGAAAGGATTTGTTTAGAGTCAACTACAAGATTAAAGGTAAGGTTTTTAAAGTTGTCATAGATTCAAGGTCTACTGATAACATTGTATCTTTGGAAGTAGTAAAAAAGTTTAACTTGGAAATGATACCCCATAGTTGTCCATATAGGGTTAGTTGGTTGAACGAAGGGCAACACATACTCATCAATGAACAAGCATGGGTAGAGTTTAGTATTGGGGGGTATAAGGATAAAATTTTGTGTGACATCCTTCAAATGGATGCTTACCATCTTTTGCTTGGAAAACCATGGCAATTTGATAGATAAGCTCATCATGATGGAGAAAAGAATGCATACTCTTTCGAAAAGGATGGTGTGGATTTTAGGATATAGTCCGTGGTAGAAGGGGATCCACAACATGTAGGATCTAGTGTGATGATGGTAGGGGAAAAAGAATTCCTTAATACACTAAAGGAGGAAGGTGGAGTAGGTTTTTCTTTGATTGTGAAGCCCAAGGAAAAAAGGAAGAAGGGTGTGAGTGAGGTAGGACCTAAGGAGGTAAGGGAGCTACTAGAGAGGTACAAAGTAGTTATAGAAGACATACCAGACTCCCTACCACCTATCAGAGATATTAGTCATTAGATTGACCTCATACCAAGAGCAGTACTTCCTAACAAGGAAGCATATAAAATGACCCCACAACAGAATTGATGCATGAGAATCCCTGGTTCACACCAATCTTGCATCAACCAAAAAAAAATTATTTTCTGTTTTGTTTTATGTGTGCAGTTTCCAGTTTTCCTTTCTGTGTGTCCCAATTTTGGCACATCGGTTTCCTATGGAGTTGGATTCTTCTTGAAGACTTGATCAACCTACTTGCTTTCTAACCACATCTCATTTGGATCACTATTTGGCAAGATATTGCTACCGGTTTCCTTGATAGTTTCTTGTTACTAGTTGTTCCATTGTTACCGGTTGCCTGAGACCTATTCTAGTGATCTACCAGAATCCATTCTAATGCTTACGGAGCCTTGGACATTGATCTCGATGTTTCTTGGCATGTGGCAAACCTTCTACATTTCATCCTTTGGATTTTCCAGAGGCCGACCTCATTCATTTCTGCACGTTAGGGTTTTGATCCCTTTTTGGCTGACCTGATCCTTTGGATCGATATATATATATATATATATATATATATATATATATATATATATATATATATATATATATATATATATATATATATATATATATATATATATATATATATATATATATATATATATATATATATATATATATTTGTAATCATGCTTTAGAATAGAAGGAATCAACTTACAGAATAAGGAGGTATCAGTTAGATAGATTGTGCCTAGAAGATAGATCTTTCAATTCAAGGTCCCAGTGAGACCTATTCTACCAAGCCTATGTGTTGGTATGTTGTAACCTAGTTGTTACCGATTGGATGTAATTGACTTTCATGCAATAAATTTATCTATTATGCATTGCCTCCATCATATCTGTGTGTTCCCATTGTGTTAACTCATGCTAACCGGTTTGGACTGATCTCCTTGAGGTCCCTCCTTACTGGTGACTGCTTCAAGCGGTATCAAAGTGAAGTTTATTCTGGAGGTTGCGTGACCTAAATCTTGTTGTAGGGTGGTGGATTGCAAATCTGACCTACAATTGTAGAGGACTAGTGTGGATCCATGGTGCGAAGAGGAAATAGGAATGGTGGAGTGCATGGGAATGCAGACCCCGTTGAAATGGAGATGTTGCATGGAATAACATCCCAATTAGAAGCTATGGAGAAAACCTAGAGAAGAGGCCAAAATGTTGAGGATGTGAGCAAAGATGAGGGAGAAGAAGTCCTGATAGAACAAGTAAACCTAATGGAAGTTGATCCAGAGGAGGAAAGTTTTATAAGGGTTTTGAGTAGGGTGAACACTAAACCTCATTTTACCCCACCAAAATATGATGGTAAACTAGATTCAGATCGATTAATGGATTGGATCTCAGAGATGGAGAAGTATTTTGATTTTGAAAACACTGCAGAAGAGAGGAAGGTGAAGTATGCCTATACCTGGTTGAAGGGTCATGCATCTCTTTGGTGGGAATAGTTGCAAGTCGATAGGTAAAGAAGAGGTAAAGAAAAGATTAAAACGTGGGATAAGATGATTGCTAAGTTAAAATCAAAGTTTGTCCCAAAAAATTATCAAGTAGATCTATTCCAAAAGTTGCAGAATCTGAGATAGAAGGAATCTAGTGTGAAGGAGTACATCAAAGAATTTTACAAACTGAAGATCAGATTTGGACATGTTGATGGTGAAATTGAATAATTTGCAAGATATTTGAACGGATTGCAGATGTATATACAAGATGAACTTAGTATGATCAAGTTAGAGAGTGTTGAAGAGGCTTATCAGTATGCAATAAAGGCTGAAGAAAAGTTGAATAAGAGGCATGGGCAGAGACAAAGAGGTAGAGGTGGAAGGTTTATCGAAGGAAGATTTCAAGGAGGAAGACGATACACCAAAGGAAGAGGAACCAGTACAAATCAGAACAAGGACAAGGAAGTGAGAAAAGAAGGTAATTCATACTGTAAGGATGATAGAAATTTATATCGGAGGAGAGAACCAGATGGTTACCGGAATGAGAACTTTGGAAGACAAGACAAAAGGACATTCAGAGGAACCTATTTAAAATATGGAGAAGAAGGACACCGTGTATTTGAATGTAAGAAGTCAAAGACTACCGGAAGAGTGGCAGTGGTGGAGGAGAATCCCACCGAATAAGACAATAAACTAGAAGATGGAAAATTGTTGATGATGAGGAAAGCTCTATGTCATACCAGAGAAGATAAAGAACCCTTATAGAGGAAGAACCTGTTCAAGACTAGATGTAAGGTATCTGGTAAGTGTTGTAAAGTTGTTATTGATAGTGGTAGTTTAGATAATCTTGTTTCAGAAGAGATGGTGAATAAGTTGAAATTGAAGAGATGGAAACACCCTAAGCCTTACCAGATAGCATGGATTCGAGATGAACATAAGTTTTTAGTGAGTGAACAATATAGTAAAATTGAAAATTGGGAATTATCTTGATGAAGTTTTGTGTAATATTATGCCTATGGACATTTGTCATCTTTTCTTAAGAAGACCCTGGCAGTTTGATAGACAAGAAATACATGATGGGAGGAATAATACATACACTATTGTGGCCAATGGGATGAAGAAAACCTTGTTTCCTTTAGAGGAACCTTTGAAGAGTGAAGTCTGTACAAATACTAGAATCTATCTTGTAGATGGAAGGAAGTTCATGGATGGTTTGAGACATGAGAATGTGTGTTTTGCCTTAATTCCTAAGAATACTGAGAGACTGGAACTAGAAGGAGAACACCTGACAGAGATAAGAGATTTGCTGATAGAATATGAGGACATCATTTTAGATAATGTACCTGATGGATTGCCACCTGTTAGAAGTATTAGTCTTTGCATGGACTTAGTTCCCGGAGCTAGTTTGCCTAACAAAGCTGCACACCGGTTAACACCGACAAAGAACAAAGAACTAAATAGACAAGTGCAGGAGCTATTAAAGAAAGGTTTGATCAAGGAAAGTCTGAGCCCTTGTGCAGTACTAGTGGTATTAGCACCTAATAAGAATGGAGAATGGAGGATGTGTACCAATTCGAGAGCAATAAACAAGATCACAGTGAAATATCAGTTTCCCTTGCCTACGATGGATGACATAATGGACTGTTTAAGTGGAGCAAAGTACTTTACAAAGATAGATTTGAAGAGTGGATATCATCAGATCAGGATTAGAGAAGGTGATGAATGGAAGACAACATTTAAGACAAATGAAGGATTATATGAATGGTTGGTGATGTCTTTTGGACTAACTAATGCACCAAGTACTTTCATGAGGCTGATGAATGAGGTTTTGAAGAAATTCTTGGGTAAGTTTGTTATTGTATACTTGGATGAAATTCTGATTTTCAGTAAAACAAAAGAGGAACATTTGTTGTAGTTAAGACAAGTTTTACAAAGGTTGAGAGAAGAAAAGTTATTGATCAATATCAAGAAGTATACTTTCATGAAGGATGAGTTAGTCTATTTATGATTTGTGATATTTGAGGATGGTTTGAAGATGGACCCTAAGAAAGTGAAAGCCATTGTTGAGTGGCCTACACCAAAAAGCATTAGAGAGGTAAGATCATTTCATGGAATTGCTAGTTTTTACCGGAAGTTTATCATAAATTTTAGTTCAGTTTGTAATCCTATGACTGAGACCATGAGGGGAGATAGAAAGGAATTCAAGTGGACCACTGGCGCAAACAAAATTTTTGAGTTGTTGAAACATAAAGTGATTAAGCAGCCTATGTTAGCTTTACTGGATTTCAATAAGGTATTTCAAGTGGATTGTGATGCAAGTGGAACAACAATAGGAGCAGTTTTGAGTCAAGAAGAGGGAGCAATAGCATATTTCAGTGAGAAATTGAATGATGACCGAAATATATATTCAGTATATGATCAGGAATTTTATGCCATAGTTCAAGCCTTGAAGAAATGGAGACATTACTTGCTGCCTAAGGAGTTTGTGTTGTATACAGATCATCAAGCTTTGCAATATTTGAGCAATCGGAGTAAGTTGAATCAGAGACATATGAGATGGGTAGAGTTCTTGCAGAGTTACACCTTTTTGTTGAAACATAGAAGTGGGAAATATAACAAAGTTTCTAATGCATTGAGTAGGAGAAGAAATTTGTTGATAGAGATGAGAGTGACAGTATGAGGTTTTGAGGATTTGAAGACCATGTATGATGAAGACCCAGATTTTATAGAACCTTGGAAAGAATGTAGAGAACTAGTTATGGTTGATAGAAGAGAATGGTTGGATTACTTCATTCAGGATGGGATGTTATTTAAGGGAGTTCAGTTGTGCATACCTAGAAGTTCCATGAGAGAGAACCTGATAAAAGAGAAGCATAGTGGAGGTTTAGCTAGACACTTTGGCATTGATAAAATAGTTGCATTGGTGAGTGAGCAGTACTTTTGGCCCCAGATTCATAAGGATGTTATGATATATGTGCAGAGTTGTGGAGTTTATCAAGTTGCAAAAGGTAGTAGTCAAACTGTGGGATTGTATTAACCTTTGATAGTATCAGTAAGACCTTGGGAGGATATAAGTATGGATTTTGTACTTGGCTTACCTAAGACACCAAGAAGGAATGATTCTATATTTGTGGTAGTGGATAGATTTTCAACGATGGCTCATTTCATACCTTGTAAGAAGATATCATTGCATATAGCAGACCTATTATTAAAGGAAGTGATAAGATTGCATGGATTACCTAAGAGCATAGTTTCAGAAAGAGACACTAAGTTTGTTGGCTATTTTTGGAGAACACTTTGGAAGAAGATGAAGGTAGATTTGAATTTCAGTTCTAGTTTTCATCCATAGAATCATGAATAGACAAAAGTAGTTAACCAGAGTTTGGGAAACTTGTTGAGATGTTTAGTAGGAGATAAAACCAGAAGTTAGGATTTGGTCCTTGCACAAGAAGAGTTTTCCTATAACAATTCAGTGAATAGAAGTACCAGAAAAACACCTTTTGAGATTGTTACCAGAGTGCATCCTAAAGGAATAGTAGAATTGAGAGACACTAAGAGTGAAGACCAAAAAAGTTCAGAAGCAAAAGAATTTGCAGATCACATGGCAACATTGCACATTCAGGTTAGACAACATTTGAAAGACATGAATAGAAAATACAAGGAGAAGGAAGATGGGAAGAGGAGACATAAGGAATTTGAAGTTCACAATGAAGTGATGGTCTATTTGAGAAAAGAGAGATTCCCTATTGGAACTTATAATAAGTTGGAGATGAAGAAGTTTGGACCCTATAAGATCTTGAGAAAGTTCAGTTTTGGAAATGCATATGAGGTGGAGCTACCAGATAGTCTAAGTATTTCACCTATATTCAACATTGTAGATCTTCATGAGTAACATGAACCAAAATTCAATGAGGAAAATATTGTAAACTTGGAGAAACAACTTCCCTAGAAGGAACCAGATCAGATTGAAGAGATTTTGGATAGTAGGATTGGGCATAGTACATGTAGCAGTTAGTACAAAGAATATCTTGTGAAGTGGAAGAACAGACCAGTGGAAGATTCATCTTGGATTTCACAGGTAGAGGTAGACCGCCTTGGTTTTCCTCTAACCCTAGCAAAGTGAGAGGCTCACTTTGTTTATTAACCCTTGATGTCTGATGCAGGAGCATCCCCGATTCACAACAATATTGCATCAACCAAAAACATTTTTCTTTTCTGTAGTTTCTAGTTTTCCTTTCTGTGTGTCCCGGTTTTGGCACACAAGTTTTCTATGGAGTTGGATTCTTCTTTGATACTTGATCACCCTGATTTCATTCTAACTATATCTCATTTGGATCACTTTTTGGAAAGATGTCGCTATCGGTTTCCTTGATAGTTTCTTGTTACTGGTTGCCTGAGACCTATTTTGGTGATCTATCAGAACTCATTTTGATGCTTGCGGAGCCTTGGACTTTGATCTCGATGTTTCTTGGCATGTGGTCGACCTTTTGTGTTTCATCCTTTGGATTTTTTGGAGGCCGACCTCATTCATTTTTGCATGTTAGGGTTTTGATCCCTTTTGGGCTGACCTGATCCTTTGGATCGATATATATATATATATATATATATATATATATATATATATATATATATATATATGTATACATATATATATGTATACATATACATATATATATATATATGTATACATATATATATGTATACATATATATATATACATATATATATATATGTATACATATATATATATACATATATATATATGTATACATATATATATATGTATACATATATATGTATGTATACATATATATGTATGTATACATATATATGTATATATATATATATATATATATATTTGTAATCATGCTTTAGGATAGAAGGAATCAACTTAGAGAATAAGGAGGTATCAAATACATAGTTTATGCCTAGAAGATAGATCTTTCAATTCAAGGTCTCGGTGAGACCTATTCTACCAGGCCTATGTGCCAGTATGTTGTAACCCGGTTGTTATTGGTTGGATGTAATTGACTTGCATGCAATAAAATTATCTGTTCTTCATTGCCTCCATCATATATGTGTGTTTCCATTGTGTTAACTCATGCTGACTGGTTTGGATTGATCTCCTTGAGGTCCCTCCTCACTGGTGACTACTTCAAGAATGAAGAGATAGCTAGGCAAATTCAAGAGCTCCTAGATAAAGGGTTGGTGAGAAAGAGCCTTAGCCCATGTGCAATACCTACTGTTTTAGCCCCAAAGAAGGATGGGAAATGGAGGCTTTGTCCTTATTCTAGGGATATCAATAGGATAACCATCAGATATAGGTTTCCTATTCCAAGGATAGAGGACCTAATGGATTATTTAGGGGGAGCTACCTATTTCTCCAAGATTGACCTCAAAAGTGGGTACCATCAAATAAGGATAAGAGAGGGAGATGAATGGAAGACTACATTTAAAACCAATGAAGGGTTGTATGAGTGGCTTGTGATGTCTTTTGGTATTTTAAATTCCCCTAGCACCTTTATGAGACTAATGAATGAAGTGTTACAGGAGTTTATAGGAAAATTTGTGGTAGTCTACCTTGATGACATATTGGTGTTCAATAAGAGAAAGGAGGAGAACTTGAAATAGTTGGAGGTAGTCTTGAAGTGGCTGTAGGAGTAGAAGTTGATGATAAATTTAGAAAAGTGTGACTTCATGAAGCAAGAGTTGGTGTACTTAGGCTTTGTCATCTCTAAGGGTGACTTGAAGATGGATTCTTCCAAGGTAGAGGCTATTTTGAACTAGCCTACACCTAAGACAACTCAAGGGGTAAGAAGTTTTCATGGTTTGGCAACATTTTAGAGGAAATTCATTAGAAATTACAATGATATTTGTGCACCTATATTAGAAACCATCAAGGGTGGTGGTAAGGTGAAGTTTGTGTGGACCAAAGAAGCAGATAAGAGTTTTGAGTGTTTAAAATAGAAAGTTGCCAAGTACCTGTCCTAGTATTGCCTAATTTCAGTAAGGTCTTCACCATTGAATGTGGTGCAATTGGATTGGCTATAGGAGTCATATTGAGCCAAGAGGGGAGACCAGTGGCCTTTTTTAGTGAAAAACTAAATAAAGAAAAGAGGAAGTATTCGTCATATGATTTAGAGTTGTATGCCATGGTACACGCTCTAAAAAAGTGGAGGCATTACTTGCTTCCTAAGGAGTTTATTGTGTATACTAACAATAATGCTCTTAGTCTTTTGAATGGACAAGACAAGCTCAGTCATAGGCATATCAAATGGGTTGAAAGTCTTCAAGCATACACCTTCATCATCAAGCATAAGAAAGAGATAGCCAATAAGGTTGCAGATGCTCTAAGTAGGAGGGTGTTGATAGTCCAAGAAGTGCAGTTGCAGAGTATGGGTGTTGAAGCACTCAAATGAATGTATGAAGAGGATCAAGATTTCAAGGAAATATATAAGGTATGCTGTGAGTTTGCAAATGCTTTTCATGGAGAGTTTTCTAACTACACCTCACATGATGGTCTTTTGTTCAAGGGGTGTCAGTTATGCATCCCTAGGTGTTCAATGAGGGGTAATGTAGTAAAGGAGAAACATAGTGGTGGTTTAGGAGGTCAATTTGGGCTAAATAAGACTTTGGACCTAGTTAGGATATTTTACTTTTGGCCAAAGATGCTGACTGATATTAGAAAGTTTGTGGAGAGTTGCACTGTGTGTCAGAGAGAAAAGGGGGTCTCAACCAATGCAGGGATGTACCAACCTTTGCCTATACCAAGTAGACCATGGGAAAGCTTTAGTATGGACTTTTTTATGGGATTAATCAAGACAAAGATAGGTCATGTTAGTGTGTTTGTTGTGGTAGACAGGTTCAGTAAGATGGCTCACTTTATTCCTTGTAAAACCACAAATGATGCTAGCTATATTGCAAGATTATTTTTCAAAGAGATTGTTAGAATCCATGGGTTGCCTTTGAGTATTATATCTGACCAGGACAACAAGTTTGTAGGGAATTTTTGGAGAACCTCGTAGAAAAGGTTGGGTACAAATTTGCCTTTCAGCTCAACCCATCACCCTCAGACCGATGGCCAAACTGAGGTTGTGAATAGGTCATTGGGAAATCTTCTTAGGTGTTTGACAAAGGATTATGGCAGTAGTTGGGATGTAGTGATACCTCAGGCAGAGTATGCCTATAATGATTCAATAAATAGAAGTACAGGTCTGAGTCCTTTTGATATTCTGTATGGTAGTCATCCAAGAGGATTTTTTGAATTGAGAGATGTCGAGGGGTTGGACAAGAGGAGTGGACATGATGATGAATTTGTAGAGGCTATGAAAGAGGTGCACCAACAAGTTAGAGATACCTTACAACAGAAAAACCAGAAGGTTAAAGCAAGAGTGGATCAGAGAAGGAGAGATGTGTAGTACCAAGTGGGTGACATGGTCATGGTTCATCTTATCAAGGACAGGTTGCCCAAGGTAAGCCATAGAAAGTTGATGATGAGAAGGATTGGACCTTGTAAAATTTTGGATAAATATGGTCCTAATACTTACAAAATTTAACTCCCTGATAATATTTCTATTTCACCTATATTTAATGTGTCTGATCTAACATTGTATAGGAGTCCTACTACAGAAAAATGTGCAAGTGAATCTGTTCAAGGAAATGAAGAATGGATAAAGGACTTACCACCTAAGGAGCCACCTAAGATGAAATACATTCTGGATAGCAGGGAAGCCAAGAAAACAAGGCACAAGACCTATTTTGAGCACTTAGTTAAATGGTAGGGCCTTGATGACTTAGAAACTACCTGGATGCTAGAGGAAGATATCAAAAAGACAGGTGGTGATTTGCAACAGTTGGTCTTTAAGAGGACTTGAGACAATTTCACCTGAGGAGTATGGTGCATGAACACCTACCTAGGAAGACATGAACCAAGAACAAAATGATTTTCTACTAGCCTAGAAGGAATGTAATAAGACCCTGTGGGTCCTTTTTTTGTAATTCAATGTCCTAAGAGTGTGACAAGTTTGTCCATGTTTGAGTCAAATTGTCATCTAGGGTCTAGTAGAGCAAATTGAGTTAATAAGGGTCACAATGGTATAAATTGAGGGATCAAGTGACCACAAGTCTATTTGAGTCATTTTTTATGTTTTAGAATTAGATGTAATTATTTTGGGGGACTATGATAGTTTAGAGCCTAAGCTGGTTGAATTATGCAAAAGTTGTCATATTGTCAATTTGTTGTCATGACAATTTTGCACTTTTTTGTAAGTTGTGATTCTCCAACGGTCAGTTTAGTTTGAAAAACAGTTGGAGGAGGTTGTGGTCATTTAGGAGATAATTTTAAAGTCCCAAAAAACTGAAGGATGTATGTTGGTTTATTTGGAAAGGAAATTGAACCATCAAAAACTATTGGAAATTCAAAAAATCGTCTAATTTTTGTTGATTGCATACTGAAGGTGGATTAGCAAGAATGCTCATGGAATAGTTCTTGTAACTAGATCATTTTAATTTTATTTTGGTTTTAGTGTGAAGTCTGAAAGTGATCATTGCCACATTCTAAAAGCAAATCTCTACCGGGTAGCCCAAAACCTTTAAACCCTTGGGGTTTAACTACAATAATGGGTTTGTGAGCCTTAGAGGTTGGTTGGTTCAAGGTTATCCTTCCAGTCTATTGCCTCCTCATCACTTAGCAATGTGTCCTAGTTTGTTACAATGATAACATGCCATTCCAAATACTCTCCATGGTCTTGTATTGCCTCTACCTGTCCTTCTTTTATAGTTCATTGCCACATGTCCATAATTGTTGTAGATTGAACAAATCACATTAACTCTTCTCTCCATCTCATAGGGACTAGACTAGTTAACATAGGGTATTTTCTAGTTAGTGCTTCTCCGGTCATTGGAATTCCTTCTCCAATCACCAACGAATCTTGGATTCATATGAGGTGTTGGATTATTATCTCCATACCTGCATTCGATAGATCTATGCCCATACATGTTGCCTATATAATAGTAACTAGTATTAGCATCAGATCTACTTCTACAAACATTAGCAGTATGTCATGGTTTATGACATTTAAAACAAATAGGTTTGTAAGCTTTCTTATCGATAAGTTTTTGAGCCTTAGGGGTTGTTTTACCTCCATGCATGTTGCTCTTGGTACCAGAAGGTTCTCCTTGATCAAATGTATTGTATCCTAACCCATATGTATCACCATTCATCTTCTGAGATTGGATCTATTCATACAACATGGTAGAACTCTTGTTTAATTTTGCAAGCTTCTCATTAGCTTTTGCAAGCTCTTTAGTAAGATCTTCATTATGCTTCACAACAGTCTCTCTAAGAGACATTTCCATATCAAGATCTACTTTGATTTCTTCTTTATCTTCTTTCTCCTCATGCTAGTGTGCATATACATTGCCATTCTCCCAGTTTATCTTAAAGATCTCATGATCTTTCTCTTTGATCTTGTCTTCAGCTACCCTCCTATCTTCAAGTTCTTGACTCATCTAGATTATTAGGGCTTCAAGCTCTCTCTTCGGGTTAGTTTTCTCACCATTTAGTTTCTCCACTTCCTCAACCAATGCATCTATGTTTTCTCCATCATATGAGTTTCTTTTATTGATCTCCAACAATTGTTTGGTTAGTTCTTTCCTTTTAGCTAGTGATGTCTTATACTTGCCTCTTAGGGTTTCTAGGCCTTCCTTGGTTTCTGCAAGTTCCCTAGCCATCTCTCTATAACTCATTCCTTCCCCCATATTTGCCTTAGGATTAAAGAACCCTTCCAAGAAATTAAGCCTTAAGGAACTTAGGCTCTGATAGAAATTGATGAACCTATAAGGCACTGAGAGGGAGGGGATGAATCAGTGTAACTAAAAACAATACAAATTTGATTATCAATTTCACCAACTTAAAACTCATTAGGCATATAAGAAATCACAACAAGTAAGAAATCACCACATAAAGTATAAACAATATGACATAAGAGGTTATACATGGAAAACCTAGATGGTAAAAACCACAGTGGGAGTTCATGCCCACCAAGATCCGCTATCTGCAGTATAGAGATCTGAGTGGTTAAGGTCTACAACACCTAGTTAGGAGCACACCCTGTTAGAAGTGTCTAAGCCCAGAAAAGAGATATACAATAAGGTATGTAAGGACCAACCCTGTTAGGAGCTACCCATGTTACTAGAATTTGCAAACACAAGTTAATGTGTCACCTGGTTAGAGGATTTAATGATCAGACTTGTTAAGATCTGACTACACCGTGTTAGGAGTGACCTTGTGAGAGGATTCTCTTACTCCAACTGTTAGGGAGACAATAAGTTAAAATGATCTCAGTATAACACCATCAATGTCTGATAAGATCCACTTCAGAAATTACAACATCACATATACTTCATCTCATAACTCCACTGATCACTGCACTATTAGAAAGATGAAATTTCCTAATGATTTCTTACACATTCAAGCTCATACTCATACACGCCTTCATACCTCATAACACATCTTAAAAACATCATTAGGTTGGCTTGAACCTTGGAGAAATTCCCTAGGTTCAATGAATCTAGACAAACTTGCATTGCACACCTTACTTATGTCAGCCACCGACATAACAAATCAAATTTTGTGTTGTTTTACTGATCTTAGTGATTCTTATCACTATTGGTTAAGTCTCTATCAGTGTAACTATTTTGACAATCAAATCTCATTCACTTGATCAAATCACCACATACGATCACAAAAATAACTTCATCTACTAGTCTTATTTTCTGCTACAAAACCGCATCATCCCATTCTTCATAAATTTCCTTTACCAGTTATCAGAATATATTCTATCTGTCTTTTACTAGTTAAAGTCCTAATTACCAGTTCTGATAAAAACTATCATTGTTTACCAGTTAAGCCTTACCAGTTGAACTGTAGGACTTAGATGACTCTAGAAACATTGTTGCCATTAATGACAACATAAAATATAGTCACCATACAACAATCTAATATCTTTACAAATCAAACATGTACTGGTTGCATCAAGCAACCAAACAATTACTAGTTCACATCAAATGGTCAAATACCAATAGACAAAACCCTATATAGCCACCCAAACACCATTTTTTTCAAGTTGCAAGTGAAAGTGTAGAAATCCGACAGATGCGCGATCTCCAAGAAAGTTAGACTGTAAGTACAGATCCATATCTTGAAGGAGGTCCCAATTCCCTGGGATTGAAGTACCCAGTGCCTTGGTCCTCTACATTTTGGTTCTTTCTTTAGCAGTTCATTGTCTCAAGACTCCAGGTTGTAGATTCTAGAAGATCATCTTGGTACAATGATAGAGACTAAAGCGCCCAGTGCCCTAGTCTGGCTCAATTTAGCTCAATTTCTAGTGACAAGTGCACATCTGAATTGCATTACTTGCTCTATAATCTATACCTTAGTTTAAGTTTTTCATTTCATGTTACTTTAGTTCATGCTACAACTGTTAGGGAGACAAGAAGTTCAAATGATATCAGTATAACACCATTAGTGTCTAATAAGATCCTCTTAAAAATATTACAACATCACATATAATTCATCTCATAACTTCTCTGATCATCGCACTATCAGAAAGATAAAATTTGCTAATTATTTCTTATACATTCAAGCTCATACTCATACACACCTTCATACGTCATCACACATCTTAAAAACATCATTAGGTTGGCTAAAACCTTGGAACAATTCCCTAGGTTTAATGAATCTAGATAAACTTGCATTGCACGCCTTACTTATGTTGGCCACTAACATAACAAATCAAATTCCATGTCATTTTACCGATCTCAGTGATTCTCATTGATACTAGTTAATTATCTATCAATGTAACTATAGACACCCAAAAATGGTCAACGCTTGCGAAGTCATACTTTAACAATTGCGCATTGCCTCATTTTAGGTTTTTGCGTCGCATTAACATTTCTCCTATGTCACGCACTTGGTCTTTATCATTTGCGAGCATCGAGTCTTTCTTCTACATTCTCCAGTTGTCTCGCTTTCGAATTTGGTCTTGTCGACAACAACATTCAGTCATGATTTTGGTCGATCTTTGTCCTTGTCAATCTTGTCATATTGTGATCGATTCGTCATCGATCCTTGTCCTTTTCAATCATGTCAATTTGGTCAATTTGTCATTAATTTTTGTCAACCAATTTCAATCAAATCATTTATCAATCGAATCATTTTATCACATTGGTCATTTATCAATCCAAAATCAAATCGAATTGAGTCAATTATCTTTCAAGACCTAATTCATCTTCTAGGGTTTCGTGATTTAATCATTTAACCTTGTGTGTGTCATTTCTTCCTTTAGGATTAATAAATTGTTTATTTATCCTAAGTCTTCTCATTACAATTAAATGTTCATTTAATTGGCTAATTATTCCTCTTGTGAATTAATTAATAAATGAAAGATTATTAATTAATTTACCTAATTTTCTCATTTTCATTATTTCCTAATTTCTAATTTCCACCTAATTAACTTGTCTTTAGTGCTCCCTATTTTTGTGCTTCATGCGTCATACTCTTGGCATAGCAAGATGTCATAGGGTTCTAGTCATCTAAGTTTTGCATTGGCAATATGTCATAATTCATGAAGGTGTCATAACCTTCCTCTTTCCACTCAATTGTGCCATTTTCGAAATCAATTGCCAAAATATCAATGTCATGCTAATCTTGTCTTTTCTCTAATTTCTCTATAAATTGGATGATTTTCTTCAATCAAATCCCTTAATCCTTAATAACCCTTCGAATCCTTCATGAATCCGAATTTTCTATCAAACTACCGAACTTACGCTTCTAGTACTCTTGAGCTTTTCATCAATCTTGCTTTCAATTGTATGAGCACTTGTAGGTGAGATCCACAAACCCATTGAAGAGGAAAGAACAACAATGGAGCCGCATGGAAGAAGTATTCAACTCTACATCTGGTTTGCATAATTTTACTCTTGAATGCTTTGTTTTCATACCTCTATTGAATGTGCTTAGAATTAGGTTCATTTCAATGAGTGTTCTTTTGATTGTGATATCATGTCTAGTGTTTTGATTTACCTATCTTTTGATGAATCCTAATTCCGATGCTACAGTAACTATTATGTCAATCAAATCTTGTTTACTTGATCGAATCACCACATACGGTCATGAACATAACTTCATTTAAGATCTTAGTTCAAATGATCTCAGTATAACACCATCAGTGTCTGATAAGATCTGCTTTAGAACATTACGACATCACATATATTTCCTCTTAGAATTCCTTTGATCATCACACTATCAGAAAGGTGAAATTCACTAATGATTTCTTACACATTCAAGCTCATACTCATACATGCCTTCATACCTCATCACACATCTTAAAAACATCATTAGGTCGGCTAGAACCTTGGAACAATTCCCTAGGTTCAATGAATCTAAACAAACTTACATTGCATGCCTTACTCATGTCGACCACTGACATAACAAATTAAATTATATGTCGTTTTACCGATGTTAGTGATTCTCATCACTACTAGTTAATTTTCTATCACCGTAACTATTATGTCAATCAAATCTCATTTACCTGGTTAGATCACCACATATGGTCACAAACATAACTTCATCTACCAGTCTTCTTTGGTTCTTCAAAACCGCATCATCCCATTCTTCATAAATTTCTTGTATCGGTTGTCAAAATATTATTTTGTCTGTCTTTTACCGGTTCTGATAAAAATTGTCTCTACTTACTGATTAAGCCTTACCAGTTAAACTGTAGGACTCAAATGACTGTAGAAACATAGTTCCCATCAATGAAAATATACAACATAGTCATCATACAACAATGTAATCTCTTTACAAATCAAACATGTATCAGTGGCATCAAGAAAACAAACAATTACTAGTTCAGATTAAATGATCAAATGGCAACAAGCAAAATCCTATATAGCCATCCAAACACCATTTTTTTCAAGTTGCAAGTTCAAGTATATAAATTGTTAGATTTAGTGATAGTTCCAAAGACACTGAGAGTGGGGGGGGGGGGGGGTGAATCAGTGTCTAACCGGTTGGATGAATATTTAAACTTATTTATAACTTTGCAATCCAAAATAGTGTACCGGTAAACAAGAATTAATGCAGTAAACACAAATAACAGAGACAACATAGAAACACACCATAACACAAGATATTTTAATGAGGAAACCTGATGTGGGAAAACACTTGGTGGGATTTGTGACCCATAATATTTACTCACTGGCGAATGAATAAATACTACTTACAATAAGGGCCTGCACATGTAGAAAGGCCAACTTCCTAGAGCGCACTGCTCAAATGAGTCTCACTAACTACAATATGGATAATTAAATCCAATATAATGTACTTCTCAAAATAGCATCTCAAATGCCTGGTTTAGTACTGGTTTAAGCTCAGTTAGATACCTTAACCAAAACCTTCACTATCCACTATATCACCTTATACAATAATTACATTCTACCATTACTACCTCTTCTACCTCTTCCAAAATGACCTATGAGATCTCATACATAAATGAGTCTATACAATATACCAAGTCGACTTACAAATACTTAATTACATTTACAAAACAATTCACATAAACAAAAAATTATCCCATGTCGGCCTGAGTGCCAGTATACTTCATTTCCGGTGTAAACTAGAAGCTGGTCAAAGTGCCTACTGGTGCCTGTCGGTGTATGATAAATGTGATGCTGATGCATGTGTAGAAACCTATTTCCAGTTGGTTGCCAGTTGGTTTCCATCAATGAAAACATCAACTATTCTCATTAGAGTGTAGAATGCCAACAATCTCCCCCTTTGGCATTGATGGCAACTCTCTTGAGAAAAATCCAAAACTGCTATCCAAAAGGATGTGCTCCCCCTGAGAAAGTGATGTCCTTTCTGCATTTATTTTCTCCGAACTACTCCTTATTTTTCTCTATACTACTACTCCCCCTTTGACATCAATGACAAAGGATGTCAAAAAGAATCAAAAAATGCAAAAATTCTACCTCATCATCTGTAACCGGTTGGTTACAATCTGAAAAATGTCTTCCAACATTAGATTTAGGTTCTCCATGAATTTGTTGTGGTCAGAGAGAATGGTCTCAGTCTGCTAGATCATGTCGGTTAAATAGTGCATTTGCTGCTCCGGTGATCATTCTCCTTGAACTATTGCCTTAGATAATTCAACCCATTGAGTAATGAGACTATCCAATTTTGGACCAAGTTTACTTTTGAGTTCCTGGGCTTTAGACCTTATCCTTGCCTTTTCTTTCTCAAATTTCTCTAACTTTTCTTCGAAAACCGCCATTTCCTACTCAAAAACTAAGATAAGTCCCGAGGAACCTATCAAATTATCTGTAATATCATCGATTTCTTTCCATGTCTTCTTGATTTCCTCATCTATATCATCTGTCAAACAGTGAGGTTTACATGCTTCTCTATATAGCTCCTTATATTCCAAAATTGTAGAATTAAGTACCAGTAAAAGTGTGTCCAAGTGATCAGTACAATTATTTATAGTGTTCTCAAAGAATGTATTTTCTCTTTATCAACTCTCTCCTTAATGGTATCCTCATTCACCTTTTCCAGAGTTAGAACATTTTTAGCAATAAATTTGGACAATGTGTCCAATTTACTTAAAGAATCATTAATGTGATCTATCTTACAGGTACATGCAATCATTTTTAAGATAGGTAATGTGTTATCAATAGCCTTAAATGCTAAGGCATTGAAATTTGTTATCCTCTTGATAGAATCCAAAATAACATCTATGATGTTAGTCGGTCTAAATTCTCCTGTTGATGTGCTAGATTCTCCAACTACCTTTGATGGTTTCTTAGTTTGTACAAGTGCCTCTGCAGCTATCGGTTTCCTTGATTCATGTTGCTCTCTGTCAGTTGTCTTATCCTCTATAGGTTTCTTAGTTTTTGGTTGCTCTGATTGAGTCGGTATCTCAGTGTTCTGAGAGTCTTCAGTGTGTGCCAATTTCTTAGAGATCTTTATATTTTCATTATCAGCTGCCTATTCCTTCTCTACAACAATGTTTATATCTTGTGTATCTACATTCATTGTGAAAAGTATTTTAGACTCTGGATTAGTATCATCATGAGTTATACCTTCGGTAGCCATATCCGATGGATTAGCTATGTGTACTGGAGGGGTATCCTGAGGTGGCGGTGGAAGATTTTCTATAATATTTATAGTAGGAATACCACTAACTTTACCTTTTCCCTTATCTTTTTGATATACCTTGAATGTCTTGTCCATTTTTTATCTTTTTCTTTCCTCTTTCTTTTCCTTCTCAACAAAAAATATATCCCAGCTGTTTGCAGTCTCATCTGCAATTTCCTTAACCCTTCCAACCATCAGGCTTACTTGTTGTTGTCCACTGACAAATACTGACTAGCCAGCTTCAGATATAAGCTCAATTATCTCTTCCTTAGAGTTTACTGGATGTACAACCAAAAGTACTTCAACTTTCAGTTTCTTGTCAAGTTCCATCACTGATAGTCATTTAGCCTCAAGTCTTAGATAGAGATCATTAGGTAAAACATCCACAACCTCAATCAAACCTTTCTTGTAAATATTCAAATGTAGAATAATGCTTTCTTCAATAGTTTCTTTGTCAGAATCTTTAAAATAATGATACTATTTATTTACATTTACCAGATTACCTTCTTGTGTTATTTCATTCAGTAGATCATCCAGTGTAGGGGTAACTGGTGTCTGTTTCTTCTTTGGTGTAAGCTTCTTCTATGATTCCCTAACTTCTTGTTGTTTCTTTCTTTATGTTTTGGTTTTCTTAGGAGGAGGAGAAGGTACCGGTGGGGTTTTCCTTTTTCTTTCCACTCTCTTAAACTCAACATCCTTGCCACTATCAATATCAAAATATGTCACAACTAGTGAAACATGTGATTCTGGTTGCAGTCCTTTAAGCTCACTAGCTGATATACCACTAATATTCATGACATTTTCCTTAATTTCACTGGCCTTCTTAGAGGCATCTCTGATAAACTTGTCCCTTTTCTTCCTTTCTTTCTACATAGATACATTACTTGCAATAGTTTCAACATTACCAAATATTCCTTCAGATGGCTCCCTAGGTGTATCAAGTAGGGCTTTTGCATATGTTTCCAAAATAGGTAGGTCTACCTCATAACCCATCTCAATAACCCAAATGGTTCTAGGGCTTACTGCTTCCATCCAAGTCTCATCTCTTTTAATAACAAAACAAATTTGTTTGTCATACTTATTAGCTATGCTATGTGGTAACCTCTCTCTTGCTCTCATTTTAGTTTGAAAAGATTTAAAGTAATCTGCAATGTTCTTATCACAGTCAGTGCCCATACTAGTGAAAGATTTATGCATTTGTTTTCCTCCTGCAATGTCATAACCAAAATCTTTGCGACCTATGTTGGGTATCTCTTTAATAAAGTATAGCATTAATCATACTAGTAGGTTCCCAAAATGGAAAGTGCCTTTCTTCTTCTTCAAATTGTTAGACAATTAATCTTTAAGCCATTCACAAACATCAATCTTAGCATTATTGTTCACCATCTCATATGCATCGTGAATACAAAGGCTAGAAACCAAATTCAGTCTATTAGCATGTGTTGCTTTATATCCAAGTATCATACTTACATATCTCACATTTATATCCTTAACATCATGACTCTAAGTGGTTTGCTATCAAATGTGGCTCCGGTTAAGCTTGTCACACTCTTGTTAGGTATTTTATTGGTTTTATCAGGTCCACTACCGGTTGAAGGTAAACCAGTAACTGCCTTAATTGCTTCCTTGGTTATCTTGCAAACAGACTATAACTACATGAACTCTCCATGGACTCTGCCCAATACAAGTCTTACGACTTCCTTTGGAAATTTGGGAATGTTTAGTATTTCTACAAAGCCTGTCTTCCACAATCTTATGTTTAGGTTTAATCACACCTTGTTCATTGGTAATAACATTATTAAACATTTTCTTCAAATCCTTAGTTCCTAGGTCTTATATGTTGCAATGGATGTAGATTCTAGTGTCTTCAGCAAATGCGACACCCTTCAAAATTTTTGAAAAAGCTCCGACAGAATCATCCTGCTTTGCAATCTCGGGGATAATCTTAAACATGGGTCTAGTGCATTTGATGTTTTCAACAATGATAGGTTTTGCAATAAACTCAAGAACATAAGATGAAGTTGCCATTTTGATAAATACCTTTTAACTTGAAATTCTCTGAATATCTGAAAATCACTTCCCTGCTTCACCTTAGAATGCCCTTGCTCAATTTCGTGCTCTCTGAATGCTTGAATGCTTGGTGAGTCAAAATGAGGGTTTTCCAGTGCTTTATATCCAAAAAGGTTATTTAAAACCGCATTAAATGCTCACCGGTTAAGTGAAAACTTAACATATCTATTGGTAAAGAAAAAATGTGTCTTCTTCCCATCAACCAAGGGTAAAATGCATGATTTTCAGTTTGTTGCAATACCCCCTAAGGATTATTCCTCAATTGGATGAAGAATATCCTACCAGTGGAGGGTTACTCTATTCTACTAGTGTAGAGATAGATTCATCAACTTTTTGATCTTCGTTCTTAATCCATTGTTTTGAAAATTCTTTATTTATTTCATTTACCTTTTCTTTTCCCTTCACACTAGATCCTTTATTCTTCATCGGTATAGTCTTGCTTCTACAAAATTTTGCAATATGCCCAATCTTGTTACATGCATAACAAGTTACATTATTCTTGTGAATAGCCTTTCCATATCATTGACTAGTTTGTGTTCTTCATTGATTAGATAAATGCCCAAATCTACCACAAACATAGCATTTCATATTCATTCTGCAATTCTCTGAATTGTGACCAACTTTATTGCATTTGGATCATTGATCGGTGGGTAAGTTTGTATTTTGACTATTTCTAAATCTGCACTGATTTTCTCTATGACCAAATTTATTGCAATTGAAACATTTCCCATTGAATTTATAAGAATTAGGTTGTCGTATCGGTTTACTATGATCTTGATTGTTTGCAGTTCCGAAACTTTCTCCATGCTCAAATCCAAGTCCAATTGTATCTCCATAAGGTTTTTGTCTTTTCAGCATGTCATCAAGTCTTTCTAAACTTTTCTTGAATTTGTCTTTGTGTTCATTTGCAGTGATCAACTCATTTTCAAGAATTCCAACTTGTCTCATAAGCTCTGATGAATACTAAGAGGGGGGGGGTGAATTAGTATGCCAAAAAATATTGTAAGCAAACTTTTAAACAGTTTAGTAGATAACCAGTGCAACGGATTCACTAATAAACTGGTTAAGATAAATGCAAACCAAATATCAAACAAAGTATTCACCCACAAAAGAACAATCACCATAACACAAGATATTTGACATGGAAACCCAAATGGGAAAAACCACAGTGAGAAGAAACTCACAAGTATCTACAGAATAGTAACCAGACTAGTTAAGGTTAGACCGGTTAAGGTCATACAATGTTCTTCACCAGAACAGATCCTATTAGGAATCTAGATCTCTGTTAGGAGATAAGTCCTATTAAAGACTACCTTGTTAAAGGATTTCAGATCCACAGTTGTGAACCACCTTGTTAGAGGATTTACAAAGGCTTTGCTGGGCCTACTTGGTTAAGGGTTACAGACTTGTCGAAGATATTAGTAATCAACAAGTGAATGATCTAGATGCTAGCACAATATGCTTAATTATATCTTTGACAACTCCTTGTTAATGAATTTCAGTATTACATCAGTCTTCAATGTCTCCACACTCTATCTCTTCACACAAACCTAATCTTCTCTTCAATGATCATACATAACCTTTTCTATTCTACATCTCACATATACAAACCCTAGACATGATGTCCTTATAAAGGAATCTGATTTCATGTCATTTCAATAGAATTAGACTACAGGTTCCTAGGTACAGTGCATCTAGACACATTTGGTAAGACGACACAAACACACCACCAAAGTGTCGGTGGATGATAATTCATCACACATTAAAGTAACATCGGTTGGTAACTCATCACAAATATATACTGATTAATACAATATACCGATTACCAGTTGTCAAAAATGAAGACTGGAAGATCGTAGTGTTCTAATCAAAAGTTAACTACCACTTGGGTCCTTCGTACAACTTGAGATCCTCAAACCACTTGGGGTCTTAATACCGCTTGGGATCTTTAGTCAATCTGTGACGAGTAAACCATCTTCTGCAAAATACCGATAGTCTAAAGACTATTCATTGAATAATACACAAAACTGATTGGAACAATTACCGGTTGAGCATAACTCATACATCAAGAAAGTGTGTGTCCATCAATGACAATCAAAACATCATCAAAATGCCAACAATCTCCCCCTTTGGCATTGATGGCAACAATTAGGAAAATTTTGACATCTAAGTGCTTTTACAACAATAACACAAAAGATGTTATCTTCAAAATTACTCCCCCTAAGCATATACACTACCCTTTTGCAAAAATTACAAGTAAGTGCATTCACCAAAATTTTAATGTACGCTACGCCCCCTTTGCCAACAATGACAAAGTAATGCAAAACTATCCTTTTTATAATATAGCACAGAGTAGATGTTCATGATAATAAGGAATGAAATTTCTCAAAAATAGATTTAAAGTTCTGCACAAAAATCTCCATGTCCAATTTCCATGACTCAAGTAGGAAGGTGGCAATCTCACTTTCAGTCTTCATCTATAATTCCAGTTCTTCCATTGCATCGATGGTACTCATCTCTTGAGTTATTGTGATGGCTTCCATGTTGAGAAAACATCTTTGAAGAGCCTGCAGTTTAGGTAATAGGAGCAGTTGAAGCTCCTACAGATCTTGAGTTTGGTTGTTGATTTCTAGGTCCATCTTGGTAGTCTGACGCTGAAAATGATGAACAAATTGTCCATAGGCAGTGAATAAATCATAGGGCATCTTGAAGTTGCTGATATATTCCTGTAACTTCGAATGGATTTGAGCTTTCTGTTTGAGTACATCTTCACAAAATAGACGGGATTGGCAGATTTTACTCAAAAGTAATTTACCCTCACCAATAGAAACACTGATATTATCCTTCCACTTTAGTAGTTGTGTCCTGAGTTCATTCATTTGCTTGACTAAGGCAATATTGAGTGCCTTTTCATGGTTCTTTCTTGTAGTTGCTTGAGAAACATCTTCCAAGCATTGTACCTGGTTCTCTACTATGATACAAAGAAGTTTGAGCTTGCATAGAGAGGAGTTGGTATTGGGGAGGTTAGTACTGAGAATTAGACTGGTAAGGGTGTCAACTGTAATTTGTATGACATCTTGTTGTTTCTTCTTCCATAATTTTTCCAGTCTCTCTTGTGCAAGTTTGATGCCTCGAAGTAGCTCAGACTCATCTATTGATTGAGTTAGACATGCAAGAGTTAGATCAATAGGACTGGTGGAATCAACCTGCTTGGTTTGATCACCGATTGCCTTAGGAGTCTGCCCTCCTTCTTTAGTCTTGATCTCCGCTTGTTTTCTCTTCTCTACTTCCTTCTCCTCTTCCGCTCTTTTCTTTTCTTCTTATTTCTTCTTCTCTGACTCTTTCTTTTTCTCCTCTTCTTGTTTCTTCTCCATTTCTTCCTTCTTCTTATCCTCTTCCTGCTTTTTCTTCTCTTCCTCCTTCTTCCTTTCTTCTTCCTTCCTCTTGTCTTCTTCTTTCTTCTTCTCTTCTTCTTTTCTCTTATCTTCTTCTCTCTTCTTCTCTTCTTCTTTTCTCTTATCTTCTTCTTACTTTTTCTTATCCTCCTTTCTCTTGTTTTCTTCTTGCCTTGCTTTTTCCTCTTGTTCTTTCTCTGCTTTCTCTTTGTCCTATTTCTCTTTCTCAGATTTTTCTTTGTCAGGAGTGACATCCTCATTATCTAATGCATCAACATCAATAGGGTCAATTTGTTCTATCACTCTTTCACCTTGACTGTCAAATACCTCATCTGATTTTCCTAAGGATAGGTCAAGTTCTTGATCAACCTTCCTAGTGGCTTTAGATATTTGGTGTACTTTGACAACATCTTTAACATGTATGTGTGTATCCTTTTCTACTTCAGAAGTTTTACCTTCTAGTAATCTGAGTCGCCTCCTTCTCATAAAGAAGATGCCTTTGTTCTTATCCGTAATTTCAAATAACTCAGAATTTAAGGCATTAGGAAAGTAATGTGCAAACATTTTCTCCCTGATCTCTTGTTCTCTTTCAATGGCAATGCACCATTTATTATCCAAAGAATTATACAAAGAATTTGGAGTAACAAATTTAATCTCAGAAGGTGGCCTAACATAAATACATAAATATTTAATGACCTCCTATTGTACCTCCTCTTTCTCGCTATCATTAAAGTCATCAAGCACTTTCCTTCTAATATTATTTATTGTCCTTTGACAATGTGTCATTGGTTTATAAGAAGTAATATCTATATTTACCAGTGCAGAAGTTGCTGGTACATTACCAGTAGACTTCGGATTTTTGCTTGATTGCCTTGGCTTCTTTGTTTCAACCTTCGGTTCAGTGTCCTCTGACTTCGGTGAGTGATTCCTTGATTTCCACTTCCCCTCGAATACTTTTGATGGAATAATCTTAGATTTATTTTTGGTTGGTGATCACTTGGTCACTTTCAAACTAGCAGATGTAACCGGTACAGATACTGATGGCACTACTTTGCCCTTTTTTGCTTTGGTTCCTCAATCAGTGTGACCCTCTCCAAGTAGGTACCGGTTCTTTTCTTCTTTGCATCCAATGGTGAGGCAAGTAGGGTAGAGGCATACCCGATCAATATGTCATTCAGCACTTCATACCCCATAGGGCCAACTACTTCCTTTCTAGGTTCCACATCTTCCATTATGCAGTCATCTGTCCTTATTGTGAAGCAGATGCCATTTTCATACTTCTACACAATATCACCAAATATCCTCATTCTTTGGTTCATCTTTAGTCTGAATTTGTCAAAATACTTATTTAGAACCTCAGGATATGTAGTTCCCACTGCTTGTAGACTCTCCTTAATTTGTCTGGAAACCGGTAGGTCAGTGGACCATTGAACATCACCGACTCCAGGGAAATAACCTTGAAAATAGAAGAATAGACTGACTAGAAGTTGGCCAAACTTGAACCTCAATGATTTGTCCGGTTTGATGGATTTCAGATTCACCAACAATTTCTTCTATAAGGAGGTACATAGGTCATATTTAGTATCTTCCTTGATCATCCTATAAGTAGCATTCACCATAGCAGCAGGGACAAAATTCATTCTGCTGGCATAAAATATCCTATAACCAATCACCATGCAAGTATATTTTACCAGATCATCAAAAATAGTGTTGACGGTCATTGCCTGTTGGTCACTCACAGAACCGGTGAGCTGTGTCATTTTAGTTTTGGTGGCCTTTTGTAGAACTGGTACTTCTCCAACATTGCAGAATTTGGTGATGACATGAATCGCTTTCAGTGTGATGTCATGGGTCTGCTCGAGATACATCTTGTCACCATGCACTCTGCTGAGGATAATGTGAATATGTTCTTCTGTAAATTCTTCCAGAAAGTATACTGCATTGTGTAGTTTCATCTTCTCGAGGATGTTATACTCTGGTTTGATCTTCTTGTAATCTCCACATAATAGACTTAGCTAGCAATGAATTACTAGGGATCCTAGGTCTTCCAACTTACAGTCTATATACCCTGAAATATCTCCCTCGATAATGACTCCGGTGGGAATTTGAGATAGGGTATTATATCTCATTTTATTTTGAAGATTCTCAGGTGTATCTTTTGGTGCACTAGAACTAGAATGCGATGCAGAAGCCATAACCAAATGATAAGAAAGAATTTTTGGAAAATACCTTCACAATCTGAAATTTAGGTTTTCCAATATCGCACATAGTACACCACTTCAGTTGCTAGTTCACCGCTTAGAGTTATTCATTGATTTCTTGAAGATGATTGCAAGATTTTGCACATGATTTCTCCAAATGCTAAACAAATTTCTCTAGTTTCTCTGCTCTTCAAGATTCTTCTTTTGTAAACAGATAAGTGAAAATAATGACGAAAACCCCTTTTAAACAAAATCTCACCAACCATAATAAATGCATCACTGCTAGGGTACAAACCCTAATTTTTCCTTTTATCACTTTATATCTCCTACCGACTGAAAGGTAACATATAGTGGTAAAGGTCTTTACCAATATAACTCGAGGGTTCAAAATATTTCCCTGATATGTTCCTCCTAATCTTTTCTAAAGCTCAATTTGCCAGTTCAGAGACTTCCACACTAGGTGCAGAAGCAGGTTCATCATGTGACTCTTCTTCTGATTTCTTTTTCCAAGTTTTATTTATTTCCATTTGAACATTTCAACATCAATCTTCCCTTATGGAGTGATCGGTATATCACCCAATAGGTTCTTTCTTAGTCTACAAGTTCTGGAAGTGTGTCCTAGTTTGTTGCAATGATAGTATACCATTCTAGGTGTTCTTCATGGTCCGTTATTCATACTTACATTCTTCCTTTTGCATGTTGTAGTAGTGTGACTGCTACCACGACAGATCAAACAAGTTGCTTTCCAACTAGTTGCCGCTTGATAAATGACTAACCAATGGTCATAGGTATTGTACCGGTTGGGCTTTCGGTTCACAAGAAGTTCCAGAATAACTCCTTGAGTCCTTGGAGAATATCTCCTAGTGTTGTGCAAAACCGACCTACATTCAAATGCTCTATGGCCAAACTTTTTGCATGCATAATAGTTTCCATTGACTATATTGGATCTAGGCATATTGTTTTGAAAATAAGGAAAATTGTTATAGGCCTTGCTTCTACACACATTGTGTTGGTATTTTGGATATGTTGATATGGTTTTGTCATTGATGTCAACACCTATTAACACTTATCAATTCTAGTCAGCCTGCTGGCACTTGGAGAATCGACAATGTTCACCGGCAAGCAAGTGACTTATGCATAGTCACCGGTATCTGGTACATCGATAGGATATATTATTCATCGGCACTTGGAATGACATGGAAAATACTTGGTTATGTCTAAGACATCGTTTGGACACTTTGTCTTGGAGATTTGTTCATTAGTATATTCATGTTTTCATATTTGTTGTTACCGGCAAATAGGTCCAAGATAAGCACCGACAGACTTATCTATTTCAAATCAACATGACACGCTATGATGATGATTTAATATTGTTGTAAATGCATTAAGCCGACATGTTGAATCAGATATTTCATCGGTTATTGTTTTACTTGTAAATTGTTTTATTGTAATATCTTTTAGAGCCGACCTACTAAAATTGGTCTTAGGTTATGGTATAAATGTAAAATCTCATTTGTGAGATCGGGATGTGAATGTGAAAAGGATTGTAATTTGGTATATGTGAGAATAAGCAGAGCTATACACGTAGAAATCATTTGAAGGTTGAAGGAAGGTTTTGTGAAGGCATATCAGAACTAAACCGGTACTGAATCCAGCATATGAAGATGCTATTTTGAGAAATATATCATTATTGGATTTAACCATCCAATTGTAGTCAGTGTGACTCCTATTTGTGTTTGAGTAGTGAGCTCTAGGTGCTTGGCCTTTCTGCATGTGCACACGCCATTTGTATACACATACTATATGCAGTAGTATCATCTGATTGTGGGTAAGGTTTCCCACCATGGTTTTTCTTCTTACAGGGTTTCCACGTACAAATATTGGTGTTATGTGTTGTGGATGTTATTGTCTTTTCATTTCATGCATTAATCCTTACCAGTACTGCAATTAACTGATAAACTGTCTACCGGCATAAAATTTGGTTTATCGGTATTAAGCATTAAGGTTGGTTAAGTAGTTTTGGTTTGAATTTATTAGACAACTAATTCACCCCCCCTCTCAGCTGTCTCCAAGACCTAATAATTGGTAACATAGCCTAGTCCTCTTTGTGTGGAAGTTTAACAGCTTGAGGAGATCCAATGTCTTCTAACTACTTTAGGAAGGACAATCCTAAACTTGATGGAACCAACTATGGCATATGGAAGATTAGGATAGAGACACATTTGAATTACATTGGGAAGGACATATGGGAAGTTACAAAGAATGGCTATACTTCTCCTACTCCCGGTCAGCCTAATCCACATACCTTAGGAAAAGATGAAGAAAATGATTACAAAGCAAGAGAAGCACTCTTGAGCACATTATCAGATCAACATATCATGGCTTTATTAGATAGATCTACTATTAAAGCTATTTGGGACCATTTGGAAACATTGAATGAAGGAGATTCAACAGTCAAAATTGCAAAACTTGAAAGCTTCCGAGTTAGGTATGAAAATCTAAAAATGGAAGAGGATGAAAGGATTTCTACTTTTATGGAAAGAGTAAATGAAATTGTTTTGGGTATTAAATGTTGTGGAGGAACCTTAAGTGAAGATGAAATTGTTTCAAAAGTTTTAAGAGGATTTCCACCGGCATACAAAATGAAATTTACTGCTATAAATGAGTTAATAACAATGCCTAATACATCAGTAACTAGGGACACATTGATTGGAAAACTTTCAGCTTTTGAGATTGAGGAATTTGGTCTTGTTGCTACTATAAAGACATATTTATCTTTTAAGGCATCAACATCATCCACACCAAATTTGACAAATCTGATTGGAAAGCCTTTTATGCAAGAGAACTTGAAGAAAGTAGAAGAGAAAATGAATAACTTGAAGAACTTGAAGCACTATTTGCAAGAAAAATGCCAAAAGGTCCAGTTGGAAGTAAGTATGAAGGTAAAGCACCCTTTAAATGTTTTAACTATAATAAGATTGGTCATATGGCTTCAAGATACCCTGATAGACATGCTAGATTGAAAGAAGAGGCTAGAAGAACATACAAGCCTAACCCTGAATATCAAAGATACAGATTTAAGAAGAATAAAGACAAGTCTTGCTATCTTGCTAATGAAGGAGTCACTGATGATTCTGATGAGGATCTGACAGACAATGGATGGGTCTTTGTTTCTATAACAGAAGATCAACTGACTCCTACTATTCAACTGGTAGAGCAGGCCCTGGCAGCTAAAGTTGAAGTTAAGGATGAATGGATCATTGATTTAGGATGTTCACATCATATGACTGGTGATAAAGGTAAATTATTGACTTTTTAGGAATATAATGGAGTTCTAGTAAGATTTGGAGATGATAAAGCTTGTTTGATCAAAGGAAAAGGTACTATATCTCTTGATGGTAAGCATAATACCGACAATATTTACTATGTTGAAGGTTTAAAGCATAATCTTTTGAGTGTTGGTCAATTAGTTGAAAAAGGATTTCAGTTACAATTCAAGAACGGGAAATGCAAAATTACGAACAAAACTAGTTTGGAAATTGCAACCGGTAATCAAACTAGAGGTAATATATTTCATTTGAATAACAATGAAAAGACATGCTTGATTGTACATATTGATGAAAGTTGGTTGTGGCATAAGAGACTCTGTCATGTAAACTTTGATTGCATTGTGAAAATCAGTACAACTAAAGAAGTTAGAGATTTACCTAAGATTGTTAAACCTCACAATTTGGTATGTAAGGAATGTTAATTTGGAAAGCAAGTTAGAGAATCTTTTTAAAGTATTCCAGAAAAATCCAATAATGCTCTTGACTTAATTCATACTGATTTATGTGGTCCATCTAGAACTAAAAGCTTGCAAGGAGATAGATATTTCATGCTAATCATTGATGACTATTCTAGAATGTGTTGTGTTACCTTTCTCAAAGAAAAATCAGAAGCACTTGGGAAATTCAAGCTATTCAAGGTGATGGTAGAAAATGAAACCAGTAAGAAAATCAAATGTCCAAGATTAGATCAAGGAGGTGAATTCACATCTAAGGAATTTAATACATTTTGTGAAGTAAATGGAATCAGAAGACAGTTATCAGCACCCCAAACACCACAGTAGAATGGAGTTGTAGAAAGGAAAAATAGAACTATCTTGGATGCAGCTAGAAGTATGTTATCAGAAGCAAATCTACCACATGTATATTGGAGAGAGGTAGTAAGAACAACAGTCTACACATTCAACAAAGTTCACATCAAAGGTGAAACTGGTAAGACCCCTCATGAACTATGGTTTGGTATTACCCCTACTCTTAAATATTTTAGAATATTTGGAAGCAAATGCTATATTAAAAGAAATGAGTATATTGGCAAATTTGATCCTAGAAGTGATGAAGGAATATTTCTTGGTTATTCATCTAAGAGCAAGGCATATAGATGTTTTAACAAGAGATTGCAGAAAAATGTTGAGAGTACAAATGTGAAAATTGATGAATAGTTTAGAGGAACTTCAAGGTATATAGACTCTGAACTAGCAACAAAGATACTAACAAATGAACACACACCAGTAGAAAATGAAGATCCAGTTACATCGGTATCATCTGAAAATTCCAATGTAACTGAAGAACAACAACAAACAAAGACACCTCGGTAAGTAAGATTGAACCACTCTAAAAATCAGATAATTGGGAACAAGTATCAAGGAGTTGTGACAAGAGGAAGACTGGAAAATGAAGAGGTATGTCTTATTTCTCAAATTGAACCAACAAAAATTAATGAGGCATGTCAAGATAAACACTGGATTAAAGCTATGTAAGAAGAATTAGAACAAATTGAAAAGAATAGCACATGGACATTAGTTCCCTGGCCTAAAGACAAAAATGTAATTGGAACAAAATGGGTATTCAAAAACAAACTTAATGAAGATGGTAAGGTAATCAGAAATAAAGCAAGACTAGTGTGTAAGGAATATTCACAGAAAGAAGGAACTGATTATAATGAAACCTTTACACTGGTAGCTAGAATTAAGGTAGTCAGATTATTCTTAGCTTTTGCAGCACACAAGAACTACAAAGTATATCAAATGGATATTAAATGCACATTTCTAAATGGAGATCTCGAAGAAGAAGTTTACATTGAGCAACCTGATGGATTTTCTTTGACAGATAACAAAGATATGATTTGCAGGTTAAGGAAAGCTTTGTATGGGTTGAAGCAAGCTCCAAGAGCATGGTATGCTAGATTGGATAAATATCTTTTGAATATTGTTGTCTCTAAAGGTAATGCTGACATCAATTTATACTATAAAGTGACTAATGAAGACATCTTGGTTATAGAAGTTTTTGTTGATGATATAATCTTTGGAGGAAAAGATGGGTTATGTAAAGACTTTTCTATTGAAATGCAACAAGAATTTGAAATGTCTATGATTGGAGAGATAAAATTATTTTTAGGATTGTAGATTTCATAGACTGATAAAGGTATATTCTTGAGTCAATCTAAGTACTTGAAGGAGTTACTAAAGAAATTTGGGATGGAAAACTCTAAACCGGTAAGCACACCTATGGCTACAAATGACAAATTATCACCAGGGGATGAATCTACACCTGTTAATCTAACTAGGTACAAATCTATGATAGGAGGTTTATTGTATTTGACACAAACAAGACTTGATATTATGAATGCAATATGTATTGTTTCAATATTTCAGAGTAATCCTAGAGAAAATCATGAAATAGTAGTAAAAAGGATTCTCCAGTACTAATAAGGCACTACAAATCTTGGCCTATGGTATCCTAGAGATGAAAACTTTGAATTATGTGCATACACAGATGCAAATTGGGCAGGAGCTATAGATGACAGAAAAAGCACCACCAGCGGAGCATTTTTTCTTGCAAGTAGATTAATTTCTTGGTTGAGTAAGAAACAAAGTTGCACATCTTTATCAACAGTAGAATCAGAATATGTTGCAACAGCAACTAACTATACACAGGTATTATGGCTTAAGCAAATGTTGAAGGACATAAAGGTAAAATGCAAGGAACCTATAACTATCTATTGTGATAACACTGCAGCAATTGATATATCTATGAATCCGGTACTACATTCTAAAACTAAACATGTTTCTATCAAACTGAATTTTCTAAGGGAGAATGTTGAAGCAAAAGAAGTAAAACCAGTTTATGTGAATACTAAAGAGTAGATTGTAGATATTTTCACTAAGCCCTTACCTAAAGAGACTTTTGAATATCTCAGAGATCAGCTTGGGATCATACCCCCACCGGTAGAAACTTAGACAGTTGATGTTTGTCATCAATCAACAGAACTAACAAAGAAATCTTTTACTCCGGCTTTGATGAGGAGAGCTACTTCAAAGGGGGAGTAGTTGGTATACTGAATAAGTTGGTATTTTGTATTTGAACTTGGTTTTTGTATTGCTTTGGCATTTGATGTCAAAGGGGGAGAGATTGATATGGAAAAACACATGTTACTCCTAGGGGGAGAGATTGTTATTTTGGGTGAGATTGATTACTCTCTATACCTAAATTTTGATTTCTGGTTATGATCTCTTTTGGGAGATTGTTGGTTTTTGGTATTTGGTATTTCTGTTTTGGTACTTTGATGGTTTTTCCATCTTGTGTTGGCATCAATGCCAAAGGGGGAGATTGTTGGTTTTTTGGATATGTTGATATGGTTTTGTCATTGATGTCAACACCTATTAACACTTATCAACTCTCGTCAACCTACTGGCACTTGGAGAATTGACAATGTTCACCGGCAAGCAAGTGACTTATGCACAGTCATCGGTATCTGGTACACCAATAGGATATATTGTTCATCGACACTTGGAATGACATAGAAAATTCTTGGTTATGTCGAAGACATTGCTTTCACACTTTGTCTTGGAGATTTTTTCATTGGTATATTCATGTTTGCATATTTGCTATTATCGGCAAATAAGTCCAGGATAAGCACCGACATGCTTATCTATTTCAGATCAGCACGACATGCTATGGAGATGATTTAATATTATTGTAAATGTATTAAGCCGACATGTTGAATTGGATATTGCATCGGTTATTGTTTTACTTATAAATTGTTTTATTGTAATATCTTTTAGAGCCGACCTACTAAAATTGGTCTTAGGTTATGGTATAAATATAAAATTTGATTTGTGAGATCAGGACGTGAATGTGAAAAGGATTGTTATTCAGTATATGTGAGAATAAGCAGAGCTATACATGCAGACATCATTTGAAGGTTGAAGGAAGGTTTTGTGAAGGCATATCAGAACTAAACCAGTACTGAATCCAACATATGAAGATGTTATTTTGAGCAATACATCATTATTGGATTTAACCATCCAATTGTAGTCAGTGTGATTCCTATTTGTGTTTGAGCAGTGAGCTCTAGGCGCTTGGCCTTTCTGCATGTGTAGATCCCATTTGTATAGACATACTATCTGTAGTAGTATCATCTGATTGTGGGTAAGGTTTCCCACCATGTTTTTTCTCCTTATAGGGTTTCCACATACAAATATTGGTGTTATATGTTGTGGATGTTATTGTCTTTCTATTTCATGCATTAATCCTTACCAGTACTGCAATCAACAGATAAACTGTCTAATGCCATAAAATTTGGTTTACCGGTATTAAGCATTAAGGTTGGTTAAGTAGTTTTGGTTTGAATTTATTAGACAACTGAATCACCCCCCCCTCTCAGTTGTCTCTGGGACATAAGACATTGGCAGTATGTCCTTCTTTGAGACAATTAAAGCAAACAGGTTTAAATTTTTGCTTACCTTTATCCTTGGATGTCGGTTGCTTCTTTGATGCTTCAACTTTTGTTCCAAAGGTCTCACCTTCCTCATATATAGAGAAACCAAGTCCAGTGGTATTCTTTACTGGCTTTGTCGATTCTATCTTTTTCTCTAGATTAGCAGTACTCTAATTGAATTTGGCAAGTATCTCCTTTGACTTAGCAAGTTCCTTGGAAATATTAGTATTAGATTCCATCAATGTTACATTCTTAGAAATGGCCATGTTTAGTTCACCTTGCATTTCTTCTTTTTCCACTTTACTCTCCTAGAGATGAGTGGTAAGGGTACTGATTTCTTGTTTCAGCTTGGAGATCTCATGATCTTTGTGTTTTGCCAGATCTTCAGCTTTCCTTCTATTATCAAGCTCCTGACTCATTCTGATAGTCAGTCCTTCCAACTCCCTTCTCAGATTGACTTTAGATTCATTTAGTTTTTCAACTTCTTCAACTAGGGCACCCATGTCAGCTTCATTAGAAGAGCTATTTTCAGTGAGTTCCATCAGTTTCTCAGCATGCTCTCTTCTTTTGGCCAAAGAGGATTTATACTTGACTTTGAGTTCATCATAGGCTCTCTTAGTTTGAGTGAGACAATGAGTAAGTTCCCTCACACTGTATTCCCCCATATCTCCTTCCAAGTGGTTATACCTATATAAAGGTTGGCTCTGATACCAATTGATGAATACTAAGAGGGGCGGGTGAATTACTATGCTAAAAAATACTGTAAGAAGAATTTTAAATAGTTTAGCAAATAATCGGTGCAACAGATTCACTAATAAACTGATTAAGATAAGTGCAAACCAAATAGAAAACAAAGCATTCACCCACAAAATCACAATCACCATAACACAAGATATTTAACGTGGAAACCCAAATGAGAAAAACCATGGTGAGTAGAAACTCACAAGTAACTATTTGTAGAATAGTAACCAGACCGGTTAAGGTTAGAGCGATTAAGGTCATAAAATGTTCTTCACCAAAATAGATCTTGTTAGGAATCTAGATCTCTATTAGGAGATAAGTCCTATTAAAGACTACCTTGTTAAAGGATTTTAGATCCATAGTTGTGAACCACCTTGTTAGAGGATTTACAAAGGCTTTGCTGGGCCTACCCAATTAAGGGTTTTAGACTTGTTGAAGATATTAGTAATCAACAAGTGAATGATATAGATGCTAGCACAATATGCTTAATTAGATCCTTGACATCTCTTTGTTAATGCATTTCAGCATTACTTCAGTCTTCAATATCTCCACACTCTATCTCTTCACATAGACCTAATCTTCTCTTCAATGATTGCACATAACCTTTTCTATTCTATATCTCACATATACAAACCCTAGACATGATGTCCTTATAAAGGAATCTAATTTCATGTCAGTCCAATAGAATTAGACTACAATTTCCTAGGTATAGTGCATCTAGACACATTTGGTAACTCATCACAAATATATACGGTTAATACAATGTACTGATTACCGGTTGTCAAAAATGAAGACTGGAAGATCATAGTGTTCCAATCAAAATTTAACTACCGCTTGGGTCCTTCATATCGCTTGAGATTCTCGAACTGCTTGGGGTCTCCATACTGTTGGGATCTTCTATCAATTTGTGACCAGTAAACCATCTTCTGCAAAATACCGATAGTCTAAAGACCATTTATTCAATAATACACAATACCGGTTGGAACATTTACCAATTGAGCATAACTCATACATCAATAAAGTGTGTGTCCATTAATGACAATAAAAAAATCATCAAAATGCCAACAAGCTCATCTTTATCATGTTGCATATGAATCAGATTTGTCTTTAGCATATCAATTTCATGACTAAGTCTTAGATTTTCATTACCTCCATCATTAAGTCTCCTAGTCAAGTCTTCTTCATTCTTCTTCATGTCTTCAATATCCTTACATAGCCTCATGGTTAAGTCTTGCATTTCATTTCTCATGTTAGTGTTCTCTTGCCTCAACTTGTCTGCAATATCGCTAAGAGTTTCCTTTTCATCATCATGTTTCTGCATTTGCTCATGAAGTTATTTTCTCTTATTTTGTGTTATAACCAGGTTCTCCTGAAGTCCTTTAATGAATTCCTTAGCAGACATCAGATCATCTTCAAGTTTGATATTCTTCAATTTTTCTGCATCAAAATCTTCAAGTGCTCCTTCCAACTATTTTCTTAAGTTCTCCATCTATACCAGTTTAAGAATCTCCCTCAAGCTGTTAGGATTTTGAAAATAGAGAACTAGGCTCTGATACCAATTGTTAGATTCAATGATAGTCCCAAAGACACTAAGAGGGGGGGTGAATCAGTTTCTAACCGGTTGGATGAATATTTAAACTTATTTATAACTTTGTAATCCAAAACAATGTACCGGTAAACAAGAATTAATGCAGTAAACACAAATAACAGACACAACATAGAAACACACCATAACACGTGATATTTTAATGAGGAAACCCAATGTGGGAAAAACATCGGTAGGATTTGTGGCCCACAATATTTACTCACTAGCCAATGAATAAATACTACTTACAATAAGGGCCTGCACATGCAGGAAGGCAAACTGCCTGGAGCGCACTGCTCAAAAGAGTATCACTGACTACAATATGGATAATTAAATTCAATATAATGTACTACTCAAAATAGCATCTCAAATGCGTGGTTGAGTACTGGTTTAAGCTTACTTAGATATCTTAACCAAAACCTTTGTTTTCCACTATATCACCTTATATAATAATTACATTCTACCATTACTACCTCTTCTACCTCTTCCAAAATGACCTATGAGATCTCATACATATATGAGTCTATACAATATACCAAGTTAGATTACAAATAATTAATTACATTTACAAAACAATTCACATGAACAAAACTTTATCCCATGTTGGACTGAGTGCCAGTATACTTCATTTGTGGTGGAAACTAGATGTTGGTGAAAGTGCCTATCGGTGTCGGTGTCTGCCAATGTATGATATATGTGTTGTCAGTGCATGTGTAGAAACGTATTGCTAGTTGGTTTCCAATTAGTTTCCATCAATGACAACATCAACTATTCTCATTAGAGTGTAGAATGCCAACAAAAATGTGACAGATGCATGATCTCCAAGAAAGTCAGAGACTGTAAGTATAGATCTAGATCTTGAAGGAGGTTCCAGATCCCTGGGATCGGAGTACCCAATGCCCTGGTCCTCTACATTTTGGTTCTTTCTTTAGTAGGTCAATATCTCAAGACTCTAGGCTGGAGATTCTAGAAGATTAGCTTAGTATAGTGACAGAGACCAAAGTACCTAGTGCCCTGGTTTGGCTCAATTCAGCTCAATTTATGGTGATAGGTGCACATATGAATTGCATTCCTTGCTCTATAATCTATACCTTAGTTTTAGTTTTGCATTTCCTGTTATTTTAGTTCATGCTGCAACTATTAGGGAGACAACAAGTTCAAATGATCTCAGTATAACACCATCAGTGTATGATAACATCCACTTCAAAACATTACAACATCACATATACTTCATCTCAGAACTCCTTCGATCACTACACTATCAGAAAGATAAAATTCGCTAATGATTTCTTATGCATTCAATCTCATACTCATACACACCTTCATTCCTCATCACACATCTTAAAAAAATCATTAGGCTGGCTAGAACCTTGGAACAATTCCGTAGGTTCAATGAATCTAGACAAAATTGCATTGCACACCTTACTTATGTCGGCCACCGATGTAAAAAATCACATTATGTGTTGTTTTACCAATCTTAGTGATTCTCATCACTATCAGTTAAGTCTCTATCAGCATAACTATTCTGTTAGTCAAATCTCATTCACCTGATTGAATCACCACATACGATCATGAATATAACTTCATCTAAGATCTTAGTTCAAATGATCTCAGTATAACACCATCAGTGTCTTATAAGATCCACTTCAGAATATTAAAACATCACATATACGTCATCTCATAACTCCTCTGATTAGTGCACTATCAGAAAGATGAAATTCACTAATGATTTCTTACACATTCAAGCTCATACTCATACACACCTTCATACCTCATCACACATCTTAAAAACATCATTACATCAACTAGAACCTTGGAACAATTCCCTAGGTTCAATGAATCTAGACAAACTTGCATTGTATGCCTTACTTATGTCAGCCACCGACATAACAAATCACATTATGTGTCATTTTACTGATCTTAGTAATTCTCATCACTACCGGTTAAGTCTCCATCAGTGTAACTGTTCTGTCAGTCAAATCTCATTCACCTGATCGAATCACCACATACGATCATGAACATAACTTCATCTAAGATCTCAGTTCAAATGATCTCATTATAACACCATCAGTGTCTAATAAGATCCACTTCAAAACATTACGACATCACATATACTTCATCTCATAACTCCTCTAATCATGACACTATCAGAAAGATGAAATTTGCTAATGATTTCTTACACATTCAAGCTCATACTCATACACACCTTCATACCTCATCACACATCTTAAAAACATTATTAGGTCAGCTAGAACCTTGGAACAATTACCTAGGTTCAATGAATCTAGACAAACTTGCATTGCACGCCTTACTTATATCGGCCACTGACATAACAAATCAAATTCTATGTCATTTTACCGATCTTAGTGATTCTCATCACTATCGGTTAAGTCTCTATCAATGTAACTATTCTATCAATTAAATCTCGTTCACCTAATCAAATCACCACATACAGTCACAGACATAACTTCATGTATCGGTCTTCTTTGCTGCTGCAAAACTGCATCATCCCATTCTTCATAAATTTCCTATATCGGTTGTTAGAATATTATTCTATCTATCTTTTACTAGTTAAAGTCCTAATTATCGGTTCTAAAAAAACTCTCTGCTTACCGGTTGATCTGTAGGACTCAGATGACTATAGAAACATAGTCATCATACAACAATCTAATCTCTTTACAAATCAAACATGTACCAGTTGCATCAAGCAAATAAACAATTACCAGTTCAGATCAAATGATTTAATGCCAACCGGAGAAACCCTATATAGCCACCCAAACACCATTTTTTTCAAGTTGTAAGTGCAAGAGTAGAAATCCAACAGATGCATGATCTCCAAGAAAGTTAGAAATTGTAAGTACATATCCAGATCTTGAAGGAGGTCCCAGATCCATGGGACCGGAGCACCCAGTGGCCTGTTCCTCTACATTTTGGTACTTTCTTTAGCAGTTCAATGTCTCAAGACTCCAGGTTGCAGATTCTAAAAGATCAGCTTAGTATAGTGATAGAGACCAAAGCGTCCAACACCCTGGTCTAGCTCAATTCAGCTCAATTTTTGGTGACACGTGCACATTTGAATTGCATTCCTTGCTCTATAATCTATACCTTAGTTTCAGTTTTGTATTTCCTATTATTTTACTTCATGTTATCAATTTTGTTCATCTCCTTAGCCTAACTTGTGATTTACATGCATTTTACTCATCTCCACTTCATAAGCACCAAGGAATAGAAACCCTAAAGATATTCCTTGACTCTCTTTCATAAGAGAAAGTCAAAGTGAATCATCTCATTAGGAGATTTTGTATTCCAATGTGTGAATGAGAGTGGGATTAGCTCCTAATTCACTTGATTCCATTTTCATCCTACACATTTTGGTGAACCTGACATGAATCCAACCTTTTTAGATCTGCATTTCTTAATTAGATCTAGTTATTGCATGTTTCTTTTCATTAAAAAAAAATATTTTGAATCTTTATTTGCAAGATTTTCATTCTTATGATGATTTTGTGTTTAGTAAGGAAGAACTTGATGAGGCTCTTGATGAGTTTTTATACCCCAAACCTTCTAAACCAACATTTTGCCAAAGAATAATCAACCTAGTTACTATGCCATTTCATAGTGATGATGAAGATAACTTGAATGATTCTTCCCATGAAGACATTCCCATCAAGTCATCATCCAAATATAGTAACATGGTGGTTTATAACAATCCCCTTTATGATGAATTGTCTCCTTTTGAATCTAAACATAAGTCATTTAGTAGACATGACCATGCTATGTTGGATGATGCTCTTAATGATTTCATGACTAGTACAACTTATTGAAACAATGATCACACATCTAAGAGGTTAATTAACAAGATAAATGTGAATGAACATAAATTTTAAATACCTCCTAGTGAACCCCTTTTTGTGGTTCAAGGTTCTAATCCTTCTCCAATTTCACAACCTCTTAATAAGCCTCTCTTTGTGGTTCAAGGTGGTTATGGTAATGATTCCTTTTGCACTCCCAACAAACCTATAATTACCATGCAAGGAGGATATCCCACTAAGAGTCCTTGTGATTATGCTAAACAAATTACTTGAGAGAGTTATAATTTGGTTGCTCATAGATACAATATAAGAAACAATAGGCAACCCAAACCTCCTCTAGTTATCCAGTTGTCACTTCCTACTTCTCAACCAATTCTTCCGCAAGCTCCTCGTATTTCACAAACTCTTGGTAAGGAGTATGACCTTCTTAAAAAACTTAAAGCTACCACCAAGATATCTCTTTTGGATGCAATTCAAACTTTGTCCATGGATCATGGAATGTTACAAGATGCTTTAAATACCTTAGATGTGCAACTCGCATTGACACCTAACAATATGGCTTCTTTTATTGACTCCATCACCATCCCTAAAGCTCAAACTATGTTCACACAAGATGAGTTACCCTATCATGAGGTTCAACACCAATATGCTCCTCTTATGATTGTTGTCCTTATTAATGATAATGCTATAAGAGGAACCCTTGTTGATAATGGCTTTGGCCTTAATGTTTGTAGCATTAGTTTGTTACATAAGATTAAGGTGGACATCTCTTAATTAACCAGATTCTCTTACTATCTATGGCTTTGATAATGTGTATAGGTTTTTTCTTTGTATTATAACCTTACCTGTTAAGGTAGGGCTTGTTATTTTATCCACACCTATTCATTTCATTCCCTATAATTTGACTTACAATCTTTTGTTAGGATGACCATGGGTTCATAGTATGTAAGCAGTCCCTTCCACTTTACATAGGAAAGTTAAGTTCATTTATAACAACAAGATGTATACTTTGTTTGTCAATACCAATTTACAAGCTCCTTTGCAAACATCCTCTTCCAAATCTTCTTTGAATGATTCTTCCTTAACTACTTTTGATGCTTCCTCAAACATCTCCCCTTCCTCAAATACTCTTGAAAAAGATTTCACTCAAACTGAATCACCATCTTCTCTTGAAGAGACCTCTCCTCATGAAGAGGTCCTCTTAGGTGATGATTGAGGGTCTTTATATTGTATGCCTACCTTTGTAGGATAATATAAAGTCCCCCCAAGATAACCTAAGATTGAAAGGGAAAAAGATATGGATGAACCTAAAAAGCAACCCACTTTGTATAAGCAATTAAGTAATAACTTTGTGATTTCTTCAAAATATACACCCCCATCTAATTCCACTTCAACTGATTATGACATTCAGACATATTAGGCTTTGCCTTAACTTACAAAAATGACTACTGTTTATGGTCTTAGTTTCCACATCTTAGCTAAGAGTGGATATAATGGTAATGGTTGTGGTGCTCAAGTACAAGGGATAAAGGTTCCTATTGACCATTTTCATGTCAACTTTAGCCATGCAGACAACCGATCTAAGAAATATTTAATGACTAAAATCTTGTTAAATCCTAAGGCCTAAAACCCTAAACCCTAAGGCTTTTTTGCCTTAAACACTTTCTCGGCCTTTTTCTTTTTGATCTTTGATTAGAAAGGATGGTCATTTCACTAAAGGTTGACTAGTTGAAGGGTCCCCTTTTCATACCAGGACTGGCCCCCTTTTACCCTTATCGGTCGGTTGGATGTTTTGTTTTCCTTATCGTAATATCATGGTGGGTTGGACTTACCTTTGGGTCCCCCTATGATACTGTGGTGAATCTTTTATTTATCACTTTATCACAATAGTTAGAGCCCGCAATGGTTTCCCCTTAGCAATATAGTGTTGGCTGACAATGCTTCATCACATTATTGTGACATGTTGAAAAGATAGTTAGGTGCTCTGGGTAGTATTGTGATGGCGATGGTGGTCCCAAGGATAATTTTCACCATTGTATCACAATGATTTGGTCTCAAAAGTCTCCTTCCCTTGATAAACTGTAGAGAGGTATAAAGAGGAAGGATAGTGATCACTTTTTCATGGTGGTTAAGGTTAACCACCAAGTTAGGGTTGCAAAATAGCGATGGCCAATGGTATGTAAAGAAAATATGCATATCATGTGGTCGCAGTTGTTTTGTCTAATTATTTCTTGACCCCTACGATATGGCGATATGTGTTGGTCGAATAAGAGTATTTGGCTATTTCACAACAGTTAACCTATGGAGGTTATCTCAGGCAGCGAAACCATGATGGGGCTCGCAAGGCCATTTGTTTTAAGCTGTTAATCTTGGTTGTTTGACTTCACTTAAGGGAGAGATCAACTGTCCTATTAGGGTTGCGAAATAGCGATGGCTAACGGTATGTAAAGAAAATATGCATATCATGGGGTCATAGTTGTTTTGTCTAATTATTTCTTGACCCCTACGATATGGCGATATGTATTGGCCGAATAAGAGTATTTGGCTATTTCACAACAGTTAATCTATGGAGGTTATCTCAAGTAGTGAAACCATCATGGGACTTGCAAGGCCATTTGTTTTAAGCTGTTAATCTTGGTTGTTTGACTTCACTTAAGGGAGAGATCAATTGTCCTATTTTAATTTATTTTATGGGACATTTGAGGGCCTCATGGCATGATCTCACCTATCCATCTGTGCATGATCAGGAGGATCCAATGGCTCAAATTAAAACTAGAGGTGGATGTCAAAATTCTAATAATTGTGCAAGGTAGTTGTCGACTTAATGGTCAAAAATCAATTTCTGACTTGTTGGTGGCCCAAATCAGATCTAATCCATCTCCAACCACTTTTAGAGGCTTGAGGGATGATCTCCATTACTCTGATATTCTCTATAGATGTTTCTCTCAGCTGGCCATGCTTATTTATTGAAGATAAAAGACTTTTGGGGCTGATAGATAGCATTCAAGTACCTTTAATGCAATGATCTCTTTGTTTTTCAGGGATTGTTTCTCTTTCCTAGTTGGGAAGATATCTTCAAATATGAAAACATCAAATCAACTACCTAATTTGTCTCTCCTCTCATTTTGTAACCTAACCCTAGCTAGTTAGGGTTTTTGAACCAAGTGTTCTATCTAAGTTACATTTGATCTATAAAGGAAGTTTTGTAATCTCTTTGGAGGATCTTCTCCCTTTTTCTCTTATAGATTTCTATTTGTCTGCAAATGTAAAATTATCTTGCCTTTGCATTAATTAAACCTGTCTTTTTTACCTCTTTCCAAGTTCGTTTACCTTGTGCAAATTTTTTTTGTTATGAATTTATATTCTTGTTAGTTTTGTTTGATTCGTATGTTGTATCAGCTCTACTTATAGAAACTCCATGTGGATGTTTTAGTCCCTCTCAGTTCCTCATTAACAACTGATCTCATATATGTCTTAGGAGTAGATTAAGAATATGAAACTATGAATGCTTTGGGGTTGCTTCATTAATTCTTTTGTGCAGTCATAGGTAGGGAGAAGTATCATTTAAATCTAGGTGCATCAGCTCATTTTCCCTTTCAGCATTCCTTCTCCCCTTTTCCCTTCTTAGACTATTAGAACAGGTTTTATAGGTATTGGGTTAGTTTGACACTACACTCATATTGATAAGGAAGTTAGCCTCCTTCAAAGATTCAACCTTGCATTGCGCATGGTTTCACACTTGGAGGTTGTTTCCATGTTCACAAGGTGTTGAGAACAAGTGTTCAACAAGGGTGCAAACTTTTGTGACAACAATTTCTGGCATGCTCAGTGGGACACATAATTACAACTTCTACTAAGGATTCGGTGATGTTAATAGCATTCCAGCCTTTGGAGGCAGTTACCATCTAGCACTTGGCAACTTTGATGATAGATCTAGTCTCTTGTTCATGACCTATTTCCAATTTCATGCCAAGAACTCAGACAAGAACATCTTCTAGAGGTATTTTCCAGTATTTTGAACTTTTAAATTCTAGTTCTAGAAGAAGAAGGGGTACACTTTAAATATCACTAGTAAGGGGTAGTGAAACATTTCTATCTACATCCCTTAGGTCTCATTATACTCATGCATTCATAAGATCATCACAGTCAAAAGGCCATATTGTTCATGTCAATAGGCCATTATTTTTTATGGCTATTCTTAACAAATACTTTTGTCATCTTTAATGGGGGTAGTCCTCTAGTTTTAGTCCAAAAACATGATATACCAATAGCTACCTTAAAGGCTATACCTTTTTTCACTGGTGAAAGCTATGTTACCCCTTCCAAGCACATTCATGATGTTGCTAGCATCTACACTATTTTTTATGTAACCAAAGATGATGTAGCAATTAGACTCCTTGCATCATCTTTTAGGAGTAAAGCTTTACAATGGTATAGGGGATTACCTTCTAGCTCCATCCACTATTGGGATGAGTTAGGAGAGAGATTATGTAAGTATTTTTTGGACAAGAGTGATCACTTGTCTTTGGTTGAATAGTTGATTACTATTAAGAGAGAAACTCATGAATTCATGGGAGATTTCCACTATAGATTCTAGAAAACTTGGGATAGGATCCCTACTTTGTTCAAGCCATCTTCAAATCATGCCTTCATATACTTTCAATAGTGATTTTTCTACTATGATCTAGTGAATGGGAGGAGAGAACCTACTCGATGCATATTCTTTGGCCATAAGGGAAGAAAATTATCTAATACAGGTAGGGAATACAGCTCCTAGACATCTAATGCCCTTATTCCCGAAGGCTCTTACACAACAGCCTATTTTTGGCACCTCTTCCAAAAGCATCTACAAGTCAGAAACTCACACCTTCTCCCACGTCATCATCTACAAAGATTCAAGAGCTTAAGGCCATGATGCAGGGCTTTGGAAATGAATTGATTACAATTAAAAGACAACAGTCTCAGGCTAGCAAGCCCTAGTAAGCACAAAATTAGAACTATCAGCAGAATAGGTCAAACTTTTAAGGGTAGAACCAATGGAGTAATGTCAGGCCCTTGAATAGTTTGAACCCTACGACTACAATTACCTCAAAGAAAATAGTCCCAATGAAAAATAATATTTCTCAAGAGCAAGAATGGTGTATTCCATGCAATCAACCTCACAATCATATTGCTTGCCAAAATGGAGAGCTCTCTCAAGCCTTAGTAGCACAAAAAGAACTAACTACTCAAAGACAACAATTTCATGACTATTCAACCTATGCACAGGGAGATTCTACCCTTATGAACTAGTAGGAGATAGATTTATATAGTGTTAATCAACTAAAAAGTGACCCCGTGCCTAATAATACCAAGTCAAAGAGGAGGGCTATAGGAAATGATGCATTTTCTATAGTAGCCCAAGCTTCACATGTTGCTACACCAACCATAACTCCAAAGACCCCAGATAAGATTGTTGCTCCAAACAAAGATCAAAATGACAAGAGGCATGAAAATCCCAAGGTTTCATCAATAACAAGACCTACTCCTATTACTACTAAGGGTCCTACATAGGTTGTGGTCCCCTTCAGCATTATAGAACACATGAAGAAGGCTAGCCTCAACATTTCCATGTGGTATGCACTTGTCATTCCATCTCAGAGAGATCTACTCCAGGAAACCTTAAAGGATATCAGTGGCGCATAAGTGACAACAAATGGTTGCATCTCATTCCCTCCAACAAGTCTAGTGCAGCCTATGAAGGCAAGAAATTAAAAAAAGATCAGTAAGCCACCACCTTTGTATCTCTCTTTGATTATAGGAGATAATTTAGTGCATAATTGTATGATAGATTCAGGGGCTTACAACTCAGTCATACCTCAAAATGTGGCAGACCACTTAGGTATCAAGTGTGAGTCTATGACTAGGGGAGTTGTGCAACTTGATGGCACCATAATTCAGACAGTGAGGGTGATGAAGGATTTAAGATTAACCATACATGAATGCCCTAGTTGCCAGTGTCTTACAAGACATTTCAGTCATTGACCTCCATTCTTTCTATTCCATTTATTTATCAACAAAGTTCACTACCAAGATAGGAGGCTATCTATCCTTAGACTGGTCTCATATGTTATTCAAAACAAGATATGGTACGAAGGTTACCATAAAAGTACAACCTATTGCAAAAGACCATATTGTTGGCATTGTGTTGTCATTGATGTCAACCGGTATAGAAGGACAACTGGTAAGAGAGTATTGTTGACATGAAGTCCTTGATGTCAACTAAGTGCTGCGGTCACCGATAAAGAAGAGAATGTCATTCAGAGGAATGACCATTAGAGTCGCCTGTACACAAGTTAGTGTGTGACTTGTATGGAAGTTATAAACAGGCGACCAATATGTTATAACAACTAACACATGATGTTATCTATGAATGTGCAAGAATTTATAGGTTGTTCTTTGTGATGAAGAGGTAGAATGTTAACTGATTCACATAAACATAAGAGGAGAAGAATGTATAGGTCACTAGTATGCTATGTGGATTTCAAACAACAAGAATCCCACCACATGAAGATGCAGTCACCATGTGAAGAGATGACTGACAGTGAGTGTACCCCAAACTGGATCACATGTGCCTATTTGTAGGTATGCTGCACAAATAGGGAAGCCATATGAGTACAATGCAAGATACAGATGACAAGGAATCAGTACCACCGGTAAGTGGAACTTATCTTCTATTATGCATAGTGTGAATCATAGTTATGTGAGATAAGGAAGAAGAGGTAAAGGCAGGTGTTTGAAGGGTCACACCAGATTTATCGGTGAATAAAAGGAATGCCTAAAGTGCATGAAATCAGGGATATGCATTGGATCAATAGAGAAGGCATGTTGAGCTGCCAAAATAGATGAAGTGTGATGGGTTTGTCACTTTGACAAACTGGTTGAGATATGGTCTGAGTTGACTAGGAAGAAGGCAAGATTGAGCAGATGCAGACAGAGGAAAATGGTTGGATTGAAGATGGAGTCTACTGAAGGTTGATGACATGGTGTCATCAAGACTATTTACCGGTATGTAAGTCCATCAGTAATAGGGACAAGGTGCAGATACAAAAGACTTACCATCTGATGATGATGTGCATAAGGTTGGTTAGCAAGAGTGCTGACTAGTTGAGTGTTCCACTAGAAGAGAAGAAGAATGCAAGGTTGATGACATATCGGTTTGAGGGTTTTACCGATAGGGTTAGTAAGATGATAGATGAACCCAATAATGGAGCTGGTCGGTGATCCAATCCATAATGACATAGATGTTTGAGCAGAGGTGGATGCTGACATGGATGCCACATGGAGTCAAGGTGGTGAACACACATGCAGTGGTAGACGGGGTGTGCACTGACGAGGTTATTGCAGAGTTGGTCAATACTAATGGTAGACCCTGTAAATCATGGGGAGTGTTGCAGAGGCATTGCAGAGTTGTGCAGCTCAAGGAAGGTTGAACTGAGGTAATCAATGCAGAGTTTCTAGGTGTAGGATGAGGTTGATGATGAAATCTGCTAACCATTAATGGTGATTGATCTTATGTCTCGTGACTAATTGTCCATGTTTTCTAAACATAGAAAACGTGTTTTTGAAGGAACATTAATGGCGGTGATGTACAGATAGTTGTCTGGGAGATCAGATTAGATAAGATCTGAATGCATTTGGTTTTCCTTGAGGTTGATGAGGAAACCCTAACCGCCTGAGATTCGAGTTGGCTTTTGGTGGGAAAACCAGGTGATAAATAAGGAAGCCAAAATCATTGAAGGTTGCTACTGAAGAAGAGAGTATTTCTTCTATATGAGAGAAAATTTGTCAAGTACTCAACAAGTATCTTAAAAGAGATTGTGGATGTGTGAGTAAGAATTAGGTTGAGAGGATCAACCAGCAATCGTGGGGAACCAATAGTCTGCAAGAGATTCTAAGAGAGAAGTATACCGATGATGACCAAACTAGTAGAGAAGAGTTATGGAAGAGTACAGAGTAGGCAAGAAGGAACCTTTAGAAGATAGTACTAGTGGAGGGCAGTAGAGAAGTTGAAAGAAGAGAGAATGAGCTGAGAGAGAACTAGAAAAGGAGGAGAAAAGGTTGAACAAATAAGGTTGCAACAAGAGATAAGATTACAGTCGTGAGTGGGTGAGGCATTTAATTGGATAGAAGATCCAGCAGTGAGATTTACAAAAGAGTTACAAAATCCATTTGTAATAAGGTTATTAATTTATGAATGATTATGTTTTTGTATTCACTAATTTGTAGCTTGGTGTAGGGGTTGTAGTTGCTTGGGTTGGTGCCCTAAATCAGGGGTTGGTGCTCCTTGGGTTGGTACCCTAAATCAGGGGTTCATGTTCCTTGGGTTGGTTCCCTAAATAATGTAATCAGAATTTTATTGTGAGGCTGGATTGGAGTAGCAGTCTCTAGCAAGATTTCTCTCCGAGGTTTTTCCCATCTTGGGTTTTCCTCGTATATGTTGGTGTTATGAGATGTCCCTTTGTGTGTGATTGCATTTGTGTTGGTCTCCCCACTAATTGGTAAGTCTGCATTGAGTTAGATTTGAGAACTGGTATACTCACATAGGATAGTTAAAGGGAAAAGATTGAGAACCACTAATTCAACCCCTCTCAGCAGTGCATTGTGTATAACAATTGGTATCAGAGCCTAGGTACCTTATTTATCAAGATTTCTCTTGTTTGGGTAGATCTTGTCTAGGACACAATGGTTAAGTGTGATTTAATCCCTACTCCTATGTTTAATAGATCAAACTATGCCATTTGGAGTTGCAGAATGGAAGTCTACCTGTTCTCCCTAGGTTTTGATTTTTGGATGTCAGTTGTTAATGGTCTCCCTAGGAATGTATGTCCTCCCACTAGCTCTGAAGATGAAAGAAGATGCAAGTGCAATGAAGAGTCCATGAAGGCTATATTCAGTGGGCTTACTAGTGATGTCCCCTCATAGGTGGATAAGTGCAAATCAATAAAAAGTCTATGGGATAGAATGAAAAAGATCTATGGAAATGAGCCTACCACTATTGAATCAGTTTGTGAGAGCATATATGTGTAGAACTTGAGAGCTTTTCTTTTAGTGGAATATACCAAAAATATTCCTTCACCACACTTAGCATCAAACTTTCTCAGGTGCTCACCTCTCCTGATATAGCATTTTCTCCCAAACAATTTGAAATAACTCACATTGAGAGCTCTCCCATTCTAGTACTCATAAGGGGTTTTGTCTTTACCTTTCCTAATGAGTACCCAATTCACGGTATAGACTGCAGTGCTAACCGCTTCCCTCCAAAATGTGTGAGTGACATTTCCTTGGATCAACATAGTTATGGCCACTTCAACTATAGTCTTGTTATTTATTTATGCTATGTTGTTTTTCTATGGTGTCCTTGGGGAAAACAATTGCCTCTTAATATCATTCTCCTCACAATACTTATTGAATTCATCAAAAGTGAATTCACCTCCCTGATTGGTCCTTAGGCATTTTATCCTTCTACCACTCTCCTTCTCCACCAATGCCTAAAGGCTTTGAACTTTCCAAATGCCTCAGACTTGTCTTTCAAGAATGTGACCCACATCATTCTTGAGCAATCATCAGTAAGAATCACGAAGTACCAATCTCCCTGAATACTTCTAGTTTTCATCAAACCACACTGATCGGTGTGTACTAGATCAATTAAGTTCTCTACTGAAAAGGACTTACCTTTGAATGTTGAGGAAGACATCTTCCCAAGTTGACATTCTCTGCACAAAGCATTCTCCAGTTTGTTCAGCAAAGGTAGTCCTCTTACTGCCTTGATCTTACTAGTCTTTACAATATTGTCAAAATTTATATGACAAAGTCTCCTATGCCATATCCAACTGTCATCAAATTTCACCATTAGGCACTGACTAATCTTGGCATTCAGCTGAAACAAGTTTCCTCTGGTCTACTTACTGGTGGCAATACGTTCACCACTCTTTCCAATTATTCTACAGACTCCACCTTTGAACTCTAGAATAAGTCTTTTGGCATTCAACTGAGCAGCACTTAAAAGGTTGTGCTTAAGGCCTTCCACCCAATAGACATCATCCACATTGTTCTTTCCATTCAGTGAGATGGGTCCTTTTCCTTTCACCATGTAAGGTGTATCATTACCAAATCAGACAACACCACCATCATATTCTTCAAGAGATGGAAACTTTCTTCAGTCACTGGTCATATGGTGAGAACACCCGCTATCAATGATCCACTAGTTGGAGTTGTCAATATGTGAGACAAGGGCTTTTTGGTCAGAAAACTCTTCCTTGAAAGCCACAAACACTATGTCCTCATTCTCTTCATCCTCAAATTCCTCATCAGTAACACTGTCATCCACTCCAATAAGACAATTTCTCCTACCTACTCCTTTATACTTCCTAAACCTCTCTGGTTTATCCTTATTGTCATTGTTAGGATAGTTAACATCTATATGTCCTATCTTATTGCAGGAAAAATACTTTAGAGGAAGCTTACCTTTGTATTTTCCAGTGCCTTTTGGAAGGCTCTTAGCAAGAAGAGCTTCAAACTCCATCAGAATCTCCTCCTTGTCCATATTTCTTCTTGGCCTGGATTCATAACAAGTATTGGCCTCTTTTCCTTTCTTGGTCTGTGCAGAGGAAATAGATGCTCTAAAGGTTGACTCGGTCTTTTGAACACTACCATCATAGCTATTCAATTCACATGCAGTCAACTTTGCAATAATAGAGTCTAATGATACCTTAGTTTTGTTGATATACCTTAGCTCCTCAATAGTGGCAACCCTAATTGCATAGACCGATAAAATTGATCTGAGAACTTTACTGACCATAGTGGCATCATCAATTGTTCCACCAGTGCTCTTGATCTCTCCAACCACTATCTTGATTCTTATGCCATACTGTTGAATGGTCTCTCCTTCAACCATCCTCATATCTTCAAACTTTCCTCTAAGGCTTTCTTCCTTAGCCTGCTTGACATGTTCATTGCCACCATAAATAGATTCCAGTTTGTTCCATACTTCTTTCACATTGTCCTTATCTTGTACATCAATGAACTCTACATCGCACAAGCTGCTAATAAAGGCTTCCATGACTTGCTCATTTTCTTATATCTCTCTTTTCTGATCATCAGTTAGAGTGCCAGTGGGGATTACATAGGAATTCTCAACATAGCTCCAATGTTATGCACCCAAACTTCTGATGTATATCTTCATGCTACCCTTCCATATTGTAAAGTTGTCCCTATTGAACTCAGGACCTTCCTTCATCATTAAAATAGGATCTTTTGCCTCAAGCGGTTAAGCTTATATCACCGAGGACCTGGATGTGCTCTGATACCAATTGATGAATAATGATAAACTACTAAGGTCCTAACCAGTACTGAGATGGGGGGGGTGAATCAGTACACACAAAAACTTTCTCTAATACTTTGACAAATCAAAATGCAAATAATCGGTTGTATTCACCACTATATAGCAATACCAGTTAACTAGAAATACTTCAGACAACATTCAACAAATCTAAAATCTTGATGACTACTTCACCGATATAATCATGCATGAGTTGTATCAATAATAACACAACCATTTAACACTGCATGCATATCTATCTTAATCAGAATCACACAATCATCACATGAAAAAATCACAACCCATAACACACAAATTTTTCACGTGGAAACCCAAATGGGAAAAGCACGGTGGGGATGAATACCACAAGCTTGTTTGTGAACTCTTTTGAAGTCCGCTCTGTTAGGAGCCTAGTGTGGTTAAAGACTTTACAATAAAGGTTCTGTTAGGAACCGATCCTATTAGGGATCACCCGATTAAGGGATGTCTATATACCCTGTTAAAGGTTGAAACCCTGTTAAGAGTTACCTCGCTAGAGGATTTAAATAACTCAATGAACCTGAGCCACCTGGTTAGAGGATTTACAACAAAGCCTATTAAAGCTACTTGGTCAAGGGATTTACCTTCTGTTGAAATGGTTAGAAGACAACAGGTAAAACTCTGATCTGATAACAACACTCCTTGCTAAGGCAAATCCTTTTCAGTTCTTCTCTTTTGCAATCACACTCTGCAGATTCCTCACTCTGGTTTGGCAAGTATCAAATCTCTAAAATGCAGACACAAACACAACTTTTGACAATGTCTCCACAATTAGGTCGGTAGCATAAACCCTAAACCCTAAATATTTTAGGTTTACAATTACAAGCGGTCCAATATTGACTGTCAAATACATTACATAGAATAAAATGATCTAAAATAGATCTCAAGTCATTCTGCATCATCCAATCTTCATCGCATCTAGAAAACAATAACCCATCATGCGCTTTTCACATACAGCTAAGAAAAAAGCACATTCTCGAGGTATACATTCAATTTATTTGATCTTCACCGCAAGATCCTCAAAGAAATCCCTCACGTGCACACAACTGATGTATCATCTTGATCCTTATCCTTATGCCTTAACTAACTAGTCACAAAACATCAGTGGTTGCACCGCACAAGCCACACCGGAAACCCTAGAGATGAACAAAGACTACTAATCGGTAGTCACACTTAGTGAACCCCGACACCGGTCCACTCCATTCCAGTTGACCATAACCGCTTCCAATCTTCATATTGGTGCATACTGGTTCACCCGCTTGAGCACTTATTGACATCAATGACAATAAACATTCTCACTGCTTCATCATATGCCAACAGCTAACACATGTACAAATGATAGATGTAGAACACATTGTTGCAACAACAATGGTGATGAGGATACTCATCTCTTCATGGCCCATGAGACAAATATTCAGAATCACACATCAAAAGGGGTTAATGCAGATAGATCCCAACAGTATGATGTGTTTGGCAGTAATAATGAAGAAGATGAAGAAGAAGGAGATAAGGTAGATAGATCTAGCCAACAAGATCTATTTGGAAGTGATGATGAAGAAGAAGATGATGTTGAATTTGAACTTGAAGGTGAACTAGTAAGTGCACTAGAAGAGATACAAAATGTTAGAAATGAATTTAAAAACTACAAAAAATCAGTTTATGAAGATTGTAGCCAGTTCAAAACTTGCCTTGAAGAATCAAACCAAAAGGTTAGTTTATTGAGCACTCAACTAGAAGAGGAAAAAAGATTGACTAATGATTTGAAATTAGTTTTGGACACCAATGAAAGTGAAATCAAAAATCTAAGTATTAAATACAAGTTATTCAAGAATGTTGCGGTTGTTGAGAAAAATCAGTTGATCAAATGCCTTGAAGAATCTGAGAAATGTATCTCACAGTTGAAGACTCAAGAAGAAGACACCAACGAGTGTTGGTGTAAAGTTCTAGCATCTGAGCTAGAGGTAAGAGATAAAGAATATCAGCGGTTGCTTGGAGAAATGGAGATTCTCCGAAATGACCTTGAGAAATGTCAGGATGAGCTCAAGGTAAGAATCTGGTTTGACGGCAGTAGTGATGCCTTGGACAAGATATTGAAGAAGGAAAAGCATGCCAAGGATACTAGTGGATTAGGAAGTTGTGCCGGTGAATGCTCCACTAGCAAGAATGTCCCCCACAATGACATTTTGTTTGTCTCCTCAAATGGAGAGAACAAGAGACAAACCTTCACTATCAAAAATGCTCCCCGAAAGAAGGTTGACCTAACCACAACTAGTGAAGACTTGCAAACAAAAATAAAGACTAGTGCTACAAGGAGGAGGAACAATGCAGATCACAAAGGTAAAGGGAAGATGGGAGAAAACAACTTCACTGGAAGAAAGAACATGCGAAGAAAATAAAGAAGACCTCCTACCAGTAGTGGACAAAGAAATGCTACCGCCCACATGTCAAGACAAGTGTGGGAAAAGAAAAGATCAGATGGAAGAGCTACACAAAATGGACAACCTAGGATCCATCCCCAAAGAAGCAGAAATGGAGATGCTAAACCAGTAAGATCTCCCCACACATGGAAGAACAAATTTGTAAGTTATATGCCATCCTTTACTAGTTATTTCTTTGCATGTAATAGTTATGGTCATAGGGAAAAAGAATGTAGAAAGAGATCTATAATAAATAAACTAGGATCTCATAGATATCATGCATATGAGAAAAATGTATCCATGAGTAGATACATGCATATCCCATCTCTCAGTTATGTAAATAATGTTTGTTATAACTGCAATGGAATTGGCCATAGAATCTATGAATGCGGGAAGAAGAATCGACAATTGCATGGAAGCTGATATAGCAGCTCTTCTCAACATAGAAATGTCCCTACAGGAGCAAGAGGTTTGCCGATATTGGTTTCTAGTCACAACAGCATGACCAGAAGAAGATGGTCAAACTAGAATGTTAAGATTTTCCCCTATAATGAAATAGGGATGGATGTTGTGTGCTACTATAGCACTACTTCCGGTAGTGATGCATAGTCCAAAAATGAAAGGACCCATTAGCAAGAGATGGTAAGACCTACTCCCAAAACTCAAAATGGGAAGAAGAATGAGACCAAGTAGGTATGGAGGAAGAAGTACATGAATTGACAATATGCATTCAATGCAAAGGTGATATATCCAAAGGCCTAAAAGGAGATGCAGGACCTTAGGGGGAGTAACATATTGACTAGATCATTGCCCCTAAGTAAAGAAGGACATGTAGAGGAACAAGCTACTACTGGTATGAAGGAAGTAAATGAGAAGATAAGTGTGTGTAGAGGTTGTCTTGTCTACACACCTACATATCAGAGTTGGATCACTATTGCATGTGTCAATGGATGGATGTTAATAATTGGAATCAGATGCCAAGTGACACAAAATGTCAGGAGTTACAGGAAAGTGCTCCGGTAGTAATGATGGATTGATACAGGATGTTACCAGTATGAATGCTAACAGATACTTGCACGTTATGTAAGAAAATGAGGTTGGAGATCATTGGATTAGCCCTAGTAGCATGGAATGAGGTGTTTATGTCTCAGGTGGTATTGGAAAAGACCTGAATGACATAAGATGGCTTGATTGTTAATCATGCAGGCATGTATGTCTTTGGCCTAACTGGTTTGACTCTTGGCATGATCATAATATTGTCTAGCATTGTGTAGATTTAGGATCATATCATAGGCTGTGGTGGATATAGTGGAGCTGAAAGATCATCAGATGATCACATATGCATAGCTCAACCGGTATATAGAAGTGATTGGTGCCCCGGTATTAGACCTAACCAGCATTAAGGACCTGACATATGATGGAAATTGTAGTAGGAATACCTAGGATAATTTCATGGTTATGGGTATCTACTTGTCATTTGGATGGTTGTATACATAGTACAATCACATTTGATTCTAAATAAATTTGGGATCAAATAGGAGGTGATGTAGTTTGACTAGTAGGTAAGTAGTATTCATTGACACGTCCTTCTGCAATTGAGTGCTTTAACAAATGGTATATAATTTGTATACTCAATTCGTGTCAGTTGATGGTTGAGCTCTACATCTCAAGAGTTGCTCCTTGAGAAGATATAACAATTGGTATCAAAAGAGGACATGCATCTGATAAATCTAAAGGAGGAGAAACATTTTTGTCAATGCTCGGTAGAAACAAGGATGAGTGTGACACTGATAGTGCCCTTTTCCATTATTGTCAAAGGGGGAGAAGGATTTTGTAGTATACTGCATACTACATGTGTGAGAATCCATGTATTATAAAAAGGGGGAGAAAGATTATGTAGTAGGTCAGATACTACATGAGTTGACATCAATGCCAAAGGAGGAGATTGTTGGCATTGTTTTGTCATTGATGTCAACCGGTATACAAGGACAACCGATATAAGAATATTGTTGACATGAAGTCCTTGATGTCAACTAAGTGTTGCGGTCATGAGTAAAGAAGAGAATTTCATTAAGAGGAATGACCATTGGAGTCACTAGTACACAAGTTAGTGTTTGACTTGTGTGGAAGATATGGACAAGCGACCAGTATGATATAATAAATGGCACATGATGTTATCTATGAATGGGCAAGAATGTATAGGCTATTGTTTATGATGAAGAGGCAGAATGTTAATAGAATCACATCAACACAAGAGGAGATGATTGTACAAGTCATCATTATGTTGTGTGGATGCATAACAACAACACTCCCAGTGGATGAAGATGCAGTCACCATGTGAAGAGATGACTAACAGTGAGTGTGCTCCAAACTGGATCACATGTGCCTATTTGAAGGTATGCTGCACAAATAGGGAAGCCATATGAGTACAATGTAGGATGCAAATGAAAAGGAATCAATACCACAGGTAAGTAGAACTTATATTCTATTATGCATAGTGTGCATCATAGTTTTGTGAGATAAGGAAGAAGAGGTAAAGGCACATATTTGGAGGCTCACACCGGATCTACCAGTGTATCAAAGGAATGCCTCAAGTGCATGAAATCAGGGATATGCACTGGATCGACACAGAAGACATGTTGAGCTACCAGAAAAGATGAAGTGTGATGGGTTTGTCACTTTGACAAACTGGTTGAGATATGGGCCAAGTTGATCAGGAAGAAGGCAAGGCTGAGCAGATGCAGACAGAGAAAAATTGTCGGATTGAAGATGGAGTCTATTGAAGGTTGATGACATGGTGTCATCAAGAGTGTTAACCTGTATTTAATTCCACCACTAATAGGGACAAGGTTTATATGTAGAAGACTTCCCATCTGATGAAGATGTGCATAAGGTTGGTTAGCAAGAGTGATGACCAGTTGAGTGTTCCACCAGAAGAGAAGCAAAATGCAAGGTTGATGATAGACCAGTTTGAGGGTTTTACCAGTAGGGTTAGTAAGCCAGTAGATGAACATGGTAATGGAGTTGGTTAGTGATTCAATCCATACTAATGTAGTTGTTCAAGAAGAGGTGGATGCTGACATGGATGTTGCATAGAGTCAAAGTGGCAGACAATGCAGTGGTAGATGGGTTGTACACCAATGAGGTTGTTGTAGAGTTGGTCGATATTAATGGTAGACCCTGTAAATCATGGGGAGTATTGCAAAGGTGTGTGGCTCAAGGAAGGTCAAACTGAGGTGATCAATGCAGAGTGTCAAGGTGTATGATGAGGTTGATGATGAAATCTGCTAACCATTGATGGTGATTGATCTTGTGTCTGCCGACTGACTATTTGTTCTTGCTAAACATAGAAAACATGTTTTTGAAGGCACGTTAATGGTAGTGATGTGTAGATAGATGTCTGGGAGATCAGATCAGATAAGATATTATTAGATTTGGTTTTCCTCAAGGTTGATGAGGAAACCCTAACCACCTGAGATTTGAATTGGATTTTGGCAGGAAAACCGGGTGATAAATAAGGAATTCAAAATCATTGAAGGTTGTTGCTAAAGAAGAGAGTGTTGCTTTTGTATGAAAGAGAAAATTAGTCAAGTACTCAATGAGTATCTAAAAATAGACTAAGGGTGTGTGAGTGAGACTTAGGTTGAGAGGATCAACTGGCAATGGTGAGGAACCGGTAGTCTACAAGAGAGTCTAAGAGAGAAGTATACCGACAGTGACCAAACCGGTAGAGAAGAGTTGCGAAAGAATGTAGAGTAGGCAAGAAGGAACTGATAGAAGATAGTACCGATGGAGGGCAGGAGAGTAGTTGAAAGAAGAGATAATAGGCTGAGAGAGAACTGACAAAGGAGGAGAAGAGGTTAAATCAATAAGGTTGCAACAAGAGATAAGATTGCAGTAGTGAGTGGGTGCGGTAGAGAACCAACAGTTAACTGGATAGAAGATCATGCAGTGAGATTTGCAAAAGAGTTACAAAATCCATTTGTAACAAGGTTATTAATGTGTAAATGATTATGTTTTTGTATTCACTGAGTTGTAGCTCCTTGGGTTTGTGCCCTAAATTAGGTGTTGGTGCTCCTTGGGTTGGTGGCCTAAATCAGGGGTTGGTGCTCCTTAGGTTGGTTCCCTAAATTAGGGGTTGGTGTTCCCTGGGTTGGTGCCCTAAATAGTGTAATCGGAGTTTTGTTTTGAGGCTAGATTGGAGCAATAGTCTCCAGCAGTATTTCTCACTCAAGTTTTTCCCATCTTGAGTTTTCCTCATACATGTCGGTGTTATGAGATGTCCCTTTGTGTGTGATTGCATTTGTGTTGGTCTCCCCACTAACCAGTAAGTCTACATTGAGTTAGATATGAGAACCAGTATACTCACATAGGATAGTTAAAGGGAAAATATTGAGAACCACTAATTCACCCCCCTCTTAGTGGTGCATTGTGTCTAACACATATTGAGCCCTATATTCAAAGCCCTCTAAATAAGGTTTGTAACCTCTATGATGCAAAAGAAGATATTTCAATCAGGGAATCTACTAATCTTGTGGAGGAAGTCCCTGACTACCTGCTTGATGAGTGGACTATTGCTTTTCAATTTGATCGAAATGATGAGGTCACTAATACAGGTCTTGGCACCTACTACAATCATGAGGAAGACACCTTTGTTCCCAATCTCACCAAAGAATGCAATGATACCAAGGGATTGTGGCACATATTTTTTGATGGTTCAAAAAAAAAATGGTGCAGGGGCTGGTGTATTACTCATCTCTCCTAATGAGAAAACATATCATTTTTTATTCAAGCTTCATTTTAGTTGCACTAAGAATGTGGTTGAGTATGAATCATTGATCTTAGGTCTCCAAACAACACAAAGAAGAGGGATAAAATCCTTACATACACATGGATACAGTGAGTTGGTTGTCAATCAAGTTAGAGCTCAAAGCACAACCAGAAACAACCTTCTCAAATCTTACAAGCATAGAGTTTGGTACTTAATAGAGGTATTTGATACCTTAAACATATTTAGTGTCCCTAGAAATCAAAACAAATATGTTGATAGGATGACAACAGTTGGTGCTCAACATGAAATACCAACTTAGGTTTCAGCCAAGAAGGAGCAACAAGTTATACTTGTGGTGAGACCTGTTGTACATGATAATCAAGTTAATTGGCAATTTTTTAACTGAGATCAGTAAATTGTCAATTTCTTACAAGAGGAGGTAGAGTTCTTAAACAAGAACCAATCCCTATTGCAGAATCAATATGGAGATTAGATCATGAAGCTCAGTTCAAATAAGATGCCCAAAGGATTAATCACCTTGGAAGGGATCTTCAATTCAGATGATCAAATGAAGAGGAGAGCTACATGAATTTGGCTGCAAGAAAGGGAGATTACAAATCAATCCCAATGGTTAATGAAAAAGCTTGCAACTTTTGAAAGGTATATTCCAAAATAGACTAGGAGGTCTTTCTAAATATTTGTAAATAATATAATGATGTATTTTCTTTTACTTATGAGGATCTGAAAGGGTTTGATCCTAGTTTAGCCCAACATACCATAGAGCTAGATCCAAATGCAAAGCCTGTTAGGTAAAATAAAAGACCAATAAACCCCAAGGTTGAGCCTTTCATGAGAAAAGAGTTATCTAAGCTTATAGAATATAATATAATTTTTCCAATCAAACATTCTTCTTGGGTAGCTAATCTTTTTCTAGTTAGGAAGAAGAATGGGGAAATAAAATTGTGCGTAGAATTTAGGGATCTCAATAGAGCCTTCCTAAAGGACCATTATTCTATTCCTTCCATGAAAAAAATGTTAGCTAAAGTAAGTGGTTCAGAGAGATTTTCATTCATGGATGGATATTCAGGATATAAGAGATCCTAGTCCAAGAATCATACCAATTAAAAAACTACATTTCCTACTAAATGAGGAACCTATGCCTATTGTAAGATGCCTTTTGGACTATCCAATGCAAGTGCCACTTTCCAAAGAGCTGTGGATATGGCCTTCAAGGGAGTATTAGCAGAGTTTGTACTAGTATATCTTGAAGATATAACTATGTACTCCAAGCTTTCAATAGATCATTTCGGTCACCTTGAACAAGTATTTATAAAATGTAGAGTACAGTGTGTCCTTGAATCCTAATAAATGTGTATTTTCCATTGATCAAGGAAAACTATCAAGACACATTGTATCAAAGGATGGTTTGGCCATAGATCTAGAAAGGGTGGAGGCCATTTTATCTCTTCCCCTCCCAAGTCACAAAAAAGGTTTGCAAAGTTTCCTTTGTAGGATCAACTTTGTAAGAATGTTTATTCCAAACCTAGCTACCATGGTGAAGACTCTCACAACCATGCTAAAGAAGGATATGGTTTTCAAATGATCTAGGGAGGGAAAAGATGGTTTTGATCAAATCAAACAAGAAATTGCTCAGGCTCCTACCCTGATAAATCCTAATTATGATAGAGACTTCATCCTCTATAATTTAATGGGAAAATCAAGTATCTTAGTTGTCTTGACATAGCAAAATGATGATGGGATAGAGAAACCCATTGCCTTTTCCAATGAAGATCTAAAACACTACAAGCTTAAATATAACTATGGAAAAATAGGTCATAATATTTATTAGAGAATTAAATAATTTTAGACATATGCTCTCTAATAATCGGATTTAGCTCCTAGTGCCACATGCAAGTGTGAAATATTTCATCCTAAACAAGGATATTAGTGAAAAGATAGCTAGATGGATCACTAAGGTCATGGAATATGACCTTAATATCAAAATCACCAAGTTGGTAAGAGGCAAGGGCCTTTGTAAACAATTTTTTTTATCATTTAACAAAGATCCAGAGGTTTCCCTTGTGCTGCAAGAGAAGGAACTGTTAGGATTCCCAAAGATACTGTGAGGGGGGGGGGGGTGAATTAGTATCTAACCAGTTTGTTAATTTACTTGAATTAAAACATGTAAAGCCTGTCAATACATTGTACTGGTAAATCAAAAGTAATGTAGTAAACAAGAAAAACAATAACCACATGAAGAGCACACCATAACATAGTGGTTTAACGAGGAAACCCAATGTGGGAAAAACCTCAGTGGGATTTGTGACCCACAATATTCACTTACTGGCCAATAAGGGAATATTACTACTATGATAGGTGCCTACACATGCAGGAAGGCCAAGTGCCTAGAGCTCACTACTTAATTACAAAGGAAGTCACACTGACTTACAAAAAAGGATTATACAAATCCAATGTCTTGTACTGCTTCAAATTAGCATCTTCTATGCTAGATCCAGTACTGGTTTTATCTCTGTTGCAAACATAAACCCTTAACCTAAAATTCGCATATTAGGTCTGCATTATTTTGCCTATATTTCATTTTCAAATGTTCTATAATAATCTCATACATATATGAGTCATCTTACAACTTGCCATGTTGGCTTACAATGATTTTACAATTAATTACAAAATATATTACAAATAAAATTCATGTCGGCTTGGGTGCTGGTATCCTTTCTTTCACTGTCGGTGTTCTATGTGCCGATGTAGAGTTTGTCGTTGCCGGTATCATATGATTGCAAGGTTGCCATCAATGACAAAACCTTCAATTACCTACAATTTCTCATTGGAGTGTGCATTTTCCAACAATCTCCCCCTTTGGCATTGATGGCAACACTCATGAGAAAAATCCAAAAAAAGTATCGTCCAAAAAGAATCTGCCAAAATTGTCCTACCAAAAATTGTCTTACCAAAAACTGTGTGCCAAATCATATGTGCTCCCCCTGAGCTGATGGTGTCTTCTGCTAATCATTTTTCTCATTACCACTACTCCCCCTTTGGTATCAATGACAAAGGTTGTCAAAGTGTCAACTGAGTGTGGTTTCCAGCTTCATCCCTGTAACCGGTTGGTTACAATCTGAAAAAGGTTTGCCAATACCAGATTCAGACTCTCAGTGAACCGTTCACTATCCTTTAATGCAGCCTCTGTCCTCTGAATTGTACCGGTGAGGTGTTGCATTTGTTGTTCTGATGTCTTTTGTCCTTGAACCAATGCCTCAGATATCTCTTTTCTCAAGTAGGCGAGGTAGTCCAATTTTGGACTAAGTCTCCATTCCAAATCTTTTGCCTTTCCTTTTATTCTTTCCTTTTCTTTTTCAAATTTCTGAAGTTCCTCCTCAAAACTTGTTATTTTCTGCTCAAAAACTAATAATGGTTCAGATGAATTAATGAAATTGTCATCTAATTTATTTATTTCTTCTTGTACCATACTGATCTTCTTGTCTATATCTACTATCAAAAAGTTTGTTTTACATGTATCTCTGTACAACTTTTTAAATTCTTTTAGTGTTTTACATAGTGCTGGTAAAAGAGTGTCAAATTGTCTCATGCACTTCTTTATTTCCTCTTCAAAGAATTTACGTTTTTCTTTCTCAATTTTTTCTTTGAATGCTTCCTCATTTATTTGTTCAACTGTCACAATATTGTCAGTAATATACTTGGACAATGTGTCAAGTTGATTTAAAGAATCTTTATTATCCACATTACACTTGGGTGCTATCATTTTCAAAATTGGGATTGTATCATCAATAGCTTTGTATGATTATGCACTGCACTCTGTTATTTTCTTGATTGAAACCAATAGAACTTCTGTCACATTTGTTGGTTTGAATTCTATCATGGAAGAACCAACAATTTGTATTCCGCTGGTGTGAGTAACTTCTTTGCTTGTAGTGACCTCTAGTAGGTCAGTTTGTGTTTGCATTTCTCTAAGCAAAGGTTTGGGTTTCTCAGCTGTTGCTGGTGGCACTATCTCTGCATGAACCTATTCCTGTGAGGGAGCCTGTTGCTCTGACTATTTTCAGTGTTGTCCACTACCGGTTTTTCTTCAGTGTTGTTTGTTGCCGGTGGCTCAGTAGATGAATCATTATGTACATCTATGGTCTTTTCCTTTCTAGTGTCCGGGGTCACTGTAATATTTTCTACCGGTGGCTCTGTTGCCACATCTGATTTCCCAGTTGATTCTTTATCCACCACAATATTGACTTTCTGAGTATCAATGTTCATTGTATATAACACCTCAGAATCAAGATTTGTATCCTCATGTGGTGTGTCCATACTCTCAGTAGCTGATTGATTGTCAGTAGTAACTACCGGTGGAGTATCTAAAGGCGGTGGGGATAAGTTGTCTGTTATTTTATACTGGGTGGTCCACCAACCTTACCTTTTCCCTTATCCTTTTGATACACCTTGATGGGTTTAGGGCTTCGATACTCTTCCTGTTTCTCCTTCTCTATAAATAATATATCCCATGCATTAGCTATTTCTTCTGTTACCTCATTCACTCTACCTACCATCAGTGCTACATGTCGGTGAGCAGTTGAAAATATTGACCGGTTAGCCTCAGAGATCAATTGATCTATCTCATCAGGTGAGTTGACAGGATGTACAACAAGTAGTTTTTCAATCTTTATTTTCCTATCAAGCTCAACAATAGCTAGCCTTCTAGCTTCTAGTCTATTATACAGATCTGTCGGTATTTCATCAACAACTTGCATCAAACATTTCTTGTAAATATCTAAGTGTAAGATTACACTGTTCTCTACTTTCTCCTTGTTATCAGCCAATAGTGTGTCATATAATTTGTTAATGTTTTTTAGTTTTCCATACTCTATTATTTCATTGAGAAGTTTATCAAAGGTAGCAATAGTTTGTCGAGTCTTCTTCTTAGGGGTCATCTTCTTTTTCTTTGGAGTCAGTTTCTTTGCTGGGGGCCTCACTACTTGTTGCTTCTATCTTGTTTTTCTAGGAGAAGGTGAGGGTACCGGTGAATTTTTTCTCTTCCTTTCAACTCTTTTGAATTTAGTCGATATGTCACTCTCAGAGGAAGTTGCAACCGGTGACAGATGAAATTCCGATTGAAATTCTTCTAGTTCACTCTCCTTAATACCAGTTTGTCTTAATATATCTTCCTTGATAGCTTTTGCCTATCGGGTTCCTTTTCTAATAGTTGCCTCAACCTTCTTAACCCTTTTTCTTGATTCAATTTGGCTTTTTATTGTTTCAGCACTGCCAAAAATGTTTTCTTCAGATTCTTTTGGAGCTTTAGGAGGGCTTTTGCATAAGTTTCTGTTATGTTGTCATCAGTTTCATACCCCATTTCAATTACCTAGATGGTTCTAGTAATAACTGCCTCCATCCAAATTTCATCCTTCTTTATTACAAAACAAATTTCATCCTTATATTTGTCCACAATTGCTTGTGACAATCTGACTCTAGTTTTCATTCAGGCCTTCAATGCTTGAAAATACTCATTTATGTTCTTTTCCCTATTCTCTCCCATGTTGTTCAGTAAATCTAACAATTGTTTGCCTACCGGTATATCAAAACCAAAATTTCTAATACCAATACTGGGTACTTGTTTGGTTATGTACATCATCAAACAAACAAGTAGGTTTCCAAATCTGAATGTTCCCTTTTTGTCTTTCTTTATCTTTCCCAAATTATCAATCAGTTCATCTTTAAGCCATTCACATATGTCTATAGGCTAGAGACTGAGTTTAACCTATTTGCATGTGTAGTTTTGTAGCCTAAGATCATACTGATAAATTTAACATTGATATCCGTTACATCATTTACCCTTAGTGATCTCTTGTCAAATGTTGCACCAGTTAGGTCTATCACTGTGTCATTTGAGACTCTCTTGGTTTTGTCAGGTTTGTTACCGGTGGAAGGTAACCCTATTACAACTTTGATAGCTTCCTTAGTAATCTTGTGAATAGAGTCCAACCAAAAGAATTCACCATGAACCATGCTTAGCACAATTCTTATGATATCCTTGGGAAAATCTGGGATACTAAGAATTTTTGTAAAACCTAGGGTTTCTATTATCTTGTGTTCAGTTTTGACATTTCTGGATTCATCACAAATTATAGATTTATACATGTTTTTGATTTCATCATCACCCAATTCCTCTATATGACAATGTATATACATTCTAGGGTCTTCAACATAAACTACTCCTTTAGGGATTTGGGAGAACGCACCTATGTCATCATCTTTCTTAGCAATTTCGAGAACCAATTTGAAGACGGGTATAGGGAACTTAACTACTTCAACAATAGTAGGTTTTGCAATGAATTCAGGAGTAGATGAAGAAGCCATGGTTATAAATACCTTTATCTACCTTAAGGAATGATTGCTTAATGAATTGCTTTGCTAAGGGTGCCTTCGCTTGGAAATTTTCGCGCTCTTGAAAGTTTGAATGCTCGATGAATGAAAATGGAGCCAAAACATTTGCTTTATAATGTCATTATATCCAACTACCACATTTAATGCTTGTCGGTTAAGTAATGACTTAACTTATCTGTTGGTATAGAAGTAATTTCAACTTCTTACCATCAACCGAGGGAATAATAGCATGTTTCTCATTTAGCTGCTAAACTCTTAAAGGATTTTCCTTTAGTTAGATGAAGAGTCTCCTGCCGATGGAGTGTTACTCTATTCTGCCTATGGAGGAGTATTCACATCAACATTCAGATCTGACTTCCTAATCCATTGTTTTGAGAATTCTTGCTTTACCTCTTCAACCTTTTCCTTACCTTTTAAACTAGGACCTTTCTTATTTACCGGTGAGGTCTTGCTTCTACAAAACTTAGAAATGTGTCCAATCTTGTTACAGGCATAACAAGTCACATTGTTTTTCTGAATAGTTTTCCCATATCCTATGCCCGTATGTGTTCTGCATTGATTAGATAAATGTCCAAATCTTCCACAAACATAACATCTTACATTCATTCTGCAATTTTCTGAATTATGACCAACTTTGTTGCATTTAGAACATTGATCGATGGGTTTATTAGTGTTCTAATAATTTCTAGATCTACACTGATTTTCTCTATGACCATACTTGTTACAGTTAAAGCATTTGCCATTAAATTTGTGAGCAGTAGGTTGTCTTATCGGTTTGCTATGATCATGATTGTTTACAGTACTGGAGCTTTCACCAACTTCAAAGCCAAGCCCATTTGTATCACCATTAGGTTTCTAATTCTTCAGCATGTCACCAAGTTCTTTTGAGCTTTTCTTGAATTTTTCTTTGTGATGATTTGTAGCAGTTAGTTCACTTTCCAAGATTCCTTTCTGTCTTATGAGTTTAGTTCTGTCATTTTGTGTGTGTATTAAATTTGTCTTCAACATATCATTTTCATGACTAAGTCTTGTGTTCTCATTTCCAGCATCATTTAGTCTTCTGGCCAAGTCTTCTTCATTCTTCTTCCTATCTTCAATTTCTTTACAAAATCTCATAGTCATATCCTGCATCTCATTTTGTGTTGTACTGATCTCTTGTCTTAGCTTCTTTACCAAATCATTAAGAGTTTATTTTTCATCATTCTCATTCTGCATCTTTTCATAAAGTTCTCTTCTCTTATTTCTTGGAATGGTAAGATTTTCTTGAAGCGCTTGAATGATATCCTGAGCAACCTTTAAATCATCTTCGAGTTTGATATTCTTCACCTTTTCTGCATCATAGTCTGAAAGAGTTGTTTTCAATTGTTCTCTCAAGTTTTCCATCTCTACCAATGTCAAGATCTTCCTCAAGCTATTAGACTTTTGAAAATAGAGGACCAAGCTCTGATACCAATTTTAGGATTCCTAGAGATATTGAGAGGGGGGGTGAATCAGTATCTAACAGGGTTTGTTAATTTACTTGAATTAAAACATGTAAAGCATGTCAATACAATGTACCAATAAATCAAAATTAATGCAGTAAATAAGAAAAACAATAACCACATGAAGAGCACACCATAACACAGTAGTTTAACGAGGAAACCCGGTGTGGGAAAAACCTCGGTGGGATTTGTGACCCACAATATTCACTTACTGGCCAATAAGGGAATATTATTGCTACGATAGGGGCCTGCACATGCAGGAAGGCCAAGTGCCTAGAGCTCACTGCTCAATTACAAAGGAAGTCACACTGACTTACAAAAATGGATTATACAAATCCAATGTCTTGTACTGCTTCAAATTAGCATCTGCTATGCCAGATCCAGTACCAGTTTTAGCTCTGCTACATACATAAACCCTTAACCTAAAATTCACATATTAGGTCTGCATTATTTTGCCTATATTTTATTTTCAAATGTTCTATAATGATCTCATACATATATGAGTCATCTTACAACTTTCCATGTTGGCTTACAATGATTTTACAATTAATTACAAAATATATTACAAATAAAATTCTTGTCAACCTGGGTGCCGGTATCCTTTCTTTCAATGCCGGTGTTATGTGTGCCGGTGTAGAGTTTGTCATTGTCGGTGCCTATATAATTATCTTGCTGGTATCATATGATTGCAAGGTTTCCATTAATGACAAAACCTCCAATAACCTACAATTTCTCATTGGAGTGTGCATTTGCCAATAGGAACAACCGACCAACAATGGAGATGGATAAACAAGTTGGTTTGATGACATGACTGCCTTCTTGAGGAATGGTAGTTTCCCTCCTAATTTTGACAGAACTAAAGAAGAAATTTTAGACTTCATTCTATCCCTTATGTATTAGTGGAGGTTGTTTTGTTCAAAATAAGCCTTATTGGAGTCTTAGTAAGATGTATCAAAGAAGATCAGGTCAACAAACTATTAGAAGAGTTTCATGATGGCCCCTCAGGTGGTCATTTTTTTTCAAGGACCACCTCCATGAAAATAATTAGGTCAAGATATTATTAGCCATCCTTATTTAGAGATGCACATAAGTGGGTGAGGCAATGCAAGGAATGTGGCCTTTTCTCAGGTAAACAAATGATGTGTGTTCTTCATTTGCACCCCATACAAATTGATCAACCATTTTCTCAATGGGGCCAAGATTTCATTGGCCAAATCAACCCTTTATCTGTGAGGCCCTACCCCAACCCATCCTATCTCTTCAGTTATTTTCATTTTGGAACTATTTTGGATGCTAGTTTTGACACACTATGGATATAGAACTTTACATGGTCCCGCGATTTTGGTAACATTGATATATATGGATGCTTCATTTCTATGCCTTGTGGATTATAGAATATTATATGATTCTAGATTAGGGTAATATTGTGATTATGTAGGTTATTATCTGAATTTCAGGATTTGTTATAATGTTAGCATTATGTTTGCATATCTTGTAGAAGGATCAAATTTTGAGGATTATGATGAATTGCTTTGATTGTGACAAATCATATTTTATAATGACAAGTCTTTGCAGAATGAATGTATTGTATTCTAATTATGTGTTATATATTATATGAGGCTATTTGGGAAGTACTAATGTTTAATTGAGATGTGCAGGAAATTATCCATGTGACCATGGAAATATTATGGAGAATCAAGCCTAGGCCAATGTGCGTTAGTAAAACCAGGGGTTGTCTATTTGGAGAGACAACACCCCGTGTGTACTATATTTTATTCATAAATGTAAAATGTTGCATGAGTGTAATTTGTATTTATTGGATTGTTTAAATTGTTTAAGGGACAATTGCCATGTGTGTATTGTGATGTGGAATTATTTTGTAGTGTCACTTGACACCTATGTAGTATGTGGTGTTGGCAATTTGTCATGTCACCTTTTTTTAGAGAGTTTTATTTTTGTTAATTGTTATATCTCCTAATTATCCTTGAAGGAACCAAGAAATCTAGGTTAGTGAGCCACAAGGGAGGTCAACTTAGAGTTGACCCGTAGGTTAACTTCAGGTGGACTTTCTGAAGGTCAAATCAACTCCTAGAGTCAATTTTAGAGCTTTTCTATTAGGCCTCATGGGGTACCTATGGGTAAAGGCCAAAATTGGCCATGTGTCTTTCCCTTAGGACTTGTTTAACCACCCAAAAAAGTGGTTTTCCCAAGATGGACGAATTCCATCTATAGGAGTGCCCTCCTTGGTAGGAGAACCTTCTTCGGGATAGTAATCCCTCTTCCCCATTCCATTTCCCTTCTCTAGACACCTAGGGAAGACCAACCCAATGGGGGATCCCTCACTCTATCCAAGAGGTTGGAAGGAGTGAGAGAGGCCTTCTTAGGCTAAGAATGGAAGCTTAGTGAGCTAATCACCCACTCTCCATCCTTGGAGATTTTTGGAAAAACTTGGGAGAAAAAAACCAGTTTTGAGGAATAGTGAAATTTGGGGGCCAACGAATTGCAGAAAGTTTGTGTGGATTTGGGCAGCTCATCTCCAACTAAGTCTAACATACCTGTTGGCAGATTAAGGTTGGTTGTATTCTCTTTTGTTATGTTGTTTAAGTTGTTCTTTTTTTTGAAAGAAATGCTTGTGAAAGGAGTTGTGTATATGTAGATTGTTGTAGAAAAAAAAAAAGAGAAATGTAAGTTTTCATTTTTATGTTTTTTTTTAGTTTATGTGTTCTTGTTTTGGGAGTGTTCAAGACCTCCTACTCTTGGGGAAGTAGGATGGTCTTGGGGTGGAAGAAGCATGACAGCCTTGGGTGAGAGGCTCTCCTTAAGGAGAGTGATCTCAAGGGTGTCCTTTGTGACCCTTGCTGCATAGCCTTGTGTATGCATTTGGCTGTCATAAGGGGAGAGAATATGGCTTTGAGCCTTTGGGGGGGCATAAGGTGTGTGAGACAAATCTGTTGTGTATTTTGTATTGCCATGAGGTGGCTTGAGTTTTATTTTGGCTTGCAATCTCCCCAATGGTACTTGGTCCACTTCCACCCATAGATTGATCATCACAAAATGTGGTGAAAGTGTAGCTTGGGATGGGAAGGTGTATGTTTGAGTATTTGCCCTATTGTTGTGTTGTGTGCTTGTTTGTAACCTGTCTAGAACTTGATTCTCCTAGCTCAGGGGTGGCTTCTAGTAAGCCTAGGCTGGGAGGTGAGCATCCCATGGTCATAGTCCTAAATCTTACATGCAGGTGGCTTGGAAAAAAACTAGGAGTTGCAGTTTGTTTGGTTGCAGATATTTCAGACTCAGATTTTTATTTAAATGCAGAAAAGCAAAGAGAGAAAATGTATATGTAAATATAGGGCTTAAGTTGATTCTTTTTCTGTTTAAATAAGTGTATTCTTTTATTTTGTGTAAAGATTAAGAAAGAGAAGACTGGTTAGATTATTCACCCATTTTTATATATGGGCTATTGTAACTTATTATTCTGGAAAGCAATGAAATTTTTATTTATATTTTGATGTCTTTTATGTTGCTGTAGACTACATCTAAATCTAGTCTGTTAACTTGTTTATTTACTGCAATATTAAAGAAAAGAAAAAAAAAATGCATTAGGTTTCATTATTTACTTGCATAGTTTAGATTACTGTTATTTTATGACTGTTAAAAAAGAGAACTAGTATTTTTACATTGCTGTAGAAAGTAGGATGTATGACTGCTAAATAAGAAGATAAATAAGACCTATTCTTAATGCTGTTAGAAGACTAAGAACAGAATGCTTAATGGTTAAAATCTCAAACCAATATAAGGGTTTTCAGCCCTATTATTTTAACATTTAAATTATATATATCTATAGGTATATAAGCATATATATTGAAAAATATATACCTATATATATATAAATTCCTGTATGTGCATACCACTGCAACAACAAGAAGAGAGACATATTTTGAACTTGTGTATCCCTGTTACAAAATATATAAAAGTATTGCATGCTGCTGTGTTAAAAAAAAAATATATATTGCAGAATAAACTTCTTAATCCTATATATATATATATATATATATATTTCTGCATCTGAAAACATACTTTGTGGATGCTTGTAGAAAAAAATATAGACATATATGTTATGTTCTGATCATAGCAATGTTTATATGTATATATAAATATATATATACAAATATATATATATATTTACATATTCATATAAGATATTGTGCACCGTATATATATATATATATATATATATATATATATATATATATATATATTTGATATTCAAAAAAAATACATCATATAATATTTAAAAACCACAAAATATTAAAATGTTTTAATATTTAAAAAAAAAGAGATGTGGAAAAACGCGGGCACGAGCCGCGGGCCACTGTGTGTAACACAGTGGACGGCCACAGCCGAGCCACTGTACTACACACAGTGGGCGGCGCCGAAGGGCACCGCATTGTGTGTAACACAGTGGAGCGGTCGCGGCCGCCACTGTGCTACTCACAGTGAGCGGCGCCCGCCATTGTGCTACGCACAGTGAGCGGCGCCCGCCACTGTGTGTATACACAGTGGGCGGCAGCTATGCCGTCTGCCACTATGTGTACACACAGTGGGCGGTGCTGCCGCCACTATGTGTACGCACAGCGGTGCCCAGAAACCCCCCCCACTTCCTCCTCCTCTTCCCACTTTGAAACCCTCCGCCGTGCCCTAACTCTGCCTCCGTACCTGCAATCACACCACTAAGCAAATTAAAAAAAAAGGTATTATAAACCCTAACCCATTTCGGGTTAGGGTATAAAATGATAAGAAATTAAAACAAAGTGTAATATATAGAAATGCAACCCTAACCCAATTTCGGGTTAGGGTTAGCATTTTAAGAATTTTATATATATATGGGAAATTTAAATTGGAATTTTAAACTTTGATTTTAATATATATTTGGGGTTAATTTAATAATTGAATTATTATATGTTTCCATTCTTTAGAAAATTTAAATTTTAATATAGTTAATTCAAGGGGGTTAATAATAAAGGATTAATATAGTTGGATAAACTATACGATAAATCCATTAATATATTTAATTAATCAATAGACTTTCCCCCATATATTTGGACGTTAGGAAAATTTAAAAAGGAGGAATTTGTAAATTTATGAACCTTAAGCCCTTGAGACCAATTTTTGGTCGGATCGAAATTAAATCATTAAAATTAAGGGGTTAGAAAAATTAGAATTGGCTTTAGCTTATTGTCGGTCTTAGTGGGCAGATGACCTTATAGAAATTCGAACCCTCATCGGTTGGATATAAATAATGAATTTTGCATGAGCATCAATTAATTAATGGTATTTTCATTATATGAATGGGAATGATTAAATTCACGAAGATAACCAATAAACCTTTGTTTTTAATTAGCGACAACTTGAGTTAGGTAATTGAGCTAGCCAATAATCTGTGATCCTAATTTAATCTTCACTAAATTTAGTCGCTCGTTCGAGTTGGTTAATTAACTTAACCTTAGAAGTAAGTTTATTTACATCCTAGATAAGGCAAAACTCTAATAAAGTTATTATATTATAGAATATGTTGCGAGTTCATGAAGTCAAAAATTTTTTTTGTTGTTCCGTTTTTGTGCCCAAAAGTTGGGCACGACATTATCAAGTGTAGGCCATAAGTGGATTTTGGCTACCATAGATTACTTCACAAGGTGGATAGAGGAAATAGATCTAAAGGATGCAACTAAAAAATGTAGTGGTTCGATTCCTAGAGGGAATTGTAACCAGGTTTGCTACCCCTTCCACCATTATATCTGATAATGCCAAAGATTTTGTTGGAGCTAGATCAGTTTATGGGTAGTTCAGCATGATGTATATTTGAAGGCATCATCAAACTATTACCTCCAATGGAATGGCAGTTGGCCATTTGGTGGAATTGATTATGTGTTGCATTGATGTTTTGTCATTGATGCCAACACTAGTTGTTTGGATGCTTTACCTACACCCTTCTAGTCTCGATAGGTTGAGAGATTTTTGGTTGATTTGGATCCGACATAATTTGGTAGGCTTCGATATGATTTGGTTATGGAATTGGCTTATTCATGATACTCATGTTTATATTCATTCATTTGGTTTTGGTCTAATGATTAGATGCTATCCTATTTTCTTAGAACCTTGGCTTTTGGTTCTGGTGAGGGTTTCACAGGAAGTTCTTTTGATGAAGATCTTTGATGAATTGCATAAGTGGTGTTGGTGCAACTTCTGATGGAGTTTCAGGATGCTGATGGTGATCATGTTAGAGACTTGTCACATGGAGATCATTGCTTTAGCGTGTGGGCCTGTAATGGGTCCCGGTTGATTTAGGTTATGGACCGGCTTAATATAACGTGTGGATTGGACCTCTTGATGTGTTTCTAGGATGTCTTATGTGTTGGATATTATTTGTTTGGTCTAAGGCCAACATGGTTTGTAATTATGTAATTGGTTTATTGTCTAGTGGCCAACCTAATTGTTTATGGTCGAGGGTTTGTATATATAGATGTAAGATCTCATTGTAGATCAAGATATGGTAAAGATCGTGGTTATAAAAAGGGATGTAATGTGCAAATAATATAATATCATTCAAGTAGAGGATTTGGTTGATCATTGGAGATCGAATTGGGTTTATGTAAGAGGATTTAGTCCTCTGGTATTGAGCTTAACCATAACTATACTCAGGTATAGGAGATGTTATCTTTTGCAGTTCAACACTTCTCCAGATTGTAGTCTGGATTTCTATGTAGTCAGTGAGGCTCCTTTTGTGATGAGGAGTGTGGTCTAGGCTATTGGCCTTCCTACAAGTGTAGGCCCCTCAAATGTAATTCAAATACTTACTACAGAAGTATTATCTGACTATGGGTAGGCTTCCCACCATGGTTTTTCCTTTTAGCGGGTTTCCACTTATAAATCTTGGTGTCATGTGGATGGTATTTATTCTGTGATTATTGTTAATGCTTAATTGGTTTAACTGATATTCTGGTATTAAAGTTTTAATTGCTAATGGTTCCAGTAATCTGTGACAACTGATTCACCCCCCCCCCCCCCCGCCTTAGTTGTCTTCAGATTATTTGAACTGTCTAACAATTGATATCGGAGCTTTGGTCCTCTCTGTAGAAAGATTAACATTTTGAGGAAGATCCTATGGTGACTAATAGTTCAAGTTCATCCAGTTCATCTGGAGCTATCTTTGGGAGAGATATTCCTAGGCTTGATGGAACAAATTAAACAGTATGGAAGATTCAGATGGATACTCATCTGAGATGTCTTGGCAAGGAGATTTGGGAGATCACATAGAATGGTGTAACACCTTATAATCCGCAATCTAGCAATCCTCCTCTGGAAAACCTGGATAAGGGCTTGAGAATGTTTTTAGAGCAAGATAAGCCCTCTTGTGTGCCCTTTCTGATTAGAAAATAATGGGATTAACTGACAAATCATTTGGAAAGGCTATATGGGATAAGTTGGAGACTCTTAATGAAGGTGACCCTATAGTGAAGACTGCTAAACCTGATGGTTATCAAGTGAGATATGAAAACCTGAAGATGGAAGAAGATGAAAGGATTACTGCATTCATGGAAAGGGCAAATGAGATTGTTATGGGAATTGAATGTTGTGGTGGAACTCTGAGTGAAGATGAAATTGTTTCTAAAGTCATGAGAGCCCTACCACCAACTTACAAAATGAAGTCTACTACTATTAATAAGTTGAGAACAATGGCTAATACATATGTGAACAAAGATACTTTGGTTGGGAAACTATCTGCTTTTGAACTTGAATAATTTGGACCTTCTGGAGATGTGAAGACTGAACCTGCTTTTCATGCATCTACATCTGCAACCGATAAGCAATATTGGAAAGATTTGTATGAAAAGGAATTGGAAGATATGAAGAGAGAAGATGATGAATTTTAGCAACTTGAAGCACTATTTGCTAGAAGAGTGCCCAAAGGACCGATAGGAAGTAAGTATGAAGGAAAAGTGCCTTTTAAATATTTTGCATGTAATATGATTGGTTATTTTGCATCTAGATGTACTGAAAGAAATTCAAGATTTAAAGAAAGAGTTAGAAGATCTTTTAAACCTAACCCTGGATATTAGAACAAGTATAAGTACAGGAAAAATAGAGACAAATCATGCTACATAGAGGATGAGGAAGACATTACTGATTCTGAAGATGAACTGGTAGAAGACTCTGCTAGTGGTTTTGGCAATGGGAAGGAATGGGTGTTCCTGACTATCAAGGAAGATATTCCAGAAATGGAAGAAAATGTACCTGAAGAGACAACACTTGCTACTAAAATTGAAGACAAGGATGAATGGGTAATTGACAGTGGTTGTTCACATCATATGACTAGAGATAAAGGGAAGTTTCTATCTTTGCAAGAATTCGCTAGCGGTCTAGTTAGATTTGGAGATGACAAAGCATGTATGATCAAAGGAAAAGGAACAATATCATTGGATGGTAAAAACAATACTGACAATGTTTATTATGTTGAAGGTTTAAGGCATAATCTTTTGAGTGTAGGACAATTGGTGGATAAGGGATTTCAATTACAATTCAAGGATGGAAAATGCAAAATCATTAACAGATCTAGTTTGGAGATAGCAACTGGTACACAAACAAAAGGTAACATATTTCATTTGAACTCTAGTGAGAAGACATGTTTGATTATGCAAATTGATGAGAGTTGGCTATGGCATAAAAGGTTGTGTCATATGAATTTTGATTACATTGTGAAGATCAGTTCAGCTAAGGCAGTTAGAGATATACCTAAGATTATGAAGCCCTATAATCCGGTATGTAAAGAATGTCAAATGGGTAAATAGGTCAGAACCTCTTTTAGGAGTATACAAGATAAATCTAATGATGTTCTTGATCTTATTCATATTTATTTGTGTGTTCCTACTAGAGAAATTTTTTCAAGGTGATAGATATTTCATGCTAATCATTGATTATTATTCTAGAATGATGTGGGTTACTTTTCTAAAGGAAAAATATGAGGCATTTGAAAAGTTTAAAATATTTAAGGCTAAAGTGGAAGCTGAGACAAGATTGAAGATTAAATGTTTGAGGTCAGATCATGGTGGAGAATTCATATCCGGTAAGTTTAATAACTTTTGTGAGAAGCATGGTATAAGAAGACAATTTTTTGCTCCCCGACACCTCAGTAGAATGGAGTTGGGGAAGGAAGAACACAATTATCTTGGATGTTGCTAGAACAATGATGATGGAATCTAGTCTACCTCATATCTGTTGGAGAGAAGCAATGAGCACATCGGTTTATACATTTAAAAATGTACATATCAAAGGAGAAACCGGTAAGACACCTTATGAATTATGGTTTGGCAATACACCTACAATTAAGTATTTTAGAATCTTTGGCAGTAAATATTATATTAGAAGAGATGATATCATTGGTAAATTTGATCCTAGATGTGATGAAGGCATATTTCTTGGTTATTCTAATGAAAGCAAGGCATATAGATTTTATAACAAGAGATTGCAGAGAATTGTGGAGACTACTAATGTCAAAGTAGATGAGCTGAAAAAAAGTCAAATAAGAGTTTATGAGAAGGAGCTGATAGAGGAAATGATTATATCTGAACTGGTAGCACCTTTACTAGAACAAAGTGTTGAACTAGTTACTCTGACAATATCAAAAAATTCTACAGTGACTGAAGAACCGAGAAGAGGAACAGAGAGTTAGAGGACTCCTAGGTATGTGAGATTGAATCATTCAGAAGATCAAATCATTGGGAATAAGAACAATGGAGTAATGACAAGAAGAAGACTGGCAACTAATGAGGTATGTTTATTTTCACAATTTGAATCGGTATCAATAATTGAGGCATGTAAAGATGAATATTGGTTAAAATCTATGGAAGAAGAATTAGATGAGATTGAGAAAAATAATACATGGACTTTGGCTCCCCAACCTAAAAATAAGACTGTTATTGGAACTAAATGGGTTTTTAGGAATAAATTGAATGAGGATGGTGAAGTTATAAGGAATAAAGCTAGATTGGTTTGCAAAGAATATTCTTAGAAGGAAGGAATTGATTATGGAGAGACTTTTACACCTATAGCTAGGATTGAAGTTGTAAGATTATTTCGTGCATATGTTGCTTATAAAAACTACAAGGTTTATCAGATGGATGTTAAATGTGCATTTTTGAATGGGGATCTTGATGAGGAATTTTATATTGAGTAACCTGATGATTTTTCACTATCAGATGATACAAACATGGTTTGCAGGTTAAGGAAAACTTTATATGGTTTGAAACAAGCACCTAGAGCTTGGTATGCAAGGTTGGATAAATATCTTTTGAAGCTTGGTTATACTAAGGGTAATGCTAACAGTAATTTATGTTATAAGATCATTGATGATGATATATTGATTATTGAAGTATTTGTTGATGACATTATTTTTGGAGGTGAAGATAAGTTATGCATGGAATTTTCTAGCAATGTGGAGAATGAGTTTGCAATGTCTGTGATTGGAGAGATGAAATTTTTCTTAGGTTTCCAAATTACTCAAACTGACAAAGGTATTTTCATCTGTCAAACTAAGTATTCTAAGGAATTGGTTAAGAAATTTGGTATAGGAGATTCTAAACATGTAAGTACTCCTATGGTTACAAATGAGAAATTAAGAAGAAAAGATGTTTCTGTACCTGTAAATCCTACAAGATACAAATCTATGATTGGAGGTATACTTTAATTAACTCAAACTAGGCCTAACATTATGAATGTTGTTTGTATTGTTTCAAGATTTCAAAGTGATCCTAGAGAAAATCATGAGTGTTGTGAAAAAAAAATTCAGATACTTGCAAGGTACATCAAAATATGGTTTGTGGTACCCTAAGGATGATAACTTTACTTTATGTGCATATACAAATGTTGATTGGGTTGGAGATGTTGATGACCGGGAAATTACTTCTGGTTGAGCTTTCTTTCTTCAAAAGAATTTGGTTTCATGGATCAACAAGAAACAATCATGTACTTCTTTATCTACTGCTGAAGCTGAGTATGTTGTTGCTGCTACTAACCATACACAAGTTTTATGGATGAAGCAAATGTTGAAGGATATAAAGGTGGATTGTAATGGACTAGTAGTTATTCATTGTGATAACTCTACTGCTATTGATATATCAAAGAATCTAGTATTTAATTTTTAAGACAAAGCACATATCTATCAAGTACAATTTTTTGAAGGAAAAGGTGGAAGAAAATGAAGTTAGACTGATTTATGTGAACAATAAAGAGAAGATTGTAGATATCTTCACTAAACCTTTGCCCAGAGAATCATTTGAGTACCTAAGAGATACATTCGGGGGTTTTTGCCCCTCCGATGGAGACTTGATTGATGCAGTTTGACATCAGTCCGGTATGCATTATCAGAGATACTTTTCATTCCGATATTAATGTGGGTATGCTACTGCTCAGGGGGAGTAGTCATCTTTTTTATTCAGTGGTTTATGTTTTTGCTTTGATATTTTTGTCAGATTTCTGGCATTGATGTCAAAGGGGGAGAGATATTGATGTGAAAAAGAAAACTTAGGAGTTGCATACATTAGGGTGAGAGATATATGTATATTTCAGAGCTTTACAAAGATATTATTCATAGGGGGGGTTTGGTCTTTGTTTCAAAAGTTCATTTCTATATCTTTGAGTAGGAGATTGTTGGTTGTCTTCCGTTGGGGGAGACTTGTTTGGCATTTCTTGGTACTTAGATGTTTTTCACATCTAGTGTTGCCATCAATACCAAAGGGGGAGATTGTTGGCCATTTGGTGGAACTGATTATGTGTTGCATTGATGTTTTATCATTGATGCCAACACTAGCTGTTTGGATGCTTTACCAACATCTTTTTGGTCCCGGTAGGTTGAGTGGTTTATGGTTAAATTGGACCCAGCATGATCTGGAAGTCTTCAATATGATTTGGTTATGGAATTGGCTTATTCATTATACTCATGTTCATATTCATTCAGTTGGTTTTAGTTTGGTGATTAGATGCTATCTTGTTTTCTTAGAAGCTTGGTTTCTGGTTTCACTGGTAGAGCTTTTGATGAAGATATTTGATGAATTGGATAAGTGGTGTTGGTGAAAATTTTGGTGGAGTTTCAAGATGTTGATGGTGATCATGTTTGAGACTTGGTGCATGGAGATCATTTCTTTAGCATGTAGACCTATACTGGGTCCCGATTGATTTAGGTTATGGATCGGCTTAATGTAACATCTAGATTGGACCTCTCGATGTGTTTCTAGGATGTCTTATGTGTTGGATATTATTTTTTTGGTTTAAGGCTGACATGGTTTGTAATTATGTCATTGGTTTATTGTCTGGTGGCCGACCTAATTGTTTATGGTCTACAGTTTGTATATATAGATGTAAGATCTCATTGTAGATCTAGATATGGTAGAGATAGTGGTTATGGAAAGGGATGTAATGTGCGAATAATGTAATATCATTCAGGAAAAGGATTTGGTCAATCATTGGATATCGAAATGGGTTTATGTAAGAGGATTTAGTCCTCTGATATTGAGTTTAACCAGAACTATACTTAGGCATAGGAGATGCTATCTTTTGCTTCAGATTGTAGTCTAGATTTCTATGTAGTCAGTGAGCCTCCTTTTGTGATGAGCAGTGTGCTCTAGACTGATGGCCTTCCTCCAAGTGTAGGCCCCTCAATTGTAATTCACATACTTACTATAGAAGTATTATGTGACTATGGGTAGGCTTCCCACCATGGTTTTTCCCTTTACCAGGTTTCCACGTATAAATATTGGTGTCATGTGGATAGTATTTATTCTGTAATTATTGTTTCTGCTTAATTGGTTTAACTACTATTCAGGTATTAATGTTTTGGGTTTTGGTAATCTATGACAATTGATTCACACCCCCTCTTAGTTGTCTTCCTGTTATTTGAACTGTCTAATGATGGCCTAGTTGAGTCCTGAAATAAGAACCCTATCATAATCATCAAGAGGACTTTATATGTTAATCAAAGGTCTTAGCTTTCAAAGTTAGGGACAACCCTATGGGCTGACAGAATTACACCTAAGAGAGTAGTTGGTAATTCACCTTTTATGCTGGTATATGGAGGGGAAGAAAGGCTTCCCTTATCTATTGAATTACCCTCTCTTGTTTTAGCCCACAAGCTAGAGCTCCTGGAGAATGATTCCATGACAGTCAGATATGTAGAGTTAAAGGAGTTGGAACAAATCAGAAATAGGGCTATGCAAACCCTCAATTTCCATCAAGGGCAGGTAAATAAGTTTTTTTACAAAGGAGACACTTTAAGGAACTTCAAGGTTGGCGACCTTGTCCTAAATTGGGATGTGAACCAAGCTAAACTAGGCAGGCACTCCAAATTTGACGCAATTTGGAGCATCCCATATGTCATCACTAGCTACAAGGAGGCAAATTCTTTTCACCTATCCAAGCTTAAAGGTGAAGCCCTTCCTATTGTAGTCAATGAAATCCACCTCAAGGCTTACTCTTGAGGTGATTTTTTGGCTCTTTTAAATATTAGTTTGCTTCCAACTTTCCAAAAAGTGCATGTGCACAATCTATTCATCTCTAGAATGGTGAGAATTTTGATTTTTTGCAAATTGAAGGGGGCAAAGGCTTATCTTCATTTTTTTTCAATCTAGACTCTATGCCCAATGGATCCCCCAGGCTACTAATCATGTGCCAAGCAAGCTTACCATCCCTTTGAGTTGGTATAAATGTTGACCATTTTCATGTCAACTTTAGCCATGTAGATAACCGATCTAAGAAATCTTCAATGGCTAAAAGCCTGTTAAATCCTAAGGCTTTTCCTTCTTAAACACTTTCTTGGCCTTGTTCTTTTTTATCATTGACTACAAAGGGTAGTTATTTCACTAAAGGTTTACTGGTTGAAGGATCCCCTTTTTATCCCAAGTTCAGCCCCTTTTATCCTTATCGACTAGCAGGAGGTTTTGTTTTGCTTATTGCAATATCACGGTGGTTTGGATTTACCTTTGGGTCCCCCCTACAATACTATAGTGAATTTTTTGTTTACTGCTATATCGTAGTGGCTAGAGCCTGCAATGGTTTTCCCTTGGCAATATAGCAGTGGCCACTAATGCTTCATCGCATTATCGTGACATGTTCAAAAGAAAGTTAGGTGCTCTAGGGGGTATTGTGTTGCTGATGGTGGGCCTGAGGATAACTTTTACTATGGTTTGGTCTTGACAGTCTCCTTCCCTTTAGAAAACACAAAGAAGTATAAAGAGGAAGGATAGTTAGTTGTTTCATAGCGGTTAAGGTTAACCACCTAGTTAGGATTGCGAAACAACGATGGTAAGCAGTATGTAAAGTGAATATGCATATCAGAGGGTCACAACGGTTATGGATAACCACCACTTGAACTTTGTGATATTGCGATAGGTGTTGGCCAAATAAGAGATTTTCATTTTTTCATGATAAAGGAGGTTATCTTAGGCTGTGAAACCGTCATGGAGTTCATGGGGCCATTTGTTTTAAGTTGTTAATCTTGGTCATCTGATTTCACTTAAGGGGGAGATTGATGGCCCTATTTTAATTTCTTTTAGGGGACTTTCGAGGGCCTCATGATGTGATCCCAGCCATCCATCCATGCATGATTAGGAGGATCCAGTGGCTCAAATTCAAACTAGAGGTGGAAATTAAAATTCAAATAGTTGTGTAGGGTGATTGTCGACTTAATGGACGAAAATCAATTTCTGACTCGTCGGTGGCCCAAATCAGATCCAATCCATCTCCAACCACTTCCAAAGGCTCGAGGGACAATCTCCATTAATTTGATATGATCTAAGAACATTTATCTCAGCTGGCCATGCTCATTTATTAAAGATAATTGACTTTGGGGGCCGATAGATAGCATTCAAGTACCTTCAATGCAGGGATATCCCTATTTTCAAATATTGTTTCTCTTTTCTAGTTGGGGAGATATCTTCAAACATCGAAACATCAGATCATCTATCTGATCTTTCTCTCCTCTCATTTTGTAACCTAACCCTAGCTAGTTAGAGTTTTTGAACCCATTGTTCTATCTGAGTTACACCTGATCTATAAAGGAAATTTTGTAACCTCTTTGGAGGATCTTCTCCCTTTTTCTCTTACAAAATTCTATTTTTCTGCAACTATAAATTTACCTGGCCTTTGCATCAATAGAAAATTCCTATTTTACCTCTTTCCAAGTTCATTTAACTTGTGCAGATTTGCTTTGTATTTGTTATGAATTTATTTTCTTATTACTTTTGTCTAATTTGAAAGTTGTATTAAATCTTCTTATAGGAACTATATATGGATGTTTTAGTCCCTCTTGGGTCTTCATTAAGCTCTAATCTAATATAAGTATTAGGAGTTGATTAAGAATAGAAAACTATGTGTTCTTTGGGGTTTCTTCATTGATGTTATGTGTACTCATAGGTAGGGAGAAGTATCATTTCAATATAAGTGCATCGCCTTATTTTCTCTTTTAGAATTCATTTTCCCCTTTTCCCTTCTTAGATCATTATAATAGGTTTTATAGGTGTTGGGTTGGTTTGACACTATACTTAGATTGATAATGAAGCTAGTCTCCTCTAGAGATTCAACCTCGCATTGTGCAAGGTCCCACACTTGGATGTTTTTTTTATGTTTCATAAGGTGTTGAGCACGAGTGTTCAACAAGGGTGCAAACTTTTCTGACACCAGTTCCTTTACAAAATAATTCTCATGAAGCATCTTTTGGACTTGGATATAATCCCTTCAAACCCATCAATGCTTCTAAGAGACCATCCCTTAATGTCAATGTCATTTTCTCTTCTCCCAATTCTCTTTCATTAAAACATTCTGAATACATTGATTTTGGTTCTTAGTCACCTTCCTTGGATTTTTTCTCTACTGATGATTCCCTTGCTGAGTTTTTAGGAGCCTATGATAGCCTTCCTTGATATCACCATAATCATGTATTTCCCTATTGTTTTAATGCGGAAGCATACTTTGAGGAAGATGATGAATTAACTAAACATAATGATGAGATGATTAAGGAATTCCCTCAACCAATGGATGTTCCCTAATAAAGTAACCTTCTTATAAGTGATACCATTGTTGTTAGTATGGATCCTAGTAATGAAGAAAATATCATAAAGATTTAGAAATGTTTAATCGATGAAGAATGAAAAAAATACTCTGAATTACTACATGAATTTCCCAAAATCTTTGCCTAGATTTCTTCTAACATGCATGCCATTGATCCAAAAATTGTCAATCACAATATTGTCCTAATTCCTAATGCTAAGCCTATGAAGCATAAAATTAGAAAGATGAATCCCAAAATAGCCTTGCTTGTCAAGGATAAAATTGAAAAGATTTTAGATGCAAGATTTATTCGCCCTATTGATTATTCCCCTTAGATATCCAATATTATAGCTATTGCCAAACCTAATAATGAAATTAGGATGTGTACCAACTTTTGATATTTCAATAAGGCTTCTTTGAAAGACAATTTTTCAATCCCAAATATTGATATGATAGTAGATTCTACTTCTAGTCATGCTCTTTAATCCTCTATAGATGGTTTCTCGAGACAATAAAATTTTCATCAACCCTCAAAGATCAATTCAAAACTACTTTTACAACTCCTTGGGGCATGTTTTGTTGGGTTGAAGAATGCAGACACTACCTATCAACATGCTATCACTCTCATTTTTCATGACTACATGCATAAAACCTTAGAAGATTGCATTGATGACATCTTAGCTAAGTCTATACTTTTTCAAGAACATGTTAAGATCCTTCATCAAGTCTTTGTAAGAATTCATAAATACAACATGCACTTGAACCCCCAAAAATGTGTTTTTGGTGTGGATAGTGGAAACATATTAGGTTTTATAGTCTCGCATTATGGTATGGAGGTGGATATAAAGAAAATATATGCGATAGTTAACATGTCACCTCCTTGAAACATCTCTCAATTAAGAAGTTTGCAAGAAAAAATTCAAGTCATTCATAGGTTTCTTTCACAACTTGCAGATCAAACTTTCCCCTTTACTCAATTGCTTAAGAAAAATGTCACTTTTTAATGGAATAAGGATTGTCAACGAGCCTTTGAGAATTTGAAAACTTATTTGGCTAATCCTCCTATCTTGAAACTTCCCATTCCTATGGCTCAACCCTTTCTTATATACATAGTTTCTTCTTTGCATCCTCTCATGGATTTATTGCCACAACATAATAGTGATGGTAAAGAATGTCTGGTCTATTATATAAGCCGCACTCTACACGATTATGAGGTCCAATATACTGCGATAGAAAGAAAATGTCTTGCTCTTTTTTCGCAACTTAGGAATTGAGACATTATCTTTTGAATGTTGAGATTCATGTTATTATCAAATTAGATCCCCTAAAATATCTATTTTCTAAAACTAATCTCTTAATATGTCTAGCGAAATGGGTTATGATGACCAAATTTGACCTTAAATTTGTCCCTCAAAAGGCAATTAAAGGACAAGCACTGATCGACCATTTAGTTGATGTGCCTTCACCCCTCACATTACCTAATAAAGAATCTTTTCCTGATGAATTTTTTCTTCCTATTTATGTTAATAAACTTGGGAATTATATTTTGATGGATCTAAGTGCTGGATAGGGTCAAGAGCTAGTTTTATTTTAATATCTCCTTCTGAAAAACCTATCCCTTTATCTTATCATTTGAATTTCATTTTCACTGACAACATCATTGAGTATGAAGCCCTTATTGTTGGTCTTAGAGTGGCTTTATCTCTGAATATTCAATATTTACATATCTATGGTGATTCACATTTGATTATAAGACAAGTTACATGTACTTATCAGGCTAAACAAGACGAATTATCACAATACTATGACTTAGCCTTATCATTGTTAGAAAGGTTTACCTCTTACATCATAGAGCCTATCCCTTGAAAGGATTATTGACATCCAGATGTTATGGAATGTGTTTCTTTTCTCATATCTCTTGAAAATCCTTTGGTAGACCTAAATTTTACTATTCACAATTTTTCTTCCCTAGCTATTACTGGTAATCCTAGTGACATGGCTTATTACTATGTTATAGATTACGATGAATCATACTCACATATCTTATGATATTTGACCGATAGTACATTTCCAGATTCTAAAAGTAAAATTTATAAAGCTAGGATTCATAAGTTAGCATTGAGATACATTATTCTTTCTAATATTCTTTATAGAAGAGATCTCAATTGCTCTCGAGGAGGCACATTCAGGTTCTTTGTTAGCCAGCCAATCAACACCTCCTTAGGATTCCCAACATGGCTTCCTCCCACCTCCTGTGGATCCTTGTCTTTGACCGCTCTCTCATTTACTGATAGCTCAAGATTTTGGTGTAATGGCAGTAGTGATTCCAACAATTGGTATCAAAGTGTTGGGTTACAAGTTTGAATCCCAGGAGGTCACCCTATGGTCTCCTTAAAAGAAGTTCGTGAAACCCCAGTCAGTGGTAAGGGGGGATTGTTGGTTAGTCATTCAACATCTCCTTAGGATTTGTGGTATGGCTTCCTCCTGCCTCCTATGGATCCTTGTCTCTGGCCGCTCTCCTGTTCATTGACAGCTCGATCTTTTGGTGTAACAACAGTGATGATTTCAACATGCTTGCAAGGGGATTTTTTGGTGGTAAATATTTTGTTCAAAGGTTTCTCTAAATGGGATATTATTGGCAAACCATGTGGAAAAGGATTCATTTGTGTTTGTTAAAAAGTGTCATCAATGTTAGCAACATAACACTCTAATCCATACTCCTACACAAGAACCTAGGTCACAAGTGGCCTCTTGACCCTTTTCCTTATGGGGCTTGGATCTCATTGGTAAAATTTCCCCTCCTTCATCTCAAGGACATACTTTCATCATTACCACTACATATTATTTTACGAAGTGGGTAGAAGCAGTTCCTCTTTGATCCACTACTGCTGAAGTAATCTATCAATTCTTCTTAGAAAATATTATTTCTTGATTTGATATACCTTCAATTTAATTTGTAACAGTCGTACCTCATTAAAGAATAAATATGTGAAGAAATTTCTCAAGAAATATCATATTCAACATCATTTTTCTACACCTTATTATCCTTAATCTAATGGTCAAGTCGAAGCTTCTAATAGGATTATTGAACAAATTCTTTGTAAGACTATAAACAAGCATGGTAAGGATTGGAATACTCAGTTGACCTATGCTCTTTGGGCCTATCGAACAATTTTTCACATAGCCACGGGTACTACTCCTTATAATCTTATTATGGTGATAATGACATTATACCTTTAGAGTTAGAGATTCCCTCTTTGAGAATTTGTCTTAAAGGGATAGTCAATGACGACTCTTATCAAGAACAACACCTTCAATAACTTGAGATTCTTGATGAACAACACATTAACACTCTTGAGCATATTAAATCATATCATAAGTCCTTGCAATGAAGTTATAATGACAAAGTTATTCAATGTTTCTTCTCTATTGGTGATTTAGTGCTCTATGAGAATCAACACAAAGTGAATGATTTACTTGAAGAAAAAGGGAAGTTTAGCCTAAATTGGCTTGGACCATATATCATCACTAATGTCTACAGATGAGGTACTTATAAAATAGTGGATATGGAAGATACTCCTCTTAAGGAACCCATAAATGTTATGCATCTTTGTAGATATTATGCTTAGAAATACTTTTCTCTTCTTTTCTTTCTCTTGATTGTATGATGTGTTAGCATGTCTTCATTAAAGAATGCAGTATTAAATTATTGGTATTTAATCTATATTGTTTCGTTCTTGACAAACATCTCTTAAGTTTTGATTGTCTTGAATTCATTATGTAAAGTTTTAGGAATTTACATTTTGTTATGCTAGCTTATCATCCAATTTTCTTTATGTGTTTGAGTTAAGATGCATCATGTTGTGTTTAATTAAGTCCTTAATTAGATCATATTAGTTGTGTAGTTTAACATAAACACATTTCTACATCATCACTTGTTGTATTTAATTAAACACTTGGTTGTTTACTTAAATCACACATGTATCAATTTAATCATGGAGAATTGAGTAATTAATCACATAAGAATTAAACTAGACATACATGCACATTTCCAAATTTGTTACTTTTGATCAAAGCAATATACACATTGTTTTGTAATTAAAAGAACACATTTGACACAAAAATCATTATATATAGATATTGTAGTCACATAAATCTGTCCATTTTAATTAAATGAATATTTACTATTTATTTGATTAATAACCCACTAGCCAACAGTTAATTAGATTAACATTTAATTAATTCATCCTCAAATTATTCTCCTATTAATTAAATAAATTATTCAATTTATTTTAATTAATTCATTAAACCAAATTCACAATCAATTAAATGACTAAATCCTATTTATTTAATTTAATCCCCTTTCCTCTTTTAAATAAATAAATAAAGCATTTATTTAAATCATTAAACTCCCCCCCACTTGCATTCTCCTACAAACGCAAGTTGCAACCACAAGTTGAATAAATTAATTTTATTTTAATTAAAATCCTATTTTCCCTCACCCATCAAATCCACTTGCAATCCTAAATCCCCTTCTAGATCCTTCTAATCACTTTCTAACCATTCCTAATTAGGCTAATCCATCCCCTAAATATTGTCACATTCCTAAGCATCTTGGAGTCACTTCTCAAAGCCTTCAAAGTCTTTGAAAAGAATTTAATGTGTTATGTGTTCAACAAGCTAACCTCTAAAGTCTTCCAAACCACTAATGGCTCTTACATAACCATTTATGGTTAAATCCACTTGCTCCCATGGTTAGAGACTTTACCTCTAACTCAACCCTCATTCAACCCATGGGTCTCTTCAAGCATTTATTACTTTGACCATGGTTATACTCACTAACTCTTGCACAAGAGTTTATCCATTGGATAAAGGCATTATTCTTTGAATAAATAATTTATTCACTCAACTCAACATTAACCCTACCTCCCAAGTTAACCCTCAGGTCATGTCAAGCATTTAATGCTTCTTTCATCTCCCCTCAACCCATCTCATGTTGACATTTGTCATCTTGGGATTGGATTTAAAGTCCTCACATGGATCCTAAGCCCTTCAATCCTGACCCTTGTTGAGATTACTCAATCTCAGCCATCCATTGCTCCATTTTTCCTATAAATAGAGCTCATTTCTTCATAATCCAGATCTTGAAAACTTGTATGCATTTAACCTATAGTCAATTTTAGAAAGTATTTTAGCATAATCACTCATATTGTCATTTTGGACTAAAATTAATCTTAGTTCATTTCATAATATCTCATATTTAGCTTTTTTTTACACTTGCATAGCATGTTCTAAAACATTTTTTAATCTTGAATCTCCATAAGACATCCATAGTGCAAAAAGTTGTTGAGAGCTACGCTCATTTGGAAACTTGGAGAGGAGAGGAACTAGGGAGGTGAATCTACAAGAATGGTGGAAGGCATTTGGAGATGTCTTGTTGCATTTCTTAGATTCATTAATCTTTCTATCTTATGTGTAGTGTCTCTCTTGATATGCTTGCTTAGGATAGTGTTTAAATTGTGATTTCTAACACTAACAATTGGTTTCTTGTTTGTTGTTTGTGTTTGTTTATCCTAACAATCCTCCTTTTTTGCAGAGAATGATTTGGTGAAACCGACGTGAATCCAAGAACAACCATTTTGAAAACTACTAACTTTTTTCATGATTTGAATTGACACACAAGTCACGCTTTAGCGCTTTTGTTCATGCTCTAGTGCCTTCGAAAGTTGGTACTTTAGCGCTATTGTTCCTAATAATAGTGCTATTGTCTCTCAACTGGCACTATTGTTGGTCTTTTATCCCTATTGACCATTGAATAGCGCTATCATTCTTAGTTTTAGCACTTTTGACTCTCTCTTCAATAGGATTAATTCTGTCTAGCAGAGTTCTTTTAGCACTATTGGTTCTTCTTTTAGCGCTTTCATGTTAAATAGTGATTTTGTTTCCACACAGAGTAGCGCTATTGTAACAGAGTGTTGTAAAAAAATACCTTGTAACCAAAAACCAAAAAAATTAGGCTTGTAGAAGCCCACCAAAAATGCGGATTTTACTAACATATTATCTTTTGTGCAGGTTTGGACTAACCCCATTTTCTTTAGGATTTTAGAAATTAAGCTTAGGAAGTCAATTAATTTATGTTGCTAACTTTGTCTTTTAAGTTAGGATAAATAAATTCACTTTCTTTTCTTAAAGTGAAAGTCAAATTTGAAACTTCACTTTTGGTGCTTAAAATCAATAAGACAAACTTTTCTTTTCTTGCAAGTTAGGAAACAAAACTTCATTTTGGTGCTTAAAATCAACTTCAAACTTCATTTTTGGTACTTAAAATCAACAAGACAAACTTTTATTTTCTTGCAAGTTAGAAAAAAAACTTCATTTTGGTGCTTAAAATCAACTTCAAACTTCATTTTTGGTGCTTAAAAATCAACAAAGCAAATTTTATTTTTTTGCATCAACTTAAAGAAATTCACAATCAACACTTCATTTTGGGCAAACTAAAAAGAACAAGCCATTTTTCCTTCAAGTTCAAAAATGATTTTACTTCAAGCAAGACATATTTTCAATTGAGTTGACCAGGATTTCAAGTTCCTAGTTTACAAAATATTTTGCTATTGAAGTTAAAAAGAACACCATGATTGTTGGAGCAACATCTCCAAATAGTTAGATCACATTGCAATGAAAATCAGTTAAAAAGAACAAGTGTTTTTGGTGATTGTCACACTTGTGCAAAAAGTTTGTCGAGTGGTCCTACTTCTAACACACACTATCCTCTCCCTTGGATTTGGTGGTCCTAGGTGCAAGAGAAAAATGTTAGTAACACTCAAATATTAATCCTTTTAAGAGAGGCCTACCAAGAGACACATCACTCTTAGGAACAACCTCACGTGGTAAATCCTTCGAGCCGCTATAGAAATCAGCTGTGAGCGAAAGCTCTAGCCTTGGGTATAGCTATTCCTATAGTGTAACTTGCCAAAAAGACATATGGGCCCCACCACAAGTTACAAGGCTCTTAAGTGAGTCACTGTAGAATGAACTTATGTCCAAAAACATCAAAAATTACTAGACACCTTTTTATGTAGAAACCCACTCATTCTATTAATTGAGAATATTTGTGATAAATTCAGTGCAAGAGCATAGATGGTTTTTCTCCCAAGATGCTCACCATACATACTTCCTTGAGTAGAAACATATCTTTTTGAAAGGCTACTTGTAGCTTGATAAAATTGGTGACTCTCCCATCATAGGGATCATCTATTTGTTATGCTTGTGCAAGACTTAGTATATTACATCCTTACCTACTATGGTGGGATTCTTAAGGTATGTAGTACCAAAGTTGAAGAAATATCAAGATGTGGGCTGAAATTATCGCAACTGGCCATTTTACCTTAGGGATAAAGTGTGTTTGAAGTGTCTTCATTTTGTATCAAGACCAGTGATAAACTCATCCGACTTAAGGCTTTTTGGAAAAACATACACAAAAACATTTGGAAAAAGGGTCATAGAGTTCAAAGATTGGGTTGGTTTAGACCCACACTTATTTGTGCCTTTTTGAGGCAACATTATTGTGTTTGTGTGCTTGCTCTATTTTTATTGTCAAAGAAAATCAAAACCAATTCAAAAACAATTATTCATCCAACACAAAATTTTCAAAACCAACATTTGGCAACAATAAAAAACAAAGTATCACACTATATGACCATCCTTCACATTTTGAGAAGGAAGAATCTTCGTCAACATATCAATTTGAAAAAAAGACCATTGAGCTCAAAGGCTTTCATCAAAGAAGGAAATTTTTCTATCTCAATAGACAAATCTTTGTCTCATATAGAGCCTTCTTATGTCACATGTGTCTATATCTTCAAGGAAAATCCAACGAGTTTGATCAAGTCAAACAAGGTAGGCAAAATCAATCCTACCTTCTTTCCAGACATTTGCATCACATATAACATAGCTCGGGAAGAACCACCAACCCCCAAAAGAGAAGAGGAAGAATTTGTCCCATTTGTAATACAAAGTTTTTATTGAAGTTTAAACATTCCATCCATTCTCACATTCATACATCATCAATCCATTTCAAACTCTTGAAGTATAAAGAGGTCTTGTCCTAAGTCCTTTTTAGTAATTGCTTGAATCAAAACAACACGTCACTTCTTAGAGTGTCTCTACATCTAGGATAAACTCATCCTAAGAGGCATTTCTACGTAGGTTAAAACTAGTCTATGAGTGCATTCTCTCATTAATAGATAGCTTGGTCTGTAACACATCTCAAACCTCTCTATACCTTATCATATCAAGCATTGTCAACAAACACAACAAGCAATTCATAGAAGGAATTTGGTAACATCAAACCTTTAGTGCTAGAAATCCATATGCAAAACACTTCACCAAACATTTATCTCACATTCCATCACCAACTAATAATCATTTTCATCAAAATTCAAAAAAAACTTTCAAACAAAATGGCTCAAACCAGATCAAGGACTAGACAACAAGAAATCGAAGAGGAAGAGGAGAAAAATCTCAATGAGTTCCAAGAAGCCCTTGGAGGAAACACAAATGATGAAAATCCCAATACTCCCACTCCTGAAGCAATCAAAAGGGCACAACACAACCCCCTCTTCAATCAACTTTTTGATGAAATCCTCACAAACAATGTTGATGCTCACTTTTTAAGACTTGCCCAAGAGGGAGCCAAACTACCCTCTGATTTTGATACTACAAAATTATGGCAAGCATCAAAACACCAGATTCGTAATGAGGGTGGAAGAGGTCTAGATAACTTTAGATATAACCTTCATCAAGTAAATCCCCTACCTCCTCCTAATGACATTGACATGTTGAGGCAACAAGTCGAGAATCTATCCCAACAACTTCATACTGGTGTGAAAACTACCCAGTTTTTACTTAATGATATTTGTCCCTATCCCTTCAATAGGAATCTACATATGCCACCTTTTCCATGAGGGTTTGAAACACCTAAGTTCAAAAAGTATCAGGGAAAAGGAGACCCTCGAGATAATGTCAAGGAATTTCACTCCACTTGCCTAGAAGTGGCATATGAAGACACATATCTAATGTGTCTCTTTCCTCGGAGTTTGGGAGGGACAACCATGCAATGGTTTTCCCGACTAACAGGCAACATTAGGACATTCGAAGAACTGGTCCAAAAATTCATTACATATTATTCACATAACATAGAGTGCAATGTCACCATGGCAGATCTGTGTAACACCAAGCAAAAACCAGGGGAGCTATTTTCAGATTTCCTACAATGATGGCGACAAATGTCTAGCAGACGTTCTCTTTAGTTACTTAAGCAAGAGGTAGTGGAAATATTTATTTCCAAATTGAACGAAGAAATGGAATTCCATTTAGACATGAAAGGCACAGAGTCTTTTAATGACATGATTACTCAGGGATTAAAATGTGAGTGGGCCCTCACCAAAAAAGGGCTTATCAAGATATAAAATGAACCAAAAGATGTCCCTCGCCCGTGCTTCAACAGTGATAAACCCAAATTCTGGAATAAAAACAAAAAAATCGTCAATGATGGGGTTGTAGATGCAAGGACTATCAAGAGTGCACAACTTGTGGTCCGATTTGTGGGGAAAAACCCCCCTCCTAAGAAAAACACGGTTACTCCCCACCAAATCAAGGATGCAATGTACTGCAAGAGGAACCAAGACAATGACAGCAAAATTATAAACCAAAACGCACATACACTCCCTTAGGGGAACCTATTGAAACAGTGTTATGTCAATTGGTCTCCTCAAATCTAGTGACCTTACCAAAGACATCTAATTATGAACCTTAGGTCAAACCTCCATGGTGGAGGGATAATGAACATTGCGAATTCCATCAAGGGAAAGGGCATAAAACAAGTAATTGTCATAGATTGAAAGATCGTGTTCATGATCTTATTGACCAGGGAGAGATTGAAATTGAAGGACATGACCCAAAAACCTCAAATAATGATCATCTCATGTTCAATAATCCACTTCCATCACAAGATGAAAGGGGTCCTTCCACTTCAGGATGAAACACAGATACCAATGATTATATGCGAGCCACTTATAATTACACTATGAATCACCTATATGATGTCGATGAACAAATTGCAACCATTACCATCAAAGATCCAAGCCCTACCTACAATGTTGTTACGCATCATAGCAAGATCACCATTAAGGCAGCTTCACAAGGCACCATATCCATCCCAAAGCAATATAACCTTGTGGAATAATTAGATAAAACGCCCGCACTTATATCCATCTTAGAGCTTTTGCGCCTATCCCCGTCTCATAAAACAATCTTGTATCAAGCTCTCCAAGAAGTGTTAGTCCCTACCAATCTAGATACAAATCAATTTCAAGCTATGGTTGGTAGTTTGAGGTCATCACCATGTCTCACTTTCTCTGAAAGTTACAATACATCCTTCCAGCAACCTCATAACACATCACTCCATATTGAAGGATTTATCAACCAACATAGGATCCAGCGAGTCTTGATCAATAATGGAGCAGGCCTAAATATTTGTACATTACAATTTTTTACAACATTGGGATATGCAGTTGAATCAGTGGATCCCCGCAAAAAGATAACTATAAAAGCCTTTGATGATGCAAACCGTTCTTCAAAAGGAGCAGTTGTGTTACCAATTCGAGTGGGCCTAGTGGTGAAGCACACCATATGTAAGGTTCTGGACCTTCCTTTGCCATATAATTTATTGTTAGGAAGACCTTGGATACACGCCATGCAAGCTATTCCATCCACCTATCACCAGTGTATCAAGTTCCCTCATAATGGTGTAGAAATTACAATCCTAGGTGATGTGAATCCATTTGCATATTGTAACAATATCAACCATCAGCCAAAGATTACCCTTCCCAACAATAGAGAAGTTATCCCATCCACATCATATGTAAGTCTAGCCTCTCTTTCTAGTTCAAACACCACTATACCCAAGCAAGAGAAGCTAAAGATGAAAATGGCAGAGGAAGGTCCTGGGGAGTACAATCTAAGTCAACTCTTTTGTGTTGGGAAACTACCCACTTCCCCTAGAACTCATGGTAAACCTCAAAGGTTACTTCAAGCACCACTAGTCAAGACATCATGCACTTTGGCACCTTTTATCCTTGGAAAGAGTCAGGAAGAGGAGACCAGAGATGAGGACTTAGCAGAATGGATCTATAAAGATCCTATCACCACGGAAATCCCACAAGATAAGCTTCCCATAGATCAATATGGCAAAGGCCTTCTCATTATGAAAAGAATGGGCTATGATGGTCAGAGTGCTTTAGGACCTTGCAAGTAAGGATGACATGAGTTGTTACAGCCTGAATTAAAGCCTAAAGATAACACTGGATTAGGCTTTCACAAGGAGACTCTTCCTAAGCTCAGATTCAAAGGGAAACCTATAAAACCTCTATATCAGCCTAATAATCTAAAGAGGTCACCTTTGCTTATATCAGCAACACCAAGAACCATACCAACTGCCCTAATAAGGCTAAAAATCCTAGCAATATCATCCACAACACCAATCATCCCACCAATCAAACCAACAACCCCATCAGCAACAACAACTGCATCAATAGCACCATTAGTAGTATTAGAAACCCCAGTAGTATCGACAACACTGACAATTCCATTAGAAGCAGCAGATTCAACAAAGCTGATACTCCTAGTATCAGATTTTACTGATACCAATAATCCTTCCTGTAGTACCAACCATTCCATTTCCAAAGGTACATCAACTGATCACACCTGCAGTGTTTAACTCAAAGGATATCCCAGTTTGGTATAGTAATTGGATATTGGAAAGTGACTCAGAGACTGGCTCACATGAGTGGGAATTTGATTTTGTCTAGCTCAATACTTTAGATGAGGAAGACGCATCACTACCTCCACCTCGCAAGGAAATCCCTATTTACAGAGAAGCACAAATTAAAACATCTTGGGTCCTTGAACTGGAAACACATTCCATAGACCCTACGTCACATCCTACACCTGATTCTAACAGGGAGAGTACCTTCAATGACCTTCACCACAACGTCTTAACCCTCATTGACACATCTTATGAATTTAACCTGATCGATGAGGTAATGCCCATTATCCATCCCAAACTCATCGAATGGAACCAACCTAATCCCCCATGCCTTGACCAATTCCAAAATGATGAGGTGATCATTGACTTTTTGGAACTACAGGATAACATACCAAGCGAGAATCACAAAGCTGGATTCGCCATTGAACTTAATAGCACAACATACTTTGGGGCAGATTCCAAACCTTTTAGCTATAAAAATATAACAATAAAACATGGATCTTCCAGTGAAACCACATTGTGGCACTGTTTGATCCCAAAAAAGTAAAAAGAAAGAGCGTATCCAAGGGTGAAAACCTCTCTGAGGTGCCTGAGGATGAAAGGTTTGACATCCTCCCCTCTAGTATAAATTAAGAACGATCAATGATCCTTATCAAGGAAACAAAATAATTCAATGTGGGGACTCCTAAAACTCCTCACCCCATACATCTAGTATCTCTTTTAACTCCAGAGGAATAGCCTAAGTTTGTTCAATTCTTCCAAAAGCCTCAGATTAACTTTGCATGGTCATATGCAGACATGCCTAGTCTTGATCCTGATTTAGTCATGCATCACCTCACTCTAGCAGAAGGACCTAAGCCTGTCAAACAGAATCTTTGCAAGATGCACCCTTAGATTGTGGTACTAGTCAAAGAAGAACTTAAGAAAGTCCTGGATGTTGGTTTTATTAGACCAATTGATTATGCAGATTGGATATCCAACATTGTACTTGTCAGAAAACCAAATGGGGGCATCTGTATCTATACTGACTTCAGAGATCTAAATAAGGCATGTCGTAGAGATGAATTCCCCCTACCAAACATTGACATGATCGTGGACCTAACATCAGCACATGCCATGCTTTCTCTCATGGATGGCTTTTTAGGATACAACCAGATAAAGATCGCACTAGAGGATCAACATAAGACAGTCTTCACATGTCCCTGGGGAACATACTGTTGGAATGTAATGCCTTTTGGTCTCAAGAATGTCGAGGTGACCTATCAAAGAGTAATGACCACCATCTTTCATGATATAATTCATACCATAATGGAGGATTATGTTTATGACTTACTAGCAAAATCATTAATAAGAGAAGGTCATCTAGAAATATTAGAGAAAATATTTAACAGACTGGAACAATATCATGTTTGACTCAGCCCAAAGAAATGTGTCTTTGGAGTAACCTCAAGGAAGCTTCTAGAATACATTGTCTCAAGAAAAGGCATTAAGGTTGACCTAGAAAAGGTCAAAGAAATCATGGACATGCCACCTCCATAGAACATTAGTTAGCTAAGGACACTACAAGGGCGGCTATAATCCATCTGAAGATTCATTGCACAACTGGTAGATAAGTGTCACCCCTTTACACACCTGTTACACAAAAAATCCACTTTCAATGGGATTCCAGATGCCAACAATCATTCCAGATGCTTAAGGACTATCTCATGAATACACCATTACTAATCCCACCAGATCCAAGTAGACCTCTATTGCTCTATATTTCAGCAACAAATATGGCATTGAGCGTACTACTGGAACAACATAATTCTAAAGGGAAAGAGTGTGTTGTATATTACATCTCTTGTACACTGGTTGGCTATGAACTCAATTACACACCAATTGAGCGAGCTTGCCTAGCAGTAATCTTGGCAAGCACTAAACTGAGGCACTACCTATTAACACATAAAGTACAACTCATTGCAAAGATTGATCCACTAAAGTACTTACTCAACAAAGCAGCATTGAGAGGCTTCTTGGCCAAATGGGTGATGATTCTAAGTGAATTTGACATCAAGTATGTGGACTGTAAGGCTATCAAGGGCCAAGTTATTGCAAATCAATTGGCCGATGCACCTCTCATAGGAGATCATCTTCTCATTTCCAATTTTCTAGATGAAGAGATATTCATGATCACAATAGCACAACCATGGAAACTATACTTTGATGGTTCATATACTAGGCATGGCTCGGGGCTAGGCATTCTGTTTATCACACCTCAAGGTGAAAACATTCCGAAGTCTTATAGGCTAATTTTTTCATACACAAACAACATAGATGAGTATGAGGCCTTGATCACAAGACTCCAACTAGTCATACAATAGAAGTTAAAAGAGCTACAAGTATATGGCACCTCCCAATTGGTCATCCGACAAGTCACAAATGAATATCAGACCAAGGACGATAAGCTTATGCCATATAAGCAAATGGTGGATACTTTCAAGGCATCAATTACAAATATCACCTTTGAGCAGATACCTAGAGATCAAAATCAAGCTGCCGATGCCATGGCTACGATTGCATCTCTCCTAGATCTTCCACAGAATTCAACACACTATGAGTTCTTGGTAGAACAACTTTGGATTCCTGCTTATGATATCCCTGAATCCAAGATGATATGTCCCCTTGTCGGTTTTGAATCCCCATGGTACGATTAATTCTACACCTACCTTTATGATCACACACTTCCTCCTAACCAATTGAATAACCAATGCAAAACCTTCATTCACCAAACTGCTCGATATACCGTCATTGTTGAAACCCTATACCAACCTAGTCTTTATTGTACTCTCCTTCGATGTCTGGAACAAGATGAGATAACAAAGGACTTGGAAGAGGTACATGAAGGAATTTGTGGGACTCACTCAAGTGGTCCTTCCTTAGCAAAGAAGATCATGTGCGCTGGATACTATTTGGTTAGAAAATGCAAGAAATGCCAAGTTCATGGAGACCTGATACATGCACCAGCATAGGAATTGCAACCAATCACACCACCATGGCCCTTTTGTCAATGGGGACTGGACCTTGTGGGTAAAATTCACCCATCTTCATCCAACGACCACAAATTCATTAATACCGCCACCAAATACTTCACAAAGTGGATCAAAGTTGTTCCACTTACCCAAGTCACCAGCAAGCAGATCACCTCATTCATCCTTAATTACATCATCTGCTAGTATGGTGTACCCATGTCCATCATCACAAATAACGACCTTCCTTTCAAAAATCAGGATGTCTGTGAGCTCTGTGAGAAATTTCACATCCAACACTGCTTTTCCACTCCCTATTACCCACAAGGAAATGGTCAGGCCAAAGCATCGAACAAGAACATATTAAGAATTCTCAAGAAGACAGTCAATGATGTCGGCCATGATTAGCATGTTCAATTAAATCTGGCACTATGGGCATATCAAACTAGCATTTGAACCCCTATAGGTGCAACTCCCTACTCACTGGTCTATGGTGTAAAAGCCATCCTTCCTATTGAGGTCCAGATACCATCTCTACGGGTTTCCTTGCATAATATGATAGATGATGAAGCATACTGATTCTCCCATCTTCAAGACTTGGAACTACTTGATGAAAGATGACAAGCTGCATACAACCACCTCAAGGCCTATCAACAGTGCATGAGCAGAAGCTATAATCATCAAGTTAGACCTTGTACATTTGAGGTAGGTGATCTTGTTCTCAGAGAGAATCCTCATAACCAACCAAATAGAGAACATCAGGGAAAGTTTGAATCAAACTAGCTGGGTCCATATGTTATCACTCCTATATTTGGGTTTGGGGCATATCAGTTGGCTACTTCAGAAGGAGAACCACTCGTAGATCCGATCAACACTATGCACCTCAAATGGTTTCATACATAAGCTGTACAGAGCATCAGGCGCCCATACATATCAGAAAAACACCAAAAACATTTAGATAAATGTCTTGAAGAAAATACAAAAAAATCAAAATAGTAAAGAAAAATCATACATTCAAATGGTGAACAACCACTCCGGTGGCACCTTGGGTAAGTGCGATGGTGAAAACCTAGAAAATAGGCACCACTCGTAAAGGATATGTCTCCATTATCTTTCAGACTTGCTGTGATCACATTCATTGCATCCACTCATCCATTAGTCAAACCATGGCTTGTTATTGATCTGCAATCAAGGCTAGTACTTCCTACGTCTTGCATCTCATTTTTTCATAAGTCATGTCTAAAACTGGGGGCAATGCCCTTAACCTATTGATGGAAGTGTATTTCTACATTACTTGTGATTCTTTGAGTTCTTCACTCAACATTGTCTCATAAATTCCAAAAACATTCGAAAAACACTCACAAAAATTCTAAAAATATCTTAAAACATCAATAAATCAACCAAAAACATGGCAACGTATAAAATCCTTTGTACATACACAATTGCAGACAGACACCAAGCAAACATGTTGAGTTACTTAAACCAAGCAAACAATCAACATTGACACACAATTGTCTTAACACGGATGCATCCTTCCTTACCAAAACAAAGACAAGATGACATTTTTTCTTTGACAAGAAAATTTTGTTTAAGCTATCAAGTACTTGGTTGGTTTGTTAATTATTTATTCATTTATATCAGGTTCCGCCACTACTCCAGGATATCCACAAGTGATTAGAGTACCTAGGATGGTTCCTAAGCATTGTTTGTGTATCTTCTGTGAATTATTCCAATGAATTTCTGAGGCATGTACTAATGGTGTCTACGTGGGAAGTTCACTAAGTTACGTGATCTTATGCAAAATACATTAATGGATCACTATGGCTTGCTGACTATATTGTATACCTCAACCATATGAGCATGAACCATTATGGAGGGTCCATATTCTTTATTTATTTATTTATGTTGCTTTCTTGCAGGTACAATGCTCCAAACTTGGTTCCTATTGCCTCATCCAATATTGATACTACCATTGCTCAATGATGAAAAATAAAAGCACTATGGATCATCATTTCATTTCATGTGTTTATATTGTATTCCATTGCATATCACCCATCCATTCATTATTCATATGTATGGTTTTGTAGGCAAGTGTGAACAAGTTAAAATATGAGAGGTTATTTAATCATAAATTGGTCTTTGATACAATCACGATGGATTTCTCTAATACATCATCAGTGCATCATGCAAATTCTCACCAACCTTGCATTCATCTATCATAAACACATGGCATCATCATTTCATTACATTTAATTGTGTTTACATGCATCTAGTTCATTATCATTTACTTACATTAAGGTTCATTTCATTTTAGTTATTCATTAAAGTGCATTTAAATATCATTTAGTTACATTCATTATCATGTACTTAGATTAGTAACCTTAAAATCATTCAAAATCATTCATCATCATTTTAGTTTGTTTACAATACATTCATCTAGATTCCATTAGTTGCATGCAATTATTTATCTACCCATTTGGTTAAGTGCATTCATCTATCCATCCAGTATATTTTTATACTCATTTATTTCATCTTAAAAAGATTTCATTTAGGATTCATCCAGATGCATTCATTATCCTTTTAATTGTATTAAGGTGCAGTTATTCATTACCCCCTTAGTTGCATTATCATTTCACTTAGTCCCATTTTAAATCATTTAGAATCATAAACATTTGTTTATACATTTTATATGTGCCTTCATTTAGAAATAATCACATGAATATTTGTACTTTACATTTCTTTATTCATCTTATATTTATTTTTAACCATCTATACACATTTACATAAACCATTTGATTCATTGCATTTCATCATATCGAACACAACTTCATATCATCATTTCATCAACATAAACACAAATGCTATCTCTTTCATAGTTAGCATCATTTCATTATGCATACATCATCATCATGGCATTAAATACATAAAGCATTACAACCAATGAATCAGACATACATTAACATACATCCACATGTTAGCATCACATTCATAAACATGCATATAGACATCATAAAATCATCATAACATACAAATATAAATCATCTCATCAACATAAACATCTAGCAAGTAAAAACATCCATCTAAGCATAAATCATAAACTCATCATCCTGCATAAATCCATACATATCCTCAACATGCATATCATCATTGTTAGGTCCCGGAGACAACTGAGAGGGGGGGGGTTGAATCAATTGTCTAATAAATTCAACCCAAATTAACTTAACCAAAACTTAATGCTTAATGCCGGTAAACCAAAATTTATGTCGGTAGACAGTTTTATGAGTTAGTTGCAGTACCGGTAAAGATTAATGCATGAAACAGAAAGACAGTAAGATCCACAACACATAACACAAATATTTGTACGTGGAAACCCTGTAAGGGGAAAAACTACAGTGGGAAGCCTTACCCACAATCAAATGATACTACTGTAGAAGTATGTGTGTACAATATGGAGTCTGCACATGCAGAAAGGCTAGCTGCCTAGAGCTCACTGCTCAATCACAAAATGGGAGTCACACTGACTACAATTAGATGGTTAAATCCAATGATAATGCACTGCTTAAAATAACATCTTCATATGCTGGATTTAGTACCGGTTAAGTATTGATTGCCTTCTCAAAAACCTTCCTTCAACCTTCAAATGATGTCTGCATGTATAGCTCTACTTATTTTCACATATATGCTATTACAATCATTTTTCTTATCACATATCAATCTCACAAATGAGATATACCATAACCTAAGACCAATTGAATAGGTCTGCTCACTAAAAGATATTACAATAAAATCAATTACAAATAAATCAATAAGAGATGCATCATGTCAACGCAATGCATTTACAATAATAATAAATCATCTTCATAACGTGTCGTGCTGATCTGGAATAGATATGCTTGTCAGTGCATAACCTGGACCTATTTGCCGGTAACAACAAATATGCAAACCCAAATAGAAAAATAACCAAATCACCAAAACCAAGTGATTACATAATGTCTTCGACATAACCAGGTAGTCTCCAAGTCAATCCAAGTGTCGATGAACAATATAACTTGCCAGTAAACCAAATACCGATGAACAATATAACTTGTCGGTAAACCAAATACCAGTGACTATGCATAAGTCACTGACTTGCCAGTGAACATGACCAAAGATCTCCAAGTGCTCATAAGTATTTACAAGTGTTGACATCAATAACAAAACCATATCAACATATCTAAAATACCAACAATCTCCCCCTTTGGCATTGATGGCAACACAAGATGGAAAAACCATCAAAGTGCCAAAACAGAAATGCCAAAAACCAAAAAACCAACAATCTCCCAAAGAGATCATTAACCAGAAATCAAAATACATAATGTCTATTCCCTAGGAATAATCTCTCTCAAAGGATAATGTATTTTTCCACAATATCTCTCCCCCTTTGATATCAAATGCCAAAGCAATACAAAAACTAGATTCAAATACAAAATACCAACTCATTACAATATACCAACTACTCCCCACTAAGAAGTAGCTCTCCTCATCAAAGCCAGAATAAAATATTTCTCTATTAATTATGTCAATTGATGATAAACATCAACTATCTAAGTCTCTACCAGTGGGGGTAGAACTCCAAGCTCCTCTCTGAGATATTCAAAAGTCTCCTTAGGCAAAGGCTTTGTAAAAATATCTGCAATCTTCTCTTTAGTATTCACATAATCCAATTTCACTTCTTTTTCTTCAACATTCTCTTTCAGAAGATTGAATTTGATAGAAACATGCTTAGTATTTGAGTGAAATACTGGATTCTTAGATATATCAATTGCTGCCATATTATCACAGTAAATAGTTATAGGTTCCTTGCATTTTACCTTTATGTCCTTCAACATTTATTTGATCCATAATACCTGTGTATAATTTGTTGTTGCTGCAACATACTCTGATTCTGCTGTTGATAGTGAAGTACAACTTTGTTTCTTGCTTAACCATGAAATTAATCTGCTACCAAGAAAAAATGCTCCGCCAATGGGTCTTTTTCTATCATCTACATCCCCTACCCAATTAGAATCTATGTATGCACATAAATCAAAATTTTCATCTCTAGGATACCATAAACCAAGATTTGTAGTGCCTTGTAGGTACCGGAAAACCCTTTTTACTGTTGATTCATGAAATTCTTTAGGATTACTTTGAAATCTTGAAACAATACATACTGCATTCATAATATCAGGTCTTGTTTGTGTCAGATATAGTAAACCTCCTATCATAGACTTGTATCTAGTCAAATTAATAGGTGTTGATTCATCCTTCAAAGATAATTTATTAGTTGTAGTCATAGGTGTGCTTACCTGTTTAGAGTTTTCCATGCCAAATTTCTTTAGTAATTCCTTCAAGTACTTAGATTGACATAGGAATATACCTTTATCAGTCTCTAAAATCTACAATCCTAAATTTTTTTTTATCTCCCCAATCATAAACATTTCAAATTATTGTTGCATTTTGTTAGAAAAGTCTTTACACAATCCATCTTCTCCTCCAAAGATTATATCATCAACAAAAACTTCAATAACCAAGATGTCATCATTAGTCATTTTGTAGTATAGATTGTTGTCAACATTACCTTTAGTGTATCCAAGCTTCAAAAGATATTTGTCCAATCTAGCATACCAAGCTCTAGGAGCTTGTTTTAGTCCATATAAAGCTTTCCTTAACCCATAAACCATATCTTTTTTATCTGTCAAATAAAATCCATCAGGTTGTTCAATATAAACTTTTTATTCAAGATCTCCATTCAGAAATGCACATTTAACATCCATTTGATATACTTTGTAGTTCTTGTGTGCTGCAAAAGCCAATAAAAGTTTGACTTCCTCAATTCTAGCTACCGATGCAAAGGTTTCATTGTAATAAATTCCTTCTTTATGTGAATATCCCTTACACACTAATCTTGCTTTGTTTCTGGTTACCTTTCCATTTTCATTAAGTTTATTTCTGAAAACCCATTTAGTTCCAATTACATTTTTGTCTTTAGGTCGGGGAACTAATGACCAAGTGTTATTGCTTTCAATTTGTTCCAATTCATCTTCCATAGCTTTAATCCAATATTTATCTTCACATGCCTCATTAATTGATGTAGGTTCAATTTGAGAAATAAGACACACCTCTTCATTTGCCAATCTTCCTCTAGTCATAACTCCTTGAAATTTGTTTCCAATTATCTGATCTTCAGAGTGGTTCAATCTTACATACCGGGGTGTTTTTACTTGTTGTCATTCTTCAATGGCTGTTGAATCCTCAGATGATGTCGATGTAATTGGATCACCATTCTATACCGGTGTACTCATAGTAGGTTCATTTGTGATTATCTCTATTTCCAGTTCAGAGTCCATGTACCTTGAATTTTCTCTAAACTGTTCATCAATCTTCACATTTGCACTCTCAACAATTTTCTACAATCTCTTGTTAAAATATCTATATGCCTTGCTCTTAGATGAATAACCAAGAAATATTCCTTAATCACTTCTAGGATCAAATTTTCCAATATACTCATCTCTCCTAATATAGCATTTACTTCCAAATATTCTAAATATTTAAGAGTAGGAGTATTACCAAACCATAGATCATGTCTTAGTCTCGCATGTCTATCAGGACATCTAGAAGCCATATGACCAATCTTATTACAGTTAAAACATTTAAAGGGTGCTTTACCTTCATACTTACTTCCAACAGGACCTTTAGGCATTTTCCTTGCAAACAATGCTTCAAGTTCTTCCAGTTCTTCATTCTCCTTCCTGATATCTTCAAGTTCTCTTGCATAAAAGACTTTCCAATCATATTTCTTAGATGATGATGATGATGCTGCAAATGATGATGATGCTTTGAAAGCTAGATCTATCTTGGTAGTAGCAACTGGACCAAATTCCTCAAGTTCAAAAGCTGAAAGTTTTCCAACCAAGGTGTCTCTAGATACTAATGCATCAGGCGTTGTTCTTAATTCATTTATAGTAGTAACTTTCATTTTATATGTCGGTGGCAAAGTTGTTAAAACTTTAGAAACTATATCATCTTCACTTAAGGTTCCTCCACAATATTGTATACCCAAAAACATTTCATTTACTATTTCCATAAAAGCATAAATTCTTTCATCTTCTTCCATTTTCAGATTTTAATACCTGACCCAGAAGCATTCAAGTTTTGGAATTTTGACTATGGAATCTCCTTCATTCAATATTTTCAATTTTTCCCAAATAGCTTTAGCAGTAGATCTATTTGATAATCTCATGACTTGTTGATCTAACAATGTGCTCAAAAGTGTTTCTCTTTCTTTGCAATCATTTTCCTTATCTTTAGCCTAGTTTGGTGGATTAGGTTGACCTTGAGTAGGAGCAGTATAGCCATTCTTTGTGATATCCCATATGTCCTTTCCAATGCAATTCAAATGTATCTCCATATTGATCTTCCATATGTCATAGTTACTTCCATCAAGTTTTGGACTGTCCTTCCTGAAATAGTTAGAAGACATTGGATCTCCTTAAGTTGTTAAACTTCTACAAAAAGAGGACTAGGCTTTGATACCAATTATTAGGTCCCAGAGATAACTGAGAGGGGGGGTGAATCAGTTGTCTAATAAATTCAACCAAAATTAAGTTAACCAAAACTTAATGCTTAATGTCGGTAAACCAAACTTTATGTCGATTGACAGTTTTATGAGTTAGTTGTAGTATCGGTAAATATTAATGCATGAAACAAAAAGACAATAACATCCACAACACATAACATATATATTTGTACGTGGAAAGCCTGTAAGGGGGAAAAAAATGGTGGGAAGCCTTACCCACAATCAAATGATACTACTACAAATAGTATGTGTGTACAATATGGAGCCTGCACATGCAGAAAGGCTAGCTGCCTAGAGCTCACTGCTCAATCACAAAATGAGAGTCACACTGACTACAATTGGATGGTTAAATCCAATGATAATGTACAGCTTAAAATAGCATCTTCATATGCTAGATTCAGTACCAGTTAAGTTCTGATTGCCTTCTCAAAAACCTTCCTTCAACCTTGAAATGATGTCTGTGTGTAAAGCTCTGCTTATTTTTGCATATATCCTATTACAATCCTTTTTCTTATCACATATCAATCTCACAAATGAGATCTACCATAACCTAAGACCAATTGAATAGGTCGGCTCACTAAAAGATATTACAATAAAATCAATTACAAATAAATCAATAAGCAATGCATCATGTCGGTTCAATGCATTTACAATAATAATAAATCATGTTCATAACGTGTCATGATGATCTGGAATAGATATGCTTGTCGGTGCATAACCTGGACCTATTTGTTGGTAACAGTAGATATGCAAACCTGAATAGACAAATAACCAAATCGCCAAAACCAAGTGATCAAATAATGTCTTTGACATAACTAGGTAGTCTCCAAGTCATTCCAAGTGTCGGTGAATAATATAACCTACCGGTGAACCAAATATCGGTGGCTATGCATAAGTCACTGACTTGCTGGTGAACTTGACCAAAGATCTCCAAGTGCTGATAAGTGTTGACAATTGTTGACATCAATGACAAAACCATATCAACATATCCAAAATACCAACAATTACAAAATATGGGTTCTCCTCATATATCACATCATATATCATCTTGCAAAAACATGCATGTATCAGAGTACAATGATGTCAAAAATATGGGCTACCAAGAGCCATCCAAGTCATAGTCCAAAATAAAAATGTAATAAAATACATACAGCTCTCTCAAATGGCACTCTGGCTAGATGTTGCACCACCATCACCACCTGCTCCCCCACTACCCCCTACACCACCCGCACTATCTCACTATGCAGGACCCATCACACCACCACTGCTCTGCATCCTCTAAGATCGCTATGATCTCGCCCGATGCATATGTGAATAGCTCAATGCCCACTGACTAGTTAACACCGCCTGCTCATATAAACCTCGCCAATACTGTATCTCCACCTAAGCCCATCTGAACTGACTCATCACTTCCCCAGTAGGACCTTGTGCTCCTACCCCAGCTCATACTCTCTCTTTCAGCTCCGTCAATCTCTCCACCGCATCATCTCTCTCCCATAGCACTACAGTCAACTCTGAATCCCATGCAAACAGCTAAACATCTCTAGCTACAACCTCTGCCTCCATATCCTCCAGCTGAGTCTACAAAATAACTATCATCTGATCCTAAAGATCTCCTCCTCCCATTCCCATCAGATCCTCTCCTCCACCTGTAGCTCCCTCTCCTCCACCTGTACTTCCCTCTCCTCCTCTAGTGGCTCCCTCTCCCATATCCGTAGGTGCCTCTCTCTCCCCCATATCCCTCCCACCTAATTTGACTCCTCCCTACATAAAAGGCCCCTATGATAGTCACAACAACTGTCCGCCTCTCCCTCTCCTCTATAACTGTCCACCTCCACCTCCAAACCCACCACCACCTCCAAATCCACCACCCCTACCTCCTCCTCTTCCATCACCTCCTCCTCCATTCCCTCCTCCATCACCTCTCCTACCTCATCCACCTACTACAAGTCCTCGCCCTCCTCTCCTCCTTCGTCTCTATCTCCTATCACCCTCAAAAGAAGGAATCAGCTTTGTCGGATCCGTAATGCATGGAATAGGATGTGTAGTAATGTACTGTGTATACTCATTTATCACCCTTGCATCTACAATCCCCAGCATTATATGCCATGGTCTCGCCTGTAAAGTCCAAAACTCTATTAAGGCCTAATCATATGGTAACACTGGCCCCCACTAGAATCTCTCCCTTACCTCCCGTGCATACTCCCCTGATCCACTCAGAAATCCCTGCCTCTGACCAAACTGCCTCATCACTCTGCCAGGTACCTATCTCTCCATATTGTAGGTTGTCCTACCAATCAAGTACTATGTCATAAATACATATGGCAAGGCCTCTGCATCATCATCCCAGGGCTCATACTCAATATAGGGCCTCCATATCACTATATCTAGATCATCTAATGCTCGTCACCACCACTCTAACTTCCCCAAGTGAGGCTGACTCATCATACCTCTGTACATATACACATAGGGCTGATCCACTACCCTAAATATCAGACTAACAGGTCATGTCCCGGGTAGGTTCTCTCATGCCCAAATATGTAGCAGAGTGATCACAACTCCTAGAGAACTCATCTCTCGGTACACCACCTCATGCAACTCTCAAAATAAGTGTGACAGAACACATGATCCCCATGCAAAGTGGGTCCCCTCAGTCATCATCTTCTCTATAACTTGGCCCCAGCCCATGACCAGTTCATGTGATCATCGATCTAGGAATAGCAGGCCCCCAACAATCCCTGATAGTACAACTAAAAGTGGCTCATATAATGCAGCTATGTCCTCCCATGCTATCGAGCCATCATGAATAAACACATCCTCATCAAAAATATGTTGTACAACTGCTGCCCCCCATGCTTGGTCATATGTCACAAGATCCCCTCAGATAGGGATGTGTAAGATCCACCACACATCCTCCAGTGTCACGGTCATCTCCCCCATAGCCAGATGGAACGTACAAGTCTTGCTATGCCACCACTCCACTAATGTTGCCATCAGGCCACGATTCGTTTGAATCATGAGCATGTACATCACATCATACAAGCCTGTCAGTGCAATGCAATCAATCTTGGCCTCCGTCAACCAATCTCTCAACTGTTGTGTGGTTGGATGCCTCTCCCGCATCTGTAGGATGGGAAGATCCTCCTACACATCATCACACATCTGCATCATCATCATTTGTTTTGTTTCAAAGTTTCTTAAGTTTAAACCTAGACTATCAACAAATACTCTGATCAAGCATCTTTGAGTCTCAATAGGTAAGCAATCATGACAAATCTAAACTACAATAGGCATTTATCATTATGACCTAGTCTCAATGGTGCTACTATGGTTTAAAACAACTAACCTATCCATCCATCCACCATTGACATCAAGAGATTATTTTTCTAACACTGGGGCATCTATTTTTCAGACAATAGCGTTATTCTACTAACAATCATGCTAAAACAACTTCACACTAGTGCTAAAAAACCAATAGCGATAGAACAACTACACAACAGTGCCATTTCAGGTCAATAGCACTACAAAAATAGCTCGATCACGCTAAAACTACATTAGCACTAAAACAACTACACGACTGCGCTAAACCGTGCACAAGCGCTAAAACCACTATGCAATAGCGCTAGTTAAAGTGACAACAACACTAAAACACAGTTTTAGTGCTATTGTCTTGACTCAACTTAGACGCTTGAAAAAAGATATAAAAACTGTGTGAAAAGCAAAAATTCAAATTTTCATACCACTGGTTCATAGTCATCTGGCCGCTGGAATCGATGGACTCGCTCTAGCCAATGATCTGCTATAGGTACTGGCATCTTGACTGTTGCTCGCTCTTTCACCAAAGTCAATATCAAAGCTCTGAATCACAGTGGAGATGGATGCAAATGACCCTATTTTTACCCCTTCACCCCCATATATACCCTTCGCCCTAACCCTAATTTTACCCCGATCATCACCATGGTCCTCGTGAACTTCCAGTACCTCCCATTTATCCATTTTATCTCTGATTTCTTCTATTCTTTCACAGTTATTTCTATTTTCTTCTCTTCTACATCCCTACCAATTCTCATTCTTTTTCGAGAGATCACCCGATTTTAAAAAAAAAATTGGCTCATCTCTCAAGGGGGCATACCACCCATTAAATTAACATTTATGGGGTATATTTATTCACACCTATTTTTCTTTCTTTGAAACGACGCGATAAACTGCATTGTCTCAAAGAGGGGCAAATGTAGTCACATAAATCTGTCCATTTTAATTAAATGAATATTTATTATTTATTTGATTAATAACCCACTAGCCAACAATTAATTAAATTAACATTTAATTAATTCATCCTCAAATCATTCTCCTATTAATTAAATGAATTATTCAATTTATTTTAATTAATTCATTAAACCAAATTCACAATCAATTAAATGAATAAATCCTATTTATTTAATTTAATCCCCTTTCCTGTTTTAAATAAATAAATAAAACATTTATTTAAATCATTAAACTCCCCCCCCCCCACTTGCATTCTCCTACAAATGCAAGTTGCAACCACAAGTTGAAATAAATTAATTTTATTTTAATTAAAATCCTATTTTCCCTCACCCATCAAATCCACTTACAATCCTAAATCCCCTTCTAGATCCTTCTAATCACTTTCTAACCATTCCTAATTAGCCTAATCCATCCCCTAAATATTGTCACATTCCTAAGCATCTTGGAGTCACTTCTCAAAGCCTTCAAAGTCTTTGAAAAGCATTTAATGTGTTATGTGTTCAACAAGCTAACCTCTAAAGTCTTCCAAACCACTAATGGCTCTTACATGACCATTAATGGCTCTTACATAACCATTTATGGTTAAATCCATTTGCTCCATGATTAGAGATTTTACCTCTAACTCAACCCTCATTCAACCCATGGGTCTCTTCAAGAATTTATTTCTTTGACCATGGTTATCCTCACTAACTCTTGCACAAGAGTTTATCCATTGGACAAAGGCATTATTCTTTGAATAATGAATTTATTCACTCAACTTAACATTAACCCTACCTCCCAAGTTAACCCTCAGGTCATGTCAAGCATTTAATGCTTCTTCCCTCTCCCCTCAACCCATCTCATGTTGACATTTGTCATCTTGGGATTGGATTGAAAGTCCTCACATGGATCTTAAGCCCTTAAATCCTAACCCTTGTTGAGATTACTCAATCTCAGTCATCCATTGCTCTATTTTTTCCTATAAATAGAGCTCATTTCTTCATAATCCAAATCCTGAAAACTTGTATGCATTTAACCTATAGTCAATTTTAGAAAGAATTTTAGCATAATCACTCATATTGTCATTTTGGACTAAAACTAATCTTAGTTAATTTCATAATATCTCATATTTAGCTTGTTTTTACAGTTGCATAGCATGTTCTAAAACATTTTTCAATCTTGAATCTCCATAAGACATCCATAGTGCAAAAAGTTGTTGAGAGCTACACTCATTTGGAAACTTGGAGAGGAGAGGAACAAGGGAAGAGAAGCTACAAGCATGGTGGAAGGCATTTGGAGATGTCTTGTTGCATTTCTTAGATTTATTAAGCTTTCTATCTTATGTGTAGTGTCTCTCTTGATATGCTTGCTTAGGATAGTGTTTAAATTGTGATTTCTAACACTAACAATTGGTTTCTTGTTTATTGTTTTTGTTTGGTTATCCTAACAATCCTCCTTTTTTGTAGAGCATCAAATATCATCAAAAGTTCTAGGTACATCATATATAAAGCTAACCTCTAAATACAAAATATGGTCTCTCGACATCATCACCATCTATGTATGGTGTCTACTTGAGCCCTCTGGACACTATCGTGGTGGTCCCATAGGTATGTAGCAGTGGGTAGAGTATTATGAGTGACTCCTAGACAAGCTTCTCTGATCTTGGTCCATAACTATGCCCCAATACATGGTTGACTCTATTCGGGCCTCTAATAGCTTGCATCGTAGCTACTCCTTCTCCTCTCGTTTGATCTTTATCTCTATCCATACCAAGTAAAATAGATCCTCATGTTGTCCCACACTGCTTCGGGCACTATGTTGATCTGCAAAGATCGAGGAATACATGTTGTAGTGATGATGTCAGACAATGTGTGTTGGATAAGAGCTCACCATCCCTATATGTCGACTATAGAAGAGAGAATAAGATTAGGTATATAAACATCAGCTTTAAAAATCCAAATGAAAATAGCAATGAATCTTTACCTGGGTTACCCTCCTGCTAATGTGGTTCAGATAAGATAGGGGCTTGTGCTATAGTCATCTCTGGTTTGGAACCACTCCCCTCTCCATGCTCATAGAATCTCGATACCTCTGGATGTAGGTCTATCAGAGATGATCGGCATAAGCTTTATATTGGCCTCTCTAGCATTGTGTCATCCACATCTCTAGCTGCATCCTTTTCTCTCTCCTTTACTACTAGAGGATCGAGGTGTTAGGATTCACACAGATATTGAGAGGGGGGGTGAATCAGTATCTTATCGATTGTAAGATTTTCTTAACTTAAAACATGTAGAGCATATTAATACTGTGTACTGGCAAACAGAAAGTAATGCAATAAATAGAGACAAAAACAACCACATGACAAGCACACCATAATACAATATTTTAACGAGGAAACCCAGTGTGGGAAAAACCTCTATGGGATTTGTGACCCACAATATTCACTTACTGGCCAATAAGAGAATATTACTGCTACAAGAGGGGCCTGCACATGCAGGAAGGCCAAGTGCCTAGAGCTCACTGCTCAAATATAAAATGGGAAGTCTCACTGACTTACAAAATGGATTATATAAATCCAGTGTCTTGTACTGCTTCAAAATAACATCTATAATGCCAGATCCAGTACTGGTTTCTGCTCTGCTTATTACACAAACCCTTAACCTATAATTCGCATAACAGGTCTGCCTTATTTTGCCTAATTACATTCCTCTATCTATTTCAAAATGTTCTACAATGATCTCTCTTATATAAGAGTCATTTTACAAATTTCTAAGTCGGCTTACAATGATTTTTCAATAATAAACAAAATATATTAACAATAAAATTCCTATCGGCTTCTGTTTCGGTATGCTTCCTTTCATTGCCGGTGCCGGTGGTTTGTGTGCCGGTGTAGAATCTAACTTTGCTGGTGCCGGTGGATTGCCTTGCCGGTGTCATAGGATTGTAAGGTTGCCATCAATGAAAAAACCTTCAATCACCTATAATGTCTCATTGTAGTGTGCATTTACCAACAATCTCCCCCTTTGGCATTGATGGCAACACTCATGAGAAATATTCATAAGTGTATCCAAAAATTGAAGTCCAAAAATTGTTACCAAAAATGTGTGCTCCCCCTGAGTAGATGATCCCTAAGTTATTGGATTTTTCTCATACCACTACTCCCCCTTTGGCATCAATGACAGAGGTTGTCAAAGTGTCAATAGAGTGTAGTTTGTTGTCTCAACCTTGTAACTGGTTGGTTACAATTTGAAAAATTTCTGCCAGAACCGAATTCAAGTTCTCAATGAACTTTTTACTGTCTTTTATTATGGCCTTTGTCCTCTAAACTGTACTAGTGAGGTGTTGCATTTGTTCTGCCGGTGTTTTCTGTCCTTGTACTAATGCATCAGATATTTCTTTCCTTAAACATGCCAGGTAGTCCAACTTTGGACTTAATCTCCGTTTCAGATCCTTAGCCTTACTTTTTATTTTCTCCTTTTCTCTTTCTAGCTTTAGTAACTCTTCCTCAAAACCTATTATCTTTTGCTCAACAATTGATAATGAATCAGATGAATTAATAAAATTGTCAGCTAGCTTATTAATTTCCTCCTATATCTTGCTCATTTTCTTGTCTATGTCAACTGTCAAAAAGTTTGTCTTACAAGTGTCTTTGTACAAAGTTTTGAACTCCTTAAGTGTGGTGCACAGTTCTAGTAGAAGTGTGTCAAACTTCCTTGTACACTTCTTTATTTGTTCCTCAAAGAATTTCTGTTTTTCTTTTTCTAACCTCTCTTTGAATGCTTCCTCCTTTATTTGTTCAACTATCACTGTGTTGTCAGTAATATACTTAGACAAAGTGTCAAGTTGACTCAAAGATTCCTTATTATCTACATTGCATTTTGGAGCTATCATCTTCAAAATTGGAATTGTGTCATCTATATCTTTATATGCCTATGAACTACAATCTGTTATTTTCTTTATAGAATCTAAAAGAACTTCAGTTACATTTGTTGATTTAAATCTTGTAGTTGAATAGCTAACATTTTGAATTCCGTCGGTGGGAGAAATATCCTTTCTTGCAGTGACCTCTGGTAGGTCAATCTATGTTTCCATTTCCTTAAGCAATGGTTTGTTTTGCTCAGTAGTTGTCAGTGGCACTGATTCTGTATCAACCTGTTCCTGTGTTGGAGCCTGTTGCTCTGCTTGTTGCTCTATTTTCCCATCTGTCGATTTACCTTCTGTGTTATCTGTGTTATCAATTATCGGTGGCTCACTAGCCTTATCTATCTTACCGGTTGTGTCCTTATCTACCACAATGTTGACCTTCTGAGTATCAACATCTACTATATATAGTATCTCAGAATTAGGATTTGTATCCTCCTGTGATATATCCATACTCTCATCAGCTGGTTGATCTTTAGTTGTTGTTACCGATGGAGTAACTAGAGGTGGTGGGGATAAATTATCTCTTATTTTGATGCTTGGAGGTCTACCAACCTTTCCTTTTCCCTTATCCTTGTCTTTTTGATATACCTTGATTAGTTTAGGGTTTCTATACTCTTCTTGTTTTTCCTTCTCAACAAGGAATATATCCCATGCATTTTCACTTTCCTCTATAACCTCATTTACTCTTCCAACCATTAGTGCAATATGTTAGTGTCTAGTAGAGAATACTGACCGGTTAGCCTCTGCAATTAGATCATCTATTTCTTTCGGAGAGTTAACTGGGTAGACAACAAATAATTTTTCAATTTTTATTTTCCTGTCAAGCTCTACAATAACTTGTCTTCTTGCTTCCAATCTCTTGAATAGTTCATCTGGTAGTTCATCTACAACTTGCATCAAGAACTTCTTGTAGATATCCAAGTGTAAGATAATACTATTTGCAACCTTTTCTTTTTCATCAACTGATAGTGAATCACATAGTTTGTTGATGTTTTTTAGTTGTCCTTCCTCTATTATTTCATCTAGCAGTCTGTCAATCGGAGTAATATTTTGTTGAGTCCTTTTCTTTGGTGTCAACTTTTTCTTCTTAGGAGTAGACTTCTTGACCAAGGGCCTCACTACCTGTTGTTTTTGTTTGGTTCTTCTAGGTGAAGGTGTGGATACCAGTGAAGGTTGTCTTTTCCTTACAACTCTTTTAAATGTTGCTGGCATGTCACTCTCTGAAGAAGTTGCTACCGGTGAAAGGTGAGTTTTTGGTTGTTGTGCCTGTAACTCATCTTCAGTGACACTGGTTTGTTTCAGTACATCTTCTTTCATAGCCTTAGCCTGCCTTGAACCTCTCCTCACTATTGCTTCTACTTTATTTACTCTCTTCTTGGATTGAATTTGATTTTCAATGGTTTCAGCACTGCCAAATACCTCTTCCTTAGGTTCATTGGGTGCTTCCAAAAGGGATTTTGCATATGTTTCAATGATGTGATCATCTATCTCATAACCCATTTCAGTAACCCAAATTGTTCTTGGGATAACTGCTTCCATCAAGATCTCATCCTTCTTAATTACAAAGCATATGTCATCTTTATATTTATCTACAATTGTTTGTGATAATCTTACTCTAGTGTTCATTCTGGCCTTTAATGCTAGAAAATATTCATTAATATTCTTTTCTTTGTTTTCACCCATGTTGTTCAATAAGTCAGATAATTGTTTGCCTACCGGTATGTCAAATCCAAGGTTCTTATTACCTATACTGGGCACCTGTTTGGTTATATGTAGCATCAAGCAAACAAGTAAGTTACCAAATCTGAATGTCCCTTTCTTATCCTTCTTGATTTTTCCCAGATTGTCAATCAATTCATCCTTTAACCATTCACATATATCAATTTTTGCATTATCTTTAACCATATCATGAGCACCTTTTATGCATAAGCTAGAAACTGAATTTAGTCTGTTTGCATGTGTTGTTTTGTAACCTAAAATCATGCTAATGAATCTCACATTTATGTCAGTTACATCATTCACCCTTAAAGACCTTTGTCGGATGTTTCACCTGTTAGGTTCATTACCAGGTCATTTGAGACCTTCTTTGTCTTGTCAGGTTTGTTACCGGTGGAGGGTAACACTATTATAGCTTTTACGGCTTCCTTAGTGATTTTGTGAATTGAATCCAGCCAGAAAAATTCACCATGTACCCTGCTCAACACTATCCTTATCACTTCCTTGGGGAATTTCGGAATGCAAAGAATTTCAGTGAATCCTAGGGTTTCAATAATTTTGTGTTTAGGTTTCACATTACCGGAATCATCACATATGATAGTCTTGTACATGTTCTTGATTTCCTCATCACCTAATTCTTCTACATGGCAATGGATGTACATTCTAGGGTCTTCTGCAAAAACAACTCCTTTGGGAATTTGGAAAAATGCACCAACATTATCATCCTTTTTAGCTATCTCGGGAACTAACTGAAAAACGGGCCTAGGGTGCTTGATTACTTCCACTACAGTAGGGTTTGCTATGAATTCAGGTACAGAAGAGGATGCCATGATAAATACCTTTTTCTGCCTTTGGAATGATTGATTGCTGAAATGCTTTGCCTCTTTGCTTGAAATGCCTTAGCTCTGGAAATTTTGCGCTCTTCGAATGTTTGAATGCTCAATGAAAAATGGAGCCAAAACACTAATTTATAATGTCAATTTGCCAACTACCATATTCAATGCTTGCTAGTTAAGTACTTACTTAACATATCTACCGGTATAGAAGTAATTTCAACTTCTTACCATCAACCGAGGGAGTAATAGCATATTTCTCATTGATTGCCAAACCCTCAAAAGAATTTTTTTCAATTAGATGAAGAGACTCCTGCCAGTGGAGTGCTACTCTATTCTGCCGGTGGAGTGTTGCTTGGTTCTACTGGTGGAGGAGTATTCCCAACACCATTTGGTTCTGATTTCCTGATCCATTGTTTTGAGAATTACTTCTTTACTTCTTCAACCTTTTCTTTTCCTTTCAAACTAGGACCTTTGTTGTCTACCGGAGAGGACTTGCTTCTACAAAATTTAGCAATATGCCCAATTTTGTTACATGCATAACAAGTCGCATTATTTTTCTAAATAGCCTTTCCATAACCTATGTTGGTTTGTGTTCTGCATTGATTAGATAAATGTCCAAATCTTCCACAAACATAACATCTTACATTCATTCTGCAATTCTCAAAGTTATGACCAATTTTTTTGCATTTTGAACATTGACCGGTGGGTGCATTGGTATTCTGATAATTTCTAGATCTACATTGATTTTCTCTATGACCATACTTGTTGCAGTTAAAGCATTTGCCACTGAATTTATAAGTAGTAGGTTGTCTTATCGGTTTGCCATGATCCTGTGTGTTTGTAGTATCAGAGCTTTCACCAGTTTCAAAGCCAAGATCATTAGTGTCACCATTAGGTTTCCGATTCTTCAACAAGTCACCAAGTTCTTCTGAGCTTTTCTTGAATTTCTCTTTATGTTGATTTGCAGCAGCCAGTTCTCCTTCCAAGATATCTTTTTGTCTCATGAGTTCATTTGAGTCATTTTGTGCATGCATTAGATCTGTCTTCAACATATCATTTTCATAACTAAGTCTTGTGTTTTCATTTGCAGCATCATTCAGTCTTCTAGTCAAGTCTTCTTCATTCTTCTTTCTATCTTCAATTTCTTTACCAAATCTCATAGTCATATCCTGCATCTCATTCTTTGTTGTCATGTTTTCTTGTTTCAGCTTATTCATCAGATCACTAAGAGTTTCCTTTTCATCATTCTCATTTTGCATCTTTTCACAAAGTTCTCTTCTCTTGTTTCTTGAAATAGTAAGATTTTCTTGAAGTTCTTGAATGATATCCTGAGCAGCCTTTAGATCATCTGTGAGGCCCTACCCTGACCCATCCTATCTCTTCAGTTATTTTCATTTTGGAACTATTTTGGATGCTAGTTTTGACACACTATGGATATAGAACTTTTCATGGTTCCGCGATTTCGGTAACATTGATATATATGGATGCTTCATTTCTATGCCTTGTGGATGATAGAATATTATATGATTCTAGATTAGGGTAATATTGTGATGATGCAGGTTATTATCTAAATTTCAGAATTTGTTATAATGTTAGAAAAATATTTGCATATCTTGTAGATGGATCAAATTTTGAGGATTATAATAAATTGCTTTGATTTGTGATAAATCATATTTTATAATGACGAGCCTTTATGGAATGAATGTATTGTATTCTGATTTTGTGTTATATATTATATGAGGTTATTTGGGAAGTACTAATGCTTAAATTGAGATGTGTAGGAAATTATCCATGTGACCATGGAAATATTATGGAGAATCAAGCCTAGGCCTATGTGTGTTAGTAAAACCAGGGGTTGTCTATTTGGAGAGACAACACCCCGTATGTATTGTATTTTATTCGTAAATGTAAAATGTTGCATGAGTGTAAATTGTAATTATTGAATTGTTTAAATTGTTTTAGGGGCAATTGCCATGTATGTAATTGTGATGTGGAATTATGTTGAAGTGTCACTTGACACCTATGTAGTATGTTGTGTGGGCAAATTGTCTTGTCACCTTTTTTGGAAGGTTTTATTTTTGTTAATTGTTATATCTCCTAATTATCCTTGAAGGAACCAAGAAATCTAGGTTAGTGAGCCACAAGGAAGGTCAACTCAGAGTTGACCCGTAGGTTAACTTCAGGTGGACTTTCTGAAGGTCAAATCAACTCCTAGAGTCAATTTTAGAGCTTTTCTATTAGGCCTCATGGGGTACCTATGGGTGAAGGCCAAAATTGGCCATGTGTCTTTCCCTTAGGACTTGTTTAACCACCCAAAAAAGTGGTTTTCCCAAGATGGACGAATTCCATCTATAGGAGTGCCCTCCTTGGTAGGAGAACCTTCTTGGAGATAGTAATCCCTCTTCCCCATTCCATTTCCCTTCTCTAGACACCTAGGTTAGGGAGTGTGTAAGACCTAGGGAAGACCAACCCAATGGGGGATCTCTCACTCTATCCAAGAGGTTGGAAGGAGTGAGAGAGGCCTTCTTAGGCTAAGAATGGAAGCTTAGTGAGCTAATCACCCACTCTCCATCCTTGGAGATTTTTGGAAAAACTTGGAAGGAGGAAACCAGTTTTAGGAATAGAGGAATTTGGGGGCCAAAGAATTGCAGAAAGTTGTGTGGATTGGGCAGCTCATCTCCAACTAAATTTAGCATACCTATTGGCAGAATAAGGTTGGTTTTTATTTCCTCTTGTTTATGTTGTTTGTTGAAAGAAAGAAATGCTTGTAAAGGGAGTGTTTATGTAAATAGTTGTTGGAAAAAAGAAAAGTGTAGTTTCATTTCTATGTTTTTTGTTTGTGTTCTTGTTTTGGGAGTGTCCAAGATCTTCTACTCTTGGGAGAGTAGGATGATCTTGGGGTGGAAGAAGCATGACAGCCTTGGGTGAGAGGCTCTCCTTAAGGAGAGTGGTCTCAAGGGTGTCCTTTGTGACCCTTGCTGCATAGCCTTGTGTATGCATTTGGGGGTCATAAGGGGAGAGAATATGGCTTTGAGCCTTTGGGGGGCATAAGGTGTGTGGGATGAATCTGTTGTGTATTTTGTGTTGCCATGAGGTGGCTTGTGTTATATTTTGGCTGTAGTCTCCCCAATGGTACTTGGTCCACTTCCACCCATAGATTGATCATCACAAAGTGTGGTGAAAGTGTAGCTTGGGAAGGGAAGGTGTATGTTTGTGTGTTTGCCCTATTGTTGTGTTGTATTGCTTGGTTGTAACCCCGTCTAGGTCTTGATTCTCCTAGCTTGGGGGTGGCTTCTGGTAAGCCTAGGCTGGGAGGTGAGCATCCCATGGTCACAGTCCTAAACCTTACATGCAGGTGGTTTGGAAACAGACTAGGAGTTGCAGATTGTATTGTTGCAGAGTTTTGTACAGATTTCAGATTTCCATTAAATGCCGAAAAGCAAAGAAAGAAATGTAACCTTATGATTTGTAGCAAAAAAAAAAGAGAAAGTGCATATGTAAATATAGGGCTTAAGTTGATTTTCTTCCTGTTTAAATAAATGTATTCTTTATTTTCTGTGTAAAGATTAGAAAAAAAAAGACTGTTAGATTATTTACCCATTTTTATATTTGGGCTATTGTAACTTATCATTCTGGGAAGCAATGTAATTTTTATTATATTTTGATGTCTATTGAGTTTGCTGTAGCCTACATTTAAATCTGGTATGTTCACTTATTTATTTACTGCAATATTAAAGAAAAGAAAAAAAAGAAAAATGCATTAGGATTCCTTATTTACTTGCACAGTTTAGATTTCTGTTATTTTATGACTGTTAAAAAAAAAAAGAGAACCAGAATTGTTTTATCTCTGTAGAAAGTTTAAACAAAAGGAAGAAAAAAAATAGATCTATTCTAAATGCTGTTAGAAGACTAAAAACAGGATGTAAATGGTTAAAAATCTCAAATCAATATAAGGGTTTTTAGCCCTATTACTTCAACATTTAGTCATATAAGTATATATATTGAAAATATATACCTATATATATAAGTTCCTGTATGTGCATACCCCTGTAACAACGAAATAAAAGATATATATATTCTGAATCCTGTGCATCTCTGTTACAAAACATATAAAGGTATTGCAGAATAACCTTCTTATATATATATATATATATATATATATATATATATATATATATATATATATATATATATATATATATATTTCTGCATCTGAAAACACATACTCTATAGATGTCTGTAGAACAAAAAAAAAAAAAAGACATATATGTTATGTTCTGATTATAACAATGTTTATATGTGTATATAAACATATATATATATACAAATATATATATATATATATATATACATATATATATATATATATATATATACATATATATATATATATAAATATATTTGATATTCAAAAAAAAACACATCATATAACATTCTTTTCAAAAACACGAAATATATTAAAATGTTTTTTAAAAAAAATAAAAAAATGGGGAAATTGGAGACACGCAGGCCACTGTGCATAACACAGTGGATGGCCACGGCCGAGCCACTGTGCTACACACAGTGGGCGGCGCTGAAGGGCACCGCACTGTGTGTAACACAGTGGGCGGTCGCGGCCACCACTATTCTATGCACAGTGAATGGCGCCCGCCACTGTGTGTATACACAGTGGGCGGCGGCTATGTCGTCCGCCACTGTGTGTATTCACAGCGGCGCCCGGGAAACCCTTCCACTTCCTCTGCCTCTCCCCACGTGAAACCCTCCGCCTCCATACCTGCAGTCACACCCTAAACAAAAAAAAAAGAAAGAAAACAAAAACAAAGAAAATGGTGTTATAAACCCTAGCCCAAAACGGGTTAGGGTATAATATGATAAAAGAAATAAAATAAAATAAGGTGTAATATATAGAAATGCAACCCTAACCCAATTTCGGGTTAGGGTTAGCATTTTAAGAATTTATATATATATATATATATATGAGAAATTTAAATTGGAATTTTAAACTTGGGTTTTAATATATACATTTGGGGTCAATTTAATAATGAAATTATTATATGTCCATTTAAATTGGAGATTTAAACTTTGATGTTAATATATATACATTTGGGGACAATTTAATAATGAAATTATTATATGTCCGTTTAAATTGGAAATTTAAACTTTGATGATAATATATATACATTTGGGGTTAATTTAATAATGAAATTATCATATGTCCATTTATTGGAATTTTAAACTTTGATTAAATATATATATATATATTTGGGGTTAATTTAATAATGGAATTATTATATGTCCTTTTATTCTTTAGGGGATTAAAATTTTAAAATTAAAGGGATTTAAAAGAAGGAATTTGTAAATTTATGAACCTTAAGCCCTCGAGACCGATTTTTGGTCGGATTGAAATTTAATTGACAAAATCAAGGGATTTAGGGAAAATTAGAATTGGCCTTAGCTTATTGTCGGTTTTAGTGGGCAAATGACATTGTAGTAATTCGAACCCTCATCGGTAGGATGTATATAATAATTTTGCATGTGCATCAATTAATTAATAGCATTATCCTTATATGGATTGGGAATGTTTTAATACATTAAGATAATCAATTATCCCTTGATTTAATTAGCGTCAACTTGTCTTAGGTAATTGAGCTAGCTAACTAATCCGCGGTGCTAATTAATCCCCTCCCAACAAGTCGCTCGCTCGAGTTGGTTAATTTACCCAACCTTAGAAGTAAGTTTATTTACATCCTAGATAAGACAAAACTTTAATAAAGCTATTATATTATAGAATATGTTGCGAGTTCATGATGTCAAAAAAAAATTTGTTGTTCCATTTTTATGCCCTAAAGTTTGGGCACGACATCATCTTCAAGTTTGATATTTTTCAATTTTTCTGCATCATAGTCTGAGAGAGCTCCTTCAAGTTGCTTCATCAAGTTTTCCATCTCTACCGGTGTCAAGCTCTTCCTCAAGCTATTAGGCTTCTGAAAATAGAGGACCAAGCTTTGATACCAATTGTTAGGATTCCCACAGATACTGAGAGGGGGGGATGAATCAGTATCTAACCAGTTGTAAGATTTTCTTAACTTAAAACATGTAGAGCATATTAATACTGTGTACCAGTAAATAGAAAGTAATGCAATAAACAGAGACAAAAGCAACCACATGAAAAACACACCATAACACAATATTTTAACGAGGAAACCTGGTGTGGGAAAAACCTTGGTGGGATTTGTGACCCATAATATTCACTTATTGGACAATAAGAGAATATTACTGCTACAAGAGGGCCCTGCACATGCAGGAAGGCCAAGTGCCTAGAGCTCACTGCTCAAATACAAAATGGGAAGTCTCACTGACTTATAAAATGGATTATATAAATCCAATGTCTTGTACTACTTCAAAATAGCATCTATAATGCCAGATCTAGTACTAGTTTCTGCTTTGCTTCTTACATAAACCCTTAACCTATAATTCGCATAATAGGTCTACCTTATTTCGCCTAATTACATTCCTCTATCTATTTCAAAATGTTCTACAATGATCTCTCTTATATAAGAGTCATTTTACAAATTGCCAAGTCAGCTTACAATGATTTTTCAATAATAAACAAAATATATTAACAATAAAATTCCTGACGGCTTCTGTGCCGGTATGCTTCCTTTCACTGTCGGTGTTGATGGTCTGTGTGCTGGTGTAGAATCTAACTTTGCTGGTGTTGGTGGATTGCCCTTCTGGTGTAATAATATTGTAAGGTTTCCATCAATGACAAAACCTTCAATCACCTATAATGTCTCATTGGAGTGTGCATTTGCCAACATGAGGGATATGGTGTGAGGGTCTATTTAATAGAGGTCATCTTCCTGCTCCTCACCATCCTCCTCTTTCTAATCCTCATCCTCACCATCATCCTCCTCATCCTCCTGCTCGTTCATCATCATCATCATCATCATCATCATCATCATCATCATCATCATCATCATCATCATCATCATCATCATCATCATCATCATCATCATCATCATCATCATATTCATCATATTCATCATCATCATCTCCCTCCTATCCTCCCTCCCCCTCAATCTCCACCTCCTCCTGATCTCCCTCCTCCTTACTCTCATCCTAGTAATCTTGAGTATCCTTAGGATCCTCAAAGGCCTCATGATCATCAGTGTGAGAATCAAGTCCTCTCATCCATGGACTGGAATTCCCTCTTGGATAGTCTAATGGAAATATGGCTCTAGGGTAGCTCCTATCCAACCATGTGATGTAGCTAGGTTGCACTCCAACATCATCATTGAATGGGACCACTATATCTATATCCTCATCATTTGAATTTGTTAGCTCTATCTCATCAACAGTAGGCTTAAGGATTGTTCTCAATCTTATAATGGCTCAAGAGTTTCGTATGTAGATTGATATGGTTGAAGGAACACCCTTCTCTAAACCAAATTGTCGCCTCACTCAATCAAAATAGAATGGGACAACGATATAGCCTTTGCAACCCTCTAAGAAGCGGTTCCTCTGCATGAGGTGAAGTTCTCTACGCTGATTTTGATAGGTATCTATCCACCAGTATGACCTCCAAGCAATATCATCTGATCTCAACCTATCTAGAGTCACTCTCTAGTATAATAGATCACCCCTCTGCCATGATCTAGTGAGTGGATAAGCATACGACCTAGGTCCATCGACATCCAGATCCACTGGAAATCTAGCTAGCTTGGTACATGTGATATGCTTGAACATCTAGACCTTTAGAAGGGTGCAAGTAATCAAACTCATTCCCTCCCCATATGCAAAATCTCCTAGATCATAGTAGATATGGGCTGGTATTCTTTGTCCCAATGAGAATATAGTGTGTTGCTCCTCCATCATGTGGATGAAATATGTAAGGCCTCCGTGCATGTGACTACTTCATCCATTAGGGAATATGGCTAGCCCCACTATAGCTATCATCAATCTCCTCACAAGTGGAACCCTGTCAGTAGGGTGAAGTAGCCAACTAGTGAGGATAAGACCCTTCCTCTTTGTATGCATGGATCTGCCAATACAATACATCTACTCTATCCTCAAGGGTATCAATGTGTGATTCGTCTGATATCTAACTATTTGTTCTCTAATAGGGAGTCTGAGAATATAGTACATATCCTCTAATGTGACTGTCATCTCCCCTATGGGTAGGAAAAATGTAAAAGTATTCAGAATCCATCTCTCTATTAGGGCCATGAGCATTTCTAGATGAAACTTGATGGAGGGCATATTTCACATGTACTACAAGCCCACTGCCTCAAGAAGTTGTCGATCCTCCTTTGAGAGTCATGGAATTTGGCTCGATAATTTTTGGTATGTGGTCCCAATAGTATGCTCCCACATGTAGAATAATCTCTGCAAAATCAACAATCATGAATCAATAATCCATTTAAAATCCAAATCAACTAACTTATCATCTATCACTTGATCTTGTGCATGCCTTTGGTCACCCTATCTAGGGACCAAGGTGCCATAGTAGGATTGGGGCTCTCTGGGAGGACCAAGGTGCCCCAAATGGACCATGGCACCCTAGGAGGACTAGGATGTGCAGCAAGGACCATGGTACCCTAGGGGGACCATGGTTCCGTAGGGGGACCATGGAGCCCTTATTGGGGGCAGATGTAGATTAGATTTTCCTACCTACTTATAAAGTCAACATGGTCAAAAAAAAGTCAAAGGAAAGTCAACATGAAGTTCAGTGGACCTACCTCGTCAAGTGGATGATCCTCGATCATAGACTATTATAGAGTCACCATCTATGTGGGTATCTTGGGTTGTCAGTGAGGAATTTTTAGTGCTATGTGGACTCCTCTCTTGCACTATGAGACAAAAGTGTGAAAGTGATAAATGAAAGTGTCATTTTCACTATTTAAAGGTATATACTTTTCTAAACCCTAATTTTTATTTTTTTGCTTAATTATTCATATCTTGAGCTAGTGAACTCTTATCTCAACACCATTAGTTGTGTTAGAATCATGTTTTAGTTCTCTTTGTTACCAAATTTTCCATGATGCACTTTGATCTTGTATCAAGCTTCGTTGTGAGAATTTTTCATCACGTCTTTTCACAATTTGATATGGAAAACATGATACCTTGTTTCAACTCACTAATTAGAAATCCAAAATAGGGGGCATATAGCTACCTGTAAATTTCATCATTTCCTTAATAGGCATTTAGGTGATTTTATAGAATAATTTGGTTTTGTAGGATGCGGTTCGTAACAAGTGTACTATAGATACCATTGGGGGCTTCATCCAACACCTTGTGGATATATCCTTTTTCATGAAATATTTACATTGTTGTACTTTAGCTTACATATGCACGTAATGTCACATGTCTGCTAAAGTGGGGGTAAATGTAGCATCATAAATTGTACACCCTTAATTGGGTGGTACAATTTCATGCTTAGGTTAGCATTCGCCTTAGTGTGTTGCATTTTTCAATTCAAATTCACTTTAAGCATTTAATTAATTAATTAATTTAATTGAATCTAAAGTCCTCTTTTATCACTCCACACATTATAAAATTGGGCCCTTAATCTTAAGTGTCCCTTTTTATTTTATCATTTTAATTAATCAATTCATCAAAACACTAATTAAGTCCTATTTTGACCTTCAAGGCTTGATTTCGCATATCTAAACACCTCAAATTGTCACACTGATCTAGAATTGACTTTGTAATCACGATATCATGTATCTCTAAAAATTTGAAAAAAAGTCAACCAAACTAGAGTGGAGGATTCTGGTACCAACTAATTCTCCTCAAATTTTGGGTTCATGTTTTGGTGGTATTATAATATTTAAATCCAAATGCATGCAAAAGTATATCAATTCTAGGTTGGCTTTTGATAAAAAAATAAATTTAGGGTTTCACATATATAACCTTCTCTTTCCTCATTTGAGGGATCCATTTTTTTTTCTAACAATTGAAGGAGTGTCTTGTGAGGTGAAAGTGAAGGTTATGTGAAGTCTTAAATAAGAAAATCAAGCATTCATCCAGTCTACATCAACCATTTTCATCATCAATTGAAGCTTTGAAGATACTGGAGAATAATAGGAGATCACAAACTATTGATTGGATTGTACCTCTCCCTTAGGGTTTGGTATGGTTTAAAGTTATTCTCATACCTTTACATGATTTTCATAACATTTGTTTTTAGATGTACATTATTTCTTTAGTTCCATTATTGCATTTGTGTTTTGAAGCATTCTCATTTTCATTTAGGGTTTATACTCAAATCATATGGTAGAAATATAATTCTTGCATTCTAGCTCATTCAAGATCTTGTAAGAACATAAGATTATAGCACACACACATTTCAATACATTATTGGCTATTTGTGGAGGTGGAAATCACCAAAACAAGGGGTTTGACTAAGGCAAAACCCTATTAGCCACTCTTGAAACACCATTTTTTTCAAGTTGTAGGTGCAAGTGCATAAATTGGATAGACACACGATTTTCAAGAAAGCCAGAGACTATAAGTATAGCTCTAGATCCAGAAGGAGGTCCCAGATCCCTAGGACCAGAGCACCCAACACTTTGGTCCAGGACCAGAGCACCCAGTGCCTTGGTCCTCTACATTTTGGTGCTTTCATTGTCAATTTAATGTCTCAGGACTCCAGGTTGGAGATTCTAGAAGATCATCTCAGTACAGTGACATAGACCAGAGCACCCAACACCCTGGTCCAGCTCAATTTAGCTCAATTTCTGGTGATAGGTGTACATCTGAATTACATTCCTTTCTCTATAATCAGTGCCTCAGTTTTAGTTTTATATTTCATTTTATTTCAGCTTATGTTATCAGTTTTGTTCATCTCCTTAGCCTAATTTGTGATTCACTTGCATTTTACTCATCTCCTCTTTATACGTAGAAAAGGAATAAAAATCCTACAAATATTCCTTGACTATCTTTCATAAGAGTAAGTCAAAGTGAATTGTCTCCTTAGGAGCTTTCGTATTCCAATGTGTGAATGAGAGTGAAATTAGGTCCTAATTCACTCAATTCCATTTTCATCCTACACACCATGTTCCACATAGAATTATTAAAATTCATTATAAGTAAATTGACTTCCTCTATCAGGTCTTAGACATTTGATAGTGCAACCAAATTTATTCAGAACCATAGCTTTCAATACTTTGAACTTCCCAAACACTTCATCTTTTTCTTTTAAAAATTAACCCATGACATCCTAGACCAATCATCAACAAGCATCATATGACACCTCACACCTTGTAGGATTTTTGTCCCCAATGATTCAGATAGGTTTATATGAGACAGATTCAATGGATTTTTAGTTAAATAATCATTTGTCAGAAGACTTACTTTGAAATTTTATTTCCTTCCTAGCAAATTTACTTATAGAGAGTGCATGGAGGTTTTACAATTTTAGGCATGCCTCTTACTAGTTGCTTCGAACTGATATTCAAAAGGTGATCAAAATTTATGTGACCCATTCTTGTATGTCTTAGTCATATTTTATATTTCTATCTCACAAGATATTTCTTTTCATTGACCTCACTAATATTATACACATCACTTTCATTCCCACTTATTTCCATAATAAGCTCACCAATGCTTTCTTTTTTTGATTTCACATCCATATTCCTTGAATGAGAAGCCATATCATTTGTCACACATCTGACTTATGCTCAAAGGATTAAGTTCCAAACCTTAGAAACTAGTACAGGAGTACCTCATGACTAGGATAATAAGAGCAATAATGACTAAAGGACACACATGAGAATGTGACCTTTGAATCTATGTAATAGGGTAGTCTTGTTTGTTTTATGTTTGATTTATTTATAATAAACCCCACCTTGTTACCTAATGACATGGATTTGGAAAATCGATAAGCCGCCATGGGAATATGGGCCTAGGGGTATTTGGTTGAGTATTTTAATAGGTTTTTATGTGTTAGAGATTTCTTAGGAAGGTTTAGGACATGTTGAAGTACCTCTAGGTAGTCGGATTTAACATATGTCAAAAGTTGCTCAAACTAGTGATGTAGACGTCCCGGTACCGATATAGGATAGGTTCCCCTAATCCAAAAACACACCAAGGACCCTATAAATCACACAATACTCTCAAGGGTTAAGGAATATCCATTTGACAAGTGCCACATCCCTTTCTTCCAAACAAAAGACTATCGGTACAAGATCTCTTTCATTGACCGATACAAGGTCTCTATGGTCAACAATGGTTTGGTCCCTTCTCCAATGCAACAATGGCTATTTAAGGTTTCATGTGAAATCCCATAGATCAAGGAGACCCCCTTCAATAATTTAATTTAGGTTCCCTCTACCGGTTTGGGTAACTGCTGCAACAAGGCCTACAAAACCTAGTAGCCCTGCTAGACTGGTTTTCCACACTTAACTCTTTATTTCTCCAAAAGACCAGACAAAAAATCCCAGATTTGGATACCCTTTTGGGAGTTACAAAACATATCCTAATATTTCTTACTAGTAGGGAACACAAGAATCTAAACCCTAATTTGGTTAGGAGATCGGTATAGCCCAATTAGGCCTATTTTACAAAGGAGTGTGTAGACACATACCTTAAATCACCAAAAAAACTCAAGGAATAATCTTAAGACATTGAAAATACACCAATTCGTAAGTCTTAGGCCATGATCAAACCCTTCAACCCCTGATGTGAGACCTATTTGCTTACACTTGTCGGTGACCACATGGAATTGCCCACCTTAATACATCAAACCCTTGCCTCCAACTGGTCCTAACTTGCAAAAGGCATTTAAAATCCTAAAATAAATTGGCCATCCTTGCATCCCATCCACATCCTTGAACCACCAATGAAGGATCAGCAAGGTAAGGTCATTCCTTTGCAAAACCCTACACAAAACTGTCAAATCTAGAACACTTCCAGAAATTTACCAATTTCTTCCTTGTCTTGGTGAAATAGGGCCTCAGAGTTGATGCATATGAATGGTAATTGGACACTCTAACACATCCCACTATTTTCCTAATTCAAAAACAATCGTACAGTACAGTACACCATGTAGGATAACAAGATTGCAGGAAATTCTCAGAAATATATTACTTCAATGATGCCAAAAGTTTACAAAGTCATTCTCTCCTCCTCCTAATGAGGATTGGGGATTAAATTTTATACCTTCCTCAACTGTTATCAACCACCTTTTGAACTGTAGTGATCATTGGAAGGAAGTTTCTATTTGCAACCAAAAGTTGTCATTAAAAGTTGTCAACAAAGTTGTCAAGTTTGAGCAACTTTTGACATATGTTAAATATGACTCCCTAGAGGTACTTCAACATGTCCTAAACCTTCCTAAGACATCTCTAACACATAAACAGCTAGAAAAATACTCAGCCAAATACCCTAGGCCCATATTCCCATGGTGTCTTATCAATTTGCCAAATCCATGTCATTGGGTAACAAGGTGGGGTTTATTACAAATAAATCAAACATCAAACAAACAAGACTAGCCTATTACATATATTGAAAGGTCACATTCTCATGTGTGTCCTTTATCCTTAATTTTTCTTACTATCTTATTCATGAGGTTCTCTTGCACCATACTCTTGGGGTGAATGAATCTCAATTCCACCTGAGATAAGGTCATGTAATGTAGTGCCATGCTTCTTTATATGATCTTCATCCAACCAAATGGCTTCAAAGTCTTGTTTTCCTTTCCATTTTACCAAGTATTGTTTGTACTCATTTTTCCTGGTCTTCTTTACAATCTTGGTGTCCAACACTTTTTCAAGTTTAGGTGGCTCATGTTTGGGAAAATCTATATCTGCTGCTTCTTCTAGGACCTATTGTGAGTTACCTGCATTAGAATCACCTTTAAAAGGAGTTAGATCACAAACATTAAAAATAGGAGATATGCCAAGGTCTGATGGTAATTGAATTTCATAAGCATTGGTGCCAAAATTCTTCAAGATTTGACATGGTCTTACTTTCCTTTACATGACCTTAGTGTGTTTGCACTTGGGTAACCTTTCCTTCTTAAAATTTGCTTGAATCAAATCTCCAACTTGAAACTGTGCCTCTCTTCATTTTTGATCTTCATGTTCTTTGTATTTTTCTGATGACTTTTGAAGTTGTATTTTGACCTTCTCATGAACTTCTTTTATGTCTTCAACAAACCTCTCACCATCTGCACTTATGGGATCCATATGGGGTAGTTTTCTCAACTCCAATACCCCTCTTGGATGCAACCCATACACAATCTGAAATGGTGAATTCCCCGTTCTTCTTTTTATAGTGTCATTGTAGGCAAACTCAGCCCGAGGTAAGATTGAATCCCACTTTTCACCATGTTGCCTTGTAAGACATCTCAACAAATTCCCTAATGATTGCTTTACTACTTCTATCTGCCCATCCATTTGTGGATGATAGGCTGCTGAGAATGACATATTGGTGCCAAGTTTCCTCCATAGAGTTCTCCAAAAATAGCCAACAAATTTGACATCCTGGTCAGACACTATGTTCAATGGAAGTCCATGAATCCTTGCTACTTCTCTAAAAAACAAATCTACTATATATGATGCATCACTAGTGGACTTACATGGCAAGAAATGTGCCATTTTACTAAACCTATCCACTATCACAAATACACTATTAAACCCCTTGGGGGTCCTAGGTAAACCCATTACAAATTTTATTGACACACTCTCCCATGGTCTTGAAGGAATGGGTAATGGTTGATAGAGACCAACATTGGTACTTCTTCCTTTGGCCTTTTGGCAAATGGTGCATGTGTCTACAAACTTTCTTACATCAACCTACAATTTGGGCCAAAAGTACTGCCTTCTTACCAAATTTAAGTGTCTTGTCCAAACCAAAATGACCTTCCATAGCTCCACTATGCTTTTCCTTGATGATGTTAGTCCTCATTAAGGATTTTAGTATGCACAATTGCCCACCTTTGAAAAGAAGTCCATCTTGGATCAAAAAATTAGAAAACTCCACATGATACCTATCACCAAATTTAGTACATGCCTTGTAAATCTCCTTAAAGTCCTCATCTACAGCATACATGTCTTTCATTGCATCAATCCCAATGCTTTCTAATTAGATTTCAGATATGGTTAACACTCTCCTACTCAGTGCATCAACCACTTTGTTGGCTACTCCTTTCTTGTGTTTTATGGAAAAGGTATAGGCTTGTAGGGATTCTACCCACTTCATATGCCTATGGTTTAACTTTTCTTGGCTATTAATGAAACTCAAGGCTTGGTTTTCGGTGTATACCACAAATTCCTTTGGTAGCAAATAGCGTCTCTATTTTTTCAATGCCTGATCTAGTGCATACATTTCTAGGTCATAAGAAGAATATTTTCTCTTTGCTTCATTGAGTTTTTCACTAAATAATGCTATAGCCCTCTTGGCTTATGACTGCTCCTATGGCCACATGACTAGAATCACATTCAATCTAAACCACTTTGTTAAAATCAAGTAAAGCAAGTACTGGTTGTTGACCTACCTTTTTCTTGAGAGTTTCAAATGCCTCATCCACCTCCTTTGTCCAAGAAAACTTGCACTTTTGACCACCTTTTATGGTTTCCAACATTAGAGCACATATCTGACTGAAACCTCTTATGAACTTTCTATAAAATGTGGCTAATCCATGGAAACTTCTAACTTCACCAATAGTCTTAGGAAAAGGCCAACAAAGAATTGCATTTACCTTATCCTGATCCATCTTCAAGTGACCTTTGGAGATCACAAATCCTAGGTAGATGAGCTCTTCCTGCATGAACAAAAATTTCTCCATATTGATCATCAATTCCTCTTCACTCAACCTTTTCAAAACCATGTCTAGATTCCTCAAGTGTTCTTCCTTTGTCCTGCTAAATACTAGGATGTCATCCTAATACACTATTACAAACTTCCCTATGAATTATTTCAAAACTTCATTCATGAGTCTCATGAATGTACTTGGGGTGTTAAACAAAACAAATGGAATAACCTTCCATTCATACAACTCTTCATTTGTTTTGAAGGTTGTTTTCCACTCATCACCAGGCCTAATTCTAATTTGGTGGTACCCACTCTTTAAATCAATTAAAAAAAATATTTTGCACCCCCCAAACAATCAAGTGAATCCTCTATCCTAGGCATTGGAAATCTATACCTTATGGTGATCTTGTTGAGAGCTCTTGAGTCAGTACAAAGCCTCCATGTTCCATCCTTTTTGGGTGCCAAAACTGTCAGTACTGCACATGGGCTAAGACTCTTTCCAATTAGATTAGAGTCTAGCAACTCTTGAATCTACCTTGCCATCTCCTCATTTTGTTGTGGTGTGAGTTTGTATGCAACCTTGTTAGGAAATGTAGCCCCTGGGATCAAGTCAATACAATGACTGATCTCTCTCATTGGCAGAAAACTCCTTGGCACTCCATCTACAACTATTCCTTGGTATCTGCCAATGATCTCCTTCACTTCTAAACTGAGATCCTTGTCCTTTCCTTCTTCCCTATCATCTGTAGCAGGCTTCCCCTTTGAGGTTGGTATTGGAAGCAATGCAAAGCATATTCCTTCTTCCATCTTTATCTCCTTGAGGAATGGTTTTCCCTCCATCATCATCACTTTGGACTCAGTTTCTTTCTGCTCTTCATTGTTTTCAATCAGGGGTAGTAGCTCTATGACCTTGCTATTCTTTGTGATGGAATAGGTATTCCTAAAGCCATCATGGTGTGCTTTGAGGTCATACTACCATGGTCTTCCAAACAAGAGGTGACAAGCATCCATGTTAATAAAATCAAACAAAATCTTATCTTTATAAGCTCCTATTTGGAATTCTACCCATGACTGCTCTTCTACAAGAGTTTGTTGCCCTTTTGTGAGCCAAGACACCTTATAGGGGTATGGATGGGGTATCCTCCTCAATTTCAACTTCTCTACCATTTCTATTGACACAAAATTCTCAGTAGACCCTGTGTCAACCAGAACTTTACATACCTTTCCTCCTGATTGGCAAGTGGTGTGAAAGATAGACTTCCTCTAAGCTTTCTCCATAGGTGTTGGTACCTTCAAGAGGGTTCTTCTCAACATTAGTGCTTCTCTGGTCTCTGGATAACCATATGAATCAAGTTTACTACTACCTTGGTAATCTGATTCTTGGGTTAGATTAGCTCTCCTTTCTCCTTGGGAACTAGACCCCATCTTCTCCGAGCATCTACTGGCAATGTGTCCCTCTTGGTTGTAGTTAAAACATTTTATTGGTCCTACTCCTCTTCCTGATGATCTTCCTCTAAAATTAGGCCTTCTCCCTCTGAAGGCCTTTGTTGTTGTTGTCATTTCTTGAGGAGTCTTGAATGCATTTTCCTTGAAACTCAAATTTTGATCCTATTCCTTTGAAGTTGCTCCTTCGTCTTGGCTACTTACCCCTTCCTCTATTTCTCTACTCTTGTCTTGTTTTGAGCTTCTCCTCTACCTTTAATGCTAATTGATATCATCTATGAATAGTGTCAAGGCACAAGAGGTTAAACTCTTCTTGTATGTTCCACCTTAGACCGTTTAGATACCTTGAACTCTTCCACTTTCATCTTCAACTTTCTTAGACTTTATACTCAATTTCTAAAATTCTTCAATATAGGCACACACATCCATCTCTTTCTGTCTGAGATTCTACCTTCTCTTGTGTAATTGAACTTCATAGTCCTCTAGTGAATATACTCCCTTGATCCTTGTAATCATCTTCTTCCAAGAGGTGATCATTCCTCTTCCCTCTTTCACTCTTTCTCCTTGCACAAAATTCCACCATGTCAGAGCTGCTCCCTACATTTTTGACTTGGAAATATTCATCTTTTAGTTGTCAGCAATGTCTTCACATTCAAAGAAGCTATTTAAGGACTCTATCTAGTCCACCACTCCATCAGCATCAATCTTCCCACTGAAAATAGGAAGGTTTAATTTCTGGTCCATGGTTCTCCTCTCCACAAACTTCAAGGCATTGACTAGATACCTATGCTCTATAGTAACTTCCTCTTCTTCCTGTCCTTGTGGGTTCTCCTCTTCTCCCACTTCCTCTGAGCCATCAGGTCCTCTCTCCAGCCTAACTTCCAAGTTCTCAATCAATCTTCTAAGCCAATCATTTTCTTCTATGTTCTCTTGCACCATCTTGGCCCATATTTTTCATCTTTAGAGGCATTCTTCTAGCCTCACCCTCTGATTCTTCTGCTGACATGTACTGTTCTTCTTCCCAAAAGGATTCCTCCTACTCTCTGATACCAAAACTGATGCAGAGGTCCCGGTACTGGTATAGGATAGGTTCCCCTAATCCAAGAACACACCAAGGACCCTAGAAATTAGACAACACTCTCAGGGGTTAAGGAATATCTGTTTGACAAGTCCCACATCCCTTTCTTCCAAACAAAAGACTATCGGTACAAGATCTCTTTCATTGATCGGTATAAGGTCTCTATGGTCAAAAATGGTTTGGTCCCTTCTCCAATGCAAAAATGGTTATTTAAGGTTTTATTTGAAGTCCCCTAGATTAGGGAGACCCCATTCAATCATTGAATTCAAGTTCCCTCTACCGGTTTGCGTAACTGTTCCAACAAGGCCTACAAAACCTAGTAGCCCTGCCAGACCAGTTTTCCACACTTAACTCTTTATTCTCCAAAAGAATAGAAAAAAAATCTTGGATTTGGATACCCTTTTGGGAGTTACAAAAAAGAACCTAAGAGTTCTTACCGGTAGGAAACACAATAATCCAAACCCTACTTTGGTTAGGAGACCGATATAGGCCAATTAAGCCTATTTTATAGAGGAGTGTGTACACATGGACCTTAACTCACCAGAAAAAATCAAGGAATACTTTTAAGCCATTTCTAATACACCAATTCCTAAGAATTAGGCCATGATCAGACCCTTCAACCCCTGATGTGAGACCTGTTTGCTTACACTTATCGGTGGCCACATGGAGTTGCCCACCTTAATGCATCAAACCCTTGCCTCCAACTAGTCCTAACCTACAAAAGGCCTTTAAAATCCTAAAAAAAATTGGCTATCCTTTCATCCCCTCCATAGTCATAAACCACCAATGAAGGATCAACAAGGTAAGGTCATTCCTTTGCAAAACCCTAGACAAAACTGTCAAATCTAGAACACTTCCAAAAATTTGTCGATTTCTTCCTTGTCTTGGTGAATTAGGACCTCGGACTTGATGCATCTGAAAGGTGATTGGCCACTCTAACACTTCCCACTAGTTTCCTAATTCAAAAACTATCGTACAGTACAGTACACCATGTAGGATAACGGGATTGCAGGACATTCTCATAAATATATTACTTCAACGATGCCAAAAGTTTACAAAGTCATTCTCTCCTCCTCTCAATGGTGTTTGGGGATTAAATTTTATACCTTCCTCAGTGGTTATCAACCACCTTTTTAACTGAGGTGACCGATGGAAGGAAGTGGCTATTTGCAACCAAAAGTTGTCAATAAAAGTTGTCAACAAAGTTGTCAAGTTTGAGCAACTTTTGACATATGTTAAATCCGACTACCTAGAGGTACTTCAACATGTACTAAACCTTCCTATGACATCTCTAACACATAAACACCTATAAAAATACTCAATCAAATACCCCTAGGCCCATATGCCCATGGTGGCTTATCAATTTGCCAAATCCATGTCATTGGGTAACAAGGTGGGGTTTGTTACAAACAAATCAAAAATCAAACAAACAAGACTACCCTATTACATAGATTGAAAGGTCACATTCTCATGTGTGTCCTTTAGCCTTTATTTCTCTTATTATCTTAGTCATGAGGTGCTCCTGCACCAGAAACATACTCAACATCATGTATCTTTGTTTTCAAACCATAAAGGCTCAAAGTTCCCTTTTCAAATATATTTACAAAAAAAATATAGACAAGTTATATTAATCTACCATTCATTTTTTTAGATTGATGAACTTGCTTTTATCTTTGGACATTTTTCTATAACATCTATTATCAATGATCAATAAATTCTTCTCACTCTATGCATGAATGGTAATGTGTGCAATCATTAATCTCTTTGATCTTTGTTCCTTTTATTTTTTTTTTCACATTTTCTAAAATTCCTACTTTTGATTTGTTGAGATGTTTTCCTTCATATCTAGATTTTGTGGTTTCAAAAAATGATTCTACAATGCCTTTCAATATGTCCAAAATTTTTACACTTACAACTAATAATATAGTAATCAATTAAGGTTTAAATAAATTTATTTTTATAAAGTTATCCCTTCTTATAAGGAACCTTATACAACCTATTTTTTAATCCCAAATTAATTGCAATTAAAATAGTAACCAACAAAGAATGATAAAACCTGGTATAATATTCTTGTCCTCCTAGATTTGGTCATATAGATCTTCTTTTCTATCTTTGAACGTGAATAAATGTATCATCTTCCTTCTTGTTGTCCAGAGTCACTTTAGATTGATAAGATCTTGAAGGAATTCTCATTTGGATTCTTTGGGTTGTCATCATGGGATGTTTAGTAGTATTAGTGTTCTAATTTTCATCAAATCCAATACTGGTATTGATATCAAATGAACTTTGACTATTTATAATCTCTTCTGAGATCTCTATTCTCTTTCAAAACTTTGAGTTCTTATGCAATTGACTATTATCTTTCTCTAAATCCTTTCTCAAGGATAATAACTTCACTTGAAGATTTTTAGAATCCTTTTTATCCTTTAATTTTTCTTTCATAATTTATTCTATCCTCTTGGCCCCCTCTATATGAATTTATAAATCTATGATTATATTCTCAAATTATTTGAGCTTCTAGTGTTTCTTCTTATTTTATTTTATTGCTATCATTATATCATGTAGGGTAGAGATGAGTTCTCCTTCAAGATCAACTTCACCTTCCTCTTCTTCATATTTTGATCTCACTTTTTTTTTTTATTATTATTTGGTATCTCCATTACCATGAATAGAGAATTATCTCTTCATTATATATCTAGAGGTTCATTGATCATGCTCCTTACATGAGTAGTTATCTTCTTTATAGTATAAGCTTTTCTTATGCTTTGACTTCTTAGAGCTCTTTTGATAGGATTTGTACTCTTTTTATTCATCATTTGTTTACCATGTAGAGACATTTAGGAAAAAAATGACCTATTTTACATAAGTTAAGCATTTAAAGGGTATCTTACGTTTACATAAGTTAGAACCTCTCTTTAACTTCCTTACAAACTTAGCTTCTTTCAAGTTTGATTCATCATTGAGATTAGACTCTTCAATCTTCTTAGGTTCCTTAAAATCTAACTCTTTTCTTAAATATTGTTTATTCACAAACCTCATCTCATATGCAGTCAATAATCCATGTAATCCATTCATAGTCAGAGTGTTCATATCTTTAGCTTCTTCAACTACAAAAACTTTTGAATCAAACCTTGAGGGAAGGGATTTGAGTACCTTTTTCACAATTGTTGCCTCCTTAATTTCTTTACCAATTTATCTAATGGTATTGAAAATCTCATCAACTTAAAGAAAGTATGAAATAATATCCTTGATATGTCTAAATTTTTTCTTTCTTGACTGTGTTATCACCTTAATAGATATAATGAAATTTGTCCCAAATCTCCTTTGCAATTTTGTAATGCATTATCTTGACAAACATAGAGTTATATTTAAACAAAGTAAATTAGCATTCATTTCCCTGTGCATTATTCTTAGAAGATTTATTTCTAGCCTAATATTTTCAAGAATTTTATATAATCTCATACCAATCTACAACATCCTACCAAACAACAAATCTTAAAGCTATCAGATAGGATTCCATCCTTATATCCAAAAAGAATAATTTGATCCATTAAAATTTGTGCCTTATTTTAATAAAGACCTTCTTAAGTTATTGTGTGTGATCTACCTTGGTTATCCCTCAATTGATTAAGCTATTCTAAGGAAAATGACTCTGATACCAATTTTTTATGCACACAAATATACTAAGAGGGGGGGGTTGAATTAGTATATGCCAATTTCCAACTTTAATAACTATTGCATCATCAATATCATTATACTATCTTAAGATAAAATAACAAAAATTATGAAATAGATATAGAAATCAATACATCAACTAAAGAGAGCACCAAATTTATGTGGAAACCCATAAGGGATAAACCATGGTGATAATACTACTTAAACCTACAATCCAAATCCAACCTCACAAAATAATAACTAACTTAGAATAATTTTGTAGGCACCAACCCATAGGAATTATAACCTAAAAAGGAGACACAAATCCCTAATATAATGTGTAGTCACGAACCTACAAAATCGACCAATCAATTAATCCAAGAGACTGAGCATTACCCAACAAGTAAGAACCAACTCAAATTATGAGGCCCCAACCTCAATAATAAAATAGATAGAAATAACAAGATTTTTTTCATGCAAAGCTTTCAAACGCTATCTCCATCACTTGACTAAGTTGATTTTCTTTATAATTCTCTAATGATATATATAGGATATTGCATATTAGTTCACACATTTTACAACATATGTTCACCACCTTCTCTTTGCCTCATCACATAAAATTAGACACATATAAAAAACATCCATGGGATGAAATTGATAAAAAAAAATATACATGCATTTCTATCCACTTCTTTGTCAATATAGAATCTATTTACCTTGTCTTCAAGTTGCCAAAGATAAATTTCTTAATTCAAACAACATGAAACATGTGGAATTTTCTATAAATAAAATGCATTACACTAGGAGTAAGAACATGCTATGTGTTTCCCATCATGAAATCAGCTGGTCCCAATAGCTCACTCATGTTTCTTTTTTTTATCACATCTAACTAATACATTATCTGAGTAAAAAGCTAGCATAGTGTGCATATTGTCACTTGTAACTTTCAGTCTTCTAGATAATTGTCTATAAAACTCAAGTATATTTGTCTTCATATGTAGCCTTACTTACTACCCAATTTTTAGGACAAAATATTAAACTATAATAGAATGTGGTACTGAAATTCACAATAGGGCAAATTGATATGCATATAGTCTTTGAGCGACAAAGCGTAGTAACTCATCCAAACACTTATAAGATTCCATAAATACACTATTAAGTCATGAACAATAAACCTTTGAATATAATGATAATATTAACATTCTACAAGAGTTCTTTCAAAATACGATATTAATGAGATTATCCATCTAATAGAATTTGTCCTATCGACCTCCTTGACAATAATGTTTAAAATACCTTGACATAAATGACAACTCTATATTAAACCCTCAAACAAAAGATTTAATTAACAAAATGGAATTTACAAGTAATCTAAAACCCTTAAAAAGTGAATTCACCCTAGTTGTAAAACTTTATTATAATATCAAATAGAATTTTGAAGTTACATGTTCAATATTCTCTAAACTCTAAATTTACAAATATAACTTTTTAAATGGATATAATTTCTTAATCCTTTATACATATCACTTTTTTGATACTCTCAATGAGTGGGTCAAATTTATTTGATGTAAAATCCTAAGAATATTGGGTAGAAATTGGTTATTTCAAGCAACAATAGAAGATACAAGTGAGATAAAGTCTTTATCTCTTATCATTGCCTATTTTTTGAATTTGGGTGGTGATCCGAGTTCGTGCATGATAATAATTAGTTTTCACGTCCCCTATGTTACATCACAAAAGTGTTTTAATTTTATTTTCTAAATTCAGATACATTGAGAATATTTACTGATCTAGTTTTCTTCCAACTGTAAACTCCAAGTAATGGGAATGGCTCCATTCTTTTTATAATGTTTTTAATAGGGATGACAAGTTATCTTTCCTTTACACTCTCTCCACCATGTGATACCCCTCCTTTAACTACCATTTATTTCATGTTTTGATGTTTATAGTGGTTAATGGTATTTAGATACGGAAATCTAGGTGTGACTATATGATCACTCATTTGGGGTTTCATGATAGATTTAGTATGATTTTGCATCTTTCATTATGTTGATTTTACTTCTTTAATATTATGATAGTGCTGGTTTATATATCTTATGGTTGTATTGATTATGTGTCACAAATTATTCTAGATAATATGTTTTCTTAACAAACCCTAGTAAATGAATGATGTTTTTTAATTATGAGTTGATTGTGGAAGATTCTTATGATGTGAATTATAAGTTTCAGAAAGAGTTATATAAAGATATATGACATCATTCTATATGTTAAGATCCTAAATTTAGAAACACCTAAATAATTTGTGATTGTTTTTTATCATGGTGTTGGATTAGATAATTTCATTATGCGTTATTGTTAGACACAATGTACCACTGAGAGGGGGGTGAATTAGTGGTTCTCAAACTTTTCCCTTTAACTATCCTATGTGAGTATACTGGTTAACAGATCTAATAGAAAGTAAACTTACCGGTTAGATGGGAGACTAACACAAAAGCACTCAGACATAAAGGGGACACACATAGCACTAGCATATACAAGGAAAACCCAAGATGGGAAAAACCTTGGTGAGAAATGTTGCTTGAGTCTACTGCTCCAATCTAGCTTCACAATGAATCTTTGATTATAATGTTTAGGGCACCAACCCATTTAGGGCACCAACCCCTAATTTAGGGTACCAACCCAAGGAGCTACAACCCCTGCACCAAGCTCCAACTCAGTGGTCTACTATGAGTATATTCAAATACAAAAGTAATAGTCTTGTTACAAATGAATTTTGTAACTCTTCCGCAAATCTCTCTATTGGATCTTCTATCTAGTTCACTGTCAGTTCTCTACTCACCCTCTCACTATTGTAGCCTTACTCTCTGATGCAGCTAAACTAGATCAACCTCTTCTTCTTGTTTTCTAGTTCTGCTCTTTGTTGGTTCAGCTCTCTGCCAGTTCTCTTTTATCTCTTCTACACTACTACTCTCCACCACCAGTCTTGATAACTTAGTCAGATGTCTACTATCTAATACCCGTTGGTTCTCAGCTTCCCTTCTCTACAATATTCTATGGCTCTTCTCTATCGGTTCAGTCACCACCGGTATACTCCTCTCACAAACTCATTGGCAGACTACTGGTTGCCTCACTGTTGTCAGTTGAACCCTTCAACCCTATTCTCTTTCACACTCAGTCTCTCCTCTGATTGTCATTGAGTACTTGACTGATTTTCTCTCACATGTAGCAACAAAACTCTCTCATTCAATAGCATCAAAGAATATATTTGGCTTGCATACTTATAGCCAAATTTTCCTGCCAAGAAATGAGCAAACCCTCTCGGTTATACCCTAACCGGTATGCCTTCAACCTTGCATTCTTCTTCTCTTCTAGTGGAGCACCAAAACCAGTTAGCACATATGCCAATCTACCTCATGATAAGCTTCATCAAATGGGAGCCTTCTACATCTACACTTTTTCAGCATTACTGGTGGACATACTTACCAGTAAACACCTTGATGACACCATGTCATCAACCTTCAACTGCCTCGATATGTCTGCATCTATGGTAACACTTTTCTTCACCACTAGACCGGTTCTACTATTAACATGTTTGTCAAAGTGACAACCATATCCTTCAATCTCTGTACCAGCAACTTAACATGTCTACCTGGCTGATCTGATGCATATACCTGATCTCATGCACCTAAGGCAATTTAGTGTTTCGCCAGTTCATTCGGTGTGACCCTTAAATCACCTACCTTTAAAATTTTGTCTTATCTCAGAGGACTATGATGCATTCCATGCATAATAGGAGATAAGCCCCACTTACCAATGGTAGTGGATCCTTGTCATTTGCATCCTGCACTGCACTTATGTGGCTTCCCTATTTGTGCAACATATCTTCAAACAGGCAGATGTGATCCGGTTGGGCACACTCACTATTAGTCATCTCTTCACATGGTGACTGCAACTTTATCTTGTGGGATTCTTGTTGTTATGCATCCACACTGTGTACCAGTGGCATGTATGTCCTTCTCCTCCTGTGTTGATGTGATTTAGGTAATATTCCACCTCTTTATCACAAACAATATCTCAACATCTTGATCATCCTACTTTTACATTGGTCATAAGCTTGTCGGTTGACAACCACTCACTTCATTAATTTATCTTGTCCATGTGAATACATCACTTACCAGTTGACATACTCTCCTTACTAGTGATAGACTATACCGGTAACATATCCATATCTTCAACAAAGTCAAGCACTAACTTGTGTACCAGTGACTCCATTGTGACTCCAATGGTCATTGCACTGAATGACATCCTCTCCCTTACCGGTGACCTACAACACAAGGTGATATCAAAGACAACACATTTGGTATGTACCAATGATAGTGTGACACATATATCTCTTATACCGATAGCCATCTTATACCAGTTGACATCAATGAAAACACAATGCCAACAATCTCCCCTATTGGCATTGATGTCAACACATGTAGTATTCGACATACTGCATAATCTCTCTCCCCCTTAGTATGATCCAACTCTTCTCCTTGTATAATCCATGGATTCTCACACATGTAGTATGCAGTATACTACAAAATCTTTCTCCCCCTTTGACAATAATGGAAAAGGGCACTATCAGGTTATCACGCCTCCTTGTATCTACTAGGCACTTCCCCTTTTTTTTTATCGGATGCATCTCCTCTTTTGATACCAATTTATATAATTTCTCAAGTTACAGCTCTTAAGATGGAGGACTCAACCATCAACTAACACCAATTGAGCATGCAAATCTAATACTATTTGTTAAGGTACTCAATTGTAGAAGGATGTGTTAGTGAATACTACTTAGCTGCCTATCAAACTACACCACCTCTCATTTGATCCCAAATTTATTTAGAATCAAGTGTGATTGTACTATGAATACAACCAATTAGATGAACAATAGATATCCCTAATCATGAAATTATCCTAGGTATTCCTACAATAATTTCCATCATCTGCAATTTAGGCAATCAGTACCTCACAAGTTCAAGCATGTCGGCTCTGCTTTATAAGCACTTGAACTCCTCCTAAGTCATACATCTTAGGTGCACAAATATTTTTCAGGTCCAATACGAGGGCTCCAATCATCTCCACATACCAGATGAGTTGTGCATATGTGATCAACTGATGATATTTCGGCTCCATTATATCCACCACAACTTATGATATGATACTGGATGTACACAATTCCATACAATATCATCATCAAGTCATAAATTGAACTGGTTAGCCCAAAGTCATGCATACGTGCATGATCAACAATCGGACCAACATATATCTTTTAGGTCTTTTCCAATACCACCTGAGACATAAACTCCACATTCCATGCTACTCGGGCTAATGCAATGATCTCCAACCTCATTGTCTTACATAACCTACAAGTACCTATTAGCATCATACTGGTAACATCCTGCACATACCGGTTTCTTGTACTGGTCCATCATCACTACCAAAGCACCTTCCTTTAACTCCTGACATTTTGTGTCACTGTGCATCTTATTCCAATTGTTAATCTCCATCTATTGACACATCAGTGGTGATCCATCTTTCATCTATGGTGTGTAGCCAAGTTAGCCTCTACACACACTTAACTTTTCATTTCCACTTCATACCGATAGTAACTTGTTCTTCCTTGTGTCCTCTTCCACTAAGGGGGTGAATGAGAAGGTTAGTGTATTACTCCCCCTAAGGTCCTACATCTCCTTTTAGCCTTAGGAGATATCACTTGTGAATTGAATGCACAGTGTTGGTCCATGGTTGCATCTTCTTGCTTCTTCCTCCATACCTGCTTGGTCACATTCTTCTTCTCATTTTCAGTCTTGGGTGCAGGTTTTACCTCCTTTTGCTAAGGGTTCCTTTCATTTCTGGATTCTGTAGCATAATCGGAAGTAGTGCTATAGTATCACACAACATCCATACCAACGTCATGATTGGGGAACCTTCTAACATATCGGTTTGACCATCTTCTTCTAGTCATTTTATTGTGATTGGCAACCAGAACCGGTGGGCCATTTGATCCTATAGGGACATTTCTCCTTTGGTTCCATGCAGGTCTCTAACTTCCGTATGCTCTGTATTTACTTCTATGCAGAGCATAGTTGCTATACTAGCTTCCATATGACTACAAGTTCCTCTTCCTACATTCAAACTCTCTATGGCCTAATCTATTGTAGTTATAACAAATACTCTTTGTATAACTAGGAGAGGGGATATGCATGTATCTACTCTTGAATACATTTTTCTCATATGAATGATATCTATGAGATCCTAAATTATTCCTTCTAGATCCCTTTCTACATTCTTCTACCCTATGGCCATGACCATTACATACAAAGCAATAACCAGTAAAGGATGGCATATGACTTAAAAATTTGTTCTGCCATGCATGGGGAGATCTTACTGGTTTGAGATCTCCATTTCTCCTTCTCTGAGGATGGATCTTGGGTTCTCCATTTTTTGCATTTCCTCCATCTGGTCCTTTCATCTTCCACACTTGTCTTGACATGTGGGTGGTAGCATTTCTTTGTCCTCTACCGGTAGGAGGTCCTATTTGTTGTCTTCTCATGTTCCTACATCCAGTGAAGCTATCTTCTCCCATCTTCCCTTTACCTTTGGGATCTACATCGTTCCTCCTTTTTGCAACACTCTTCCTCACCCTTATCTGCATGTCTTCACTAGTTGTGGTTAGATGAACCTTCTTCTAGGGAGTATTTCTAACTATGAAGGTCTCTCCCTTGTTCTCTCCATTTGAGGAATAAACAAAATGTCATTGTGGGGGACATTCTTGCTGGTGGAGCATTCACTGACACCACTTCCTAAACCTTCAGTGTCCTTGGCATGCTTTTGCTTTTTCAACATTTTCTCCAAGGTGTCACTGCTGCCATCAAACCAGATTCTTACCTTGAGCTCATCCTGATACTTCTCAAGGTCATTTCAGAGAATCTCCATTTCTCCAACTAGCTTATGATATTATTTATCTTTTACTTCTAGCTCAGATGCTAGATCATTGCACCAACACTCCTTGGTGTCTTCTTGTTGAGTCTTTAATTTTGAGACACATTTCTCAGATTCTTTGAGGCATCTGATCAACAGGTTCTTCTCCACAATAACAATATTCTTGAATAGCTTGTATTCATTTCTTACTCTACTAAGTTCTTCAAGTGCATTTACAAGCTCTCCTTCAAGATCAACTTTTGCTTCCTCTTCTTCTTCACCTTCACTATCACTGCCAAACACATCTTGCTGGTAGGAGTGATTTATATGATCATCCTTAGATGTTTGCCTCTCATCTTCTGATTCTTGAGCCATGAAGAGGTGGGTTCCTTCTTCATCAATAATATGGCTGCTAGTAGATATGCCTTCATCATCTGCAGATACATGAGATGCATTTCTCATCCTATCTTCACAAACTGATTCTGTAGTGGTAGGCTCATTTTCATAGAGCTTCTTCAATTTGTCCCATAATATTTTTGTCGATCTGCATCTGTCTACCTATGAGGAGACATCATCTAATAACCCATAGAGTATAGCCTTCATTTTTGTATCATTGCACTAGTTTCTTCTTTCTGCATCAGAATCGGTGGGAGGACTGACTTTACTAGGGAAACCATTTACAACAAACATCAACACATCAAACCCTAGGGAGGACAAGTAGACTTCCATTCTACAACTTCAAATGGAATAGTTTGAACCATCAAATACTGAAGCATGGATTGACACTAAATAAACCATTATGTCCTTAAGCCACAATCTACCCAAACTAGAGAAAGCTTATCAACCGAGAACTTAGGGCTCTGATACCAATTGTTAGACACAATGTACCACTAAGAGGGATGTGAATCAGTGGTTCTCAAACTTTTCCCTTTAACTATCCTATGTTAGTATATCGGTTAACAAATCTAACAAAAATGAGACTTACCGATTAGATGGGAGACTAACACAAAAGCACTCACACATAAAGGGGACACACATAACACCAGCATATACGAGGAAAACCCAAGATGGGAAAAACCTCGGTGAGAAATGTTGCTAGAGTCTACTGCTCCAATCCAGCCTCATCATGAATCTCTGATTATAATGTTTAGGGCACCAACCCCTGATTTAGGGCACCAACCCAAGGAGCTACAACCCTTGCACCGAGCTCCAACTCGGTGGTCTACTATGAGTATATTCAAATACAAAAGTAATAGTCTTATTACAAATGAATTGTGTAACTCTTCTGCAAATCTCTCTACTGGATCTTCTATCCAGTTCTCTGCTCACCCTCTCATTGTTGCAACCTTACTCTCTGTTTTACCTACACTAGATCAACCTCTTCTTCTTCTTTTTCAGTTCTGCTCTCTACGAGTTCAGCTCTCTATTGATTCTCTTTTCTCTCTACTACATTGTTTCTCTCCACCACTAGTCTTGATAACTTAGTTAGATTTCTACCATCTAATACCTGCCAGTTCTCAGCTTCCCTTCTTTGCAATCATCTATGGCTCTTCTCTTTCGGTTCAGTCACCACCGATATACTCCTCTCATAGACTCATTGGCAGACTACTGGTTGCCTCACTATTGCCAGTTGAACTCTTCAACCCTATTCTCTTTCACACTCAGTCTCTCCTTTGATTGTCATTGAGTACTTGACTAATTTTCTCTCACATGCAGCAGTAAAACTCTCATTCAGCAACATCAAACAATATCTTTGTCTCACATACTTATAGCCATATTTTCTTGCCAAGACGTGAGTTTGAACATTTCCACTCTAGGGTTTCTGCCATGCATTGAATCTGCATCTAATCTAATCTCTGATCATCATGACATATCATGTCTAGTCTAATATCATGTCCTTGATCGATGTTCAACACTCAATCAATGAGCATCGCCCATCTATTTACCTTGTGAACCATGTCTTCTTTTTGTTTGTCATCTATAGTATGTTTTTTGGTATTTTGTCTAATCAATCATGTGCATGATGTGGTTTCCCTCTTTCTCTTTGATATGCAAGATCAGTTTGTATTGGATCTCTATTGTTTTCTTCATCTCGAGCCGCAACCCTCTACTTTTGTTCCTCGAGCTTCACAATCGCCATTAAATGTTGGACCAGTCGCCAATGACCTGACTGAAAAATCACACCAACCTATGCATTCATGCCACTTCACCATCACATGGCCCCTTTGTCAGAATCCACCTTTGATAAGTCTTCTATGTCGGCCCAGACAAGATCACTGACTAACCACACAACCAGGTTCATCTATCGGTTCACAAACCCTACTGATTATACCCTAACCAATCTGCCTTCAACCTTGCACTCTGCTTCTCTTCCAGTGGAGCACCAAAACTGGCTAGCACATATGCCAACCTACCTCATGATTGCCTTCATCAGACGGGATCCTTATGCATCTTCACTTTATCAGCATTACCGGTGGACATACTTACCGATGAACACCTTGATGACATCATTTTATCAACCTTCAACTGCCTCCATCTATCTGCATCTGTGGTAACACCTTTCTTCACCACTAGACCGGTTCTGCTATTAACATATTTGTCAAAGTGACAACCATATCCTTAAATCTCTATACCGGCAACTCAATATGTCTACCTGGCTGATCTAGTGCAGATCCCTGATCTCATGCATCTAAGGCAACTTAGTGTTTCACCAATTCATTTAGTGTGAGCCTTCAATCACATGCCTTTAACTTTTTGTCTTATCATAGAGGACTATGATGCATTCCATACATAATAGGAGATAAGCTCCACTTACCGGTGGTAGTGGATCCTTGTCATCTGCATCTTGCACTGCACTCATGTGGCTTCCTTGGTTGTGCAACATATCTTCAAACAGGCATATGTGATCCAGTTGGGCACACTCACTATCAATCATCTCTTCACATGGTGACTACAACTTTATCCAGTGGGAGTCCTGCTATTCTACATCCACACAATGTATCAATAGCTTGTGCATCCTTCTCTCTAGTGTTGATGTGATCTAGGTAACATTCTGCCTCTTCATCACAAACAATAGGTCAACATCTTTCTCATCTTGCTTGTACATTGTTCATAAGCTTGCCAGTTGAGAACCACTCACTTGGTTGATTTATCTTCTCCATGTGAACAAATCACTTACAAGTTGACATACTCTCCTTATCGGTGTCAGACTATACGGGTAACATTTCCATATCCTCAACACAAGTCAAGCACTAACTTGTGTACTGGTGAGTCCAATGGTCATTGCATTGAATGACATTTTGTACCTTATCGGTGACCTACAACACAAGGTGATATCAAAGACATCACATTCGGTACGTCCCAATGACAGTGTTGCACATATATCTCTTATACCGGTAGCCATCTTATACTGATTGACATCAATGACAGCACAATACCAGTAGTTATTGTTAGAACATAATGTTATTAGGGGTCACACTCTTATAAAATTTATAGTTTTTTCTAATATAAAGTTATAAAAACTTAAATATTATATGATTTATCAAGAGTATCACATTTGAAATAATTATAATCTAATTAATATTGAATTATTAATTATTTATGAATTAGGGTTATTGAAAAGGTGTAACTAGTAAAGCTAACATTCCTCTCCTATATTTAAGGAGGTTTTTGTGGGCAATTGACACTCATACAGTGGTTTATGGTCATTTTTGGTGGCTGATTATTAGCTTAGGGTTGTCATTGATGGAAAATATTCATGGAGATTTGATCCGATGATCATAATTCTTCTTATCCGGAAGAGGGTGGTAACTGGTAGTTGGTTAACCAGTATCTCAGGAAGAACAAAACATTTTTGGGTCCAGAAGATTTTTGGTTATTGTAGTGCATTGAATCATGTTTTGGATGATTGGGCTGACTTAGAAACAAAATTTTATTATTATTTTGGTCATCTGTATTTAACCTTTGTGATCTGGTCTAGCCGACATGTGACTACACGTTACACTAAAAGGTCGACATGATGTATGACCTATTTTATGATTGCCAGTATATAAGTTTGGTGTGAGTTATCTTTTTGGTGAATGATATGAACATATGCAAGCGAGAGGTGATCGATAATCCACTTAGGCATAGTTTCATGTGTGAATTATTGATCTCATAGCTGACTGAGACAAAGAATAGGGCAAAATAGAGAAGATCAGAGAAGATGATCTAGTCAGTGTATTCAGTACTTAACCAGAACTCATCTAGGCATTGTAGATGCTATTTCAGAGTTCATTCATTGCAATTCATCATTGTAACTATCTTGTAAGTCAGTGAGACTTCCCTGAGGGTTGTAGCCTTCTGGGTTATTGTAACTGAGCAGTGAGCTCTAGGAGTGTGCATGAATGCCTGTGCATTCCCAATTTTGTAATATTATTTTGCTACTAGCCATAGTAGAATAATATTGTGGGTTAAAATCCCACCATGGTTTTTCCCATTTGGGTTTCCACACATAAATCCGATGTTATGATCTTGTGGTTGTTTGTTTTATGTTTCTGCATTTCAATTTCAAGTATTTGCTTTTGGTGGTTTAAAGTTAAGTTTGAAAATCTGATAACTGGTAGATCACTGAATCACCCTCCCTCTGAGTGATCCTTGATTCCAAAAATTTGTATCAAAGCCTAGTACCTCTAAGGAAGATTAACTACTTGAGGAAGGTTTGAGAGATTGATTCAATGGATTCTGGTTTTCAAAGACAACTCAGTGTGGCACTTGAGGATCTTGATGCAGCTAGAAATGAGATCTGTACCTTGAAGAAAAACCTGAATATTGTTGATGATTTCATTAATGACCAGAAGGATCAAGCAAGAACTTCAAGAGACAAAAGGAAATAATTGATGGACAAGCTGAAGGAGAAAGAAGATCATATCATGGAATATCAAGGTAAAGTTGATGAAGTTAACAAGCTTGAGAGAGAAAATGTTGCCTTGAAGAATGAGATGCAATCCTTTGTGATCAGGCTAACTAAGGAGATTGAGGATCGAAAGAATAATGAAGAGAATCTAGCACAATAATTGAAGGAAAGAGTTGATGAATGCTTCAGGCTTACCTATGAAAATGATCAGTTGAAGCTTGAGTTGACACAGTCAAGGAATAATGGTCAAGAGCTTGAAAGACAAATTGCTACCTTAAGAGATGAACTTGCTACTGCTAATGACTACAAAGACAAATTCAAAGCTAGCTCAGCAAGGCTTGATGAGATGTTAGAAAGTCAAAGACATGGAAAGGACATGCGAGGAATTGGATTTGAGAAAGCAGAATCCTCCGGATCTCGACAAGGAAATGCAAAACCTGATTAGAAGAAGAGAAAGAATCCTCCGGTAAGATAGCCTAATGCTCATAAATTAAATGGTAGATGTTTTAATTGCAATAAATTCGGTCATATGGCAAATCAATGTAGAAGTAGGATGAAAAATGGAATGAATAACATGAATAATTTTCGTACCTTTATCGGTCAATGTTTCATATGCAATAATTTTGGTCACAAGTCATATATGTGTAGAGCAGTAATAAATAACTTCTAGAACAAAAGGTTCTATGCTTGTGGGATGTTTGGACATATCTCTAACTAGTGCAGGATGAGACCAAATCAGATGAACTTCAGACATATGCAGAATAATGTTATTTGTCATGTATGCAACAAAACCGGTCGCATTGCAAAGTATTGCAAAAGCAAGAATAGTGCTCCTGTAGACAAGAACAAATCATATGAGAAGGGAAAAGTGAAGGTAGAAGAGATCAAAAACAAACATGAGAAGATGTGGGTTAGAAAAGATGAATCTAAAGTAGAAAATGGATTTGCACCTGAATCCAATGCAAGATCTTCATCCAGTAACTAGGACTTTATGCCTTAGTGGGATCTTTTCATACAAATTCCAAGAACCCCCTCTTTGGTGTTCTACAATTGATTCTAGAAGATTGTAGAAGGATTGGATCATGTATGCAAATTTTATCTGGAAGTTTCAGAAAGGATTTGATGCTCCAGTATGCGACTTCATGAAAATCAAGATAACTGGTTACAACATTTATTATAGTGGAAAATTAGGTTTCCAAAGGATAAAAGTGCATTTTGAAGTTTCATTTGTCACAATGCGATCAAGCGAATAGTATATAGAAGAAGAGTGGAGTGATTTGGCATTTTCAACAATGATTCCAGCAATCCTAAAGTGAATTTCAGTGCCTGGTTGTGAATCAAGGTATTTATCTATTCAGGATTTTAGTTTTCTCAATCCCTAGCATTTGAAATGGCTCCAGCTTCTTGTGTTGCCGCCCCTTTGGTGGTTGAGATTAAGGAAAAGGAAAAACATATTTTCAAGAAACACCCTTTCAAGTCGGTTGAGGATGATCCAGAAGGTGAATTTTCATCGGTGCCCTACGACATGCTTCATAATGAAGATATCAAGGTCTACATCCACTGTGATTTTGAGGAGCTTGGTAATGTCGATATATTAGACCTGTACAACAAGCACTTGGTGGATGGTTTGGGAAAGCTCAAACCTGGATACAAAGTTCTTCAGGATAAGGGTATCTTTGCACCATTGTTTGTTGAAGTAAAGTGGATCTGGTACATTCTTAGCCGATTTCATGACAAATTCATATGTCTTGATAGGTCGCACAAGATTACCAAACAAGTGATCTGAGCTGTCATAGGATTAGCTGAAATTGGCGAAGTGCCCAGCCTAAGGAAAGTGTCAAATGACATGGTGATAGCCACCACTGGCTCCAAATTTGACAGTAGATATGTTGTTCTAAAAAATGAGCAAACCAAGTTCACCTACAATCTATCTATGAAATAGCCAACTTCATACAATGAAGAACTTCAAGACTTGGACAACATAACAACGATCTTGAATCCTTCTACTCTTTAGGCTCTACAAAACCTAGGTGGGTGTACCTTTGATGCATTGACTCAGACCCATTGCACACATATGATAGCATCAATAAAAGAAGATAGATCTCATATGGCTTAACAACTAGGAGGTTACTGCAGATGGGCTAGATCTGCATTGACATCTCAACTAAGTTGAAGCATGAGATAGGTGGAACAAAATAAAACTACAAACATGAAAGAAAATAGATATTTGATCATTAAAAAATCTTTGAGAATCCCCGAAATCTGCAAGACCAGTGCCTTATCCAAGGGCATGGGGTCATAAATCAAATTGCAAATGAAAAACCTCTACTGCAAATCCATCTTTATCATTAAATATTCCTACATTAATGCCTTGCATAAATGCATTACTCAGCTCATTCAAAAAATCACCAGATCTTGAAAATATATTCCATTATTTATGATTGATTACAAAGTTTTAATTCTTCCTTGAAGAATACCTACAAACAATCACAAGAGTCTCCTTGAGATGACAAATTCTAGCCTCCTTGAGGATTTAATTTGTAACAATGAAATATGCATCTCAGAGACAATTTTGTGTGAATTTATGCATGCCTTACATGCATAAGAACCTGCAAAAAAAAACACCTACAACAAGAAGATATACTCCATTACTTGAAACAAGACAACATACTATACAAATTCTGGAAGAAAAAAAAAAGAGCTAGAAACACAAAATTATGGAGCTCTAGTCACAAAAAATTCTAGAACCCCTACAAAATGAGAAGACCTCCCCCTAAGAAGGAAGAGAAGAAATTTGGACTTCATGTCTGACCAAGACAACTGCCCAATATTTTTGCATTAACTTCTCACACACTTGGCCTACATAAAATCTTCTCTGAAAAATTGAAAAATCCTTCTAAAATCCCAAGGAAACTGCTCTTGAGATACTTGACATATGCAACAACTGATTTAAAAAACAAACTCCTTAGATTGAGAGCTTTCCAATGATATATAACACATCTAAATTTGGGAAAAATATAAACGCTCAACCATCAATCTCTCTGTAGGCCAGTCATTAATTTCTCTTGCAGATCAGTCAAGTACAACAGTCATTTAAATCATTTCATTTTCACTATAGTCAAAACTATACATTTAATTTTGAATTTTCCTTCTGTGCCCCGCCACATGTCTTCTTCTGGTTTGCTCGTGAGCATGACCGGACCCACCACTGGACCTGGGCCCTTCTCTATCGCTAATTCGTGATGGATATTCATTGTGCAACTTTGGGTTGCAGATCAACAACCACCATCGATCTTCCTCGGACTTGCTCGCTCGTTATCTCACCTAGGTCGTCCACCCCTTTTCTGCACGAGCCTGCCATGTGTCAGCCTCTTGTTTTCCTTTGGATCCATTTGGGCGCCACCCTCTAACTGCCACGTGTCTTTGGTTCTATTGGTTTGTTCAATATTATTCTTTCAGCCAAACTTCCTCCCTCAGCAAGCTATTCACATGTCTCATCGATGTTGTAGTTTCATCGATACTTTTTATTTTATCGACGGGACTAGTTTTGATTTCTTCGATGTATTTTATGTCGATGGAACTGATGCTTTCAGTGAATCCTTTTAGAGATCCATCACGGCCAAGGTCTGCTCAATAAATCACTCTTTGGTTTGTCTGTGCATCTAGCTAGCCACCATTTGGGCACCACCTATCTTCCACCTCGCCAGTTGCTATGTTGTGGGAGATAACTAGAGAGCATCTTCATCTTGCGGTATAGCGATGACAGTTGAACTTCATCAAACTTGCACGCTCTTTATCCTTCATCCATCTTGTGCCACGTGTTAGCTTACAACCCGCTCATGGATCCATCTGTCTTGCCACTAGACCTACCACTGAATGCCACCTCACCAGTCCCTATGTCATGAGGGTATTCATTTCGGGCACTTCACAACTGTGGTATAGCAATAGCCACTGATAGTCTTGGAATTTTACTCCACCGTTGATCTTCCTTAGATCTGCCATTGGATCTCAGTGATCTACTTGATCTTTAACTCACCCCTTTTCTATGTTAGGATTAATGTCAGTCCCAAAGATACTGAGAGAGGGGGTGAAACAGTATCTAACTAGCTTGCCAAATATTGAAATTTATTAAGAACTTTGAATCCCAAAACAGTGTACCGGTAAATAAGAATTAATGCTATAAATAGGAACAATAAAGACAACATAGAAAACACACCATAACATAAGATGTTTAACGAGGAAATCCATTGTGGGAAAAACCTTGGTGGGATTTGTGACCCACAATATTCACTCACTGGCCAATGAATAAATTTTACTTACAATCAGGGGCCTACACATTTAGGAAGACCAACTACCTAGAGTTCACTGCTCAATAAGAGTCACACTGACTACAAAAGTGGATTATAAAATCCAATACAATATACTACTTCAAATTACCATAAACTATGACAGGTTCAGTACTGGTTTAAGCTCATTCTATAACCAAAACCTTCACTGTCAACTATATCTCCTTATACAAAATATCATCCATATATTCTCTCCATGCATTTTACCTTTATACACAAAATGACCTATAAGATCTCATACATATATGAGTCTTTTACAATATGTCATGTCAGATTTTACAAAAGATAATTATATTTAAATACAATAAACAAAAGTTTATTCCTTGTCGGCTGGGGTGTCGGTATGCATTGTTGCCACTACCAGTGAAGTGTCTATCGGTGTATGTAGATGTTTATGTCGGTGCCAGTAATTGTCAGTGGCTTTACCAGATGAGTGCTAGAAGGTTTCTAGATGGTTGCCATCAATGCCAACACCAGCTATTCTCATAAGAGTGTAGAATTCAAACAATCTCCCCCTTTGGAATTGATGGCAACACTCATGAGAAAAATCCAAAAACTGTTCCAAAAACCGAAGTCCAAAAAGTTACCAAAGTGATGTGCTTCCTTGAGTAGATGATCTCCTTTGATTAATCATTTTTCTCTATCCACTACCCCCCTTTGACATCAATGACAAAGGTTGTCAAAAATTGTCAAACGAGTGCAAAAACTTCACCTCAAAGTTTATAACCAGTTGGTTACAATTTGGAATATATCTGCCAAAACCAAATTTAGACTCTGCATGAATGTGTTGCTATCATTCAGGGTTGCCTCAGTCTATTGGATCGTGTCGGTGAGATGATGCATGTGCTCTTCCGGTGATCTTTCTTTTTGAAGTAATGCCTTAAAGATTTCATTTCTCAGAGAGATTGAAAACTTTAGTGGCTAATATTCGCCAATTGGCTATTTTTTGAAATTTGGGAATCAAGATTTGGCTCATAAGTTCATCTTTTGAGGTTACTTGAATCACCACATTTTTACAAAATTTTATTTTAGTGTTATTTAAATCGCCAGAGAACTGATTTTTTTAGTTTTTTTTAACTCAAAGATTCACCACAATATTTGATACATAATTGGATCATATTCGCCAACATGTTATAATTTATTGTAGAAATCTAAATTAATTAGCCAAAAATATATCATAATCATTAGTTACTTTAGGGTTATATCAACAATATTTAGTTGCCACCATTGATTTGAAATATAATGTAATGACCTTCATTGTATTCTATGAGGTAAATTGTACCTACAAGTTGTAATGGACTCAATAAAATTCAATCGTCTAAATAAAAATTTTGGCCCCATGAGTATTACAAATTGTTGGTACATTTTATCTCACTAAATACAAAGAGGGCTATTAGATTATTTTAAGTTAATGGTAGAAACTAAATAAAGTAGATTATACCCCTTAAACTCACTAATGATTTCCACCTTCAGGCCTTTTCTTTTCTATAAAAAACTATTTTTTTAGATGAAAGGATTTGTAATAGTAATTAATGCACAGTCTTATTATTTTCCAAGATTCACCAATATTTTCTACCAAAAAAAATTGATATAAAAAAATTCGCCAATAAAATTAATATTTTTCTTTAAAAAAAGGAAAGATTTGCCAATTAAAATAATTGTTATTTAAAAAAAAAATTAAATATTCGCCGAGATTTTATACAATTTTTTGAGAGGGGGTTTCTTAAAGTTATCACTAGATAAGGTTGTCCAACTTAGGACCAAGTTTATACTTAAGTTCTCTAGCATTAGCCTTAATCCTTGTCTTCTCTTTCTCAAATTTCTCCAATTTTCCCTCAAAACCTACTATTTCCTGCTCAATAACTAATATAGGTTCGGATGAACCAATAATCTTATCAGCTATGTCATTTATTTCTTTCTGTACTCTTCTTATTTCCTTTTCTATGTCCTATGTCAAAAGATGTGGTTTGCATGTTTCTTTGTACAGCTCTTTGTATTCCAAAATTGTAGTGTTCAGTGTCGGTAATAGTGTATTCATGTGTTTTGTATACTTCTTTATTGTGTCCTCAAAGAATTTATCCTTCTCCTTTTCAACTTTCTCTTTTAAGGTGTCCTCATTCACCTTACCAACCGTTATTACATTGTCAGTAATAAATTTGGACAATGTGTCCAATTTACCAAAAGAATCCTTTACATGATCTATGTTACATTTCAGTGAAATTAATTTAAGAATTGGTATGGTGTCATAAATTTCCTTGTAAGCCAATGCATTATAGTCAGTTATCTTCTTGATAGAGTACAGGATTACCTCTGTTACATTAGTAGGTCTGAATTCACTTGATGAAGTATCGGATGTCTGACCAACTACCTTAATTACCTCTGTGCTTCCAACATTTGTAACCATTTTGCTTGTGTTAGCCTCTGGTGTATCAGTCTAAGTTTTCATTTCAACTAGTAAAGGTTTGTCTGATTGCTTAGGTATCTCAGTGATTACCAGTTTCTCTGCTTCAATATGTACCTATACCTCTGTAGGTTTCTTTGTATGCTCAACTATCAGTATCTCATTCCTAGTAGGTTTCTATTAGGTCCTGGAGACAACTAAGAGGAAGGGGGGGGGGGGTGAATCAGTTGTCCAGTAAGTATAAACCAAAACAAACTTAACCAAACCTAATTCTTAATACCGGTAAACCAAACTTAATGTCGGTAGACAGTTTTATTAGTTAATTGCAGTACCGGTAAAGATTAATGCAATAATAGAAAGACAATAACATCCACATCACATAAAACCAATATTTGTAAGTGGAAACCTTGTAAGGGGAAAAACCATGGTGGGAAACCTTACCCACAATCAAATGATACTACTATAGATAGTATGTGTGTACAATATGGTGTCTACACATGCAGAAAGGCCAACTTCCTAGAGCTCACTGCTCAATCACAAAATGGGAGTCACACTGACTACAATTGGATGGTTAAATCCAATGATTATGTACTGCTCAAAGTAACATATTTGTATGCTAGATTTAGTATTGGTTAAGCTCTGATATGCCTTCTTCAAACCTTCCTTCAATCTTGAATGATGTCTACGTGTATAGCTATGCTTATATTTGCATATACCTTATTACAATCATTTTTCACACTTCCACACAATCTCATAAATGAGATCTTACATATATACCAAAACCTAAGACCAAATGAGTAGGTCAGCTCACTAAGATATTACAATAAAATCAATTACAAATGAATCAATATCCAATGCATCATGTTGGCTCAATGCATTTACAATAATAACAAATCATATTCATGATGTGGCATGCTGAACTGGAATAGATATGCTTGTTGGTGCATAACCTTGACCTATTTGCCGGTAATAACAAATATACAAACCCGATCAAACCAATAATCAAATCACCAAAACAAAGTTTCCAAATGATGTCTTCAACATAACCAAGTAATCTCCAAGTCATTCCAAGTACCAGTGAATAATGTAACCTGTTGGTGAACCAAATACCGATGGTTGTGCATAAGTCACTGACATGTCGGTGAACATAACCAAAGATCTCCAAGTGCTGATAAGTGTTGACAGATGTTGACAAGTTTTGACATCAATGACAAAACCATATCAAAATATCCAAAATACCAACAATCTCCCCCTTTGGCATTGATGGCAACACAAGATGGAAAAACCATCAAAGTGCCAAAATAGAAATGCCAAAAACCAAAAACCAACAATCTCCCAAAGAGATCATCAAAATACAAATACAAAGAGTAACAATCTCTCCCATAATGAGTAATCTCTCCCAAAAGGATAAAGTGTTTTTCCATATATATCTCTCCCCCTTTGACATCAAATGCCAAAGCAATACAAAAACTAGATTCTCATACAAAATACTAACTGATTACAAAATACCAACTACTCCCCCTGAGAAGTAGCTCTCCTCATCAAAGCCGGAAAAATGATTTCTCTGTTAATTCTATCAGTTGATGACAATCATCAACTAGCTAATTCTCTACCGGTGAGGGTATAACCCCAAGTTGCTCTCTAAGATATTCAAAAGTTTCCTTAGGAAAAGGCTTAGTAAAAATATCTACAATCTGCTCTTTAGTATTCACATAAACCAACTTCACTTCTTTTGCTTCAACATTCTCTTTAAGAAAATTGAATTTGATAAAAACATGTTTAGTCTTTGAGTGAAATACCGGGTTCTTAGATATATCAATTGCTGCCATATTATCATAGTAAATAGTTATAGGTTCCTTGCATTTTATCTTTATATCCTTCAACATTTTCTTAATCCATAATACATGTGTGCAATTAGTTGCTGTTGCAACATATTCTGATTCTTCTATTGATAAAGATGTGCAACTTTGTTTCTTACTCAACCAAGAAATTAATCTGCTTCCCAAAAAAAATGCTCCGCCTGTGGTTCTTTTTTTGTCATCTACATCTCCTGCCCAATTTGTTGTGTATGCATGTAAATCAAAGTTTTCATCTGTAGGATACCATAATCCAATATTTGTAGTGCCTTGTAGGTACCGAAAAATAGTGTTTACTATTGATTCATGATTTTCTTTAAGATTACTTTTAAATATTGAAACAATACATACTACATTCATAATATCTGGTCTTGTTTGTGTTAAATACAGTAAACCTCCTATCATAGACTTGTATCTAGTCAGATTAATAGGTGTTAATTCATCCTTCAATGATAGTTTGTCAGTTGTAGTCATAGGTGTGCTTACCGGTTTAGAGTTTTCCATGCCAAATTTCTTTAGTAATTCCTTCAAGTATTTAGATTGACATAAGAATATACCTTTATCAGTCTGTGAAATCTGTAATCCTAAGAAGAATTTTATCTCCCATCATAGACATTTCAAATTCTTCTTGCATCTTAATAGAAAAGTCTTTACATAATCCATCTTCTCCTTCAAAGATTATATCATCAACAAAAACTTCAATAACCAAGATGTCATCATTAGTCACTTTGTAATATAGATTGTTATCAGTAGTACCTTTAGTGAAACCAATCTTCAAAATATATGTATCCAATCTAGCATACCAAGCTCTAGGAGCTTTCTTTAGTCCATACAAAGCTTTCCTTAACCTGCAAACCATATCTTTGTCATCTGTTAATGAAAATCCATCAGGTTGTTCAATATAAACTTCTTCTTCAAGATCACCATTCAGAAATACACATTTAACATCCATTTGATATACTTTATAGTTCTTGTGTGCTACAAAAGCTAAGAATAATTTGACTGCCTCAATTCTAGCTACCGGTGCAAAGGTTTCATTATAATCAATTCCTTCTTTCTGTGAATATCCCTTACACACTAATCTTGCTTTATTTTTTATTACCTTACCATCTTCATTAAGTTTATTTCTGAATACCCATTTAGTTCCAATTACATTTTTGTCTTTAGGTCAAGGAACTAATGCCCATGTGTTATTCTTTTCAATTTGTTCCAATTCATCTTCCATAGCTTTAATCCAGTGTTTATCTTCACATGCCTCATTAATTGATGTTGGTTCAATTTGAGAAATAAGACATACCTCTTCATTTTCTAGTCTTCCTCTAGTCATAACTCCTTGATACTTGTTCCCAATTATCTGATCTTTGGAATGGTTCAATCTTACATACCAGGGCATTTTTACTTGTTGTTGTTCCTCAGTCACTTTGGAATTCTCAGATGATGTCAGTGTGACTGGATAAACATTTTGTATCAGTTTACTCATTGTAGGTTCATTTGTGATTATCTATATTGCCAGTTCAGAGTCTATGGACCTTCTAAATTGTTCATCAATCTTCACATTTGCACTCTCAACAATTTTCTACAATCTCTTATTAAAATAACTATATGCCTTGCTCTTAGATGAATAACCAAGAAATATTCCTTCATCACTTCTAGGATCGTATTTTCCAGTATACTCATCTCTTCTAATATAACATTTACTTCCAAATATTCTCAAATATTTAAGAGTAGGATTATTACCAAACCATAGTTCATGAGGGGTCTTACCAGTTTCACCTTTGATGTGAACTTTTTTGAATGTATAGACTGTTGTATTCACTGATTCTCTCCAATATACATGAGGTAGGTTTTCTTCTAGCTGCATCTAAGATAGTTTTTTTCTTTCTTTCCACAACTCCATTCTGCTAGGGTGTTTGGGGTGCTGATAACTATCTTTTGATCCCATTCACTTCACAGAATGTATTAAATTCCTTAGATGTCAACTCACCTTCTTGATCTGATCTCAAGAATTTGATTTTCTTACCAGATTCATTCTCTACCATTACCTTGATAATTTAAATTTCCCAAAAGCTTCTAATTTCTCCTTGAAAAAAGCAACCCAACACATTCTAGAATAGTCATCATTGATTAGCATAAAATATTTATCTCCTTGTAAGCTTCTAGTTCTTGCTGGACCACATAAATCAGTATGAATTAAGTTAAGAGAATTATTGGATTTATCTGGTATACTCTTAAAAGATTCTCTAACTTGCTTTCCAATTTGATATTCCTTACATACCGGATTGTGAGGTTTAACAATCCTAGGTAAATCTCTTACTGCCTTAGTTGTATTGATTTTCACAATGCAATCAAAATTTACATGACAAATTCTCTTATGTCATAACCAACTTTCATCAATATTTACAATCAAGCATGTTTTCTCATAGTTATTCAAATGAAAGATATTACCTCTAGTCTGTCTACCGGTTGCAATTTCCAAACTAGTTTTGTTCATGATCTTGCATTTACCATTCTTGAATTGTAACTGAAAACCTTTTTCAACTAATTGACCAACAGTCAAAAGATTATGCTTCAAACCTTCAACGTAGTAAACATTATCAGTATTATGCTTACCATCAAAAGATATACTCCCTTTTCCTTTGATCAAACAAGCTTTATCATCTCCAAATCTCACTAGACCTCCATTGTATTCCTGAAAGGTTAAGAATTTACTTTTATCACCAGTCATATGATGTGAACATCGTGAATCAATGATCCATTCATCCTTATCTTCAATTTTAGCTGCCAGGGCCTGCTCTACCAGTTGAATAGTAGGTGTCGGTTGATCTTCTATTATAGAAAAAAAAGTCCATCCATTGTCTATCAGTTCCTCATCAGAATCATCAGTAACTCCTTCATCAGCATAGGAACAAGATTTGTCTCTATTCTTCTTAAATCTATATCTCTGATATTCAGGGTTAGGCTTATATGTTCTTTTAGCTTCTTGTTTCAATCTTGCATATCTATCAGGACACCTAGATTCCATATGACCAATCTTACTACAGTTAAAACATTTAAAGGGTGCTTTACTTTCATACTTACTTCCAATTGGACCTTTAGGAATTTTTTTTGCAAATAGTGCTTCAAGTTCTTCCAATTCTTCATTCTCCTTCCTTCTTTCTTTAAGTTCTCTTGCATAAAAGGCTTTCCAATCAGATTTATCAAATGATGATGATAATGATGTAGATGATGTTGATGCCTTAAAAGCTAAATTTGTCTTTATAGTAGCAACAAGACTAAATTCCTCAAGTTCAAAAGTTGAAAGTTTTCCAACCAAAGTGTCTCTAGATACTGATGTATTAGGTATTGTTCTCAATTCATTGATAGTAGTTACTTTCATTTTGTATGTCGGTGGAAAAGCTCTTAAAACTTTAGAAACAATTTCATCTTCACTTAAGGTTCCTCCACAAAATTGTATACCCAAAACAATTTCATTTACTCTTTCCATAAAAGCAAAAATCCTTTCATCTTCTTCCATTTTCAGATTTTCGTACCTGACTCGGAAGCATTTAAGTTTTGCTATTTTGACTATGGAATATCCTTCATTCAATGTTTCTTGTTTATACCAAATAGCTTTAGCAGTAGATCTATCTAATAATCCCATGATTTGATGATATGATAATGCGCTCAAAACTGCTTCTCTTGCTTTGCCATCATTTTCCTCATCTTTACCTAAGGTTGGTGGATTAGGTTGACCTTGAGTAGGAGAAACATAACTATTATTTGTATCTTCCCATATGTCCTTTCCAATGCAATTCAAATGTGTCTCCATCTTGATCTTCCATATGCCATAGTTAGTTCCATCAAGTTTAGGACTGTCCTTCCTAAAATAGTTAGAAGACATTGGATCTCCTCAAGCTATTAAACTTCTGCAAAAAGAGGACTAGGCTCTGATACCAATTTTTAGGTCTCGGAGACAACTAAGAGGGGGGGGTGAATTAGTTGTCCAGTAAATATAAACCAAAACAAATTTAACCAAACTTAATGCTTAACACCGGTAAACCAAACTTTATGCTAGTAGACAGTTTTATTAGTTAATTGCAGTACTGGTAAAGATTAATGCATGAAACAAAAAGACAATAACATCCAAACACATAACACCAATATTTGTACGTGGAAACCCTGTAAGGGGAAAAACCATAGTGAGAAATCCTACCCATAATTAGATGATACTACTACAGATATTATGTGTGTACAATATGGTGTCTGCACATGTAGAAAGGCCAGCTGCCTAGAGCTCACTGCTCAATCACAAAATGGGAGTCACACTGACTACAATTGAATGGTTAAATCCAATGATTATGTACTACTCAGAATAGAATCTTTGTATGTTGGATTCAATGTCGGTTAAGCTCTGATATGCCTTCTTCAAACCTTCCTTCAATCTTGAATGATGTCTGTGTGTATAGGTTTGCTTATATTCGCATATACCTTATTACAATCCTTTTTCACACTTCCACACAATCTCATAAATGAGATCTTACATATATACCAAAACCTAAGACCAAATGAGTAGGTCGGCTCACTAAGATATTACAATAAAATCAATTACAAATGAATCAATATCTAATGCATCATGTCAGCTCAATGCATTTATAATAATAACAAATCATCTTCATGATTTGTCGTGCTGATCTGGAATAGATATGCTTTCCGGTGCATAACCTGGACCTATTTGCCGGTAACAGTAAATATGAAAACCCAATCAAACCAATAAATAAAACACCAAAACCAAGTGTCCAAATGATGTCTCCAACATAACCAAGTAATCTCCAAGCCATTCCAAGTGTCGGTGAATAATTTAACCTGTCAGTGAACCAAATACCTGTGACTGTGCATAAGTCACTAACATGTCGGTGAACATAAACAAAGATCTCCAAGTGCTGATAAGTGTTGATAGATGTTGACAAGTGTTGACATTAATGACAAAGCCATATAAACATATCCAAAATACCAACAGTTTCTCTGTGCCAGTATCTATACTTTCTTTATTCTTCCTAGTATCAAATGGTTGCTCTGTTTGTAATGATTGCTTTGTTGGGATCTCAACCTCAATAGTTTCTACCAGTTTATTAGCAATGTTGCCACTATCAACACTATCATCCTTAAATTTTGTACTGTCCTTGTCGACAACAATATTCACTTCCTGAGTATCCACATTCATGGTGAATAGTATTTCAGATTTAGAATTAGTGTTATCATGTGTGACACCTTCAATGTTAGTAACCAGTGGAACATCAGTATGTACCGGTGCAGTATCCAAAGGTGGTGGCAAGCTATCAATTATCTTGATGTTTGGTATTCCACCAACTTTACGTTTCCCTTTGTTTTTATCCTTCTGATAAACTTTGAATGTTTTCTTTGGTTGGTTCAATTCCTCTTGTTTTTGTTTTTCTACAAAAAAGATATCCCATTTATCAGTAGTCTCCTTTGCAATCTCATTTACTCTACCTTCCATCAAACTTAGTTGTCAGTGACCACTAGCAAAAATGAATTTGTTAGCCTCACAAATCAGGTCATCAATCTCCTCTTTTGAGTTAACCAGATGTACAGCTAGAAGTTTTTCAACTTTTACTTTCTTTTCCAATTCCATCACTACAATCCTCTTAGCATCCAATCTTCTATATAGTTCATTGGGCAAATCATCCACTACTTCAATTAAAACTTTCTTGTATATATCTAGATGTAAAATTATACTATTTTCAATGCTTTCCTTTCTGAATGATTGAATTTATTATACAATTTTCTCACATTGTCTAAATTACCATCATCATTTATTTCATTTAACAAATTATCTAATGAGGGTATGACCAGTTTTTGTTTCTTCTTGGGAGTTAGTTTCTAAGTTGGTTGTCTTACTTCCTGTTGTTTCTTCCTTAAGGTCCTTGTTCTTTTGGGTGGAGGAGAGGGTACCGGTGAAGGTTTTCTCTGCCTTTCAACTCTTTTTAATTCAGCTAGTATCTCACTGTCAGAAGATGTGCCAACCAGTGAAATGTGTGACTCTGGTTGCAGTCCTTCCAGCTCACTAGCCATTATACCAGTAATGTTCATAATATTTTATTTTATTTCCTTTACTTGCTTTGATGCATCTCTTATATATTTCTCTCTTTTCTTCCTTTGCTTCATTTTTTCACATTACTTTCAATTGTTTCAGCACTACCAAAAACTTCTTTTGTTGGTTCTCTTGGTGCATCTAACAAAGCTTTTGCATAAGTCTCAATTATGTTGAGATCTACCTCATAGCCCATTTCAGTTACCCATACAGTCCTAGGAAGTACAACTTCCATCCATGTCTCATCCTTCTTGATGACAAAACAAATTTCTTTGTCATATTTGTCCACTACACTCTATAGTAGTCTTTCTCTAGTTTTCATTTTAGCTTGAAAAGCTTTGAAATATTCAGTTATGTTGCTATTTTTTGCAGTTCCCATGTCGGCAAAAGCTTCCTGTAATTGTTTTCCTATTGGTATGTCATATCCAAAGTCTTTATGTCCTATACTAGTGATTTCCTTTGTGAAATATAACATTAAGCATACTAAGAGATTACCAAAGCGAAATGTCCCTTTCTTATCACCTTTAATCTTTTTCAAATTATCTATGTGTTCATCTTTCAGCCATTCACACACATCTATTTTTGCATTGTTGTTCACCATTTCATAAGCACTATTAATGCAAAGAATAGAAATTGAATTAAGTCTATTTGCATGAGTAGTCTTGTAACCTAAAACCATACTTATGAATCTCAAATTGATGTCCTTGATGTCATTCACTCTTAGTGATCTACTATCTGAAGTTGCTCCAGTTAGGTTCATTAGTTTGTTGTTAGGAACTTTCTTTGTTTTTTTCTGGTCTGTGGTTGAGGGTAAACCTGTTACTGCCCTAATTGCTTGCCGAGTAAATTTGCACACAGAGTCTAACCATAGAAATTCTCCATGTGCCCTACTTAGGACAATTCTCACTACTTCCAAAAATTGAGGGATATTCAGTATCTCAACAAAACCTAAAGTCTCCACAATTTTGTGTTCAGGTTTGATAGTGCCATTTTCATCACAAATTATGGTTTGAAACATTTTCAACAATTCTTCAGAACCTAATTCTTCAATGTTGCAATGAATATATATCCTAGGGTCTTAAGCATAAGATACACCTTTAGGAATCTTCAAAAATGCTCCTATGGAATCATCTTGCTTAACTACTTCAGGAATAATTTTAAACATGGGCCTAGGGCATTTTACGTTTTCCACAATAGTAGGGTTCGCAATAAATTTGGAAGCAGTAGAAGAAGCCATTTGAAAAATACCTTTAACTGCCTGATAATGTCTGAATGCCTGAAAGAAATCACTTCACACCTTTGCCTTGAATGCCTTTGCTCAAATTTCGTGCTCTCTGCTAATTTGAATGCTCGATGAATCAAAAATGAGGGAAAACCGATGATTTATAATGAAATTTCTCTCAACAACAGCATTAAATACTCGTCGATTAAGTGAAAACTTAATACATATGCTGGTAAAGAAGAAATCTATCTTCTCACCATCGACTGAGGGTAATCTGCATGATATTCAATTTGATGCAATACCCCCAAAGGGTTACTTCTCAGTTGGATGAAGAATCTCCTATTGGTGGAGTAATACTTTGTTCTACAGGTGAAGAAATAGTCTCATCAACATTCTAATCTATCTTTCTAATCCATTGTTTTGAAAATTCTTGCTTTACCTCATCTACCTTTTCTTTGCCTTTCAAATTGGGTCCTTTATTATTTGTTAGTGAAGTCTTGCTTCTACAAAATTTTGCAATATGTCCAATTTTTTTACAAGTATAACAAGTCACATTATTCCTCTGAATAACTTTTCCATATCCTATGTCGGTTTGTGTTCTACCTTGATTAGATAAGTGCCCAAATATTCCACAAACATAACATCTCACATTCATTCTACAGTTTTCTGAATTATGACCAACTTTTTTGCATTTGGAACATTGACTGGTGGGTACATTAATGTTCTGATTGTTTCTGAATCTACACTGATTTTCTCTATGACCATACTTGTTACAATTAAAGCATTTCCCATTAAATTTATAAGAACTAGGTTGTCTTACCAGTTTACTGTGATCATGATTGTTTGCAGTACCGAAACTTTCTCCAACTTCAAATCCAAGTCCATTAGTATCTCCATTAGGTTTCTGATTTTTCAGCATGTTATCAACTTCTTCTGAGCTTTTCTTGAATTTCTCTTTGTGTTGATTTGCAGTAGCCAACTCATTTTCCAGAATTCCCTTTTGTCTCATGAGTTCAGTTTTGCAATGTTGCATGTGAATCAGATCTGTCTTCAAAATATAATTTTCATGACTGAGTCTTAGATTTTTGTTTCTAGCATCATTGAGTCTCCTAGTCAAGTCATCTTCATTCTTCTTTCTATCTTCAATGTCTTTATAAAACCTCATAGTCATATCTTGCATTTCATTCTTCATAGTACTATTTTCTTGTCTCAATTTGTTCACAAGTTCATTAAGAGTTTCCTTTTCATCATTATCACTCTGCATCTTCTCATGAAGTTCTTTTCTTTTATTTTGAGCTATAGTAAGATTCTCCTGGAGTCCTTGAATGAATTCCTATGTAGTCCTTAGATCATCTTCAAGTTTGATATTCTTCAACTTCTCTGCATCATAGTCTACAAGAGCTCCTTCCAATTGTTTTTTTAAGTTCTCCATCTGTACTGGTGTTTGAATCTTCCTCAAGATGTTAGGCTTTTAAAAATAGAGGACCAAGCTCCTGATACCAATTGTTAGGATTAATGACAGTACCAAAGATACTGAGAGGGGGGGGGGGTGAATCAGTATCTAACTGGTTTGCAAAATATTTAAATTTATTAAGAACTTTGCATCGCAAAACAGTGTACCGGTAAATAAGAATTAATGCTATAAACAGGAACAATAAAGATAGCATAGAAAACACACCATAACACAAGATGTTTAACAAGGAAACTCGGTGTGGGAAAAACCTTGGTAGGATTTGTGACCCACAATATTCACTCATTGGCAAATGAACAATATTACTTACAGTCAGGGGCCTGCACATGCAGGAAGGCCAACTGCCTAGAGATCACTGCTCAATAAGAGTCACACTGACTAAAAAAGTGGATTATGAAATCCAATACAATGTATTGCTTCAAATCAGCATCAACTATGTCAGGTTTAGTACTGGTTTATGCTCATTCTATAACCAAAACCTTTGTTGTCAACTATATCTCCTTATACAAAATATCATCCATATATTCTCTCCATGCATTTTACCTTTATACACAAAATAACCTATAAGATCTCATACATATATATGAGTCTTTTACAATATTCCATGTCGGCTTTTACAAAAGATAATGACATTTAAATACAATAAACAAAAGTTTATTCATTGTCGACTGGGGTGTTGGTATGCATTGTTACTGTTGTTGGTGAAGTGTATATTGGTGTATGTAGATGTCTATGTTGATGCTAGTAACTGCCGATGGCTTTACCAGATGAGTACCAGAAGGTTGCCAGATGGTTACCATCAATGACAACACCAACTATTCTCATAAGAGTGTAGAATGCTAACATTTTGCATGTGCTTTGTCACTGATCCGCGATGAGTTTAGGTTGTGCATCTTCCAATCGCAAATTAGTGACCACCATTAGATCATTTGTGATCACCATCTGATCTGCCCAACTTGCTAGACCTTTAGCTTCTTCTCGCCATCCTGTCACAAAATTTGGATGCCTTGAGATGCACATGCTCGTGGGGTCCACTGGGCCATGAACCACTTCTTGCCAAAATACCTTAAGCTTTGACACTGTAGTTATATGTGTTCTTATATTTAAATGTGATAAACTCCCTCTGTACTGCCAATGTGGGATAAATGCTTTCCCTTGAAAGTTCATTTCTTTTGTAAACCCAATTTGGCGCCCAGGTAAAAATGCCTTACACAAGCCAATTGCATTTGTTTTGAGTTTTCTATGGCCTTTCCCAATGGCTACGCCAAACTTCACATAGGGAAGAGCTGGTAAAAGGGGGGGGGGGGCGCAAAACTTGCTATAAGCCCGCCCATCGCATTTGCCAAAAAATTGATAAGCCACGCCAAGAGGAAGTGCAGATGCAATATTCTTGAAATGGGCCTCTCAAATTCACCAAATTTTTATGAGTCCCAACAAGATCGATGACCATAAATGACATTTTAGAGAATGATGTGAAATTTGCATCAATGGTGGTTGGTTACAAGGTTTACCAATCAAGCAGATACAATTTTGTCTCTGGTACTGCCATTTACTCTACATATCAGATGCTGAAAGAAGACAAAAGGTATGACCTATGCACAACCATCCAGAATGAGTTATTGAGCAACTTGAAGAAGATTAAGCAAGATAAAAAGAACACCTTCAAATATGGTACACTCCTTATTTTCTTGGCTTTATACTTCTTGAATGAGATACCTAGTATACAAGAAAAGGTCCAATGGGCCTCTGATAGACTGGTGATCATACAAATCAAAGAGGGATTATGGGGAGTTGGAGATGCAATAATTAAAAGAAATGAAAAGTAGAGAGAGGACCCCTACGGAAATAGTTGAAAAGTATGAGCAAACTATATGCTTCATGATCGACAAAGATCAATGTCTGATGGAAGCTATGGAGCCCCAAATAGTATGGATCATGCCCATGGGGTATGAAGTTGACTCTATCACACTTAAGGAATATTCCCAACATATTTTGAGTCAACTGATGGATCCCAAGGAAGAGAGATTTGGTACATTCAAAGAAAAGGATCTTAGTCTGCACATGCAATTCACTGCACCTGCAAAGGAAAGTCACAAAGATGGCCAAGGAGGTGGCAATTTAGATGGGTTTCACCCAGGAGGAGTTGAAGAAAGAAAGAGAGAGAGATGCACAAAAATAGGCCAAAGAGGAAACCAAGAAGCCTAAGGTTGATCCGGTTCCCTCCAAGGTCAAACCTAAAGAGACCAAGTTTTCTCCTTCTTTGATGATACAATCTGCAAGACCTAGCCCATCTGGGAAAGGTGTACTAAAGAAAAAGGAGAAGCCCAAGAGGACAAAGTCTGAGCAGGAAGTAGGAAAGAAGAAGAAAGGAGAATTTGTCATAGTGGTGAGGAAGCTGCAATCCGATGGAGCTCAATAGATTAAGAAGGCAAAATCAAATCCTGTTCCTGTCGGAAGGCCTAAGAGAAAAAGAAAAGTCAAAACTCAACTAAGCAAGGCAAATCTGAATCTATTCCCTCATTAACAACAGATCAGTTAATTGATGAAATAATTGTAGATGGAAATTTGAAGAATCTTAGATCTTGTTATGAGAAATTAAATGAAGTTGATCAGAGAAAAGTTGAAGAAGCTATTGTATTATACATGCATAATTTCTGTAAGACATTAATTGAATTGGAGAAGAGCATTCCCAAGGAATTGTACAATCTCATTGATGCAATGAGAATGACTATAAGCAAAACAGATAAGGAGATGAAGGAGAGAGAGCTAATAAATATTTGCACCTGTATTACTCATGATGAAGCCAAGAGGATGATTGAAGAAGAAAATAAGAAAGAGTTCTGAAGCAAGAATAGGGTTAACAAACTAATGATTTGGAAAGTTGAAGAAGTAAGGAAAGAAACAAAGGATATCTGGAGAAAATTATTTAAAATGATCCCCTATACAAGGATGCATTTAAGTCCTCTCATTCAGAAGAAAAGAAAGGTGTTTCATGTGGTCAGAAGGATGAAACTCGGACTGAGGGACATCCTGAAGATCAAGGTAACACTACAATTTATGCTGAGACCGGTTATACCCCTCTAGTGGTGGGCAACTTTGCAGCCCCTGAGATCCAACAGGTTGATACTGCACCAAGTGGCAACACCAGTACAAAAGATAAAGGGGATGAGTCAAAGAAGAAGGATGCTATGTGTGTAGAGGAAAAGGTCATCGAGATAGACAAAGGACAAGGAGTAGCTGATCCAACAACTATCACTTCTCCTGTTACAGGGACCCCACCTCAAATCCCTATCATTCTTGATGGTCTATTGAACCTTGGGAAGATGTCTCCTACTCAAAAGCTTATGCTTGCAGTTGCTATGCAAGCCCAAGCTAGCCAGGATTTGGTGAAGTTTGAATCTAAGGATAAGAAGCTAATTTTGATGTTAGTTGATGTTTTGTAGAAGGTGGCCCCAAATGTATAGCTAGATTCTAATAATAGCCCCTTTGATAAATTGTTGCAATTAATTAATAGTGTAAATACTAGTTTTGATTCTTTAGAGAAGTCTTCTACTCAGAGAGTTTTGGATAAATTTAAGGATATTAGGATACAGACATTCCTAAAGATGATTGAGGATGATAGAGTGAGACTAAATAAGAGATTGAAGATTATTTTTGACACATTGTCAGAAGGTGGTAAATTGTACATATCTTGCCTAATTTTGCCTAAATTCACTATAGATATAGACAAGTAGATAGGTGTTTGCCAGGGAAAGCTCACTAGTATTTCACAGTCCTTTGATCCAAATGTAACTTTAACCAGAAGTGTTGAAGGGAAGATTGTAGCTCTAAATGATTAGATCTCAAATCTCCAAGAGGACAAGGACAAAATTTTGAGAAAAGTAGGTGAACTCCAAAACCTGATTGCCCCTCGGTTGGACACCATGTTGATTAATAGGGTAGATTGTATGAAGGAGATGGCCCAACCTGTGTCATCTGACCTAAGGGAATTAGAGATTCATACTACTGTATTTAGTGCATTCATCATAATTTTGGATAAATTGAAGAATGGGTGGGATGCTCACCTAGGATTTTTGAAGACTATTTATGTTGATATCTTCAAGTATTTGTAAAGTTTTGGTAAATATCTCTGTATATAAGTGTTGGAAAGCACCCCATATTTGGAATTACTAACAAAGGGGGAGAGGAATGGTGAAAAATGTACAATATTGAAGAGTGGAATTATTTTTCTAAGGGGGAGCCTTAGAAATTCTTTTGATTCTTTTGAACCGGTGTACAGTTCTCAACACTTAGTCATTTTTCATGTGTTGCCATCAATGCCAAAGGGGGAGATTGTTGGAAATTGACACTCATCTAGTAGTTTTTGGTGGTTTCCAGTGGCTGATTATTGTCTTAGGGTTGTCATTGGTGGCAACTCTTCATGGAGATTCGATTTGGTGATTGTAATTCTTCTTATCTAGAAGTGGGTGTTAACCGGTATCTTAGGAAGAACAGGGCATTTTTGGGTCTGAAAGCTTTCTAGTGATTGTAGTGCATTGAATCATGTTTTGGATGCTTGGGTCAACTTAGAAACATCATTTTATTATTGTTTTGGTGATCCACATTTAACCTTTGTGATCTGGTCAAGCCGACATGTGACTACACATTACACTAGCAGACCCACATGATGTATGACCTATTTTGTGATTGTCAGTATATAAGTTTAGTATGGATAATATTTTTGGTGAATGATGCAAACATATATGAGCAAGAGGTGATTAAGAATCCACTTAGGCATAGTTTCATGTGCACATTCTTGATTTGGTAGCTGACTGAGACAGAGAACAAGGAAGAACAGAGCAGATCAGAGAAGGTGATCCAGTCAGTGTATTCAGTACTTAGCCAGAATGCATCCAGGCATTGTAGATGTTATTTCATAGTGAATTAATTGTAATTCATCATTGTAACCATCTTGTAAGTCTGTGAGGCTTCCCTGAGGGTTGTAACCTTCCGAGTTATTGTAATTGAGCAATGAGTTCTAGGCAGTGTGCTTGAATGTTTGTGCATTCCAAATTTTGTAATATTGTTTTGCTACTAACCATAGTAGAATAATATTATGGGTTCAAATCCCACCATGTTTTTTCCCATTTGGGTTTCCACGTATAAATCTGGTGCTATGATCTTGTGGTTGTTTGTTTTATGTTTTTGCATTTCAATTTCATGTATTTGCTTCCAATGGTTTAAAGTTAAGTTTGAAAATCTGATAACCGGTAGATCACTGATTCACCCCCCCCCCCTGCCTCTCAGTGATCCCTGATTCCAACAGGTTTTGAGAGTAGGGTAATTTGGAGTTTTTATAGAAAGTCATAACAATATGCATAGAAGGTATTATGGGCAATATGGAAGTAAGGAGAAGTATCCACAAGTTTAGTGTATTTTGTAATAGACTATATTTTGTGTTTTTATAATATGATTCTTTATGGGGTTTTTGAAAGGTTTTTCCCCATGTATATCTTGTGTAATCTCTATGTTTATGCATGTATGATTCTCATTTCATTTATCTTATATTTTGTGTATACTGATTAATACCCTAGGATCCTAAATTTTGAGATGGTATCATAGTAGGCTAGGCTAGTACTAATCATTTTTACAAGTTATACCAAAAGTTATGTATAACTTAATAATGATCTTTTTTACACTCAATCAACACATGTTTAAGGCCATTTTTGCAATACATTTGGTGTGTATTTTTTATTAATTTAAAAATCATTAATTTATCCTCCTTTTCAATTTTTAAGTGAACATTGATTTTTAATCCCATTTAGTACACTTAGTTTTCTTGGCTAATACCATATGCATGATTGATTAAGAAAAAATCAGTCTATTTTGATTGTATCAATAATTTTTATACATTATGATACTATTCGTTATTTCTAATTGAATTTCATTGAAAGATTCTTAAAAAAAATTATCAAGCATGTAAGATGCTTGCACTATACATTGAATGAGGATGTCAATTTATACTCTAAGAGAATAGCATTTAAGATGCTTAATATTTTTATGACTTTCTGTTAAATTCTTATTATTAGCACTTGTCGTTAGGCTATTACTATTGCAATCCATTGCACTCAATTTTGTTAACTAGTTATTATTCAATTGTTTTTCCACCAATCAAAAGTTCTATGAATTTTTTTCTTTTGATATTTTTTCAATTTTTAAAAGTTAACATGCATGATTTTTAAGTTTCTGAAATACAAAAATTATTTTTCTCCAATATAATTGGCTAAAATATTTACATCTTCTTACTAGATTTTACAGATCTACTATCTTTTCAAATCTATTTTACACAGAATTCTATTGGGAAAAGTTTCTACTTTGCAACTTTCCCAAGGCTTCATTGACGTTACCCATGGGTGAGGGGTTTGGTCTCTGACGTGGAGAAGTGCAGGAGGCTTCCTCCACATAGGTGAGCATCGATCTGCCTTCTCATTCTTTGCCTTTACTTCAGTTTTATTTCCTTTGTCTTGTAATTGTTATTTTTGTCCTGAGTATGCGTACATCCACATGAGAAGGCATTGATGGATGAGGGGCCAAATGAAGGCCCTTCGGTTAAGGGCATGACACCTCATAAATCCTTCAATGTAGCTCTGTCATCGACTAGATCTACTCTCATCTCAGCCACCACAAAATTTGAAGCTAGGGTTTCGCAGGTTTGATCAGGTATTGATGGCAACGAGGGAGATGAAGGTAAGAGCCCTCTCCCCCTTGTAAAATCTCTCTCCATTGCCTCAAATGCTGATATGGTCAATGCTATTAATCTTGAGAAAAATCATCTTAAGGATACTATAATTTTCCTTGTGGCTACTGATATTAATGTTTGTCCATCACATAAATTCATGGATGATTGGTTAAAAAATATTTGGTTAAAGAAGCTAGGGTTTCATTTTTCTTTCTGTAGTCTTATTAAAAATGACATGTATATCATATTCTTTAAAGATGCAAAAACACAAGAACAAGTGGTTGATAAGAAATTTTGGGCAATAGGAAAATGCACATTTAGGGCCACCAAATGGATCCCTAAGGTTGTGCATGAAAAAGTGCTTGCCCTTTCCTATCCTAGATGGACTGTAATTAAGCATCTCTCCCCCCTCTACTGGAGATTCATCCCTCAGATTCTCAAACCCATGGGAAGAGTTTTGAGAATTGATCACACTCCATCCCTTGTGTCGCATCTTGACGCCCATGTTTTGATTACCTTAAAACCGAGCATGGATATACATTGATGCCAACCCTGCATTTTTTTCTATTGAATTTCTTGGCGGGCTTAATGCCTATTTCCTCTTTCGGCGAGAAGGGAACATTCAGAAAAATTGCCTAATTCTTGCTAAACACAAACCTTACTCTAAGCCTAGAGATGTTGCTTGCAAAGCTGCTCCTATTGAGGACCCATCGATCCCTAGGATTTCTCAGACCTCGCTGGTTGAAAATCTTGAATCTTTAAAAGATGCAATAGTTGATGCCATGGCCAAACCCCCCAATCTTCCCCCAGTTTTTTACTAAAATGAGAATTTCAATGTTGACCCTCCTCCCCATTTAGCCATTAATGTTTCTTTGGCCCAATTGAAGGATAAGGGTAATCTTGCTCTACCCCCGCCCTCCCTAGGAGAGTTAGAACCAAAAATGCATAGCAACTAGTTCTTGATAAACTCAAACCCCCCCGTGATCATGCTAAGAATGAAAATATGGTGGCTTATCAGATTAATAAATCTATTATTAAATCCATGGTTAAAATATAAAAAATAGAGATAATTAAATTAAGGAATTGGATACTAATGGTGCCACCAATACTAATAATGAATTCACTACTTCTGCTAGTATTGATAATAATATGAATAGACTGAATACTCCAGTCATGTCCAAGGCAGTCATACTGCTAACATGTAGAATATCGAGGTTGACTCTCACCCCATTGTTTGTGATAGAGATGTTGTGAGCATAGAAGTTATTAAAGCAAAACCCGCTATTAGCAATCAAATGATAGCATTCTCCCATGACTTACCACCAGAGGGATATGACTAAATCAGTTCTAACCTCGTATTTGAGGACTCTGATGGGGAACATAGGTCCTCTACTGACAACATTTCCAACTCAAAGGATCAACCCTACTCTTCTTAGAGAGTTGAAGATGAAGAGGGTGAAGTAACCAAAACAAATGGAGAGGGTCCCTTCATCAAAGTCAAAATAAAAAGAGAGAGGCCATTAGGGAAGAAAAAAATCTAACCTCTCCCAAAAAGGAAGCCCATTAGAAGGAGTTTCCCTAAATGTTTCAACAACTTCAAGGTTGCCAAGGACAACTCTACCTAATGTTCTCAATTAACTTGAACATTATATCTTGGAATATAAGGGGATTATAATCCCCAGACTAGAAACACATTGTGAGAAGATTCCTTAACCAACATAGGAATCTAGACTGCCTCTTTCTCCAAGAGGTCAAAGTTGTACCAACTTCCTCCTAGAAGTCAATCTTTGTTTCATATGGTAGGAAGCCCTTTTCTTTGCCACCAATCATGAAAAAGGTAGAGGAGGAGTTGTTGTGATGATCAATAAGCAATGGTCCTCCCTAGTTAAAGATCATGGCACCTCTCCTTGTAATAGAGATGTCTGGGTTATCATGGAAACAGGGGGCCTCAAATTTGGGGTTTGTTTAGTATATGCCCCTATTGTGTAAAGAGATAGGATCAACCTATGAAAATGGCTAACTACCCTCCCCAATATTACCCAGACTAGAAGTATGGTGAGAAATTTTTCTAGGGTCAGAATGAAATCAATTCTGCACCTTTTTGACCCCCTTGTAGGGCAAGAAAGGAGATCACAAGAACATATGGTTCACATGGTGCAATTCCCAACAAGGTAGAAAAATGATCTATTCTCATCTTGATTGGTTCTATGCTAATTTCAATACCTACACCTTTATGCAAGATTTCACAAGCGATATAGTTAGGGTCATCCCCTACACCCTTTCTGACCACCACCCATTTCTACACATATTTCTATTAATTTGATCATGGCTCCCCTACCCAGAAAGAGCAATAGATTTATTCTCAACACCAAATTGTTGGATCAGCAAGAGGTCCTGAAGCCATTATTATTATTAGGAAGGTCAATAAGTGGTATGGTCAAGAAACTTCGGCAATTTGCAAGTGGAACAAGAATGTGGAAGCCTGGAGAGCTCTTTGTGAAACCCTGGGTACTAAGTTTGCTAAAGATAGTACAAGAGAGGAGAAGGACCTCACTAAGAAGATCCTTTTCCAAGAGGCCCTCATTTAGAATGACCCTCAAAACACGGTTCTATCAAGTGTTGTTTCCTATACTCGGGACAAACTCAGAACCCTCCAACATAAGAAGGTTCAAGGATCCAAAATCAAATCAAGACTCAATTGGCTCTCCCACAGTGATAAGGGATCCAAGTTATTTTTCAACATGCTTAGACAAAAATAACATAAGGAAAGAATATATAAAATCTGGGATGATGGAATGGAATTAACAGATATTGAAGACATTAAGAGAGCCTTCTAGCATTACTATGAGAAGCTATTCACCTCTGAATGTGACTCTGCCCAACACAATATTGCCCTTGAGAAATGTAGATTCCTCATCCCTAAGAAGATATCTGACAATGAGGCAAGCATGCTGAAGGAGCCCTTCTCCATAAAGGAAATGCAAAATTCCATTAAGAGCCTTAGTAATGACAAGGCCCTTGGGCCAGATGGATTGTCAACAAAATTCTACAAGGCCAATCTGGACTAGATTGTTGAGGATCTACTTCAAGTGTACAACAAGGCCCTAGTTGCTTTCTCTTTAGGGCCTGAGATTAATAGAGGTATCATTAAATTGATTCCAAAAGAAGATGACAAATCCATCATAAAGAATTGGAGGCCAATCACCCTCCTTAATGTATCTTATAAAATCCTCACCAAAATGTTGGCTCTTTGGATAGATGGGATACTCCCTAATCTTGTATTAACACTCAGACTAGATTCATAAAAGGAAGGTATATACTTGAAAACCTAATTACTAGTTAGGAGACTGTGAACTAGGCCTAGCTCACCAACCAAAAGGTTGCCATGTTCTTCATTGACTTTGAAAAAGCATATGACCGAGTAGAATGGAGTTTTCTCCTCATGATGTTGGAGGCATTTGGCCTTCCTAAGGAATTATGTAAGATGATTGCAGTGTTACTTAAAGATGCTTCAACACAAGTGGATATTAATGGGTCTTGCTCCCAACCTATATCTCTTAGCAAATATATTAGGCAAGGCTGCCCCCTTGCTCCTGCCCTCTTTGTCATTGCTGCAGACGCCATTTTTTATCTTCTCTGAGACTCTTTGACCTCCCCCAAAGTGAAGGGTATCTCCCTTCCCAATAACATGGACTTGGTGAACATCCATTTTGTGGATGATACCACATTATTTATGCACCTTGAAGAGAATAAATTCTCCTCTATAATGTGTAAGCTAAAAATCTTTGGTGATGCTTCTGGGGCTAGGATTTCAGCCCCCAAGTCCATACTATTGGGAAGAGATGACTCCCCTCCACACTGGTTGTCCAAATTCAACTTCCAATGGGGGGGCATCGAGGAAAGTTAAATATTTGGGGATCCCATTTGCAGTTAACCCAAGTTTGAAATATATGTGGCTTTGTATCAAAGAAAATATTGATTATAAGCTCAATAAATGGAACAATTTATACCTATCTCTTGCTGGGAGAATCCAAATTTGCCAAAAGATCCTATCATCCTACACTTTGTACTACTCTTCTATTTGGATGTTCTCTAACTATTAGATCAATGAAGTGCAAAAGAGTATTAGACATTTCCTTTGGTCAAATGGAAAAGGCAAAAAGAAATGGCATGCTGTAAAATGGGGGTGGTGCTACCTAGATAAGAGATTGGGAGGTTTGGGATTGAAAGACCTGAAAATACAAGGTATAACATTAGCTGCTAAATGGATATTCCAAGCTCTCGAGGGTGAAGAACCCTGGAAGGTTCTCATTAGAAATAATATCATTATGGTTGTTCCTATACAGACTAAAGGCTGGAAAGATATCCCCTTTGTTGACTTGGTCGCAAGGAAGTTCCCTGTTACTCTAGCAGGGTCCTCAATGTTCAAAATGATTTGGAAAACATGGGAACATACTAGGAATTTGATTGCTAACAACAGGATTATTGATAATAACAACATCATTTCTGGTGAGAAATCTATATGGTGGAATCTTATACATAAGAACTAGCCCTTGACCCTTATGCAAGGTTGTTCGGCTAAAAATTGGGCTCTTAAAGGCATAAAAACTTTTAATGATATTATTGTTAATGGGGCTCTTATACCTTGGGATGATCTTAGATAAAAAAAATTATCTCTCCATCCAATTGGAAAACCTATGCTATGTTGAAATCAGCTTGTAGCACGGTTGATCTTTCCATTCCATGCAAAGTGAGTGAGAACATAGTCTCCTCCTATACTTGGATGGACGGACCCACCTTGCCTAAGGCTAATGCTAGAATTATTTACAATTCTCTGATGTGTAGTAACAAGATCATATTTTGCCTTAATTCCATTTGGGATGTGCAATGCAGCACTAATGATTGGCAAAAAACAATTATGTTCTTATGGCATTCTACTATCCCCCCCAAGATCAAATGTTTCAAGTGGTTATTTTTGTTGCAGAGGTTGCCTATTAGACAAGCACAAAATGATAACCTTGTATGCCCCATTTGCAGGGTCCCAAAGAATATAATGCATATCTTTTTCAAGTGTCTTTTTGCTAAAGAAATCTGGACCATTTTTGGCATTAACTTTGAGGATATTTTTACTCCTACTGATGTTGTTAATAGATTCATTATAGACATAAAGAAGGATGCTAGTTATTTATGGTCTCTTTTCTCATGTGAAGTTTTATGGATTATTTGGAAATATTTTAATGAGGCTAGGTATCAGGGAAGGGAGAGGACTCTTACTGAGTCTCTCAGGAGACTCATATTTAACATTGTTTCCATGCAAATTTCATTGGAGATAAAGATTTCAGAGGAGAGGTTTGAGATACTCATAGACAAAGGCTCTATTTGTATCTACATCTTTGACCTTTCCTATAGTTCTACCTGGTCTAAAGATCCCAAGGGACCATCCTCAGTTGTAGTAGCTATTAACACCATGATTGCAGAAATCACGGACAATAGGCAGGAAACTTAAGGATCAAAGCACGTTGACCAGCCTGTGAGTATCTAGACTCTCAGAACCAACATCTGGATGGATAGTCCACAAGGATGGATTGCTTGGACCGTGTCTTGAATCGGGCACTCTCTTACTAGTTTTTGTGCTTTATAGATATCATGATGAAATAGCATTGTAACCTTTTTTATATAGTTACTGTCACATTGAGATCTGGAGATAATGACTCCTTATTTTGTTGTAATTATGGCTACATAGCCCTAACTCGTATGTTTGATGCATGACCCTCATGTATGGTTTACTCTCTATATTTAATACAAAAAAAATTTATTTTACACATCCAATTAACACATATTTAACAAATTATTTAGAATCTATATCTAGATTTTTTAAAGTTATATATATATATATATATAGTTATTCTCATGCAATTTAATAACAATTTTTTTTTTAATAATAACATAAAAATTTGATAAGAAAGTACTATTGTTAATATAATATTCAGAATAATAATATTTTAGTTATTATTATATTAAAATTATTTATTTTAGATTTGTTATGGCTATTCTCATGTAGTCCAATACTCTATCACTTATAAGTGGAATAGAATTAGATAATGTTACAATATATCTTGCTATTTCTAATATAATCTCATTTTTAAAAATCAAAATCAAAATTAAAATCAAATTACAATACATTTACTTTTAATCTACAATGTATTTAATTCAAAGGATCATTCTTATTTATTATTAAGATGTTAATAGTTATATTTATTAATTCTATTACAATATTAAAACGATAAGTATTGGTTACTATATGGCACTTGTTTATATTTACATCCTAAGATTCAACCTAGTTGATCCATCTTTTATATTTGTACACATGATAGCTAAAAATATTTCTCAAACATATCTACATAAAGAAATTTTCATATGTTTTGTTTTCATATACTGAATCTAAACAAGAAAACATATGTAAAGTAAAAAATTTAATATGTATACATTATCATTATTATCATATTTCTTCTTTATCTCAAGACAAGAACATTTGATTTAATAACAAAATCCATTTCATAAACACTTAAATAATGTTGAATTCAAATTAAAAAAATTACATTTATTTATTTATTTTAATTTTATTTTATAACCTAGGGGGTGTCTCCGCTACCCGCCCAGTGTCCAGCAGCCCGTTCTTGGGTACCTGAGGCGAGCGAGGCGAAACTAGTCCCCCTAGGGATGCACCCACACACCCGCAACATGAATGCACTGAGTGAATCCGCCACAAATTCAAACCCAAGACCATGGAGAGCATACCCATGACTTGGACCTTCTTATTTTTATTCATACTTGCATACCTATCCTGCATAAAGGACCCTACCTCCTTGTGAATACATATGACTTTTGAAAACAAAACAACTCCTCGACATCAAAAACCCAAACGTCTTTTCCATTGTTTGAGAGATTAAAAGAGCTTACATAACAATTGTGAACTTAATGTATATCATGTTTAATGTATAACTTAAATAACAAAAGAAAAGAATAACTAAACATGGCCAGCTCATCTAGCGTATGCAAACTACATAAACAGATAACCAAATGAGAATGCACTTGTACAAATTGAGTAACTAAATTTGTTCATGGAAAAGTGAGATAAGAAATTTCTAAAACTCATGTTTTAGTTGGAGCTGATTTTATCTTGAAAGCCATGTTTTATTGTTTTGTGATAGAAATTATGAGATGTGCCAACATGTTGTATTCCAATCAAGGATTCGGGATAAAACAACTCCGAGAACTATAACGGTACTGTTTATAGCTAAAAGTAGACTAAACATTTTACTTACATTTGGCAACTTTATTTTAGCACGATAATAATAAATTAGGGCATTTATTTTGACATAATTATTTATGGTATATATGTGGATTACAAATGGAGTCTAATTTTCATATAAAATAACATTTGATAAAAAATACAATTTGTAAATCATAATAGATTTTTAGGCGATTTCTATTAGTTCGATTCTCTTAATCTGCAAAAAAATGTCTTTTTGCAATTATACTGTTTTTTTTTTTAAATAGCCATTGCCATTGTAAATTGTCCATAATGTTTTGGATTTTAAGCTCTTATTTTGAGTTGCATGGAACTTCATCAAATATTGCTAAGTTTTTGCATATTAGAGTCTCTAATGATCTTGCTTGTGACTGCTATTTTCAGCGTCACTTACTATGTAGTAATTATTACAACTTATAGCCCTGAAATATTTCTCATTTTCATCTTCATCTTTAAAGGCTTTAAAGAGATTGTAGCATTTCTCATTTTCATCTTTTCTCTATTTATTGGTAAGTAAATTTTTTGTTATTAGAAATTAAAATACAGTTTAGTACTGATTTTATTGTATTGTTTGTTATTTGATATTAATTCACAAGGAAAATAATTATATAAGGCTAACATTTTTGGTCTTCTTTCATCATATAATTTGATGGATTTAATGCATTCAAATATGTATTAATATTATTTCAATACATGTTTGATAATGTTGGATAAATGATATAATTTTTTTATTATTATCTTATCTTATTAAGGAATTATAGGAATCTATTTATGTACTATCAATATTTAAAGATATTTTTATTGGGAATTTATCCTAAAAGGTAACCAATAAGAATGTTTTTTGGCTTCATACATATAACTAAGTATCAACATTCAATATACATCAACTCTCGTAATTTGTCATGGAATTTATTAATTGATCCTTAAACTATAAAGCAGTCTTCTAAAGAGATTTTCTCTCAAATAATTCTCATTCTTTTTTTTATTAAAATGGAATATCTTGGCTACTATAACTATTTTTTTACTCAAGTTTTACTTTACCTAAATTTATTGGGTGTATAATAAGCCTACTTAAAATGGGTGGCTATCGCCCAAATAAAATTGTTGACTAGAAAAGGATAGCGCATAAATTGCTTAATTTTTTTATGGATCATTACTATATGTAGTAGCAAATCTATTTTTATTTTGAACAAGACAACTAAATATTCATGTTTATGCTCATGAAAATATAGATTGATCTCCTTGCTACTTTTATGAGGAATAGTATTAATGGAAATAGGGAAGACAACTGAGACGAGAGGGGGGGGGGGATTAGTTGTCACAAAAAATCACTCTACTTAAACTTATTCTTAGATCTGGTAATTAAACATGAAAGCATGAATCGACAACACATTATAAACACACATAACACCAAGATTTTTGTACATGGAAAACCCTGCTAGGGGAAAAACCACCGTGGAGATTGTTGGCATTTTGATGATGTTTTGATTGTCATTGATGGACACACACTTTCTTGATGTATGAGTTATGCTCAATCGATAATTGTTCCAATCGGTATCATGTATTATTGAATGTATAGTCTTTAGACTATTGGTATTTTGCAGAAGATGGTTTCCTGGTCACAGATTGACTGAAGATCCCAAGCGGTATGAAGACCCCAAGCAGTTTGAGGATCTCAAGTGGTACGAAGGACCCAAAAGGTAGTTAACTTTTGATTGGAACACTACGATCTTCCAGTCTTCATTTTTGACAACCAGTAATCGGTATATTGTATTAACCAGTATATATCTGTGATGAGTTACCAACCGGTATTACTGTAATGTGTGATGAGTTATCATCCACCGACACTTTGGCGGTGTGTTTGTGTCGTGTTACCAAATGTATCTAGATGCACTGTACCTAGGAACTTGTAGTCTAATTCTATTAGACTGACATGAAATCAGACTCCTTTATAAGGACATCATGTCTAGGGTTTGCATGTATGAGATATTGAAGATAAAAGGTTATGTGCGATCATTGAAGAGAAGATTAGGTCTGTGTGAAGAGATAGAGTGTGGAGACATTGAAGACTGAAGTAATGCTGAAATGCATTAACAAGGAATTGGCAAGGATCTAATTAAGCATATTGTGCTAGTATCTAGATCATTCACTTGTTGATTACTCACATCTTCGACAAGTCTAAAGCCCTTAACTGGGTAGGCTCAACAAAGCCTTTGTAAATCCTCTAACAAGGTGGTTCACAACTGTGGATCTTAAATCCTCTAACGGGTAGTCTTTAACAGGGCTTATCTCCTAACAGAGATCTAGATTCCTAACCGGATCTGTTCTGGTGAAGAACATTGTATGACCTTAACCGATCTGACCTTAACTAGTCTGGTTACTATTCTGCAAATAGTTACTTGTGAGTTTCTACTCACCGTGGGTTTTTCCCATTTGGGTTTCCACATCAAATATCTTGTCTTATGGTGATTGTGCTTTTGTGGGTGAATGCTTTGTTTTCTATTTCGTTTGCACTTATCTTAACCAATTTATTAGTGAATTTGTTGCATCGGTTATCTACTAAATTGTTTAAAAGATTGATTACAGTATTTTTTGTATATTAATTCACCCCCCCTCTTAGTATTCATCAGGGACACATCCACAATATAGGTATACTTTGTTAAAAGTATTACCATGGGGAATGCACATGCATTCAGGCACATTTCCTAGAGCTCACTACTCAAAATAAAAAGGCACACTTCTTAGGGAAGGCTCACTACTTATACAAACAATCACATATCACTTTCAGAAATCATGAACTCAAAAATAACATTTCCTTAATGCCTGATTCAATCCCATTGAAGCACAAAACAATTTTCTTCTTCACACTTCTTCCTTGGCTTCAAAAGATGTATACATTCAGTGCACATACACACTCACACTCATCCACACACCACCACACTCAAATACAAAATCATTACAATTATTTATACATGACATCAACCTTAGAGAAATCATCAAGGTCAACTCAACACTCGCCACCTAATTACAAAAATACAACCACACTCAACACAATATTACATGGAGACCAAGAAATGTTGGTCAAGACATAGCACAGACCCAAATCTTGCACCTCGAACATCCGCAACATATTGTAATCATTTGTTTAGCCAAGAACATGAAGGACGCCAAAATAGCATCTTCATATACTGGATTCAGTACCGGTGTAGTTCTAATTGTCTTCACAAAAACTCTCCTTCAACTTCAAATGATGTTTGTGATAGTTCTGATACTTAATGTAAGTACAAATCCAATAGCCAACAAGATGAGAGTGGGGGGGTGAATCATACAAACTTAATCTTCCATAAAAACATCAGATTCAACCTTGGTAACATATACTTTAGTAATATAACCAAAATTGCTAAACATGCAAACTCAAAAGCATATAAACATCATATCACTCATAACACCAGATTTAACATGGAAACCCAAATAGGAAAAAACCACTATGGGATTTCGGACCCACTAAGAAATATACTCTTCTAGAGTATGCTCGGTTAAAAGGAAATCCTGTTAAAGATTACAAACACATTGCTAGATGTGACCCGGTTAAGGGATTTCCCTCAGATCTGTTAGGATCTTCACCTTGTTAGAAGTGACCTTGTTAAGGGATTTCAAACACTCAATCAGAATGTCACCTTGCTAGAGGGTTTTATAAATAAGACTGTTAAGTCCACTCGGTTAAGATATTTTCTGTCACTTTCACAAAATAACAGTAATACAAATCTATCTACAACTTCACATCTAAAATGCTAAAGCAGATTCTTATTTCCTCAATACAATCTAGACATAGAACTAATCTTGTCCATCTGTTGGGCTTCTATACTTTGTTATTCAAACAGGTCTTCAAGCTTCTGTGCTTGGTAATCACTATGTAGCATCCCTATGCATACATTTGCCCGCATACATTGTTTATCAACAATTCCCTATTTAAAAACAATTAGCTAACCACTTAATCTCTTTGATCACATTTCCCATGATCAATCATAGCCATCAGATCTTCAATCTTATTCAGGTTCAATGCATCCTTCGATCTGAAAAATGTTTTACCCCGCCTAGGAACTTGCATACATTTCTTGGAACTTGTGCTAGGGTAATGCGGTTCAATTTGCGTTGTAGATCTTCATGCTGATTTTCCTTTGCCATAGATTCTTTAACAAACTTCATGCATGACATACCAATCATTTAAACAGTTCCAGCTCATGAGTTTCCTTCATTAAATAACACATGTAACCATTTAATGTATTCTGTTACAGCTCGGTTACAACTTGGTAAGAACTTGGTGAATACTAAACTTTACTCGGTAGACATTCTGCCTTCATTAACTGATAGTGATAACTTTAGGGTTTACCGACTAGGTTCTTTGGGTTTACCGACTAGGTTCTTTGCTCGGTAACATAGTATAGTATTAACCTTACAATTTACAACATATGTATGATGTTAAAACAATCTAAACATCATGATCTCATCATTGTCTGACTCGGTAATAGTTTCCCATTGAATACCTTATTCATCCCCTTATTCATCATATTCTTTCTATGTCTTTTACCGACATCTTTATACTCATCAAATCATACTTCTCAAGATATGGCAACATCATATTGAATTAGAAAATCAATTTCTTGACATCAATGACAAAATAATAATATTAAGAGAGTAAATCATCCTTAATCAGTTATATCCATAATCATCAACAACCTTCTCAATATCCTTATTGAAATGCCAATAATCTCCCATTGTCTATTATAATGCCAAATGCCAACAATCTCCCCCTTTGGCATTGATGGCAAAACCAATTGATTTGACCTAATTGATTCGGATTGCTATGAGTTGTTTGTGAGATTCTGAAATGCTCTCTTCCTGTCATCAAAATTCTCCCCCATACATTAGAGTTCTCCTCTTTTCTCAAACTTTCTTTTCTGTTTTTTTTTCAGTCTTCTTAGTCTTTTCCAGTCTTCTCCCCCTTTGACAACAATGCCAAAAAGTGAAGAATTAAGACATAATTTCTTCCTGTATGAAGTGAATTCCTGCTGTAATGTGTCTACTTAGTCTCGATCGGAGCATTTTGTCTTTAATTCTTGTTTCCTGTATTGTATCCTGCACTGTTTCCTGCACACCTTTAGAAAACATCCTAAAGTGTGTAAATCAGTTCCAACTCTTAAAAGATATTTGATAGAGTCATCAAATTGATGCTTTCACCGAACTCGGTCAATGAGTAGAAGATAGGGGTAGGACTCCTAACTTACTTCTGAGATACTCAAAAGTGTCCCTTGGTAGTGGCTTGGTGAAGATATCTGCTATTTGTTCCTTTGTGCTAACATACTCCAACACCACTTTCTTCTCTTGAGCTTCTTCTCTAAGATAATGATATTTGATAAAGATGTGCTTTGTCTTAGAGTGCATAACAGGATTCTTCGAAATGTTAATGGCACTAGTATTGTCACAGAATATAGTTACTGGCTCGATAAATTTCTCATTTATACCTTCCAACAGTTGTTTGATCCATGCTATGTTGTTACAATTCAATGCTGCAGCAACGTATTCAGCTTCTGTTGTTGACTGTGAAACACATCCTTGTTTCTTGCTAAGCCAACTCACTAGTCTTTCTCCTAAAAAGAAAGCTCCTCCACTTGTGCTTTTCCTGTCATCAATGTTACCTGCCCAATCAACATCAGTATAAACTTTTAAATCAAAATCATTTCCTTTCTAGTATACTAAGCCATAATCCTCAGTGCCTTTCAAGTATCTAAAAATTCTCTTGATTGTTTTTATGTGTGTTTCCTTAGGATCTGCAGAGAATCTTGCAACTATACCTACTACATGTGCTATGTCTGGTCTACTGTGAACAACATATTGCAACTTTCCAATCATGGATAGGTAAAGTGTCTCATCAACAGATGCAGATTCATCATTCTTTGATAGTTTACAGTTGGTAGTCATAGGAGTACTTACTGGTTTTGAATCCTCCATTCCAAATTTCTTCAAGATTTCCTTTATGTACTTGGATTGAGTAATGAAAATCTCATTTTTCATTTTCAGTATCTGTAAACCTATAAAATACTTTATCTCACTGATTAATGACATCTCAAATTCTTTGCTCATTTCATTTCCAAAGTTCTTGCATAAAGAGTCATTTCCACAAAATATAATATCATCAACAAATATGGTTGAGATCAGTATTCCATTTTCATCATTCTTCATGTACATATTGTTGTTCTCACTTGTCCTTATAGAACCAATCTTAATCAAATAAGAGTGCAATCTTTCATACCATGCTCTAGGTGCTTGTTTCAGACCATATAATGCTTTGTTCAATTTGCATACCTGATCTTTACTCTTGTCTTCAACAAATCCTTCAGGTTGTTCAATAAAAACTTCTTCTTCTAATATTCCATTCAGAAATGTAGTTTTGACATCAATTTGATATACCTTGAAGTTTTTGAAAGTAGCATATGCCAGCAATGTTCTTACTCCTTCAAGTCTAGCCACAGGTGCAAAACTTTCACCATAATCAATTCCTTCTTGTTGAGCATAACCTTTGCATACTAGTCTTGCTTTATTTTGAATGACCTCACCTTTTTCATTTAGCTTGTTTCTCAAAATCCATTTTGTATCGATTATATTTTTGTCCTTTGGTCTTGGGATTAGTGTCCATGTGTCATTCTTCTTGATTTGATCAATCTCTTCTGTCATAGCATTTATCCAATCTTCACTGTTAAATGCCTCTTTCACTATTCTCGGTTCAAATTTAGATATCAAACATGTGTTATGTCTCAGTTTGTTCCTTGTCATCATTGGATCATCCTTATCTCCTATAATCTGACTTGGTGCATGATGTGTTTGTTAGGAATCCCATAGATACTGAGAGGGGGGGGTGAATTAGTATCTAACCGGTGATTAGAATTTCTTCACTTAAAACATGCAGAACATATTATAACAGTGTACCGGTATGCAAGAAATAATGCAATAAATAGAATTAAGAACATCCACATGAAAAACACACCATAACACAAGGTTTTAACGAGGAAACCTGGTGTGGGAAAAACCTCGGTGGGATTTGTGACCCACAATATTCACTCCCTGGCCAATAAGAGAATATTACTTACAATAGGGGCCTGCACATGCAAGAAGGCCAACTGCCTAGAGCTCACTGCTCAAGGGGAAGTCTCACTGACTTACAATGAGGATTATACAAATCCAATATCTTGTACTGCTTTACAATAGCATCTATAATGCCTGATCCAGTATCGGTTGCTGCTCTACTTCTTACATAAACCCTTTAGCCTATATTTTGCATAATAGGTCTACCTAATATTTTTCCTTATTGTTTTCTTATATCCCTTTTTAAATGTCTAGAATGATCTTTTTTATATATAAGAGTCATTTTACAATTTGCCAATTCGGCTTACAAAGTTTTTACAATAATAAACAAAATATAATATAACAAAATCATGTCGGCCTCTGTGCTAGTATACTTCCTTTCTTTGTGTCGGTGTCGGTGTCCTGAGTGCTAATGTAGAGTGTGATCTGTTGATGCCGGTGTACTTCCTTTGCTGGTGCCATAGGATTGCAAGGTTGCCATCAATGACAAAACCTTCAATCACATACAATGTCTCATTGGAGTGTGCATATGCCAACAATCTCCCCCTTTGGCATTGATGGCAACACTCATGAGAAATCTCAAAAGTGTATCAAAAATGTGAAGTCCAAAAAAAAGTTACCAAAAATGTGTGTGCTCCCCCTGAGCATATGATTCCTATGATATTGAATTTTCTCATCTCACTACTCCCCCTTTGGCATCAATGACAAAGGTTGTCAAGATGTCAGTAGAGTTTGTAGTTTCAACCTTGTAACTGGAGAGTTACAATTTGAAATAGATCTGCCAAAATCAAGTTTATACTCTCCATAAACTTTTTACTATCTCTTATTGTTGTCTTTTTTCTCTTAACTATACCGGTAAGATGCTGCAAAGGCTCTGCCAGTGTTTTCTGTCCCTATATTAGTGCCTCAGATACTTCCTTTCGCAGTGATGCTAGATAGTCCAATCTTGGACTTAGTTTTAATCTCAAATGCTTTTCCTTATTCACTATTCTTTCCTTCTCTCTTTCCAATTTAAGTAAATCTTCTTCAAAATTTGTTATCTTCTCCTCAAAAACTGATAGTGTATCAGGTGAGTTAACAAAATTATCTACAAGTTTATTGATCTCATCCTGTACCTTGCTCATCTTCTTGTCTATATCTATAGTCAAAAAGTTTGTCTTGCAGGTGTCTTTGTACATAGTTTTGTACTCTTTCAATAAATTACACAATTCCAGTAGAAGTGTGTCAAAATCTCTGTTACATTTCTTTATTTGCTCATCAAAGAATTTTTGCTTTTCAATTTCTATTTTATCCTTCAATGTCTCTTCCTTTATTTTCTCAATGTTTTATGTGATATATTTACATAGTGTATCAAGTTGTCCTAAATAATCTTTATTGTCTATATTACAGTTAGGAGCAATTACCTTCAAATTGGTATGGTATCATCAATTGCCTTATAAGCTTGTGAGCTGCAGTCTGTTATCTTTTTTATTGAATCTAATAGTACCTCAGTCACATTAGTTAATTTGTAGCCTGATGATGAACCAACATTCAAAGTACCGCCAGTGGAAGTAACCAAGCTTGTATTGACCTCTGGTAGGTCTATTTGTGTCTGCATTTCCTTAAGCAATGGTTTTTCTACTTCTGCAGTTGCCTGTGGCACTGTTTCCTTATGTTCCTGTTCCTGTTGCTATTGTGGTTCCTGTTTCTACTGTTTTTGTTCCTATTCCAGAGCCTTTTTCTCTATTTGTTTTTCTATTTGTTGCATTGTCTTAGTCTGAGTCTGAGTCTCTACCTTTTTCTCTTTGTTATCTATCGGTTTCTCCTGTGTGTTTTCAGTTTGCTCAGCTACCAGAGGCTCACTAGCCATTTCAGTTTTATCAGCTATATCTTTGTCTACCACAATGTTAATCTTTTGAGTATCAACATCCACTGTATATAAAACTTCAGGATTAGGATTACCATCCTCTACATCCACACTCTCAGCTGTCGGTTGATCTTCTGTAGTTGTTGTTTTTACCGGTGGAGTAATCAAAGGAGGTGGGGGTAAGTTGTCTTTAACCTTGATACTAGGTGGTCCACCAACTTTACCTTTACCCTTGTCTCTATCTTTCTGATAAAATTTTATAGGTTTGGGGTTCTTGTATTCTTCTTGTTTTTCATTTTCAACTAGGAATATATCCCATCCATTTTTTGTCTCCTCAGTCACCTCATTAACTCTTCCAACCATTAAAGCAATGTGCCAGTGTGTAGTAGAAAATACTAACCAGTTGGCTTGAGCAATTAGGTCATTGATTTCTTTGGGTGAATTTACCGGATATACAAGAAGTAGCTTCTCAATCTTTATTTTCTTGTCCAGTTCTATTACTGCTTGTCTTCTTGCTTCTAGTCTCTTAAATAGTTCATCTGGAATTTCATTTACTACTTCCATCAAAAATTTCTTATACATATCCATATGCAATATAACACTATTTTCAATTTGTTCTTTTTCATCAGCTATTAAAGTGTCATATATTTTCTCTATATTCTTCAATTTACCTTCCTCTATAATTTCATTCAGTAGTATATCAAGAGGGGCCAAGTCTTTGTTTGTCCTCTTCTTCTTTTTGGGTGTCAGTTTCTTCTTCTTTGTTGTAGCCTTTCTTACCGGAGATCTCACTGCTTGTTGTTTTTGTCTTGTCCTCCTAGGTGAGGGTGTGGTTTCTGGTGAGGGATCTCTTTACCTTACAACTCTTTTGAAAGTTGCAGGCATATCACTCTCCGAAGAAGTCATACCGGTGATAGGTGAGTTTTAGGTTGTGGAGCTGGTAACTCATCCTCTGTTATACCGGTTTTCTTCAACACATCTTCTTTGATGGATTTTGCTTGTCTGGAACCTTTCCTTACAATTGCCTCAACCTTTTTCACTCTTTTCTTTGATTGTATTTGGCTTTCAATAGTTTCTGTGCTATCAAATATTTCTTCCTTAGGTTCTCTCGGGGCTTCTAGAAGTGCTTTAGCATATGTTTCAATTATATGATCATCTGTTTCATACCCCATCTCGGTTACCCAAATTGTCCTAGGGATGACTGCTTCCATCCAGATTTCATCCTTCTTGATTACAAAGCATATTTCATCTTTGTATTTGTCGACAATCTTTTGTGATATCCTGATTCTTTTCTTCATTTTGACCTTTAATGCTTGAAAGAAGTCATGAATATTATTTTCCTTGTCTTCTCCCATGTTATTGAATAGTTTTGTTAACTGTTTACCTACCAATATATCATATCCAAGTTCTTTGTAACCTATACTGGGAACCTGTTTGGTTATATGTAGCATCAGACATACTAACAAATTTCCAAACCTGAAAGTTCCTTTCTTGTCCTTATTAATCTTTCCAAGGTTGTCAATTAATTCATCCTTTAACCACTCACATATATCAATCTTTGCATTATTTGTGACCATATCATAAGCACTCTTAATGCATAAACTTGAAACTAAATTGAGTCTATTTGCATGAGTAGCTTTATATCCTAATATCATGCTGATAAATCTCACATTAATGTCTGTTACATCATTGACTCTTAAGGACCTTTTATCGAATGTTGCACCAGTTAGGTTTGTAACTAGGTCATTGGATACCTTCTTAGTTTTATATAGCCTTTTACCGGTGGTCGGTAACCCTGTGACAACTTTCACAGCTTCCTTGGTGATTTTGTGGATTGTATCTAACCCAAAAAGATTCACCATGTACCCTGCTTAAGACTATCCTAATCAGATCCTTGGGGAATTCAGGAATGCTAAGGATCTCTATGAATCCTAGGGTCTCAATGATCTTGTGTTCATCTTTTATATTGTTGGATTCATCATATATCACAGTTTTAAACATGGTTTTAATCTCTTCATCTCCTAGTTCCTCAATGTTGCAGTGGATGTAAATTCTGGGGTCTTCAGCATAAACAACTCCCTTAGGAATTTGAGAAAAAGCACCTAAGGTATCATCTTTCTTTGCTACCTTGAGAACTAATTGAAATACAGGCCTAGGTCTTTTTATAACTTCAACAACAGTAAGGTTTGCTATATATTCAATTGCAGAGGTGGATGCCATGATAAAATACCTTTTACAGTCTTTAGGATGGATGATTGCTTGGAGTGTTCTTGCCTCTTGCTCGAAATTCCTTAGCTCAGAATCTTCGTGCTCTTCGTAGGTTTGAAATCTTGATGAAATGGAATGGAGCCAAAACCTCAATTTTATAGTGTCTTTTTAACATCTACCACTTTAAATGCATGTCAGTTAAGTATTCACTTAACATTGTCTACCGGTAAAAAGTAATTTCCAACTTCTTATCTCTAACCGAGGGAATAATAGCACATGTGGAGCATTGATTTGTTCTACCGGTAGAGGAGTATTCCCAATATTTAGATTAGCTTTTCTAATCCATTGTTTTGAGAATTCTTGCTTAACCTCTTCAACTTTTTCTTTACCTTTCAAGCTAGAACTTTTGTTATCTATCGGCGTTCCTTTACTTCTACAGAATTTAGCAATATGCCCAATCTTGTTACATGCATAACAAGTTACATTATTCTTCTGAATAGCTTTCCCATAACCTATGCCAGTTTGTGTTCTGCATTGATTAGATAAATGTCCAAATCTTCCACAAACATAACATCTCACATTCATTTTGTAGTTTTCAGAGTTGTGACCAACTTTGTTGCATTTTGAACATTGACCGGTGGGTGTGTTGATATTCTGATAATTTCTAGATCTACATTCATTTGCTCTATGACCATACTTATTACAGTTAAAGCATTTTCCATTGAATTTATAAGCATTAGGTTGTCTTACTGGTTTGTTGTGATCCTGAGTATTTGCAATACCGGAGCTTTCACCAACTTCAAAGCCAATTCCAAAAGTGTCACCTTTAGGTTTTTGATTCTTCAACAAGGTGCCAAGTTCCTCTGAGCTTTTCTTGAATTTTTCGTTATGTTGATTTGCAGTTTCTAGTTCTCTTTCTAAGACTTCTTTTTGTGTCATCAGTTTATTTGAGTCATTCTGAGTATGCATTAGATCTGTCTTCAACATGTCATTTTCATAGCTAAGTCTTATGTTCTCATTTGCTGCATCACTTAGTCTTCTAGTCAATTCTTCTTCATTCTTCTTCCTATCCTCAATCTCTTTGCAAAATCTCATAGTCATATCCTGCATCTCATTCTTTGTTGTCATGTTCTCTTGTTTCAACTTGCTTATCATATCATTAAGTGATTCCTTTTCATCATTCTCATTTTGCAATTTTTCACAAAGTTCTCTTCTCTTATTTCTTGCAACAGTAAGATTATCTTGAAGTGCCTAAATGATATCTTGAGCTGCCCTTAAATCATCGTCTAGTTTGATATTTTTCAATTTATCTGCATCATAGTCTAAAAGAGCTCCTTCAAGTTGCTTCATCAGATTTTCCATCTTTACCGGTGTCAAGATCTTCCTCAAGTTGTTAGGCTTCTGAAAATAGAGGACCAAGCTCTAATACCAATTTTTAGGAATCCCATAGATACTGAGAGGGGGGGGTGAATCAGTATCTAACCGGTGATTATAATTTCTTGACTTAAAACATGCAGAACATATTATAACAGTGTACCGGTATGCAAGAAATAATGCAATAAATAGAATTAAGAACATCCACATGAAAAGCACACCATAACACAAGGTTTTAATGAGGAAACCTGGTATGGAAAAAACCTTGGTGGGATTTGTGACTCATAATATTAACTCACTAGCCAATAAGAGAATATTACTTACAATAGGGGCCTGCACATGCAGTCAGGCCAACTACTTAGAGCTCACTGCTCAATGGGAAGTCTCACTGACTTACAATGAGGATTATACAAATCCAATATCTTGAACTGCTTTACAATAGCATCTATAATGCCTAATCCAGTATCGGTTGCTGCTCTGCTTCTTACATAAACCCTTTAGCCTATATTTCACATAATAGGTCTGCCTAATATTTTTCCTTATTGCTTTCTTATATCCCTTTTTAAATGTCTACAATGATCTCTTTTATATATGAGTCATTTTACAATTTTCCAAGTCGGCTTACAAAGTTTTTACAATAATAAACAAACTATAATATAACAAAATCCTATCGGCCTCTGTGCCAGTGCCGATGTCGGTGTCCTGAGTGCCGGTGTACTGCCTTTGCCGGTGCCATAGGATTGCAAGTTTGCCATCAATGACAAAACCTTCAGTCACATACAATGTCTCATTGGAGTGTGCATATGCCAACAGTCTTCTGACATACTTGGCTAATACAAGCTCGGTAGGCTCTATATGATCTTCTTCATCACTCGGTAACTAGATATTTTCTTTATTTTCTTCAATAGTTTTCTTGGTAGGACTTGTTAGTTGAACATAGACAAACTCATCATAATCTTTTGGTTCTTTGGAATTTCCTTCATCATTTCTTTATGCAAATTCATCAATTTTCACATTTGCACTTTCTACTATTTTGTTAGATGATTTGATCAGACATTTAAATGCTTTGCTTCTAGAACAATAACCTAGAAATGTTCCTTCTTCACTTTTCTAATCAAACTTGCCATTTCTATCATCTTTGTGTACATAGCATCTACTTCCAAAGATTTTAAAATAACTTACATTAGGTTTCTTGTCATACCAGATTTCATATGGTGTCTTCAAAGTACTTTTCTTCAATTATACTCAGTTCAGGCTATAAAATGTTGTGCTTATTGCTTCCCTCCAAAATGTTTGTGGTACTTTCTTTTCACTCATCAGGGTTCTGGTACAATCCACAATAGATCTGTTTCTTCTCTTAGCAATTCCATTTTGTTGTGGAGTTCTCGGTGCAGAGACTTGTCTTTTAATACCATGATCATTGTAGAATAAGTTGAACTCATGAGATGTGAACTCTCCTCCTCTATCTAATCTAAGACATTTCAGTTGTCTTCCTATTTCATTTTCAACTCTTACCTTGTACAATTTAAACATTTGAAAAGTTTCTGATTTTTCTTTTAAAAAAATTACTGTAATTATTCACAAATAATATGAAATATTTGTCACCGTAATAACTTTGAACTTTCATAGGACCACAAAGATCAGTGTGCACAAGATCTAAAATTCCCTTAGAGGTGTAAGACTTACTTGTAAAGCTTTATCTTGTCATCTTACCCATCTGGCATCCTCGACACATAGAATTCTTAGGTTTTTCAAGACTCGGTAGACCTCTTACTCGGTTCTTCTTACTTATTTTGATCAGATTATCAAAATTTACATGACAAAACCTTTTATGCCATAACTAGGTATCATCTATCTTTGCATACAGACATTTATTCCGAGTTGAGTCAAGGTGAAACGTGTTACCTTTTGTTTGTGTCCTAGTAGCAGCTAACTTTCCATGCTTGTCATGAACTTTGACAATTCCTTTCTGAAATTCTATTCGGTAACCTATATTGTTTAGCTTCGCTACACTCAACAAATTGTATTTCAAACCTTCAACCCAATAAACATCATTGCATCTTGCATTGTCAAGAAGTTTTATAGATCCTTTACCTCTTACTGGACATGGTGCATCATTACCAAATCTTACATAGCCTCCATCATAATCTTCTAACATAACAAACTTGTGTTTATCACCTATCATATGATGTGAGCATCCACTATCTATGATCCAAGAATCATTAGTATTTATGTGAGATATTAGGGCTTTTTCTTCATACCTTTCTTCATCTGATACATCTTTGATAGCCACATAAACTACTTCCTCTGTATTAGTTTCATCTAATTTATCATCATTGGATTCCTCATCGGCTATTAAGCATGTCTTTCTATCTCTTCTTCTCAAGTCTCGGTGTCCTTTGTAATGGTTATCTTTCTGTCTGTCATCTCGGTAATCCCTCTTTTCAGTAGAATCTTAGTCAGGACAGTTAGAAGCCATATGTCCTATTTTATCACAATTGAAACATTTCAAAGGTAGTTTTCCTTTATACTTACCTTTGCCTCTCGGTAACCTTCTGGCTAATAGTGCTTCAAACTCTTCCTACTTTCTGATTTCCTCATATAGTTTGTGTACTTCTTCCATGTTCTTACGAAATCTTTCACTTTCTCCACTATGATCTCCTTCAGAGTACTTGTACTTTCTTTCATTGTAATCATTAGATTCATTAAGATGAAAAGAACTAAATGCAGATTCAACTTTATTTACCGATGACCCACTATTATCAAAATTACTTAACTCAAATGCATGTAGCTTACCAATAGTAGCATCTAAAGAAACTGGCATATTAGGTACAGACCTCAATTCATTTATTGCGGAGACTCAGATTACATAAGCCGGTAGAAGGGTTCTTAACAACTTACTTGTTATATCCTTTTCTTCAATAGTTCCACCTGCTCATTTGATTTGATTGACAAACTCCTTTAGTCTTGTATTGTATTGGGTTATGTTCTCACCTTCATTCATCCTCATAGATTCAAGTTGACCTCTTAGACTGTCCACTTTTTCTCTTTGAACATGTTCATCACAGCCATATACAGATATGAGCTTGTCCCACATTGACTTTGCATCATTGCAGCCTTCTAGATCATTAAACTCTGAGTCGCTCAATGCAGATGTTATTTCAATCATTTCTTGGATATGTTCTTTCTTTTCCTTTATTTATTCCATAGTCAATAGATAGGTGCTTGATGTGATGAAATCATTCTCTAGATAATATACAACATATTCTCCAATTCCTGATAGGTGCAGCTTCATCCTTTTCTGCCATGTAGAGAAACTTGACTTGTTCAGCTTCGGTGCATCCCTCTTATACATCTTTGGATCTTTGCCTCAAGTACCTTTAAACTTTTTTTCTTCTAGAGTCAAAAGCTCTGATACCAATTGATAGTTCTGAAACTTAATGTATGTACAGATCCAATAACCAACAAGATGAGAGGGGGGATGAATCATACAAACTTAATTTTCCATAAAAACATTAGATTCAACCTCAGTAACATATACTTCAGTAATATAACCAAAACTGCTAAACATGCAAACTCAAAAGCATATAAACATCATATCACTCATAACACCATATTTAACGTGGAAACCCAAATAGGGAAAAACCACTGTGGGATTTCAGACCCAATAAGAAATATACTCTTCTAGAGTATCCTCGGTTAAAAGCAAATCATGTTAAAGATTACAAACACATTGCTAGATGTGACCCGATTAAGGGATTTCCCTTAGATCTGTTAAGATCTTCACCTTGTTAGAAGTGACCTTGTTAAAGGATTTCAAACACTCAATCAGAATGTCACCTTGCTAGAGGGTTTTACAAATAAGACTGTTAAGTCCACTCGGTTAAGATATTTTTTGTCACTTTCACAAAATAACAGTAATAAAAATCTATCTGCAACTTCACATCTAAAATGCTAAAATAGATTCTTATTTGCTCAATACAATCTAGACATAGAACTAATCGTGTCCATCTGCTGGGCTTCTATACTCTGTTATTCAAACAGGTTTTCAATCTTCTGTGCTCGGTAATCACTATGTAGCATCCATGTGCATACATTTGCCCGCATACATTGTTTATCAACAGTTCCCTATTTATAAACAATTAGCTAACCGCTTAATCTCTTTGATCACATTTCCCATGATCAATCATAGCCATCAGATCTTCAATCTTGTCTAGGTTCAATGTATCCTTCAATTTGAAAAATGTTTTACCCCGCCTAGGAACTTGCATACATTTCTTGGAACTTGTGCTAGGGTAATGGGGTTCAATCTGTGTTGTAGATCTTCATGCCGATTTTCCTTTGCCATAGATTCTTTAACAAACTTCATGCACAACATACCAATCATTTAATCAATTCCAGCTCATCAGCTTCCTTCATTAAATAACGCATGTAGCCATTTAATGTATTATGTTACAGCTCGGTTACAACTCGGTAAGAACTCGGAGAATACTAAACTTTACTCGGTAGACATTCTGCCTTCATTAACTGATAGTGATAACCTTAGGGTTTACTGACTAGGTTCCTTAGGGTTTACCGACTAGGTTCTTTGGGTTTACCGACTAGGTTCTTTGCTTGGTAACATAGTATAGTATTAACCTTACAATTTACAACATATGTATGATGTTAAAACAATCTAAACATCATGATCTCATCATTGTCTGACTCGGTAATAGTTGCCCATTGAATACCTTATTCATCCCCTTATTCATCATATTCTTTCTGTGTCTTTTACCGACATCTTTATACTCAACAAATCATACTTCTTAAGATATGGCAACATCATACTGAATTAGAAAATCAATTTCTTGACATCAATGACAAAATAATAATATTAAGACAGTAAATCATCCTTAATCAGTTATATCCATAATCATCAACAACCTTATCAATATCCTTATTGAAATGCCAACAATCTCCCATTGTCTGTTATAATGTCAAATGCCAAAAGTCTACGTGTATAGCTTTACTTATTCTCACATATACCTTCACACAATCCTTTTTCGCATTCTGCATCTAATCTTACAAATAAGATCTTACATTTATACCATACCCTAAGACCAATTTCGGTAGGTTGACTCTAAAGGATAATACAATAAAATTAACTTACAAATCTATTAATACCCGATGCAATAACCGATTCACCATGTCGACTTAATTCATTTACAACAACAATAAGTCATCTCCATAGTGTGCCATGCTGATTTGGAAAAAATAAACCTGTCGGTGCAACCTGGACCTATTTGTCAGTAACAACAAATATGTAAATACGAATATACCAAAAAAAAAAAACTCCAAGACAAGGTTTCCACATGATGTCTTCAACATAACCAAGTGTTTTTCATGCCCTTCCAAGTGTCGGTGATCATTATATCCTGTCGGTGTACCAGATATTGGTGACTGTTCATAAGTCATTTGCTTGTCAGTGAATGTTGCTAATTCTCCAGAGTGCTAGAGTTGATAAGTGTTTAGTAGGTGTTGACATCAATGAAAAAACCATACCAAAATACCAACAATATCCCCCTTTGGCATTAATGGCAACACGATGGAAAAACCATCAAAGTGTCAAACCAGAAATGCCAAATACCAAAAACCAACAATCTCCCAAAAAGAGATCATAACCAGAAATCAAAATATAGATACAGAGAGTAATAATCTATCCCAAATAACAATCTCTCCCCTTGAGAGAAACATGTGTTTTCCTTGTGTTTTTCCATACCAATCTCTCCCCCTTTGACATCAAATGCCAAAGTAAAAAAAAATACCAACCAATTCAGTATACCAACTACTCCCCCTAAGAAGTAGCTTCCTTATCATAGCTGGAGTAAAAGATTTCTCTGTTAATTCTGTCAATTGATGACAAACATCAACTTCCTAAGTCTCTACCGGTGGGGGTATGACCCCAAGCTTGTCTCTGAGATATTCAAAAATCTCCTTAGGCAGAGGTTTAGTGAAAATATCTGCAATCTGCTCTTTAGTATTCACATAAACTAGTTTATTTCTTTTGCTTCAACATGTTCCCTTAGAAAATTCAGTTTGATAGAAACATGTTTGGTTTTAGAATGTAATATCGGATTCTTAGATATATCAATTGTTGCAGTGTTATCACAATACATAGTAATAGGTTCCTTGCATTTTACCTTTATGTTCTTCAACATTTACTTAAGCCATAATACCTGTGTACAGTTAGTTTCTACTGCAACATATTCCGATTCTGTTGTTGATATCAAAATTCTGTGAATCTCAAAGCTGACTACTCCCCCTCAGTAGTAGCACCACTACATCAACCTGGAGCAAAGGATAAAGTTGATGATGCATATTGGACTGATGATCTGCTCCATCAATTAAGTTTTTGTCAGAGGGGTAGATATCTGCAATGATTCCTTAGATAGTGGTTTAGTGAATATATCTGCAATCTTCTCTTTAGTGTTCACATAAACCAATTTCACTTCCTTTTCTTCCACCTTGTCCTCCAAAAAGTTATATTTTATTGATATTTGTGTTGAAATGTCGCGACTGATCAGCAAAGTACTATACACTCAGCACGTATCCTCACCGGGGTCCGAGGCCAGGCTAGGCCCCGAGCAAGGGTTTGGGGGCGGCAGCCCCCGAGAAAAGTAGGGGTTCAGGGGCAGGAGCCCTCGAGAAATTTTTTTTTTGTCATTTTTCGTTGATGAAAACCGAAATTGTAATAAAACCCTAAAAAAGGCTGACTTTGTTTGTTGCCCTAAAAGCACATGTTATAAGCGGCTGGGATGCTTAAGGCATTGTAACGTTGATGTACTATTTTTGCTAGATAATAAGAAAGATTGGACGACTGTGTATGGTGGACGTAACCCATTCTGGGTGAACCACGTTAAATCTCTATGTTATTCGTGTCCTGTTTTATTTCTTTATCTTTTGTATTTAAATCTGCATATAATAGTTAGTTCATATTTACTTCAGATCTGCTTGAAACCCTAACAATTGGTATCAGAGCGAGGTCTTCTGTAAATTGGCAAGACTTTCAAATTTGAGTGGGAGCAATGGAGGATTCCAAATTCAAGGTTGAAAAGTTTAACAGCCAGAATTATCAGTTATGGAAAATGCATATGGAGGATTACCTGTATCAAAAGGATTTGTGGCGGCCATTGGAAGGAAAGGCAAAGAAAGTGACCACAATGTCAAATGAAGAGTGGGACATTTTAGATAGAAAGGCACTAGGATCCATTCGATTGTGCCTTGTACCATCTATAGAATTCAATATAATAGAAGAAAAAATGACTGTAGATTTGATGGCGACATTGGCTAAGTTGTATAAGAAACCCTCGACTTCGAATAAGGTATTTCTTATGAAGAGTGTTTAATTTGAAAATGAGTGAGGGAGGATCTGTAGCGAAGAACTTAAATGAATTTAATACAATTACTAGTCAATTGTCTTCGGTAAAAATTACTTTTGCAGAAGAGGTTAGGGCTCTCTTGATTTTATGTTCTTTGCCAAAAAGCTGGAATAGCTTGGTTATGGCTATAAGTAACTCTGTCTCTGGTAAAAATACTTTGGTATTTGATGATATTGTTGGTGTTATCCTAAGCAAGGAAATGCGAAGGAAAAGAATAGGTGAGACTCCAACATCATCGCGTAATGTTTTGAATGTGGAGAATAGAGGAAGATCAAAGGAAAGAGGAAAAGGCCTTGGGAATGAGAAGTCATGAGGGAAGTCAAAGAAAGGATGCTCTCAATCTAGAGGAAAGAAAGATTACTGGTACTGCAGAAAGCCTGGTCATCTAAAGAAAGACTATTGGTCTCGAAAAAACAAAGAAGGAGACAAAAATGAAAATGACAATAAGGAAGATAATATTGCAAGTAATTCTTTACAAGATGCTTTAATCTTATGTTTGGATAATGTTAATGATTCCTGGGTAATAGATTTTGGGGCTTCATTTCATGCTACACCCCATAGAAAATATTTTCTAGATTATGTTCAAGGTGATTTTGGACATGTATATTTGGGTGATGATGAGCCCTATCAAATTGTTGGAAAAGGAAAGATAAAGATCAAGTTGTAGAATGGAAATGACTGGTTTCTGCAGGAGGTAAGACATGTTCCTAATTTAAGAAGAAATTTAATTTCTGCAGGGCAACTAGGTAGTGAAGGTTGCATAGTTACCCTCTCAGACAGTATGTGGAAGGTCGCTAAAGGATCATTAGTAATAGCTAAAGGTGTGAAGGTAGGCACATTATATTTGTGTACAGGTAACACTTACTCTACCCTAGCTGCTACAGATAAAGTTATTGCAGGGACAACAACAATAAATGTTGCAAGAACAGATTCGATAATGTGGCACCATAGGCTTGGGCACATGAGTGAGAAAGGGATGAAAACCCTTCACTCCAAAAATCTATTGCAGGAGTAAAGAAGATTGATTTAGAGTTATGTGAAAACTGTGTTTATGGTAAACATAAAAGAGTCAGATTTCTCAAGGTTGGGAAAGAGAAGAAGAGTGAGAAATTAGAGCTTGTACATTCAGATGTATGGGGACCGGCTCAGGTATCATCTCCTGGTGGCTCTTGTTATTATGTTATTTTTATTGATGACTCAACCAGAAAAAAATGGGTATATTTCCTAAAACATAAATCAAATGTTTTTGAAACTTTTAAGAAATGGAAAGCTTTGGTTGAGAATGAGACAGGAAAAAAGTTGAAGTGTCTCAGATCAGATAATGGAGGTGAGTATTGCAGCAAAGCATTTGAAGATTACTGCTCCTTAAATGGGATTCGAAAGTAGAAGACAATTCCAGGAACTCCAGAGGAAAATGGTGTGTCAGAGAGAATGAATAGGACTATCATGGAACGTGCAAGAAGCATGAGATTGCATGCTGGATTGCCCTTACATTTTTGGGTAGATGCTATACATATTGTTGTCTATTTGATAAATATAGGACCTTCAACCCCTTTGGATGGTGGTATTCCAAAGGAGGCATGGACTGGTAAAAAGGTAAATTATTCTTTTCTAAAAACTTTTGGTTGCAAAGCTTTTGTCCATGTTGATAAAGAAAACAGAACCAAGCTTGATGCTAAATCTTAGAAATGTACCTTCATTGGATATGGGATAGATGAATATAGCTATCAGTTATGGGATTTTAAAAATAAGAAAATAATTAGAAGTAGAGATGTTATATTCAATGAAAAGGTTATGTATAAAGAACAGATGCGGGAAAAGAAGCATGAATAGGACAAACAAGAATATGTGGTGTTGGATGAGATTCCTGAAAATGAAATGCCACAAGTACCTGATGCTCAGCAACAACATATTATCCCGCAAACTCCTGCAAGTGTTAGACGTTCTATGAGGACAAGTAGACCCCCTGAAAGATTTTCTCCTTCTTTGTATTCTATTTTATTAATGGATTCTAGTGAACCAGAAGAATATGAAGAAGCAATGCAGGTAGATGTCAAACAATAGTGGGAGCTAGGAATGAAAGAGGAGATGGACTCCTTGATGAAAAATAAGACTTGGGACTAAGTCTCTTTACCTGTAGAAAAAAGAGCCTTGCCTAACAAATGGGTTTATCGGCTAAAGGAGGAGGAAGGAGGTCAGAAAAGATATAAGGCCAGACTTGTGGTAAAAGGTTTTGCACAGAAAAAGGGTATAGATTATGATGAAATATTTTCTCCAGTTTTAAAAATGACTTCAATTAGAACTGTACTTAGTCTTGTGGTTGTAGATGATTTATATCTTGAACAATTAGATGTCAAAACAACTTTTCTCCATGGAGATTTGGAGGAGGAAATTTACATGTTGCAACCACAGGGATATGAGGTCAAAGGTAAGGAGAACTTGGTGTGCAGGTTGAAGAAAAGTTTGTATGGCCTAGAGCAAGCACCCTTATAATGGTATTTAAAATTTGATAGTTTCATGGCTGAACATGGTTATCATAGATGTCATTCTGATCATTGTGTATATTTTAAGAGATTTGATAATGGCAGTTATATTATCCTATTGCTTTATGCTGATGACATGCTTGTTGCTGGGTCTAACATGCACCATATAAATGATCTTAAACAAAAATTAGCCAGGTCATTTGCTATGAAGGATTTGGGTGCAGCTAAGAAAATTCTCGGTATGAGGATTACACGGGATAGGAAAAATAGAACCTTGAATATGTCCCAAAGTGAGTATATAAATAAGGTGTTGAAAAGATTTAACATGCAAGATACAAAATTAGTTTGTACACCTTTGGCTAGTCATTTCAAATTGACTAAGGAGATGTGCCCAAAGGCACAGGAAGAGGTTAATAAAATGTCTAACATCCCGTATTGATCAGGTGTTGGCAGTCTGATGTATGCAATGGTATGCACAAGGCCAGATATTGCACATGCAGTGGGAGTTGTGAGTAGGTTTATAAGTAATCTGGGTATGGAACATTGGAATGCTATGAAATGGATTCTTTGGTATTTGAAAGGAACTACTACGAAGGCATTATGTTTCAAAGGATCTAATGCTGCTCTGAGTGGATTTGTTGACTCTGATCTAGTGGGTGATATTGATTCACGGAGGAGTACTACAAGACATGTTTTTACTATAGGGGGAACTGCAATCAGTTGGATTTCTAGGCTGCAAAAGGTTGTTGCACTTTCAACCACTAAAGCTAAGTATGTTGCTGCTACAGAAGCCAGCAAGGAGATGATTTGGTTGCAATGTTTTCTGGAGGAATTGGGTCAGACAAAAGAGGATAGCCCATTGTATACTGATAGCCAGAGTGCCATTCATCTTGCGAAGAACTCTGCTTTTCATTCAAGGACAAAGCACATTCAGCTTAGGTACCACTTCATCCGGACTATTTTGGAGGAGGGTCAGTTACGGCTTGAGAAGATTCACATAAGTGAGAATCCTGCTGATATGTTCATGAAGGCAGTTCCATAGAAGAAGCTGATTTCTTCATCAGTTTCTGTTGGTCTTCTTGATTGATAATTGTGGAATTTATACCAGTCGAGTCATAGTGTTTTATCCAGCAGATCCTGCATGTACAGTGGTGTCGTGTAGTATCAGTCTCCAAGTGGGAGATTATTCGGTGTGGAGCCTGATCAGTCTCCAAGTGGGAGATTGTTGAAATGTGGCGACTAATCAGCAAATTACTGTACACTCAGCACGTATCCTCGCCGATTACTGATTTTTCATTGATGAAAACCGACATTGTAATAAAACCCTAAAAAAGATTGACTTTGTTTGTTGCCCTAAAAACGCACGTTATAAGTGGTTGGGATGCTTAAGGCATTGTAAGGTTGATGTACTATTTTTGTTGGATAATAAGAAAGATTGGACGACTGTGTATGGTGGACGTAACCCATTCTAGGTGAACCACGTTAAATCTCTGTGTTATTCGTGTCCTTTATTTTTTTATCTTTTGTATTTAAATCTGCATATAATTGTTAGTTCATATTTGCTTCGGATATGCTTGAAACCCTAACAATTTGCTTAGTCTTAGAGTGAAATACCATATTCTTAGACATGTCAATAGCTACAGAGTTATCATAGTAGATAACTACCGGTTCACTATAATTCACCTTGATATCCTTCAACAATTGCTTCATCCACAAGATTTGAGTGCAATTAGTTATTGTTGCAACATATTCAACTTCTGCAGTAGATAAAGAAATGCATGACTATTTTTTGTTGATCCATGAAACCAATTTATTTCCAATAAAGATAGCTCCACTAGAAGTGCTCTTCCTATAATCATTATCTCCTACCCAATTTGAATCTGTATATGAACATAAAGTAAAGTTATCATCTCTAGAATACCTTAAGCCATATTCTGTTGTTCCTTGCAAATACCGGAATATCCTCTTTACTGCACATCCATGATTTTCTTTAAGATTACTTTGATATCTTGAAACAATACTTACTGCATTCATAATATCTGGTCTAGTCTTAGTTAGATATAACAGACCACCAATCATAGACTTATACCTTGTCGAATTTACTAGTGCAGATTTGTCTTTGATAGATAATTTTTCACTTCTCACCATAGGGATACACAACTGCACTCCTTTGAATAGCAACCAATCTTGTATCAAAAATTCAGAAAACTTGATATGGTATCTCTCACCAAAGGTTTCACATACCTTGTATAACTCTCCAAAGTCTTCATCAACATTATACATACTCTTCAAAGAATCGATACCAACACTTTCCATCTTGATTTGGTTGCCAATTAAGACCCTCCTGCTCAAAGCATCTACAAATTTGTTCTTAACTCCCTTCTTGTGTTTGAGGGTGAATGTGAAGGCTTGAAGGGTCTCTACCCACTTCATGTGTTGGTGGTTTAGCTTCTCTTGGCTATTTATGAAACTAAGTGCCTGATTATCAACAAAAACTATAAACTCCTTAGGAAATAAATAGTGCCTCCACTTCTTCAAAGACTATACTAGAGCATACATCTCCAAGTCATAAGATAAGTATCTCTTCTTGGCATCATTTAGCTTTTCACTAAAAAAATAAATAGGCCTTCCTTCCTGACTGAGCACTGTCCCAATAGCCATATGGCTTGCATCAAATTCCACTTGAAATATCTTGTTGAATTCTGGTAAGGCAAGGACTAGTTGTTCTACAACTTTCTTCTTCAATGTCTCAAATGAATCATCTGTCTCTTTGGTCCAACTGAGCCTGCACTTTTGTCCTCCCTTTATGGTGTCAAGCATTGGTGCACAAACATGACTAAATCCTCTTATGAACTTCCTATAAAAAATTTATAAACCATGGAAACTTCGGACATCATTCATAGTTCTAGGTGTAGGCCAAGACAATATAGCACTCACCTTCTCTTGGTCCATTTCCAACTCACCTTGTGAGATTACAAAACCCAAGTAGATGATCTCCTCCTGCATGAACAAACACTTAACCAAATTGATCATTAGTTTCTCTTCATGTAACCTCTTGAGAACCATATCTATGTGTTTGAGGTGCTCTTCCCTTGTGTGACTGAAGATCAAGATATCATCTAGGTATACTATGACAAAATTTCCTATGAATTCCACCAAGACTTCATTCATTAACCTCATAAAAGTACTAGGGGAATTGGACAACCCAAATGGCATGACCTTCCACTCATATAACCCCTCATTGGTTTTAAAAGTTGTTTTCCATTCATCCCCTGGCCTTATTCTAATATGATGGTATCCACTTTTTAGATCCATTTTTGTAAAATATTTAGCACTCCCTAAGCAATCAAGTAAATCCTCTATTCTAGGGATTGGGAACCTATACCTTATGGTTATCTTGTTGATGGCTCTTGAGTCTGTACAAAGCCTCCAAGTGCCTTCTTTCTTGGGTGAAAGAATTGCTAGTACTGCACATGGGCTTAGACTTTTGGGCTTAGACTTTTGCCAATCTGCCTTGCCATTTCTGCAACTCTTCAATCTGCCTTGCCATTTCTGCATCCTGGTCTGGGGTGAGCTTGTAGGATGCTTTATTTGGGAGATTAGATCTAGGAAACATATCTATGCAATGATTGATGTCCCTTACCAGTGGTAGGGACCTTGGCATTCCATCTTAGATGATGCATTGATTCTTATCAAGCAACTGTCTAACTGCAGGGTATATGTTCTTTGGTCCTCTTTCTTTCTCTTCTACATACTACTCTTTCCTTATCACCTTGGGGCTAGGCATGAGGGCATAGCAAACTGCACCTTTCTTTGCAATCTCCTTCATGAACTATTTACCTTCTACTGTCAACACTCTTTTATCCTTCCCTTTTGATTCCATCTCTTCCTCTATCAGAGGTAAGAGTTCCATCACCTTCCCATCTTTGGTGATTAAGTAGGTGTTTCTCAACCCATCATGATGAGCTTTCAAGTCATACTACCATGGTCTCCCAAACAAGAGATGGCATGCTTCCATCTTGGCTATGTCAAATAGAAATCTATCCTTGTAAGATCCAATTTGAAACTCTATCCAAGCCTTCTCTTCCACCACTTCTTATTGACATTGGGTGAGCCATGAAACCTTATAGGAGTAAGGATGAGGCAGCTTCCTAAGCTTAATCTTTTCTACCATCTCACGTGGTACAAAATTTTTAGTGGATTCAGAGTCTATCATAGCCTTGCATACCTTTCGTCCTGCCTTGCAAGTGGTTTTAAAAACAAATTTCCTTTGTGTAGGCTGCTTGTCTAGTATCTTCATGGTGGTTACTTCTCTCCTCATCATTAGAGTCTCTCCTCTTTTAGGGTAGCCATAGCTATCAGGAGCATTTACACTTTGATAAGTGTTTGCACTTGCCACACTTTGACAATCAGATTCTTGCACCAAATTGCTTCTCCTTTCTCCCATGGAGCTAGAAGCCTTCTTTGGACACCTATTGGTCATATGCCCTTCTTGGTTGCAGTTGTAACACCTACGAGGTCCTCTGTCTTAGGATCTTCCTCTAGAGCGTTGTCTTCTACCCCTAAAGCTTCCTCTTGGATTGTAGCCCCCTCCTTAGTTGAAACTTCTCTCTCCTCTATTACCTTCTTGGTTAGAGTCTCCCTAGTATCCAAAACCATTTCCTCTACCTCTAAAAGGGCCTCTTCCTCCTCTTTGTTTTCTCCCTTTACCTTTGCCATTTTGATCCTGCCTTCTCTTCAACTTCTCCTCCACCTTGAGTGCCAATTGAAAGCACTTTTGGACTGTCTCTGGGGTGTGGAGATTCAAGTCTTCTTAGATTGTACACCTCAACCCATTGAGATATCTTGCCACCTTCTCATCTTCACTCTCTTTCACCTTGGTCCTCACACACAACTTCATGAACTCCTTGGTGTAGGAACTCACATCCATCTCCCTTTTTTTCAAATTATGTCTCCTCCTATGAAATTGGATATTGTAGTCCATTGGGACATAGGCTTCTTTCACCAAAGCCATCATCTTCTTCCATGTAGCTAGTCTTATCTTTCCCTCTTTCACCCTCTCATCTTGGATGAAATTCCACCAAGTCATTGAAGCCCCTTTCATTTTTTATTGGGTCATCTTCACCCTCTAATGGTTTGGTATGTCTTCGCTTTCAAAAAAATTGTCCAAGGAGTCTATCCACTCAATCACTGTGTCAGGCTCGATCTTTCCTGTAAATACTGGTAGATCCATCTTCACATGCATTGTTCTTATCTCCATGGACTTGACGACACTCATTAGGGGCCTCTGGTCTACAGGTACCAATAGCTCTTCCTCCATAGGTATGTCCTCTTCGTCCCCTTCTTCTCCAGAGTCTCTCTCTCCCCTCTCCACTTTTTCCTTCAACCAGTCCATCTCATTTCTCAAGGCCTCATTCTAAGCCCTGACTACTCTTCTCTCTACCATCTACTTCTTCACCAAGAAATTCAACTCAGCATTGGTCATTCTTGAAGATGCCTCATGGGATCCTTCTTCTTCTGATATCTTGTCTTCTCCTTCTCTTCCAAAGGACACTCCTTTTCTCTGATACCACTTGATGCAGAGCCCTACCCAATATCCTAAGGAAAATCCCAAACAAGGTTAGGGTAGTGACCCCTCAAATGACTACAAGGGTCTTGCAAGGAAAAACTCCACACCTTGGATGAAACTACACACACATTCACTAAGCTTGGGCCTACTCAAGATGAGTAAAAGGCTTCAACTCCTCAAACATGCCTTACCGGTGACTCTTACTCTTAGGTATTTGTAATATTCCAAACACTAGTTTTGGTTTTGGGCACCTATTCCTTGTACCTTCTTTAGAAATCTACTCCCTAGGCTTATAGCCCTATTTAGCGATAGAATGGACCTTAACTCAAAAATGTTCCACACACTCATACAAAAAAATTATCATTTCAAACACCCTTTTGGAAGTTGTACTGATCCCCAAAATTGTTTGGCTAGATGTACAAATACAAGGTATGTTCCCTTCAGAGGCTAAGAGACCTAATAGGGGCAATTAGCCCTATTTTCCAAAGAAACTACTCTTACCGGTACACTAAATGAGAAATAAACTTTATGGGCATGTGGAGGATAGTGAGAAATGTCTAATTATAGGGTTGTATGCCTGGAATCCACTGCTATGACAACTTATGGTGACTGTCCTAAATTGTGTCCTAGATAGTCACATCGAGATGCCTACCTAATCTCATTCCTTTCTCCTCACAAAAAAGTTTCCCCTGCAACAAACCATGAAAAAAATAAAATTACAGTGGATTATCCTATATCCCTCCAAAGGAAGAGTCTTCTAATGGACTGGAGTGCAAGATAAGGCCATTTTTGTTCAAAACCCTCGCCAAACCCTCAATTTCTGGGTTACAATCAGAAGAATGGAGGGTTCTCTCTACTCCAGAATAGTTAAGGCCTCATACCTCCACCAAAATAAATTTATTTCATCTTTCTATCTACTCCATGGATGGTGGGACTCAGTTCAATCCATACATGCATGTGCAACTCCTGCAAACTCAGAATTTCTGGGAAAACTCTAGTATTTTGTGTTTTATTGCTTCACAAACTCCAATTACAACAACAAAAACCTTTGTAATCATGTCCATAATGCTTATACAACTCTCCAATGGTTTCCCACTAAACTTGGAGTAGGTTGGAGCCGTTGAAAGGCTTAACCCAACTGATTTTCAAAAAGTTGCACTTTTGCACTCAAAAGTTGCATTTTTGCACTCAAAAGTTGCATTTTTACACTTTAGTAGAAAAATTTCTCCCTAAGGTTGGAATCCATATACATGGATCAACCAAACACACATGAAACATTTATAGAACCTATCAAACACCAATCTAAACTATCTACTACCCCTTTTGACCACATTGTCCCAATAGGCTTATCAAATTGCCTATTTGATGGCATGGGCTTACATGGTGGGTTTTATTTGCATATATGAAACACAAGACACTCTTAAGACACTCTAATGATCCTATTCTTCATCCTTGGGGTCATGAATATCTTTTTGATGAGGTCCTCCTGCACCAAGAACTATCTTGGATGGGGCTAGAACTATGATGATGGAAGCTAATATGCCTCATATCTATAGGAGAGAAGCTGTGAGAATGTCGGTATACACATTCAACAAAGTTTATATCAAAGGAGACACCAGTAAGACAACTTATGAGTTATGGTTTGGTCATACACCTACAATTAAGTATTTTAGAATCTTTGGTAGTAAATGCTATATCAAAAGAGATGATTCCATTGGAAAGTTTGATCCTAGATGTGATGAATGGATATTTATTGGTTATTATAATGAAATCAAAGCATATAGATGCTATAACAAAAGATTGAAAAGAATTGTGGAGAACACTAATGTCAAGGTGGATGAGAAATACATAAATCAAATCTGAACTTATGAGAGAGAATTGGTAGTGGAGATGATCATAATTGAACCAGTAGCACCTACATCAAAACAAAATTTTGAACCAATTACTCTGGCAGTATCAAAAAATTCAACAATAACTAAAGATTAGAGCAGAGGGACAAAAAGTTGGAAGACTCTTCGATATGTAAGGTTAAATCATTCAGAAGATCAGATCATTGGAGACAAGAACAAATGAGTGACGATAAGAAGAAGGTTGGTAGCTGATGAGATATGTTTAATTTCTCAAATTGAACCAACATCAGTAATTGAACCATGTAAAGATGAAAGTTGGATGAAAGCTATGGAAGAGGAATTAGATTAGATAGAAAAGAATAACACATGGACTTTTTTTCCTTGGCCTAAAAATAAGAATGTTATTGGAAGTAAATGGTTTTTTAGGAATAAATTGAATGAAGATGGACAAGTTGTGAGGAATAAATCTAGATTGGTTTGTAAAGGATATTCTCAGAAGGAAGGAACTGATTATGATGAAACTTCTTCTCTGGTAGCTAGCTTTGAAGCTGTAAGATTATTTCTTTCTTATTCTGCCCATAAGAACTATAAGGTTTATCAGATGGATGTTAAGTGTGCTTTTCTGAATGGAGAACTTGAAGAAGAAGTTTACATTGAGAAACCTAATGGATTTTCACTTTTAGATGACAAAAACATGGTTTACAGGTTAAGGAAATATTTATATGGATTGAAACAAGCCCCCAAAGCTTGGTATGCAAGATTGGATACATATATTTTGAAGCTTGGTTTCACTAAAGGTAATGCTGAGAGTAATTTATACTATAAGATCACTGATGATGGCATATTGATTGTTGAAGTCTTTGTTGATGATATCATTTTTGGAGGTGAAGATAAGTTATGTATGGAATTCTCTGAAAAATATGAAGAATGAATTTGAGATGTCTATGATTGGGGAAATGAAATTTTCCTTAGGTTTGCAGATTACTTAAACTGATAAAGGTATTTTCATCTATCAAACTAAGTATGCTAGAGAGTTGTTGAAGAAAGTTGGTATGGAAGATTCTAAACTGGTTGGTACACCTATGGTTACATGTGAGAAGTTGACTAAGAAAGATGCATTAGAACCTATAAATCCTACAAGGTACAAGTCTATGATTGGAGGTTTTTTATATCTAACTCAGACTAGGCCGAGTATAATGAATGCAGTTTGTATTCTACCAAGATATCAAAGTGATCCTAGAGAGAATCATGAGAGTGTGGTGAAAAGGGTTTTCAAGTATTTGTAGGGAACAACTGAATTTGATTTGTGGTATCCTAAACATGATGACTTTACACTATGTGCATATACAGGTGTTGATTGGGCTAGAGATGTTGATGACCAGAAGAGCACATATGATGGAGCTTTCTTTCTTGGAAAGAACTTTGTTTCATGGATCAACAAAAAGCAGGCATGTTCATCTTTATCTACTACTGAAGTTGAGTATGTTGTTGATAATACTAATTGTACATAAGTTCTATGGATGAAGCAAATGTTGAAGGATATAAGGTTGGATTTTAATGAATTGTTATTTATTCATTGTGATAACTCTACTTCTATTTATATATCAAAGAATCTGGTATTTCATTCTAAGACTAAGCACATATCTATCAAGTATAACTTTTTGAAGGAAAAGGTAGACGCAAATGAAGTCGAACTGGTTTATGTGAACACTAAAGAGAAGATTGTAGATATCTTCACTAAACCTTTTCCTAAGGAATCATTTGAGTACTTCAAAGATAGATTGGGGGTTTCTTCCCCTTTGGTAGAGACTTGAATGATGCTGACTGGCATCAGTCTAGCATACACTTATAGAAATACTATTCATTCTGGATTGATGTGTTGGTGCTACTACTCAGGGGGAGTAGTCAACTGTGTGGTTCAGTGGATTTATTATTTTTCTTTTATGTTCATGTTAGATTTATGGCATTGATATTAAAGAGGGAGAGATATATGTGAAAAATGGAGCTTAACAAAATATCAGTCAAGGGGAGAGATCAGAGGTTAACAAAGATATCATTCATAGGGGGAGTTTGTTAACTTTATTGTTATATCATCTTTTAGGAGATTGTTGACTGTCTTCCTTTGAGGGAAAATTGTTTGGCATTTCTTGGCACTTGGATGTTTTTCACATCTAGTGTTGCCATCAATACCAAAGGGGGAGATTGTTGGCAATTGGAGGAATTGATTATGTTTTTTCATTGATGGCAACATCGATTGTTTTGATTATTTATGAGCTTCTGGTAGAGTGGTCGGTTTATGATATTGATCCGGTATGCTCTGGTATGCTTTGGATTGTGGATTTGGTTTAGATCTATCATTCATTCTATTTAGATGGGTATCATGATCAATTGTTTTGGGATTTGATAACTCAGGAGCTATCATTTGTTCTAGTAAGCCTTTTGGTCACTAGTAAGGGTTCTATCGACACAACTTTGTTGAAGACCTTTTGATGCACGTGATAAGTGGTGTTGGCACAAATTATAGATGGCTTTCAGGATGCTATTGGTTATCTTGTTCGTGTTCCTATTGATCGATGGTGTTGGATCTGGGTCTAAACCTAATGTTATTGCATTTGGCTAGGTTATGGATTGGTATATGTAACGTGTTGGTGGATGATCCCAATGCATTACCGATTGGGTTTGTTGATTGGATTATGTTGTTTTGGTCTCAGGCCAACTTGGTTGATCATTAGATTAAAGGTTTAAGTTATGAATTTATTGTATTATCTTTTAGGTGGCCAACCTAATTGTTTAGGTCCTAGGTTGGTATAAATATGATGTAAGATCTCTTTGTAGATCATGGGGATTTCATGGGATTGATGTGGTTATAGATTATTTGTGTGTGAATAAATTTGTAATCATATGTAGAGGATTTTGTTGATCATAGGTGATTGAATTGGGTTGGTGAAAGAGGTTTAAGAACTCTGGTACTGAGCTTAACTGGAACTATAGTCATGCATAGGAGATGTTATTCTTGTAGTTCACTCTTCTTCTGGATTGTAGTCTTGATTTATTTTGTAGTCAATCAGGCTCCTTTTGTTATGAGAAGTGCACTCTAGGATATTGGCCTTTCTACATGTGCAAGCATCTCTTATTATAATCACATACTTATTGCATAAGTATTATTTGACTGTGGGTAGGCTTCCCACCATGGTTTCTCCCTTTACTGGGTTTTCCACGTAGAATTCTTGGTGTTATCTTTTGTGGATGGTGGGTAAATGTTCAGTGGTTTATATTTGTGCTTAACTATTATATCTTCTATTCTAGTATTTGGTTTATGTATTCTAATAATAAGGTTTTAATGCTTAAAGTTTTATAATTTGTTGACAACTGACTTACCCCCCCTCTCAGTTGTCCTCTAGTTATCTGAGTTGTCTAACACAACTTTAACCTGAGCAATCAAACATCTTTTTCTAGCACTATTTAAATGAAAGATATTACCTTTAGTCTTTCTACCTAATGCAATCTCAATTTTGAAACTACCCAAGATTCTACACTTTCCATTCTTGAATTGAAGATCATATCCCTTGTCAACCATTTGTCCAACACTCAAGAGATTATGCTTTAGACCTTCTACATATAAGAAATCATGAGTATTGTGCTTACTATCACAACAAATGGATCCTCTACCACAAATTATACCAGCTTTATCATCACCAAACTTTACAACACCAACTTCATGCTTTTCCAAACTCACAAACTTACTCTTATCACCTACCATATGGTGACAACATCCATTGTCAATCACCCCATTCATCTTTTTCTTCAACTTGTGTAGCCAAAAATCTTTCAACATTCATGTAGCTAGTAGAGTCAATAGGCATTAGATCATCTTCCTTGATAGCAATAAACACTCTTCCATTATCACTTATACCTTCTTTTTCAGATTCATCATATGTCACACCTTCATCAGTAAAATAATAACATCTCTTTTGAAATATATCTCTGTTAAGTTTTAACTTAGGAACTCTTTTCAGACACCTTGAGGAAAAATGATCTATCTTATTGCAAGAAAAATATTTAAGAGGTAATTTTCCTTCATACTTACCTACTCCTTTGGATAATCTCTTGGAAATAAGGGTTTCAAGCTCCTCAATCTCTTACTCTTCATCTTCAATTTTCATCTCTCCTCCTCATATCTAGACATCCCCCTTGAAGAAATTTCTCCCAAATCATATATATTTGCTTGTCCTTTCCAAAAATAGTAGCCTTGAATGCAGATTCTATCTTAGGAAGAGATTCACCAAAATCACTCATCTCAAAGGCTAAAATCTTACCAATCAACATGTCCCTAGTTACATTTGTCACATTTATGATCTCCTCAACATCAACAAGTTTATGCTTGTAGGACACAGGTAAAGATCTAAGCACTTTAGCAACAATCTTTGATTCTTCTAACTTCCCACCGACAATCTAATATTGTACACAAGTTCATTCACCTCTTGCATGTAAGAAGTTATGTTCTCATCTTTGCTCATCCTCAACACCTCATATTTTCCCTTTAGGCTCTGCAACTTGACAAATATTCACATAATTGTCACCTTCATACAAAGTTTCCAACTTCTTCTAGATCTCATGAGAAATCTGCAATTCCATAACATTTGTCATCTCAGAGTTAGTTAGAGCACTCAACAATGCTTCCTTAGCCCTAATATTGTATTCATCACTTTTGATCTCATCTAGAGTTGAAGGACCATTTGTAGGAATGGTATACTTTATTTTAGTAATATCCCAGTAAGGTTCACAAATTCATTTGAGATGACACTCCATGCAATTCTTCCAAAGAGAGTACTTGGTACCATCAAATCTTAAACTATCCTTGTAAAGTGCCATCTTGGATCACCTCAAGCAATTAAGATTATTTAGAGGAACCTTCTCTAATACCAATTGATATAAATAGGGTAGACAACTAAGAGGGGGAGGGGGGTGAATCATTTGTCACAAAAACTCACTCTACTTAAACTTATTTATAGATCTGATAATTAATCATGAAATCATAAATCAACGACACATTATAAACACACATAACACAAAGATTTTTTTATGTGAAAACCTTGTTAGGGGGAAAACCAAGGTGGGGATACACCCATAATATAGGTATATTACAAGTATTACAATGGGGAATGCACATGAATTCAGGAACATTGCCTAGAGCTCACTACTCAAAATAAAAAGGCTTACTGCCTATACAAACAATCACATATCACTTCTAGAAATCATGAACTAAGAAATAACATCTCCTTAATGCCTGGTTCAGTCCAATTGAAGCATAAAACAAATTTTTTCTCCACACTTCTTCTCCAACTTCAAAAGATGTATACATTCAACACATATACACACTCAAATACTAAATTATTACAATTATTTATACATGACATCAACTTTGGAGAAATCATCAAGGTCGACTTGACACTCACTACCTAAGTACAAAAATATAACATAGTCAACACAATATTACATGTAGACCAAGCAATGCCGATCAAGACATAGCACAAACCCAAATATTTCACCTCAAACACATTACACCACCAAGAATTATGCCTTAAAAATGCACAACATGTTACAAGCTTTTGGTCGACCAAGAACATGAAGGAAACCAACATACCAGAGTAAAAAATCAATGACAAGCTCAACGATCAATGCAGACAACCAACACAAAAGGCACATGATCCAAAGACATCCAAAAGAATCATGGAATACCATAAAAAATTTGTATTGACTTGGTCAGAACCTCCTTTAGGATTCACAACATGTGCTTCCTCCCACTTCCCATGGATCCTTATCTCTGGTCGCTCTCCCATTCATTGACAACTCAAGCTTTTGGCATAATGTTCAGCAATGATTCCAATATTTGGTATCAAAGTGTTGGGTTAAGGGTTTGAATCCTAGTAGGCCTCCTTCATTTTGTCAGTGCAGAACCCTCAGTCGGTGCTGAGGGGGAGATTGTTGACTTGGTCAACACCTCCTTCAAGATTCGCAACATGTGCTTCCTCCCGCCTCCCATGGATCCTTGTCTTTGGCCACTCTCCCATTTTTTGACAACTCAAGCTTTTGGTGTAATGGCACTGGTGATTCCAACAATCTGCACCAACCAAATTACTAGAATCGCCATCATCTTCATACCGAACCTCGAGAACATTAACTGCAATGACTGTCAACCTTGAAAAATCACTTGCGAACCTCCAAACCATGAACCACTTGAATTGAGGACGCACACCAACATCCCAAACATACCTCCAAATCCATAGAACAATATATTACAATGTGGAGCAATGCAGATCAAAATATTGTCACTATGTCACCACTGAACAACTGAAAAACCAACCACAACACAGATGCCCAGAACTCAATCAAATCTCCATGTGGATGACTGAAACTTGAACTCGTTCAATGATAGAGAACTATCTACAAACCCTTTAATCCACAAACTCTAATATTCATCATACTTACTATATTGAACAAACTGACTCACTAGACTTCATTGCATCACTGACACAGATAGAGAAATTTGTTGACATCAATGACAACACATCTCTCAAATATATCTCAAGCACATATTTAGAATATTCTTCTAACAAGTATATGGTCTTTGGTGAATAAAAATTCATAATATTATCTTTTTTCTTTGCACCAAGAATTAATTTTAATTGATTTCTATGCTACTAACTATATCAATGATTCTATTTTAGATGATGCCTTCAAAACATATGGTGCAAGTACTATTACATGGATGGTGAAATACTTTAATAAAATTATATATTTTATGTGTGTTTGAATCAAAAGGGTGAAATATGAAAGTAGCTCTTAAAGAATCAATATGGATTAGAATATTTATTAAAGAGTTCTAGTTGGATACATGTACAAGTACAATCTTACTTGAAGTTATTTCATTCTTTCCATAAAATATCATTTCTAAAAAGAGAAAAATGCATTGACAATCATGGGTACCTTACTGAAGTGAAATTATTTCATCATAAAATTTCTCTTCAGCTCCATCATAAAAGCACATTGAAGATCATGGGCACATTCTATATTTTATGATTTTAGTTGTCACTTATTAAAACCTCAGTGTAGTGGATTTTTTTTGGTGATGTCGTTTAGGGGGAGTGTACATGTCACCACCTAGTGGCTAAGTCCTAGATGTTAGAATTAATAGGCATGAGACCTTTAGGAAATATATGTTCCAAATTCAAATTAATACTTTAACTTAGGTGATTTCATTGAGGGGGAGTGTACATGTCAATGATACCACCTAGTGGCAAAATCCTAAATGTAAGTCTTCTAGGCATCAGAAAGTCCTAATAGGAATATCATAAGGCATTTAAGCACTACTAAGTCCTTTTGAGAATTTTTGTCTCATCCCATTATTTTTCTTATTTAAATAATATTAAAAAACTTGATTTAGATACTTAATTAGTTCATTTTAATTTATGTTGAAATGGATAAATTTAAATAGAATATTGGTATGCTTAGTTTAAAAATAATTAAATTACATTTAAATGATTTTGCAAAGTTATATGTGAAATTGATGATGGTTTACACTAGATATGTATGGTGATAATGATTTTTGGGCTAACTTGTTAATGTGCAAATAAGTTTAAGTCGATGGAGGACTAGTTGAAAATGAGAACACGGTTGAGGAGAGGGGTCCTAACAATTTGGATAACAATGTCCATGATGAGAACCATATCACACACCATGTGGACCTTGCATATGAATGATAGAATGATTTTTTTCATTTAACTGTCATGCATACATATGATCATTGATGCTTATGAGTGAAGAACTAGGAAAGAAAAAGTAATTTTGTACCTTTTATTTACTTGTGCATTGCTTGATAACAAGTGCATATTGGAGTGCTATGATAATATATTGTTATCAAGCTGCCTTTAGTGAAATTATATATGCACAAAATGGATAATTCAAAAACAAATATATTATGTTTCCCTCTTAACGAATGATTGCACATAGAAATCATAAGTGTAGAAATAAGAAAGACTACATCACCATAAGAGCATGAATATAAGGGTACATATGAGTACACATTTATATGCACTCATATACACATATAAATATTACTATATATGCACACCTATACATGCTCATAATACCATGCCTCATAACTTGGAGGTATATTATACCAATAGTCGTGTATATGCTAAATTTGAACCATATATTACGAACCCTAGTTCCAACCACAAAATGCTAGTTCTATAATGAAATTCAACAAGACATCAATGAAGAACCATCAAACATGGAAAATAATAAAATAAATCAAATGATACCTTCACATGTTTAAATGGGTTTGATCTTCATTGTTCTCCTATCTCCATTGATATTTCTTTGATATGTTCTTCTTGGATTTTTATGCTTGCACAAGAGATCAATGGGGAACAAATGTGGTTATGATGTTTTAGGCTAAAGTTAATTTGGAAAAAATTAAGTATGCTCCATGATTAATGGATGAAAAGAGAGGAGATAAAGCCTCTTATATAGAGAGAGAGTCCTAAAAATGGAGGGACGAGATTAAGAGGTGGGATAAAAGATGGTCAGCTAAGATTGAAGGGTAGGTAAGGGAAATAATAAAATAAAGGGAGTGGTTAAGATAAATGAAGGGAAAAATTTAAATGAATTAATTAAATAAATTAAATAACTTGGTTAATTAATAGAGGGAAGGCCACATAAATTAGAATAAATAAAATATTTATTTAAATTGGGATGTAAAAAGGCTTAGAAAAGGATTTGTGAATTAATTAAACAAATAGCTATTCATTTAAGTAATAGAAGAAAAGGGATAATTAAATAAATAACAATATTTATTTAATTAGGTTAGGATAATTTGAGATGTCTACATTTTTCTCCTCTTTGAGACAATGCAGTTTATTGCATTGTCAAAAAGAAAATAGATTAACTAAGACACAAATTTGCCCTAGTACAGAGGTGGTATGCCCCCTTGACAGATTCAGTAAAAAAGAAAGAAAAGGGTTCAGATAGTCTTTCGAAAAGCGAGAGGATAAGTTGGACAAGAAAAAGGAAACTTATACAAGGTTAGTTGGACAAAAAATGGACCAAGAACAGGTCTTGGGGGATCATGAGGACCAAAAAGGATGAGAATAGGAAATTAAGGTTATAGCCTCTATAAATAGGAGTATGGGGTAATGATCTCCTCACTTGTAACCATCACGTTCAAAGATCAAGGAACAAAGAATAGTAGAGAAGGAGTATAGAGTATTCAACATTATGGTAGAGAGATTCCACAAGTTCAAGAAAGTGTGATGATTCAAGTGGCTAGAGGAGTACAGAGAGCCAATAAGTACATCCTTACTTTGCTTGTGTTGTATGCTAGTTAGCCAAAAATTTGGTTAGAAAGGAAGTTACTAAAAGTGTGGCTATGATAGATAAAACTATGCTTATGGCACAATAACACATTTATGCTAGGTCTTGACACTTCTATGGTCTTTAGCATGTATATGCGATGTAAAACTGTGTATATGGTGTTCTGGCACATATAGGGTTTCTTAGCACGTCTAAAGTCATTTCTAGCACATATGTAGTTTATGTAGTGTATGTGCGATTTAAAAGTGTGTTTATAGATCATTAATGTATATATGATAGATATCAATGTGTATATGGTCAAAGTGCAAGCTAGGGGCTAGAAACACTACATATGTGATAAACAACTATGATAGATAGGATAATCAGTTGAATTGATATAATCTAGTTGTTTCCTGAATAGGATAATCTAAATAGAAACATATGAAGCTGATAAAGTTGATGAAGTATCTAGATAGGATAAAGCTGATAGGGTATAAGAAAGCTGATAAAGTTGATGTTGATGCGATTACGTTTGTGATTGCAAGCTGATTTAGCACCTTTAGATTCATAGGAGAGATTCCCTTACAAATAGATATTGTAGCCATAATTGACCAATCATGACCATGTGTAACTAGAATTAGTTGGATTATAGTATGCCACATTTATATCTGAGATTAGGGTAGATCTAGGATAGCTATTTGCATTGGTCGATTGGTGGTACAATGAGACCAATTCATTTCACTTGTCAATGGGAGAAATATCTATGACTCTAGAGGATTTCTATGTTGGCCATTTGGTGGAACTGATTATGTGTTGCATTGATACCAACACTAGTTGTTTGGATTCTTTTCTGGCACCCTTCTGGTCCTGGTAGGTTAAGTGGTTTTTGGTTAACTTGGATCCAACATGATCAGGTAGGCTCTAGTATAGTCTGGTGATGGAATTGGCTTGTTCATGATACTCATGCTCATATTTGGTCGGTTGGTTTTGGTCTGGTGATTGAATGCTATCCTGCTTTCTTAGAAGCTTAGTTTCTGGTTCCTGCGAGGGTTTCACCAACAAAGCTTTTGGTGGAGATCTTTGATGAATTTAATACATGGTGTTGGTGTAGCTTTTGGTGGAGTTTCTGGATGTTGTTGATGATAATGTTCAAGACTTGGTGAATGGAAATCATTGTTGTAGTGTGTGGACCTATATTGGGTCTCAGTTGATCTAGGTTATGGACCGACTTTAATGTAATATGTGGATATGACCTATTGATGTATTTCTAGGATTTATTATATGTTGATATTATTTGTTAGGTATAAGGCTAACATGGTTTGTAATTATGTAATTAGTTTATTGTCTGGTGGTCAACCTAATTATTTATGGTCGAGGGTTTTGTATAAATAGATGTAAGATCTCATTATAGATCATCATGGTTAATGTTAGAGGTCGTGGTCAAGAAATGAAATGTGTGAATAATGTAATATCATTCAGGCAGAGGAGTTGGTCGATCATTGGAGATCAAATTGGGTTTATGTAAAAGGATTTAGTCCTCCGGTATTGAGCTTAACCAGAACTATACTCAGGCACAGGAGATGCTATCTTTTGCAGTTCAACACTTCTTTGGATTGTAGTCTGGATTGCTATGTACTCAGTGAGGCTCCTTGTGTGATGAGAAGTGCGCTCTAGGTTGTTGGCCTTCCTGCAAGTGTAGGCCCCTCAATTGTAATTTACATACTTACTGCAAAAGTATTATCTGACTATGGGTAGGCTTCCCACCATGGTTTTTCCCTTTACCGGATTTTCACATACAAATATTGGTGTTATGTGGATGGCTTTTATTCTGTGATTATTGTTTATGATTAAATGGTTTATCTACTATTACGGTATTAATGTTTTGGGTTCTGGTATTAAATTTTAAATTGCTAATGGTTCCGGTAAACTATGACAATTGATTCACCCCCCTCTCAATTGTGTTCTAGTTATTTGAACTGTCTAACATTCTACTAAATTCTATGACTTCCTATCCATGGTGAGTTAGTTGTATTTGATAGAAACCATGGAGAAGTGGATTGTCCATTCCAAGTGTTCAATGATAATGATTTCGAGATCAGATGAAGTCATGTTAGTTGGGATGAGATGACTAACTCAGAAGCAATGCTACCAATAGTTTTGGTAGGGGTGATTAGCAAGTACATTTGCTCGAATAGGATGATACATGAGATGTCAGTTGGGTGGGCATGAGCTTTAGTGATGATGGTGACAAAGGGGACTTGTTTTTCTTGGGGATCATGTTTGTTGTCCCATATATATCAATTATTTGCATTAGTTTGTATACTTAGGAGGATGTAGTTTAACAGTTGGGGTGACTCTATTACAAGTTTGGGCCTATGAGAACATTGTAGTTATGAGGAAATTATGTTATAAGTTGCATGGAATTGTCCAACCATATGCACACATGTATTGCATAATTATCTTCTAGCCATAGCTAGGGAAGATGGAGTATTAGTGATGGGTTATAGATGACATAGACATGATTATTTAAAGACAATACTTATATTATGAAGTATGGGGAGAGGAAAAAGAGGTATTACCTGATGGTATGATGAAAGTATAAGTATTTGGTAGATTACTTAGAGGGGGGGTGAATCAGTAAACTAAAAAATTGATAAAAACTTCCCAAACTCAAACTCAATCATATAAAGTAAACTTAATCAACAAAATATCACTGTCAAGATCAATACTTATAAGAATACTCAACATAAACCGGTTAACTATTATACCAACTTAATGGTAAACATCATTCAACTTGTAAACATCAACATACTTCATCTCTCAATGATTCTCATTATCATGTCTTATTAGAAGTTAATCAAATCAATAAATAAGATCATAACTACAAAAACTTTCACCACATGACACAAATGTTTATACGTGGAAAACCAAAATAGGTAAAAACCACGGTGAGATGAGACTCACAAGATAGCTATCTGAACTCTTCTACAATTTGCCTTGTTAGGAGCCAAGTGTGTTAAAGCTTTTACAAAAGTCCTGTTAAGAACTGATCCTATTAGGAATCACCTGGTTAAGGGATTTTAAAAATGCCTTGATAAAAAGAAAATACCATGTTAGGAGTAAACTTGGTAGAGGATTTGAGAATCCAAACTAATGGACCACCTTGTTAGAGGATTTAAGAAGTAACCAAGCTTGTTAGAGCTAACCCGGTTACGAGATTTTAATTTTGTTGCAACTGTTAGAAGACAAAAGGTTTTTCTTTATCTATCTAAATAGCACTACATTTGCTTGATCATATCTTTTTGAGCTTCAATCTACCTTTACTCAAACTATAGATTCATTCTCCAGTTAGGCAACCACACACTCAATTGATTTCAGCCAGCTCCTTGCCAACAACTTTTACAAAACAACTTCATCGACCTTAAATACAAATCAATTAGATCGATAACACAACAAAAACCTAATTCTCTCATAGAGATTACAAACAAGTTGGTACAAGTGTGCCATTGGATTTACATAATAATCTGTACACATTTTACAAGAAAATTCCAACTACTGCATGATCACTACTTCATCGGACTTGTAACTCATCATGCACTTTGTATTAGATGCAATCCACTTTGCTCATTCCCTAGACAATCAAACAAATGTGCCAAAAAAATATGAACTCATCTTCATACAATGACCACATGTGTCACCATCATTACCACTCAATCATTGATAAACCTATTACCAAAATTTTGCACATGCCAAATTTTGTGCCATAATGAAGCCTTGCATTCATTTTGAAAAGGTCCAAGTCATGAGCAAGAAATTAGAAATACACCTTTTTTCTCTAACTTGTTTGCTTCATGTGCAGATACAGGAGAAGCAATGTAGCATGTGGGTTAAAATGGGCTCCCAAAGAGGTTGAGCTTAGCATGCTGATTTAAGAATGTTGAATTCACTCTGCCACCTGATCAAGTAGTGGCAAAGAAAGGTTCAAAGGTTTTCATGACTAACGCTCAGGCGCAGGCCACATACAATAGCAGGGGCCATGAAAAGCACTTATCCCACATTAGTAGTGGGGAGGAACTCTTCATTGTTTAAATGTAAAGCCACACACATATCAAGCATCAAAAGCTTGAAAGATTTTGGCAAGCAGCTCGTGGCCTGGTGGACCCCATGCGTGCGCATCTCAAGGCATCCTAATTTTGTGACAAACTGGTAGGAAGAGACTAAAGTGCAAGCAAGTTGAAGAAAGATCAACGGTGATGCGAGTGATCCAATGAATGTCACTATGTCGCGATGGTTAGATTCTCACCAGATAATCATCGTGACTTGGTGGGGCAAAGAGTATAAGACCAAGGACAGGTGGTAGACAAGTGGTAGTCTAGTGGTTGGTGACATGGTGGTGACTTATCAAGCATATTTTGGCTGCAATGAGTCCCAAAAAGGTTTCATTGAAAGCTCAGTTCCATCGACATTGAGCAGACCTTGGCCGCGATGACTCCTGAAAAGGTTTCACTGAAGGCTCAGTTTCATCGACATAATAATATCGATGAAACACTAGGTTCAATGAGACTGGTAAATGGCTCACCGAGGGAATACTTTGGCCAAAAGAAGGATATCTAATAGAGCAAGACACATGGTAGGCCCAACAGATAGGTGGTTCCTAGGTGAATCTCATGAGCCAATCAGAGGGTGACACATCTTGCCATGCAGCACAAGAGAGAAGATCAATCAGGGTTAATGGTGGAGTAAGTTAAGAGAAGATAAATGGTAGTTTGAAAGATCTAAGGGATATCGCTATACCTCTATAGAAAGAATCTCACCAATTACCTCTGCGACTTGGCGACAAAGCACGTGCGGAAGAGGTGAGCGGCTAAGGTGCTAAAGATCGAGTAGTTTGAGGGCAGATCAATGGTTGTCGCTATACCACATGATGAAGATGGTCGATGATTATCCCCTACGACATAGCGACTGATGACATGGCATTTAAGGTGGCATCCAATTGGATCTAAAAGCGGTGACACGTGGTGACACCATGGCATAAGAGAAAGTGCTCAAAGAGGCTAAAGATCGTGCAAATCCGAAAGATCCGACGGTTGTCACTAAGCCGCAAGGAAAAGTTGCTTGCCTAGTTATTGATGTGACTTAGTGACAAAGTGGTTCAAGGTCCAAATGGCAGAAAAAGTGGACCCACAAGAAAATCAGAGGCTGACATGTGGAAAAATTCTACAGACGAGCGGATGTCTATATTTTTTGAGTCAACTTTGAACTTGAACTTTGAACCGATTCAAGGTGGTTCAACATTTCAAAGTGGTTCAATGGTTCAAAGTTCATTATTGTCGCTCTTTCCTATGGGCCCAGGATGAAGAGAGAAACAAGAGAGATATAAGAAACAAGCAGAGGTAAAAAGCAACCAGGTTCCCAATAGATGAGACGATGGTCACCATACCATAGTTGGAAACTGCTTGATGGATAATCATGCAGATTTGGTGACAAATGGTGGGGCCTGCTAGGGAGTAAATGAAACAGTTAATGCAAGTGGCCATGGTCAATGCAGGCGATCTAGTGGCTGGCAATAATAAAAAATTTCACGGTGGACTCAGAACTGGTTGTTTGAACGGTGAAAAGCCTGCCAAGCAAGGAGACGAATTTCTACATGAAAGATTAATGCAGATGCTTATTGATTGTCTAAATATGCAAGTGTTACATACCATTGGAAATCTCGCAAAATAGGGAAATCATTTCCACAACCATTTTTAACAGAAGTTTCAACACGGAGAGCAGTTGCCAGAGAATGCATAAGATTTTCTTAGTGGGATTTCTTTTTAATATAGTCACAATTTAGTTCATCATGCAACTTTCACATGGAGATAGCTATTTTTTGCATTAAGACATGTAGATTTTCTCTTCATATAGGAGGATCAGTGGCAATCCTTTTGAGAAGTAAATATTATTATTTTACAGTATTATGCATGAGTTTTTATGCCATTTTTGGGGTAGATTCGCCCAAGGCTTTTCTCTTGCAATCATTTTAGGGTTTTGAAGGGGATTCATCATGATTTCTATATATTCCTTCTCTCCTTCTTTTTTCCCTCTGGTTCTTTCTTTTTTGCATACACATTTTTGCAAAAAGGCATTGTAGCTCCGTAGTATTTGAGTTTTGTAACACCAACACTCCTTTATTTTTTAGTAATATAGCAGTAGATTTACTTCTTGGTACTTCTTGTATTATCTAGTGAATGAATGATTTCACAATTTCTTGTGATTTTTATCCTCTAATTTATCTCATTCAGTCAATTTGTGGTGCAAGGAGATACGTGTTAGTTGTAGGTTCTAGTTTTTGTTAGTTAATTTTAATTGCTTAAACTTGTGAAAACTTATTGTTTTCCTTCATGCATGCATTAAATTCATACATCTATAGGAAATGTTTATGCATCTACATGTTCAGTTGAGTTGTGAAATAATCAAGGTTATTTGTTGAAGGTTTTGTGAGTTAAGCAGGTTGCATATCTCAGATAAGATAGTTGGTGCATCACCTTCATTAGAATATATTTTCATTACATGCAAGCTTTCTATCCCTTTTCTTATCACAAGTATTTACAAGAGATTCACCAAGCAGGAAGCCGACCTGATCTCCGGAGATTCACCTTCAATTTGAGCAACCCACATGCTCAAAGGTGTTTCCACGTTTCATGGGATTGCTTGTTTTTTAACTTAGCATCATGGGTGAAATCCTTAGTGACAACAAGACCAACATAACCATTTCAGTATAATTCCAACATTAAGGCTCAATGCCAACTAGTGTATGTAATAATTATGGCTGGAGGGGAGCGGCAAGCAGAGCGACGAGTGGGAAATTCAAATTTCAAACCTGGGGATGGCAGATTTCATGGGGATGGTTGTCTTTCTGTGGTTGGAGCTAGTAAACAGGCTAGTCCCCAGGATTCTCAGGGTACTAAGGGGGACAAGGAGACAGTCAAATCGGTGGAAGACAAAGATTCCAAAATTGGGGACCCACATGATAGAGGTTAGCTCTTTTTGGAGTTAGCCCACTAGTGAAATCTAGTCTTCTAAAAGTTAAAAATATATCTGATCCAGCAATAGGGGTTGTTGCTATTTCTGTTCTGGATAAGCTAGTTGATTTCACTGTGTTTGGTTTAGCAATGACCTTGGTTGGAAGGTTTGATGGTTTTAGACCTAACATTGATGTTGTTAGAAACTTTATAAGGAGGAAATGGGTCCTCAAAGGTCAAGTGGATGTGGCGGCATTGCCTAGGGATTTTTTTTCCTTTGCTTTTAATAACGAAGAAGATATGAATAAAGCTCTATGTGAAAGGCCATGGATGTTCGACAAGTCAACCTTGGCTTTACAGAAATGGGCTCCTCACCTTCCTTTGGATGAGTCTTTTTTTGTGTTGGTGCCTGTGTGGATGCATCTCCCTGGCCTTCCATTGGATTTCTGGAATGAGGAGGTCTTTAAAGGGATTGCGGGATCATTTGGAGAACTTCTTTTGATCGACCCAATGATAGAGGCTAAATCAAGGTTGGTTTTTGCACATTTTTGTGTTAATGTTAATCAAATGATGGATATGCCTCAATCTATTGAGATTCTATCTAAATTGGGGAAATGGACCCAAGTGATTGAATATGAATCTCTCCCATTTGTTTGTTTTCATTGTAAGAAGTTGGGTCATTGGGAAAAATCTTGCCCGCTTAAGAAGAGTAAGATTGGCAAGAATGATAGCAGTTCGAAATAGAAATAGAAAACGAAAGGGAAGAGAGATGACCCACCTTCAGAGGGTGTTCATGAGGAGGAAGTAATTGAGATGGAAAATGAGGAAAAGAAGGAAATGAATAGTAATAATGAAAAAATTGTTTGTGCCTGTTCTAACAGTCAAAAAGAAAGTAACAAGGAGGAAGGGCAAGGGATAGAAGAAAATGATCAAAAATCTGAATCAGAGGATCAAAAGGTTGGTCCAATTATCGAGGGTAAAGCTGATGATAATTCCTATGATGATGCTTCTGCTTCATCTAATAATAAAGAGAATGGAGGAGACTTTAATGAAGCACAAGATTGTAACATGTTGGATTTTGAGCCTTTGTTGTTATTAACTAATGGAAGTCCTAAGTCAATTGAAAATATCATCCTGAATTCCCAATGCAAAACTCCTCCTAAAAGTTTGGAAATGATAGTTCTTGAGGGAAATCTTAGGATTTTTGGTATTAAAGAAGGCAAGTCAAATTATGGAAGATCCAATGGAGGTATTTCAACTAGAAGCAAGAATAAGAAAGTGGCAGATGTTGGAAGTCAAAGCAAAAAGCAGGGGAGACCATCTCTAAAAAATCAAAGGGAACATGAAAGTTGGAAGAATTGTGCTGATGGAACATAGAGCTCCATCGAGTCAGCCTTCTCCCTGGTTAAAGTTTGAAGATAATATCATGGAATATTAGAGGCCTGAATGTCCCTCATAAGTAGAATATGTTACGAAATATTGTAAGAGATCATAAACCAGATGTAGTCCTTGTTCAGGAAACTGAGATGTACAAGGATAAAGTGGAAAGGATCAAAATATTCGAAAGCAATGGAGTTATTGGAACTAGTTCGGAGGGTGCCTCTGGAGGTATAGCGATCTTCTAGAACCAAAATACAATTTTGTAGCATCCTAAAATTGTGACACTTGCAATTTCGACTGCATTTCGGTCTTCACGATGGCGACGCAACACGCAACCTGAATGGAGACCCCGAAACCTGATTATGACACCAAAAACTGCATTTTCTTGCACCCTGGCCTGAACCTCCTTTGCACCCTGCTGTCCCGAGAGGTGGGACCAGAGCGCCCAGTGCCCTGGTCCTTCAGGACCAGGGTGCCCAGCGCCCTGGTCCCTGGGTCCTATTTTGGGCCTGGTCTCTTTTGGACTTCGGGTCTTTATGTTTGCAAATTGGAAAATTAACTTTCCTGGTAGGCCTAAGGTCGGGAAAATCAGTCTATTAACCCTAATTGGCAAGTATATAAACTACATTTGCCTCTCCCATTGGGTAAGAAGGATATATGATGGAAAAAGTGTGGAAACTATACTCAAGCATTCAAGCATTCAAGCATTCATTCCAAGTCTCCATTCAAGGCTAAGTGTTGCATTCAAGACAAGGATTCAACCATTGAAGAGGAGATCACTTACAACACATTACATGCTACAACATACAACATACAACAAACAACAACATCTATACCTTCGCACATAAGGATACAAACATCCTTACAACAAGGTATTAGTACTTGTTTTACATTACATACATTTACATTTACAACAATTTCTCATTTCTTGGTTAATTCCAAAACCGGGGTTTGACCTAAAGGAAAACCCCTAATCCCTAACCCCCCAATCATCTTCGCTTTTCTATGTGTAGGTTGCAGGTACGCGGCTGAAGTTGAAGATCTGGAATCGTTGTGCAGAGACAAACAGATCCCCCTTCGTTTCGTGGATTTTTCGGAGAACCGTGTGCACGCCGGGCGCCATCGTCCCGTCAACTTTTGCTCAAATTTGCAGGACAACGCTGTATCGACATTTTACTGCTAATTCCAGGTCCGCAGCTTCATCCTATATCCCTATCTCAGTTTATAAGCGAATCTTTGTCACTTTCTATGCATTCCTAGCTTAATTCTTCTATCAACATTCTTTACAAAAGAGGGTAGCCTTGCTTTCTTAACCCTTGAAACACATTTAGCATCCAATCTTGCATTGTGTGGGATTGGATCTTGTGGGTTTCAACCCCTCTTTTGAATGTAAAGTCTCTCCCTTAAGTGAAAACCATCAACCCTAGTGAACCTCCCTTCTCTCTCTTTGGAGTTGGAAGAGGGGAGAGCAACTAGGGTTCGATCGCGATTTTCTGCTTTACATTTTGGTGAACCCGACGTGAACATCCTTTCTGATTATTCATAGTTAGATCTGAAAATTGGATTCCTTGGTTACATTTCCATGTTTGATCTTTTGCAAAATTTTAGAGGTTAATTGCATAAAAACCCTAAATTTTCTTTTTAAGTAATTAAACTTGTGAAATGTTTAATTGTTAAGTGCTTGTTTCAAATCTGCCCTTCTATTACAAATTGTCAATTCATATTTGTGCTTTGATTTTGAAAATTAAGTGGTTAAGTGTCAAAACCCTAATTTTTGAAACCCTCTTGATTCAACCTTTGTCCGACAATTTCACTGATCAAAACATCTCCAAATCAGCTATAACTTTGGATTCCGCAATAAAATCACAATAGCTTTCATCCCTAAAAATTTGGAAAAAAGTTGCGAGGACCGTGTGCACTCTGAGCACCATCGTCCCCAACATTTTTTCTGAAATTTCGGGAGCAAGATCTTACTATATTTTTCTGCTAAAATCCAGAATTTTGGCTGATTTTATCAATTTTAACACCTTCAAAATTACAGTCAAAGTTGGTCTAATGATTGCTTTGATTGAGGCTTCTAATCATTCAAAAATTGTTGAAATTGAAATTTGTGTCAAAATTGTGTTTCTTACAGTCCTAAATCTGAAAAGTGTGTTATCATTCATTCGAAATTTCAGTGATTTATCCAAATTTTTTGCAATTTGTGACTTTTGAAATTAAGTGCTTAATTACAACAACTTTGATTTCCGCTTTCAAAATTGAATTTTGCATGAAATTGAGTCAACTTTCAAATTTCAAAACTTGCATTGCTTTTGGTATTCCCTCTAAAATCATAAAATTCAAAATTTCAGTTTCCCTCTCTTTTTCAAAATTCAAATTTTGCATTTTTCGACAATCTTGGTAGGGTTCAATCTTGAGATTGCAACTTTAATTTGGCCTATCTACAGATCGTAAAATCACTCAATTTTTTCAGGTTAGCTGTAAAATCATCATAACTTTCATCCCTGCAAATTTCAAAAAAAGTTGCAAGGACCGTGTGCACTCCGAGCGCCACGGTCCCGGACATTTTTTCTGAAATTTCGGGAGATTGTCCTGATTGTATTTAACAGCTTAAATCTTGAAGATTGGCTGGTTTTACTGAAATTTGCTACCTCTAAAATTCAAAATCTTCTCTCTTTCTTTAGTGCATGAGTTTTTACACTATTCCCGTTAGACGAAGCCTTAGAATTAAGTCTTTCCAAGGTTTAATTACTGAGGAGATGGAACCTAATTTGAATGGTCCTTTTAACGAGGACATGGGTAATTCCTCTAATCCTCTTAATGATGAAGAAGCTCTCCATGAGGTTTCTGTAGAACAACTTTCAAAATTGGATAACCAATTTGATGATTTTCGACAATGGATGTCTCAAGAATACCCTGATAGTCAAGCTCTTCCTTTAATTGAGGGTCTAAAACGTATGCTTCAAAGTGATAAGAATGGAATTGATATTTTGCGTGGTATTGCACACATTGTGGATTCAAATGTGATGCCTATGAAAAGTTGTGCCGAAACCTTAGGTTATACACAACCTCCTACTCAAGACAATCATTCTATTCCTCTGACAACTCCTATTGCTAGCATACCTACCTTTACATCAAACATAATGACTACTTCAATACAAGACATTCCTCCTATGATCACTAGTCATGGGGGCAATCCTTCCTCTTCAATCAATCCAACTTCTTCATTCATTCCTTCAATAAGTGTTCCTATTATATCACCACAAATGAACATGACGCAAGGGGGCAATTCATTTAACCCTTCCATTCCTCCTTGTAGTGTTCCTCCTATCCAATCATCTCCTATGACTAACTATCATAGTGTCCCACCACCTTACTCTCTACCTTCTTTCAATAACATAACACCTCCATCACAATCTAACATGTCTAATATGAACTCTTCGACTGAAGCGACCATTAACAATCTTGCACAAACTATCTCCTCTTTACACCAACAAATTGCCTCTATGAATCAATCTAAGTTTAGTGTGCCCACATTTGATGTTGCGAGCCCACTTTCTCTTGATATTGTTCGAGCTATTCCCCCTAAACATGTTGAAATTCCACATTTGGAGCTTTATAATGGTAAAGGTGATCCTCTAACACATGTTAAGACCTTTCAAACAATATGTACTGATTTTGCTTATGACCAAAGGTTGCTTGCAAAACTGTTTACTAGAACATTAAGAGACAAAGCCCTACAATGGTATTGCTCGTTTCCTTCCTATTCTATTACTTCTTTCGAACAACTTGCAAATGCTTTCATTCAACAATTTCAAAACAATATAAGTCCTAAGGTTACTTTGATTGATTTAATGCATTGTAAACAAGGTGTTAAAGAAAAAGTGACTGATTTCATTGGTAGATATAAGCATTTGTATGCTCAAATTTCTTTTCCAGTGCCTGACAATGATATTCAAAGAATCTTTATTTCTAATTTACAAAAAGACATTCGAGACAAACTTCTATTTTCTGAGTTTACTTCTTTCCAATAGTTGTGTGCAACTCTTCACAATTATCAACTGACTGTGAGTCAAACGGAACAATCACATCCTATGGCTCCGAGTGATAAGGGTGATAGTAGTCAACAACCATTTGGAAAGTTTAAACCGAACAGAGATTCCATTAAATTCAATGAAAACATCATCAACAACAATGTCAATGCAGCATCAGGTGTGTCTCCTATTTCTAAGTTTTTTAGGAAAGAAAGAAAGTATACTCCTTTGAATGAATCATTGCATAGTATTATGAATAAATTATTGGAACAAAATGTGCTTACTCTTCCTCCTATAAGGCAAATTGATCCTGCAAAGATTACTTCACCTTATTTTGATAACAAATCTTTTTGTCAATTTCATCGTCAGCCTGGGCATGATACTGAAAAATGTTTTTCTTTAAAGGGTAAAATTCAAGATTTGATTGATAATAATACTATCTCTGTTTCTGGAGTGAATGATAAAGGCAACACATCTGTAGCTCCTCCTAACCAAAATCTTCAGATTTTTACTGATCCATTACCTTCTCATACCTCTAATGCGATTGACACTACTGATTCCTCTGTCTCACCTGATGATCTCATGTCTATGACTCCGAATGTGATTAACTTTGTTGAGCAGTAGAAAATCCCTAAAGAACCTTCCATCACATTTGATTCTAGTGAAACCATTAGGGCACCTGATGGTCCTTTATACATAGTTGCAAAAGTCAAGAATACACCTTGTCATGGAGTGCTTATTGATCCTTCATGCATGGTTAATGTTATTAATGAAGAATTCCTTTTTACTTTGCAATTGAATCAAGTGATCTATGACAAAACAGATGTGGTTGTGAAACTGTTTGATGCATTTTCTTCTCCTGCAATTGGTTCTATTACATTACCTATTGAGGTCCGTAACAAATCCCTTGATGTGAACTTTGCTATTATTCCATCTTCCGAACAATTTCGTGTGAAGCTTGGCTATCCTTGGCTATCTTCCATGAAAGCTATTGCTTCTCCTATTCACAAGTGTTTGAAATTTCCCCATAATGGTGAAGTTGTTACTGTCAATCATAGTCTCTTTAAACCAGCTGAAAGAACTTCTAGCGTTCCTATTGATTATTTTTGGCCTAAACAATTCCAATCTCTTCCTCCGCGAAGTGATCATCTTTTCAAATCTTATCAAAAGTGGAAAAAAGATATGGTCCTATCTCTAAGTGAACCTAGAACACCCAAACTTGACATTCCTATCATTCTTGAGAAGGAAGTTCTTCTTTTGAAAGATAAAACTAATGTCTTTCCTCAAGACGATTCCCAACCCGTCCCCATGGATGTGACTATGTCTATGCCTAATAAACCTTCTAAGAGTAGACCTATACCTCCTCGTCATGATGGACTTGGTCTCCTTCCTAAACCAAAAATTCCTCCTTTATATGGAGCAGTTCCTCCTCCTTCCTTTTATAGAGAGAAGAGACCTTCCTCTTCTCCTATTATCCAGCCTAAGAGACCACAACCTAAACACCCAAGTGCTAAGGATGAGAACATTCCTCCTCCTCAATCTTCTCCACTTCCTACTAAGACTAGATGAAATCGTTCTGCATGTGAACGTCGACGAAAGCGTCGTCTTAGGGCTCAAGCAGCTGCTTCTCAAACTTTGCAATCTCCAAAAACACCTTCAACAAGCATTATTCCATTTTCTCCTCAGCCGGAAATTGAGCCTAAATCTCCTAAACATAAGATGCATGATGGTCTTGATCCTGTGCGAGTTAAAGATACTATTTTTATAAATCTTGATGATGATATAGATGAAAATGTTATTCATGATGCAAATGTTTCTCCTGTTCATTCTGATAGTGAATATGAACTTGTTGATATTGATAACCATTTATCTAATGAATTTTCTAAAGCACTTATCCTAGCTCCTAGACAAGAACACCGCGGCTTGGGATATGAACATAGCCCTTGTTTGGATCTTGTGATAGCTCCATCTGCTATGTTGGATGTTCCTCCTCTAGCGTGTTCCCTACCTTCCCGAAACATTGATCAGCAAGATCGGGGGGTAGATGACGTGCTAGACTAGTTACATTAGCATAGCAGATTCTCTCCTCCTCTCTTTTGTTACTTCTTCTATATGTTATTCTCATTCTTCTATTTGTTGTCCTTAGTGTTGTCTACTTGAGGACGATGCAAAGCATTGAGATCTCTCGATCTCTCTCATGTTGACTCAAAAGACACATGTGTTCCCTTCTTCTAGGTGACCTTCCTTGATTGGGGAATGAAGAACAATTATGCATACATACATATGATATACATGAATTATCATACAACATACTGACCCCGAGGAAAGCGAAGTCACCTTGTGCTTTGTGTTTTGTGTCTATTATCCTTGGGCTTATCTCACACTTGGGGGCTAAATCTTTGTGATAACGTGCTCCTTTCCCTTCTCATTCTTATATGTATCACTACCTTAAAGCAATCACCCCCGGTGAGGCATGTGCGATCACTTTAACGTAGGGGGGCATACATCCCGTTCATATCTTTTCAAGATACTTGAAAATTTCTTGACAAATTTAGCTTTGCCTTGAAAATTTTTGATATCTTTCTTGCATGACTCATAGTGAGGGAACCTTACTACTGACAGTCATGGTTCTCCCTCATGATCTTCCCTTTTACTGTGTCAATCGAAGTCGTAAGATCCTTAGTCCACTGGGGGCTTGGTGTATCTTGCCTCCTTGACGTGGTGAATGTTTTTCAATGTTGTTTCCTTGTACTTTACTGGAAGTATTGGCGTACGCTTATACTCCCGCTAAAGTGGGGGCTAAATGTAGCGTCCTAAAATTGCGACACTTGCAATTTCGACTGCATTTCGGTCTTCACGATGGCGACGCAACACACAACCTGAATGGAGACCCCGAAACCTGATTATGACACCAAAAACTGCATTTTCTTGCACCCTGGCCTGAACCTCCTTTGCACCCTGCTATCCCGGGAGGTGGGACCAGAGCGCCCAGCGCCCTGGTCCCTGGGTCCTATTTTGGGCCCGGTCTCTTTTGGACTTCGGGTCTTTATGTTTGCAAATTGGAAAATTAACTTTCCTGGTCGGCCTAAGGTTGGGAAAATCAGTCTATTAACCCTAATTGGCAAGTATATAAACTACATTTGCCTCTCCCATTGGGTAAGAAGGATATATGATGGAAAAAGCGTGGAAACTATACTCAAGCATTCAAGCATTCAAGCATTCATTCCAAGTCTCCATTCAAGGCTAAGTGTTGCATTCAAGATAAGGATTCAACCATTGAAGAGGAGATCACTTACAACACATTACATGCTACAACATACAACATACAACAAACAACAACATCTATACCTTCGCACATAAGGATACAAACATCCTTACAACAAGGTATTAGTACTTGTTTTACATTACATACATTTACATTTACAGCAATTTCTCATTTCTTGGTTAATTCCAAAACCGGGGTTTGACCTAAAGGCAAACCCCTAATCCCTAACCCCCCAATCATCTTTGCTTTTCTGTGTGTAGGTTGCAGGTACGCGGCTGAAATTGAAGATCTGGAATCCTTGTGCAGAGACGAACAGATCCCCCTTCGTTTCGCGGATTTTTCGGAGGACCGTGTGCACGCCGGGCGCCATCGTCCCGTCAACTTTTGCTCAAATTTGCAAGACAGCGTCATATCGACATTTTACTGCTAATTCCAGGTCCACAACTTCATCCTATATCCCTATCTCAGTTTATAAGCGAATCTTTGTCACTTTCTATGCATTCCTAGCTTAATTCTTCTATCAACATTCTTTACAAAAGAGGGTAGCCTTGCTTTCTAACCCTTGAAACACATTTAGCATCCAATCTTGCATTGTGTGGGATTGGATCTTGTGGGTTTCAACCCCTCTTTTGAATGTAAAGTCTCTCCCTTAAGTGAAAACCATCAACCCTAGTGAACCTCCCTTCTCTCTCTTTGGAGTTGGAAGAGGGGAGAGCAACTAGGGTTCGATCGCAATTTTCCGCTTTACAAATTTTAGGTAAGGAAATTGCTTCAAAGGTCAATAGGACCTCAGTTCTGCTTGAGCATATTAAGGATAACTTTGTCTAGGTTATCACTAATGTCTATGCGCCTAATTCTAAAGCTGGAAGATCTAAATTTTGGAGGAGCCTAGCTGAAGACAGACTAAATTTTGCTGATAAAAGTTAGATGATTATGGGAGATTTCAATACACCCTTAAAAGAGGATGAAAAGATGAGAGACCTCCCTTCGCAGCTAGAAGGAAGACAATATCTTATGGATTTTATTAATGATCATTCTTTTTGATGGATGTGGATCTCCAAGGGATTGAATACACTTGGACCAATCGTAGAACTAGGTTTGATCTTATTCAAGTAAGGTTGGATAGATCCCTGATTTCTCCTGAGTGGCTTTCTAAGTATATTTGCTCTTTGGCGTCTATCATTAAGATTGGATCTGATCATTACCCTATTTCTTTTACTACTACTTCTATTTTTGCAAAGAGAAATTTCCCTTTTAGATTTGAAAAAGTGTGGTTGTCCCACTCATCTTTGGAAGTCTGTGTTGCTAATTGGAGGAATTCTGAGATTGAGGGAACGACGTTATTCAGAGTTGCCAAAAAGCTTAACATCATAAAGGCCAAAGTTAAAATATGAAACAAAGAAATGTTTGGTGATATCTTTAAAAGAAAAGCTCAAATTAAGATTGATATAAAGGAAGTTCAAGATAAAATCCAAGAGGAAGGGCTTTCAGAGGATTTGAGAATTGTTGAAAATGGGTTGTTGTCTAAATACCATGAAATTATTTCTGATGAAGAGACTTTTTGGAGACAAAGATCAAGAGCCTTGTATTTAAAGGAAGGTGATAAAAACATCTGGTTTTTCCACTTGAATTCTCTAAAGCATAGGGTGGGTAACAGGATTTCCAGGTTATCTTGTTATAGGGGGATTTTATTGGATGAAAATGAAATAAGAAAGGAATCTTTGGATTTCTTTAGCAATCTATTGGGAGGGGTGGGTGATCTGGATATCATAAATCAAGACCTTCTTGCTAATGCTATCCCTGCCCTTTTAAATGAGGATGACAATAAAAATTTCTCTCGGATACCTTCCAATCAGGAAATCAAAAAGGCAGTGTTTTCCTTTAATGGAGATAAGTCTCCGGGTCTAGATGGATTCCCTATGTTATTTTTCCAAAACTTCTGGCATATTATGGAGATTGATATTTGTAATGGAGTCAAAGAATTCTTTGGTTCAAGAAGGCTTTTAAAAGAACTCAATGCTACCTTTATCATTCTTATTCCTAAGATTTCTGGAGCTGACTCTCTTAATAAGTTCAGACCTATTAGTCTTTGTAATTCTGTTTACAAGATTATTTCTAAGGTTCTTACTTCAAGAATGCTGGATATTCTCCCCCATATTATTTCAGCTCAGTAGAATGGTTTTGTCCCTGGTAGACAGATTCTGGATTCTACTATTTCAGTTCATGAAAATATTCTCTTTAAATGCTGCAAAAAATCAGGGGTTTTTTTTTTAAGATGGATATGTCTAAAGCCTATGATAGAGTGAATTGGAAATTCCTTTTCAGAATTATGAAAGCTTTTGGGTTTGGGGAAAAGGTGATTCAGCTTTTCTCTCAGTTGACTGGAACTTCCACCTCTGCAGTTATTGTTAATGGATCCCCTTCCATTTTCTTCAAAAGTTCTAGAGGTCTTAGACAAGGGGATCCCATCTCTCCTATCTTGTTCACTATTTTAGCTGAAAGCTTGGGTAGATTTATTATAAGAAATGTGGAAGATGGAAACCTCGAAGGCCTTAAACCATCATCTTCCAACATAACATGTACTCATGAACAGTTTGTTGATGATTCGACTACTATGGGGGAAGCTACCATTGGGGAAGTGAGAAATATGAAGAGTGCTATGGATTCCTATGAATCTGCTTCTGGTCAAAAAATCAATTGGGATAAAAGTTCTTTGTTCTTCATCAATACCCTTGTAGATAGACAAAAAAGGATTGAAAGAATCCTTGGATGTAAAATTGTCGAGTTTCCTTCAACATATTTGGGGATTCCTCTTTGTTTAAAGCCTTCAGAGAATTTCTAGATGAAGTTGGTTGATAGATTCAATTCCAAATTGGCGGGATGGAAAGAAGCCATCCTTAGCCAAGCGGGTAAGGTGACGTTGCTTAAAGAAACTCTTCAAAATTTACCTATGTATTCCCTTTGCCTGTTTAGAATCCCTAGAAAGTTTTTGGAGGCAATTGAGAGAATTCAAAAAAAATTCTTATGGTCGGGAGTGGAAGATAGAAATAGAATCCCACTTATGGCTTGGAATAAAATTTGTACTTCTAAGGATTTTAAGGGGTTGAGATTAAGGAATATCATATCTATGAATAATATCTTGTTAGAAAAACAAATTTGGAGAATGAAAGGGGAGGAAAGAGAATGGAATTTAATATGGAAAAAGAAATACCTTTATATGCAACCATCTGAGGAAGATTTTTTGGAAAATTCTTTTTTTGTTAAAGGCTCTGCAATTTGGAATGCAGTTCAAACTGCTAAAATTTGGGCAGCTACTGGAAGAATGTGGAAATTGGGGAATGGAAGAATTATTAGATTTTGGGAAGACATATGGCTCATGGATAAACCATTGGAGCATATTCCTATCCTTAAGGAATGGAAAGATTTGTTCAAAAATAGGTACGGTGGCATTGTTAGAGATTACTGGAGAAATGGGAAGTGGATTGAGTTTAGCCAGCAATGTTCGGGATTAAAATTTCTTGAGATTTTGCTTTCTTCTAAAAATTTTAGGGACAATGAGGAGAATTGTTTGATTTGGAGGGAGACTTCAGATGGTAAATACTCTGAGTCTTCAATGGTTTCTCTTCACAACAAAGTTCTGGAAGAGATCCCTTTGTGGGCTGAAGTGTGGATAAAGAAGTTAATGCCCAAAATTAATATCTTCTTTTGGATTTTTATCCAAAATAAGGTGTTGACTCTTGATAACCTCCAAAAGCGTGTATTTGTTTTTCCTAACAGGTGTTCTCTTTGTTGCAGGGAAGAGGAGTTTGCTTGTCATATCCTCTACCAGTGCACTTTCACTCAAGAAATCTGGAATATTATTTTTAGTAGGTGGAAGCTGAGTTGGGTTTTCCCGAACTCTTTGGAAGAGTTTTGGCAGCAATGGTTATGTCCTAGTTCCAATTCTAAGAATGTTGAGCTTTGGAAACTACTCTCCCTAATTTCATATGGAATATATGGAAGGAGCACAACAATAGGATTTCTAGGGATAAAAGTGCTAACCCTAAAGTGGTGGTGGATAAAATCTATAGAGGGATTTTTGAATGTTTAAATGGAACTGATCATGGTTTAGCAGCTAAAGAGGACTTTAATGAAAGATGGAACCTCTCTAATAACATATCTAGTAAGGATAAGGGTAGGGATGTAATTGTTTGGTGCTTTCTTTCTTAGGGATGGATTAAGGCCAACTTTGCTGGGGCATCTAAGGGGAACTCAGGTAAAGCTGGTTATGGGGGCATTGTCAGGAATTTTGCTGGAAGTTGTCTTGTGACAGTTGCTGGCCCTCTGGGTAATCAAACTAGTCATTATGTTGAAGCCTCTACAGCTTTGAATACTTTGATTATTTCTAAAAACCTAAATTATGATAACTTATGGCTGGAGGGAGACTCACTTAATATTATTAAGTGCCTTAAGGGAGAAATTGAGTTGTCGTGGACTATAGAAAATATTATTTTTAAAGCTAGAGAAATT